>NW_028277110.1:5337500-5978000 GCF_059951505.1 Python bivittatus
TCAACTTCTCTTTGCTACAAAAAAGATGGTCAAGGGGCATTGATTCAAAGACTACTGGATCATCAGGGAGAGGGGCTTAAACCAAGGACAACTAGTTGACAAGCTCAGCTGCTGTGCTGGTTGAGGTAATCTCTTGCCATGCCTTTCTGGGCAAGGGCAAGCGAGAAGAATGAATATTAGATCCAATTAGCATCAACGTTTTAAAAGAACTCTCACAACTACATTTTCTGTTCCTTGAAATGCAATAAATGAGCTTTTGCAGACTTTCAAATTTTTCATATGTAAGCACCTGGGGTGGTGATGCATGGAATGAACGACACAATTGTTTATCCTAATGGAAAAAAATTAAACAACTTGTACGCCAAGATAGGAATGCGTGCAAAGGCCAGATTCCAAACTTCCTGTCCCACCATGAACATCTGTGTTGGAACCAGGCTAGTAGAAGCAGACTTGATACAGAGCTAATCAAATGTATCTGGAGATTCGAGGTTGACCCCAAAGCCCCAGCAACAAGAAGATACATCTCAGAAGAAGACTGCTCCATTCCATGATTGCAACCACTGAACAACCTCCAAGAGAGCAAATATGGTGTTTCACTTGAACCAGGACTGGAGAGTCCCAGGTCCAAGGACAGTCTCAGTCATGAAAGCTCATTCCAGCCAGATTAGGTCTTTTTTGACCCAACTACCTCACAGGGTAGTTGTGGTGATAAAATTACAGAACAGCCCCTTGTAAGCTACCTTCAGCTCCTGGAAGAAAAACAAGATATAAATCTAACACTCAATCAGTCTCCCATAATCTTCAGTCGCTTCAACTTCCAACAGCCCAACATAACAGTTGGATTTCTCCTACATGCTATATTAGCATGTTTGGGAACTCAGCCCCCTCCCCCCAACCCGGAAGGTTGTGTCTGTGTAGTCACCAGGAGTTGATTTCCTCTCAAGGATATCTATAATTTCTATTTTCTTGCTTTCTTTGCTTCAACCAAGATATAACATAATAGCAACCATCTTGGTTTATGTCTGTTGGATTTCCTGGTTTATGCAGAAGATTGCATAAGATTCACGCCAGCATAAGAAAGAAAAGGAATAATTTGTGCCAGAGCACAGAAAGTCCAATCTAGTCTGCAGCACATGCCTGTCTCCTAACACAGGACTGAACAAGTTACACTGTTGTGCAAATGAGAGCATATTGATCATTTGTGTCTGTTGCAACTGATACAAATTACATAATTTATGTCATTTGCACAATAATAACATGTGTATGTGATGTCATCATGGCTTGTACCAAACAGATTGGCCTCCTAACCCTAGGTAAAGAATCAGATATGTTACACCTGTACCAGACCACAGAAAAGACTTGGTTTGCATGACACAGCAGGTCAACAAGCCTGGTTGATGGGAACACATACCTAACCCATGACATCCTCATGCTGGGGGCTCTTAAACCGTAGTCTGTGGCTTTTCTAAGGCTAAGCTATTTCCAGCTACCACAAACTAGAATTTGAAACAACTATTATGGTTTCCTTGGTTATAAAAGACAGCATGCGTTTGAAGAATTGATGTAGAATTGATGGTGGCTTCAGGTATGGAAGGCATACTTAGCAGAATGTGGTCAGAAAGTAATGGGGGAATAAGATAGTGGTTTGTGAGCATATGGACGCTCAAAGCATGTGAGAAGAGTGACAAAGAATGTGAAAGCTTATTCACACATGGAAAGAACAGAAATGTTTCTCTGCTTGGAAGTTTTCTTGGAAGCCTTTCATGAAACTTTATATTCAGGCAGGTAACATCTCTTGGGGCCATCTGCCTGCCCCAGGAAGCATGGAAGCTTTGAAATGGAGATAGACAGTTCAAGCTAATTCTATTATTTTCAAAGACGTTCTGGTCCCAAATGACCATTCAAGTGTTAACAGTAGCTGGGGATGGAGAGGTGTGGTGGTGGGGGGGAACAAGAGAAAGGATTCATGCCCTAAATTGTGAGGCCAAATGGAAGAGGCATGAAGCTGCAGAAACTGAACCCCTAAGGCCCAGCCACACAGATCTTCCCACCCAAATGCAGATTGGATCTAACTGTGCGACGGTATTTTGAAGCCTCTCTCCCCAGTCTCTACACAAGCACACACATCTCATCAACTCCTGTATTCTGCTACTGCTGTCAAGAATCTGCAGGCAGGATGGAAAGAAATGGTTCCAACAGGATGGCAACCTCCAGAACAATGTGACACAGAGTCTCCATCAAGCTCTGCTCTCTCACCCATGGGGCTGGCTCTGACTCACCCTTCTTAAACAGTTCTAGTCCAATCACATGGGAGGATGCTTTGGGAACTGAGCAGCTTCAGGCACAGCAGAGGTTGGCACCTTCATTGTCCTTATGGAAGCCCACTCCAAACACCTGGAAATGTACATACAGGTAGTCCTTGCTTAATGACCAAAACTGGGATCGGCAACTCCATCACTAAGCAACATGGTTGTTAAATGAGACATCATGTGACTGCAATGGGCTTATGACCTCACTTCCTCCATAGTCATTAAGTGAATCACCTGTGGTCATTAAGTGAGACAACACGTGACCATGACTTGCGATTCTACTGCTGACTTCTCCATTGACTCTGCTTGTCAGAAGCCAGCTGTAAAGTGTACGAATGGTGATCGTGTGACTGTGGGATGTTGTGATAGTCATAAGTTCAAGGACCAATTGTAAAGCTACTTTTTCAGCGCTGTTGTAACTTTGAACAGTCACTACACAGGGAAGTCGTTAACTGAGGACTATCTGTACTTTGTGCAGAAATCTTTTTTAAGAGTAAGATACCCTCACTTATGTTTGCCTGGGTTCTTTCAAATCAAGCAGTTGAGCATCTCATAAAACAGGAAACACACAACAAAATTACAGCTCCGAGCTGTCTTTGGAGCAGAGTGCATAAAAAAAGGCCAAAACAGCCCCAACTCTAGAAAGCTTAAAAGCCAAAAAGATGTTCTATGAAAATGTGCGTTTCGAAGCCTAGCAGTTCCCGCTTATGTGCGAAAGCAGCCTCAGGCTAAGCAAACAGAAGATGCTGGCCCATCCCTCGTGGTCACACCTCATTCTCAGCTACAGCTGGCTGTTTCATTTGGGGCAGGTTTACATGATGCTTGAACACACTCCTGTGTCCTCCTGTGTGCAGGAAGCCCGCACAAAGACCTGGGATCTGGACGTTTTGCTCGTGCAAAAGTAGCTAACACATTAATAAACCGTGATGATGTTAAAATTACAACAAGGGCATGATGGCATCACAAAACTGTCACAATTGCATACTTGCATCATGATGTCTGACTCAAGTACATAAGCTGTGCCATTCACACAATGGCAGCATCACACACACACTGTAGTCCCACTGGAAGAAATAATGAAATATACGGAGGGGGAATAAGTATCTTGCCCATATTTGATTTTACTTAAAGTATGTTTAAATTAAGTTAAATGTAGCTTTGGTCCTACCTCATCTCTCCTTTCTATAGATGGCCAGGAACTTTACTGGGAACGGTGGACACAAAAAGGATCTGGATAACTTGCTGGATCCCAAAAGGAGGCAACCGTGTGATGTGGCTGCAAAAACACCAAATGCAATCCTAGGCTGCCTCAACAGAAATCTAGTGCCAAGATCAAGAGAAGTCACTGATTCTCTCTATTCTGCGTTGGTTAGATCACCCTTGAGAGCTGGTCTGGTGTAGTGGTTAAGGCACCTTGCCAAGAAAACTGCAGGGATTAATCCAGGTGGTTGCCAGGACTCAAAACTGACTTGAAGGCGCGCACATGCGTGCACACACACACACATCACCCTTAGAATACTGTCTCCATTTTAGGAAGGGTTTGACAAATTAGAGCAGGGTTCCTCAACCTTGGCAGCTTTAAGATGGGTGGACTTCAACGCCCAGAATTCCCCAGCCAGCATGGCTGGCTGGGGAATTCTGGGCGTTGAAGTCCACCCATCTTAAAGTTGTCGAGGTTGAGAAACACAGCTCTAGAGTCCTTATAGAGGGAGCAGCCTAGTAACATCTGGCTTAGAGTTTCCACTGAGTCATCGCCACATGGACATAACTGAAGAGACGTAGGAGTGCCCTTAAAACGTCCAAAAGGACCGCCGAGGGCAGTGCATCCAGCCTGGCTAAAGGGAAGGCCTTACAAAATTTCAGAATCGTCATGGATGATAAATAGGAGGCTGGAATGAGCCCTTTTATTATCACTGTGCTAGCCAGAACAAGTTGTATGTTGTTCTACCAACCATCCCTAAACAAACCACATTTTAGTGCAGGGCATAAACGAAATTATTTAGAAATCTCGAAGTTCATAGCAGTAGACCTATTCAGGAATCTGGTAGCACCTTTCCTGACTAATTAATAAAAATGTGTCAGTTGGCTACCAGATCCTTGATTTTAGACTAACACAGCATTCCTCCTTCAGTAGACCTGTTGGTATGTCTAGCAAATGTCCTTATACTATATGGAGGCTTAATAGGTCTGGAGCACACAGATGTGAGCAGTAATTAATGCATGTGCCCTGGACACATTTCTACCATTTAGTGGATGTTTCTCTGGCGAAAGACAAGATCCGGTGGTGCCAAATTGGTGGATGAAGGTCTCAGTGTTCTGAGCTATCCGTGAAGTTTGATATTAAACTGCTTTGGGGCAGGTTTTCATTTTTCAAAATTGGTTCAGTCCCCCTTCCTCCTCTGCACTTTGCTTGCATTTTAATCTTGAGCGAGGATAGATTTTATGCCAAGCTTCAGAACATTCATTTTTCTGGCCTCCCATTTATAAAGTTTTTTATCATTCAGGCTCAGCGGCCTAAAACATAGTAATTGTACTGAAATCTGTCAGATAGACAAAGATGTGATATACAAAGAAGGGAAAACCATAAAGGGGAACTACAGAGAATAAAGGAAAGGAACGGATTCTTTTAAGCAAGTATTCTCGCTTTTCAGCACTAATCGATTTTATGTAGATTAACTTATTGTATAACTAAATATTATAGCAGTGTATTATTTTTTTGGAAAAAAAAAGAAAATAGTGTTTGCAGTCATTTAGTAAAGTCAGAATAGTAACCTTTTTTAATTACGCCTTTTATTACTTTTAAATTAGATTTCCCAGGAGGGTTAATTGCCCTTTGCAGTTTATCCCCATACATCAAGCTAATAGCGATTCAGTATTGATAATCACTAATTTTCAAATGTTCAAATCATGCAGTATTTCAGAGAACCATTTAATACAAGGGTGGGAGGGACTGAGATCATCTAGTCCAGCCCTCTGCCCCGGGGGACTGAAATCCAGTACCTCAGTATCTCTTGAGGGATGGTCATCCAAACCTCTGTTCAAGTACTTCTGGTAAAGGAGAGCAGGCTACTTCCAAAGGCAGAAAAGTCTGTGGTTGAACACTAGGAAAAGCTCATCCTGGTGTCTGGATGAAATCGAATTCCTTGCATTTTAACCCTCGTTTCTCATCCTGTCTCCTGGAATTGCTCTGAACAACTCTGCCCTTCCTTCTGCATCTCAGCCCTTCAGGTACTTGAGGAAAGTTATTGTGTCTCCCCAAAGTCTTAACAGAATGTTGAGCATACTCAGCATCTCCAACTGTTCCTCCTAACGTTCTTCCTTCTAGGCCTCGTATCATCTTGGCTCGTATCCTCTGGATACCCTCTAATTCAGTGTTTGTCAACCTTGGCAACTTTAAGATGGGTGGACTTCAACGCCCAGAATTCCCCAGCCAGCCATGCTGGCTGGGGAATTCTGGGCGTTGAAGTCCACCCATCTTAAAGCTGCCAAGGTTGAGGAACCCTGCTCTAATTTGTCAAACCCTTCCTAAAATGGAGACAGTATTCTAAGGGTGATGTGTGTGTGTGTGCACGCATGTGCGCGCCTTCAAGTCAGTTTTGAGTCCTGGCAACCACCTGGATTAATCCCTGCAGTTTTCTTGGCAAGGTGCCTTAACCACTACACCAGACCAGCTCTCAAGGGTGATCTAACCAACGCAGAATAGAGAGAATCAGTGACTTCTCTTGATCTTGGCACTAGATTTCTGTTGAGGCAGCCTAGGATTGCATTTGGTGTTTTTGCAGCTACATCACACGGTTGCCTCCTTTTGGGATCCAGCAAGTTATCCAGATCCTTTTTGTGTCCACCGTTCCCAGTAAAGTTCCTGGCCATCTATAGAAAGGAGAGATGAGGTAGGACCAAAGCTACATTTAACTTAATTTAAACATACTTTAAGTAAAATCAAATATGGGCAAGATACTTATTCCCCCTCCATGTATTTCATTATTTCTTCCAGTGGGACTACAATGTGTGTGTGATGCTGCCATTGTGTGAATGGCACAGCTTATGTACTTGAGTCAGACATCATGATGCAAGTATGCAATTGTGACAGTTTTGTGATGCCATCATGCCCTTGTTGTAATTTTAACATCATCACGGTTTATTAATGTGTTAGCTACTTTTGCACGAGCAAAACGTCCAGATCCCAGGTCTTTGTGCGGGCTTCCTGCACACAGGAGGACACAGGAGTGTGTTCAAGCATCATGTAAACCTGCCCCAAATGAAACAGCCAGCTATAGCTGAGAATGAGGTGTGACCACGAGGGATGGGCCAGCATCTTCTGTTTGCTTAGCCTGAGGCTGCTTTCGCACATAAGCGGGAACTGCTAGGCTGGGGAATTCTGGGAGTTGAAGTCCACCCATCTTAAAGTTATCGAGGTTGAGAAACACTGCTCTAAACAAACCTTCATTTATCTTGAAGAAATTTCCAGGTAGAGGGTATGATTTCTACTTAAAGTTACTTCTTTCAGACATGAACTCAAAAATCTCTTCCCAAATCTCCCAGTTTCGTGCTACCATCTGTACAATACGCCGCACCATTAATTAACTTTGGAACTTCTTATAATACTACTTTTATTCTGTTGTATTTTATTATATCTGTTTTTAATTATTTTTAGATCCTATTATACTTACTGTTTTTCTGACATATATATATGTGTGCGAATGCATCTATGTATGTATGTATGTAACAGTTGTACTATTAGATATTTGACAGTATCTGGCCTTAGCGCTGTAATAAGCTGATTTGGTTTTGATAGGCGTAAAACTTTCACAAACTGTTTTTTTCTTCACTGTGTCTGAAAGAAGCCAGTAAAACAAATGATCAAGAATCCTACTTCCTTTCTCCAACAATTAAAGAACTGAGTGCTACACAACCATGGTTGTGCTATTACCATGTTGGGTATGTTATCAGTTTTTGTTTTCACAATATTCATGATAGACTCTCTCTTCTAAATCAGGAGTGGTCTGCTTTCCCCTTGGGCAACCTTCCGGAGGTTGAGGGCCACCTTTAACGTCTGGGAGAAGTCCAACAACTATGGCCAGGGCATGATGGTGAAGGGCAGAACTGAGAGCTTTCGTGAATCTTGTGGGGGAATTTTGAAGGATGTTCCCCCCCCCTCCCATTTTCAAAGGGCAGAGTATTTAGCTCTGCAAAAGAGTCTTCATCTGCTCCTTGCTCAAAGTGGCAGAAAACCACACCATCAACCACACTTTTTGGGGCGGTTATGGCCCAAAGAGGCTCCAGAAGCTGGGTGTAACTCCTTTCTGAACTCCATTTCAAAAGGTGAAAGCAAGAACATCAGTCCAGATTTCTGGTAAGTATCAGTTTCTTTTACTTGTGTTTGTGTGTGTGTACACGTGTGTGTATGTGTGTGTTGAGTAGTCTAGGAGAGAGAAAAAGGGGCCAGAGAGGACTCCTAACTCATTTCAGCAGATGACAAGAATTCTGTCCTTCCGTAGAAACCGATCTGCGCAGCCCCGTTCGACCCAGACCCAGACCCAGGGTGTCCCAGTTGTGGGTGTCCACAGCCAACAACCCCCTCCAGCAATCCAGGCTTTTTTTCTTTTTTTGTCCTGGTTTCTGCAATGAGTGATATTAATGAGGGCTTCCCACTGCAAAGATTCAAAAGACCCTCCCCTGGCATGGCTGGTGCATACAAATGAGCCTCGCTTAGCCTCTCTCACGGAAGACACCCCGCAAGTTTCAACCCTGCAAGGGAAATTCTCTTGCCACAAGGCTGCTTCAGAGCAGACTGACCCCCATCCCTGAATATGGTCTTCAGCTTTGGCAACCATCTTTCAAGGTGACAAAAAGAAAGCGAAGGGAATCCTCCCAAGCAATCCAATAAAGGGAGAAGGGGGTTTAAGCTAAATAAGAGGAAGGCCACTCCCCTGCTAAAGAATAAGGCATTAAAATAAAGAACCAAACATTAAAACAACTCAAGAATCCGAGATTTTTGACTCCAGCACAAAGCAAATGAAATAATAACCTACAGCGGAAAGGCGTATTGTTCAAAATAGTGGGTGAAGGCTTTCATCTTTCAGCTTAGGGCTTCAATCAAACAATAAATGATGGTTGGGTTTGCCCTGGCTAGCTCAATCTTATGCCCAATTCACAGGATCCTCAGATCAAATGGTTGAGTGAGCAATACTGATGGGTCTTAGGTCAGAAAGATGCTCCAAATGCTGGGGTTAGGAATCTGAAGGCCTCACAATCAAGTTGCTTTTCCAGCTAACAGTCCATATCTAGCACTCACAAATGCACACGGAGGCCAGGGTATACACTAAGCCAGGATGTGCTTTTATTATATTCTGAAATAATATTTATTTGGAACACTTTTATGGCTGCCCACCTAACATACAAATGCTGGGCAGCTAACAACAATAAAAACCCCAGGGGAAGAAGGAAGGAGAGACACAGAAAGAGGAAGGAAGGAAGGAAGGAAGGAAGGAAGGAAGGAAGGAAGGAAGGAAGGAAGGAAGGAAGGAAGGAAGGAAGGAAGGAAGGAAGGAAGGAAGGAAGGAAGGAAGGAAGGAAGGACCTTTGAAGATTCTTCTTCATCTTAAACCAGTCAAATTCATGGTAATAAAATGCAGACGACTCACTCAGCACCTGATTAGGATTCCAGCTCTTCAAACTATTGGGATGAACTGTCAAATCCTGATCTGTGCAGGCTGCAACATCTGGCAGCCCCTGTGAACCTCACCAGTTTCAGCCTCTTCCGGAAACAACTGCTTTGAGTATCGTGGCATGTGTTAACCCAGTGAAAAACAAGCATAACCCAGCTTCACTGATCAGAGCAAGGTGAGGCAGGAAGGAGATGTTAGTTAGGCTACAAGCATTAGCCAAAAAGTGCTGTCCACAACTCTGAATCCCCACCACCCACAGCACTCCTAATCCCCCTATGTTAATCTGGGCATTTGCTTCAAGAGCAGCAGAGACATAAATTGTTCCTGTTCCCTAGGAATGAATTTGGCCCCATGTTCTAAAATGCGGAAGGAAATTAAGATTTTTTTTAAAAAAAAACTGATTAACATTTTCATTTATTCATTTATTTATTTCCAGATATAATTTGTTAGGTGCCTATGCAATAGCAGAAAAGGCATACTACCAGAAAACGTGGAATTTTCGAAGGATATGCAAAATGTGGCCCTCCAGATGTTGTTGGAACACCAGTGCCATCTGGAGAGGCTCCAGATCTCTACCCTACAAGCCACATTGCTGTTTTTATTTATTACATCTCAAGTGCATGATGAAGGATGGCTTACAATAAAATATCAAGGCCATCAAAAGTAACTATTTCTTTAAAAAAAAAAAAACAGCTGAAAACAACAGGACAATGACCAAGACAAACAGAAGTTGAGAAGCAAGGACAATAAAACAGTCTTTGCCTGCCAGTGACATCCTTGTTGTGTTGCTGCAGAACTGCAGGACTGTATCTATGTGAACACTGCAAATGCACAGAGTTGAACACACAGGTTTTGCAACCTAAGTGTTGCTCTCATCTTCAACAGGAGACAACGGCTACATGCACAGGCTCTTGAAGAAGTGCATGTAACAGGGACGTTATGGGAAAGTAACCACATAATTCTGAGTTTTTTCCTTTTAAGGGCAACTAATACAGAGCCAGTTTGGTATAGTGGTTAAGGCATCAGGCTGGAAACTGGGGGACGGTGAGTTTTAGTCCTGCCTTAGGCATGAAAGCCGGCTGGGTGACCTTGGGCCAGTCACTCTCTCTCAGCCCTAAGAAGAAGGCAAGGGCAAACCACTTCTGAAAAACCTTGCCTAGAAAAGTGCAGGGACTTGTCCAGGCAGTCTCTGAGAATCGGACATGATTGAATTGATTAAAAAAAAAAACAGAGCTAAGAGGAGAAACAAAGGGGAAAAGAGCTTTAGAGGGGGCAAAATAGGAAAAAAGAAGATCCAGAAGACTAATGACCAATGGTCTGATCTTGATACCTGAGAAAATTTTGGAACCAATCATAAACAGATTGTTTTCAAGGTGCTTTCAGATCAACGTAGATTTTACTGGAGATCAACCTGTAAAAAAGGTTGCCAATAAAGTCAGCATGGATCTGTCAAGAACAAATCCTGCTAGATTAATCTTATCTCATCTTTTATTCAGAGAATGTCCTGAATCAATTGTAGTTATGCTGTGGACATAATATACCTTGACTTCATCAAAGCATCTGACAGATAACTCTACGCCATGCTGATTAGCGAGCTACTTAAATGTTGGCTGGTGGCGTGGAAATTAGGTGGATATGGAGCTGGCTCAAAAACTCTACACATCAGTGGTCCCTCATCAAACTGAAGAGGTGTAATATGGGATGCTTCAAAGATCAGCCTGAGTCCTCGACTATTCAATATTTTCATCAGTGACTTGGATGAAGAAACGAAAGGAATGTTTATCAGATGTGCAGGTGACACATCACTGAGTGGGACAGGTAGTACACTAGGAGAAAATAATAATTCCACTCTATTCTGCTTTCATCAGACACCCCCCTCCCACTCCCAAAAATACCATGTTATATTTTGGGTACCACACTTCAGGAAGGATTTAGCGAAGAGCAATAATGATGATCAAGGACTACAAACTAAGAAGAGACACTTACAAGCATAGGTGGAGGAGAATGTATGATAGGATTCATAACACACATGTAAGAGGGTCACACAGGGAAGGAGGGCAAGAACGGCTTGCCCTCGTTCAGGACTTGACTAACGGATTTAAATGGCAGATTCTGTTTCCTGAACAGTTAGAGCTGATGGACAGTGGAACGAGGCTCAAGTGAGGTGGGTGGTGAGGTTCAAGCAGGCACTAGACCAGTGTTGTCCAAACTTGGCTACTTTAAGATGAGTGGACTTCAACTCATGGCTGGCTGGGGAATTCTGGGAGTTGAAGTCCACTCATCTTAAAGTGGCCAAGTTTGGACAACACTGCACTAGACAATCAACAGCTAGAAATGCTTTAATCTGAATTCCTGCACCAAATTAAAGCTGAAAGTGGCATTCACTGGCCCTTTCTAATTCCAGGATTCTCTGATTCTAGAAGATTTCCAGATTCATATGTAAAATGCCTACATTCCTCCAATCCGCTGTGCACAAACAGACTACATTATGGCTTCACTGGGTGATCCAGTTCACACAATATGCTAAGAAATGCAATGGGTTCCCGTGACAAGCTGAATCCCAAACGGTATAACCCCATTTTAAACTAGCAAGGAAACACTGAAAGAAATATGGTTCCTGTCAGAGTCCTAGAATCATGTGAAAATAACACAGATTGCTCTCTTATGGAACCGAAAGATCTAAAAATAAGAACAGAAGCGCTCATCTGGAGTGGGTGAGGAATTCAGCTACAACTGCGCATGACACAGAGGAAAGAATAGGAAAAAACATGTGAAAATCCTAGAATAATCTCTGCTCTGTTTTTAAGAAGTTTTGGTTCTTAACTGTGCTTGGAATTGTTCCCTCCCAGTGGCTTGGAGAACAGTACTAACACTTAACAAATAGGACGCAACAGAAAATATTAAAACATTTGTTCAAAAGAGACCAAAACATGCTAAAAAAGAAACCAAAAGACCAGAGCACATCCTCTCCAGAAACCTACACCCAGAAAAGCTGGGATTAACTCCAGACAAACAAACAAGCAGAAAACAATACCCCAATCAAGGAACCAACAAGGAGAAAATCACACCCCACCAAGACTGGCAGGGCAGGCTACTGTATATAAATAGGGAGCAAACCCCACACTCCCTTGCACTGATGATGTTACCTAGTTGGGTAATGAAACGCCTGCAAGCCAACAGCCAAGCTCAGAGAGTACCGAGGACTCCATCAACCAACCCCCAGATAAGCAGGGATTAACACCAGACAAGCAATCAACAGAAAACTATACCCTAATCAAGGAACTACCAAAGGGAAAAACCACACCCCCACCAACACCAGCAGGGCATTATTACAATGTCTTTATGTAATTTTATTGCTTTTTAAAAAAAAGTTTTATAATAATTACAGGTCTCTGTATTTTATTGTTGTGCTTTCTGGCCCAAAGGCCATAATAAAGGTTTGATTTAAAGGCAAGCTACTGTATACAAACAGGGAGCAAACCCTACACTCACTAGCACTGATGATGTTACCTAGTTGGGTGACAAAACTTCTGCAAGAAAACAACGAAGCTCAGAGAACATCAAGGACTCCAAAATATTAAAATATAAAAATGCTGGGTGGGGGATACCAACACAGAAGACATCACAAATTCTACATTTCATCCCTGATCTGCCTCTCTCACACACCCACACCCACATAGACACCCTGCTAGCAGCCAGACAAATATTATAAATTTAGGGCCTGACTATTGCAAAAAGGAACAATTGCTGTGAAAAACACAAAGTATATTCAAGATTAGCAGAGAGATAAATGCTCAGTTTCACTCTGCTGTACAAAAACACCAAAATCATTGGTGCATTTATTCTCCTAATCCCATCTCTATTTTTTCTGCATAAATAAAGCTTGGTACCTCAATTTCCTTCAGAAAATTTCTAGAGCAATTCACAAAGGCATCATCAGTTTTATTCATATATCCTTGACACTCACTATATGTATCAAAACAAGAAACAAAGGGAATTGCATTGGTTCTTTTATTTGCACAAACGCTGTTCAAGTATAGCTAAGAAAGATTGAGTCATTATAATTACTTGTAATCCACACTATATACTGTACACAGATGGCCTGTGTGTGCACACGAATGCCTTTGTGCAAAACTAGAATTTTACTGCAAAGTGTGTGCAGTTCCCCCTTTACATTTATGTCACTTGTATCCAGTGTACGTATGGAAGAGATTAAAAGAAAGATGGTAAATATTGAATAAATTCAATCTCTTTGAATTAATATGGAGCATCAGATATTTCTATAAGCAGCAAACTGGAATCTCAGGTTCTTTGATCTGTTTCCATCGACATCAGAGGATGTACAGGTAGTCCTCAGCTTACGTCCATTCATTCAGTGACCATTCAAACTTGCAATGGTGCTGAACAAGGAGGACTTACGACTGGAGTTCTGGCCGTCGCAGCGTTCCCGGAGTCACATAATCACGATCCAGGTGCTCAGCAACTGGCCTGGATTCCTGACCATCACAGTGTCCCATGGTGACATGACTGCAACGTCAAACATTCCCTGCTACCTTCCCACAAGCAAAGTCAATGGGGAAGCCAGCAGGAAGTCAGAAGCCGTGGTCACATGAGGTCCTTGCTTAACGACCCGCGCAGTCCTTGCTTAACAACAGCAACCAGGACTGCTAGAACTGCGGTCGCTAAGTGGCATGGCCACATGATATCACACTTTACGATTGTGTCACTTAAGCAATGGCAATTCCAGTCCCAATTGCCATCGTAAACCAAGGACTACCTGTAAAGGAATTTAGAACTGACCTTGGGAAAGTATGAGATAGCCATTAAGGATGGACTTGGACGAGAGATTACACATTCCAGAAACAGAAGGAAGTGTGAGAAAGAAACTCAAAATAACCCACCTTGACACTCTTTGGTATAAGAGGGAGGGGAAAGACAATCTCTGTCAGGCTTTCAAGATTCTGTTTTGGTACCCAGTAACCATTCCTTAAATCCCTGCTATGTCTGCTTCTTGACCAAGTCTACCTTGAAAAGCTGAGAGAAGATCAGAATCTATTTTGCTTTGCCTTAATTACACTTGCCATGCGCCCATACTGGTTGCATTCTTGCAACTACATTACTCCTGTGGGTGCTGGGATCCTCTCACATGGAGACCAGCCTTAGAGTGACCTGTTGGGAAGAACAGGTTACAAGAACAACCCTGCATTATTCATCCTGCTCAGTTACAGACGTTCTTCCCAGTAGAAACATGCGATAAACATTCCAAATAATGTAATCCAGGCTGTCAATTAAAAGTATAACGACTAAGAGCATAAACATTCAAAAAGGCTGGGATAAAACGCTAGGTTTTAATCCCCTTCTGAAGCCACACTAAGGAGGGAGAGTTTCGCCCGGCGGCACACTGCGGCCCCACCCAGAAAAGGGGAAATTATTTGCTGATGTTAAATGGTGCTGGGACATCCACAAGAGATGGCTGGCTCAAAAAATCAAGATGGCAGCCGCAACCATGTGACCGAAGCCCCCTCCCTTTTTTTATTTGCAGAGCATCAGGTTTATTCGAATTCTTTAGGGGTTTGTGGCTCACTTTAAACACTCCAAACCTTGCTTGAAAGAAGCAGAGATTGCCCCTCCATCTTTTTTTCTTTTTCTTTTGTATGTGCAAAGATTTGTGACTCAGGGTAACATGAGCTTTAAGTCAGTATGCCAGGGAAGCTATTAGAGAAGAGAACAGCCAAGGAATACGAAGTATAGAAGACCAGAAAAGTGGGTGGGTGGGATTGACCCGGGAAGGATTTTGGGCAAAACTGTAGTGGGAAGAGGAACCCTTACAAACAGCTTTCTCCTTTTCACACTGGTAAGTTAAAAAAAGTGCAAGCAATATCTGCTTATGCGTGGCTAGTTCACAGTGTTGCAAAATGCTTCAATCAAAAGACTCTTAGCAAAATAATATCAGCATTATGCAAGACCAGGCCACACTCTTAGGCATATGTTAGAAAGGGTCTTCCTATTTTTATTCCGTATGAGCCTATACCTAAATGCAGTACAAAACCTATCTTTCCCCACAACCACCATCTTATGAGGTAGGGTAGGTGAAGAGTGAATAATTGTCCCAAAGACCATCAGGAGCTTCCATGGCTGAGGAGGACCAGCACTTGGATCTCCTTGCTCCTAGTCCAACATCTTCACCACTCCAGTGCCTTGGCTCTCTACTCCAAAAACATATTTGGGTATTTGATCCAGAAATACAACCTGGCAGTCTGAAGCCAAATCTAATGAAATAAATGTCTGTCCTGCTTAATTTTCAAGGCAATGTGTTTTAGTGCAATGAGAATCCTGCCCAACGGGTTTTAAGCTTGCACATTCACTAACCATCGTTACTGTTATCTGAATTCAAGCAAACTGTTGTTAATTTTACATGTGACTTCTTGAAAGAGGCTAACTCCCAATCATAGTTTATGGTACGGGCTTGTTTCCAACTAGCCATAGTGACCGTGCACTAGAGCTTCGCGCTCTACTGACCCACTAAACTGTGACTGATTTGAAAGAAACAAAAGTCATTGGAACAAAGGAAACAGCCTTCACTGTAGTTCTTATTTCCATAATATGCAAATGCATCTTTTGTACCTCCTGAAACAAATGTTGAACCACTAAATATATTAGAACCACGAGTTAAACCCTGAGTTAAAACATCTTTGAGGTTGGACCTGTGCAGCTTTGAGGTTGAGGCAGTTTTAAGGGGGGAAATGGGCATTTTGAATGCCTACCAGGTTTATAGTGCCTATTTTCTCCTTAATTCCCTTTCACCCCCCACCTATGCAAAGAAAAGAAGCCCAGCTTTGGGGCACACCCACTCTGGGAACCACAAAACCAATATAGGTGGGCTGCATAAGGGGTCCAGGCCATTTATACACCTTCTTCTAGATCAAAGTTCCATATTTGAGACTGGAAAAATTAATTACTTAATTACAGCTGGGGGAACTTATGAAATGTTTCTGAAACATTGAGAGGCTATTTCAAATATTGTTGTTCCGTAAAGGCAGGGAAAACCGTGGTAAAAGCAGTTTAACCGTGGAACTAAGAGACTAAGAGAGGTGATAGACCCTCCTTCGCTAGAGGTCTTCAAGGAAAGTTTGGAGAACATCTGTCTGGGTTGCTGAATTTGCATACCTGGGCTGAGCAGGGAGTTCATCTCCAGGACCCCCTCCAATGCCTTGGTCCTGTAATGGAAAGAAATAGCATTTTCCCAAGCAAAAATCAGGAAAAAACCCCAGAAAGGCAGTATTAGCAATAGGGTGATTTCTACAGCATTTGCCCACATTATTTCCAAAAGCTCTTTTCACGCTTCTCCACTTTTCATCTTCTCTACTAACCTAGCAAAGAGCTGTCTATAGATTTGGGAGTCCATTTGTTCTACCAAAAGACATCACAAGAGCCTTGCCAACAAGAGGATCCCTAGAAACCTTTGAAATTCTTGGCTTTGGAAACCAAGATTTTTCTCCACGCTGTTAATTTACTTTGGCCGAAATCCTAGTTTATCGGTTGCACTTGTGGGAAGTGCAGCCAGGAACCAGCCTGACAAACCCTGGACACACAACGGGGGACCGAGAATTTGTGATGGGGGGAAATGCACTGTCTTCTTGCGTTGCGCTGAATATTTTTGGGTGACATCCATGAGAAAGTTGTGTTGCAAAGGTGCGATCTGAATTCTAACTAGATCGCAAGGAAAGAAGCATTCGAGGGTTTTGCTACAGATGGCTTTATGTGTGATATATTATAATCACCATCAATTAAGAAAATTTATTGCTCTCAGAATCCAAGGTAAATGGTTAAGATTTCAGGAATGAGAAGTTCTTCCTTTCCTCTTGGCGGCTTCGCACGTTAGGGCTGATTTTTTACTCACCAACATCACACACCTGTATCGGCAATTCCCGATTAAAACAAACAAATACTGGCTGAGTTCACAAATGGGGCTGAACCACGGTTTGATTAACCACGGAGCTCCAAACAAAATACTGCGGGATGCTATCTTACCACCTGCTCAGCCCTACATGAAGGGTGGGCAATTTGGCAAGGGTCAGGGGTGCCAGCCAGACAGCTGCAGGGGACATCACCAGAATGACTGTGACACCCTAGGAATGGGGGGGGGCAAATTTTTCAGCCCACTTTTCAGGTTTTGAGGGGAAAGTTTCAGAGTGAAAATCAGAGTGGAAACCCCCCAGACTCCCCCCCAAAAGGCACAAAATTACAGTGCCAAAATTCAGCAGCAAATTATTTGGGGTGGGGGCATTTATTTGATTTAGAAGAAAAGGGAATATCTATCATCTCTCTCCACCCCCCCACAGCCAACCAGAAGACTACCTCAGTATCTCAAAAAAAAAACAAAAAAACCCCCACCACCCTAGGGGTCTGTGGCCATCCCATCCGAAGGCCTGGGAGAACCACCAGCTTTTTAATAGTTTCCAGGAAGTTGGCAGCAATTCAGATTTTGGGAGGGGGGGTCATTCCAGAGGGCAGGCACTGCTACAATATCCAAACCACAAGCCTTTTGGTGAATTTCAGTGGTGCAATCTTGGGGTGTTGGGGACATGCTTCTGCTTACAGGCCACAACTGGCTACCCCTGCTCTAAACCATAGTTTATAAATCCCAACTGTATGGATTCGCGCAACATGCTAAGCCCTAAGCCATAGCATACAGGGTACAATGGCTGGAATGGGCTGAACCGACTTTAACCCAAACCTATAATGGTCTTAAGCAATGTGTGAACGCAGCCGCATCTTCAGCTCATACCTCAAGCAAGTCACATTACAGCTTACTACAATGATGAACAATGCCACAGCCTCAGGTGCCAGCCATAACCCAAGATGGGGTCTCTGTTCCTTCAAAATCAAATTAAATAAATTAAAAACTAAATTCTAAAAAGACTGAAACTTTTGGAGATTCAGTATCTGCGTTTTCACAAGTTCTCAGCTGGGGGATCCCCGGAGTCCAAGTCTAAGAGTCTTGTGAAATGTCAAGCAGTTGTAAAGCTTTTCCTAAATTTCGCACACAAAAATAATTGGGAGTCACCACCCACCACCACCATCACTCTTGCTTGAGAGCCAGGAGTAAGTCCTACTAATGAACACCCAAAGCACTGCATTTTCACATGTGTCACCCAGTGTCTTCCACAGTCCCTCACGCAGATAGACAGGGCCCCGGGTGACAGCAAAATAAAAATAGGGTGCTTCATCGCCAGCAGGGGTTAGCAATACGGCATCCACACCACTGCTAGATAATTAGAAATGGGAGAACCCTTGTGAGATACTGGTGTTCATGGGGTGAGATCTTGCAAGGATTTTCACGCATTCTGACAAGATCTTGAGGATGAAACTGCCAACATCTCATGCTACTTCATTTTATGCAAATGTACACCACACATACGCACAAGACCACTGCATGAGACTGATGACACTTAGCACCTAAAAAGTTTGCTTTATTTTCTGAAACGAACCAGAAGTTTCCACAACAACAGAGATGCAGCCTTCAGTATATTAAAATATATATATCTCTCTCTGAAAGAATCCACAGAGCTACGAGGTTCTTCTTGATCTTTCCCTCTTGGCCTTTAAAAAATACTTTTACCACCCCTTAATAGGCTATCCAAGCTAGTCCGTCCAACTGAAGACATAATAAAACTGAAACAGGTGCATGGAAAAAATGCATACACAAAATTTGCTCTTCTGTGAGTTTTGAACCCTTCGAGGAAAGAACGGGCACTAATCTCAAAACAGAAGTCAGCCGAAGTTCAAACTCATTTAAATTCCCTCCCCCTTCTTACAAGCTGGAACACATAATCCCAAAATTGTGTTTCAGCCAGGCACTTGAAATTAGAAAGAACCATTACTTAACACACATCTGCACACACAGAGATGACTCTTCTGGGCATGTCTTTAAAAAGATGCCAAAATGTTTCACTCCTTGTTTATTCAACAGTGACAAGTAGAAGAGCAACCACGCTTAGTGTCACACCTTTTTCCCAGACGTGAAGAACATGGCAGCAGCAAAGTAATAATTACTACCCAATCGGTACAGATGGAAAAACCCCATTTCCCCATTTCCTGATTTTAATGCATGCAGCTGTGTCACCCCTCCGCCAGAGAAAGGAGATTCCGACCCATCGTCTCCCCAGCCTTTTCCAAGCGGGTGCCTTCCAGATGGACTGGCCTCCCTCGCCCACAATCACCAGCCAACCCATCTGGAGGGCATGAGGTTGAGGGAGAACAGCATTCCATCACAACATTGTGTTTCAATCACCGCTGGCAGAGCCTTGTGCCGTATCCTGTCATTGTAGTTGCATAACAATGCCTCTGAAAGACTGTTGGGTTGGTTATCCAAAATGAGAGAGAGTGTTGTTGTAACACAACATTCAGAATGGTGAGGGGGTGGACAGCCAACCTACTGGTGCAGCAATGCATTATTATGGTCTACCATCCAGTGATTCAACCTTGCAGTCAAATGCAGTTGGAAAATCCTCCCCGTGGTCCGTCGAACATCAGACTTAATTCTTTGTATCTAAGCCTCAATATTTACTTCCTTATAACAAAATTAGAAAATGTCAGTAGAAGCTGCAATTATGGGGTACTTACAGAATAAAACAATCATCAGTGAGGGAGGTATGAATCATTTTAGAATCGTGGCTTATTTACAATCAGCAAGGAAAAAACAGCCGGGTTGAAGCAAGCAATTTTATCTTTCCTATTCGTACTAGGGATCCCTGTCCTCAAGAAAAAAATGCCTAACCGCCTCCCCATTAACCCCTGCTGATTTGCAACTAAAAATCTTTGCCTTACCTGGGGGAGGGGGTACTTTTATAGGCAGAATCCTTATTTTCTTAGGCACAATAGATCCATTTACTAAATAAACACACAACAGAGAGGAGAATACAGAAACGGGGGGGGGGGGGGTCAAGACCAAATCAGTGCAATCGGTAAACTGTTCTTGCTACTAAATCTGGACTGCAAAACTCCAAAGCACCACAAGATGGGAGCAACGGGGTTCATGTTTCTGGACGGGGTCTCTGACGGTGGTCAGACTGGTTTATGAACCCCAGATCTGTTGCCTGTTCTTCTTCTCCCTCCCTCCCATGTCCCCCCCCTTCTATAAGGTCTATGCTTTTACCCAAAACAGAGAACCCATACTACACTGTCCAATGCATTAAAACTGCTTTCTTGGAAAAAGAAAGCTTAAAACGAAAGTGTAAAGGTTATATATGGTTATGTCATACTGTTCAGGATTAACTAGCAATTAGCTTAATATATATCTAGAAAGATGATGCTTGCAAGCCATATGCTTCAGGCTCTTCATCCATTTAAAATACAAATCAAGAGGAAGAAATGTTTTGCAACTCAACAATAAGGCGGCATTCATGCAACGCCAGATAAAACGAACCACTTTAAGGCTTAACAGGATGCATGAATCTGCCAAATACCAATTCAGCGCAATGGCGCCAAAAGTTGCCTCTCCCGGCTCACGCAACGTAATCACGGCATGGCTGACCTCTCCTTTCTTAGCACGTCCCTTCTCCTTTTTCACTGTTAAGAACCATCTTAATCCAGGATCCATAAAAACAATGCCGGGGTGTTTTCAGTCAGACGACATCTGGGTCTGCCCATGAAAAGCTTTCAGCCATTTCATGTTTCCCTCTTTAACCTGTTTTCTAACATGAGGAAAAGATGGAAGAAAGGGGGGAAAGGAGAAGGTTGCAAGCGCACAAGGGTGATTTCTGGACCCATGCACGATTTGGGGAAGACAAGGAACGGGGATAATCAAACCCTAACAGAGAAGCGCCTTCTGAAAGACCAGCTTTGAAACACCTGCTCTCTTCTTGAGATTATCACAACCATATAACAAGAACAACAAGAACAACAGTAACAGCGATCATCTTCGCCATCTATTCAGTTTAGGTGCTGCCCGACTTCAGAGCGACTCTGGGCAGATCACAATGTAACAGATAACAGCCACCTCTTCAAGCATTTATGGAATGCCATCAAGGTGGGAGCCACCCAGATCTAAGGGGGGAGCCTCATTCCAGAAGGCAGGCACTGCCACAGAAAAAGCATACTTCCTGGGTCCAGACAGATAACCTTATTTAATGAAAAGGACCCAGAGCGTACCAACCCTGTCGGCTTGTATCAGCCAGGCAGACACCATGGGAGATAGGTGGTCCCTCGGATAACCAGGCCCTGTGCCAGGAAGGCATTGGATCACACCCAGAAGCAAACTGGCAGCCAGTGCAGCTTGCAAAGCAAGGGTATTACATGAGCGTGCCAAGGTATGCCCATCACTCCCTATAGTGCTGCGTTCTGGACCAGCTGAAGCTTCTGGGTGGTTTTCAAGAACAGCGCATTGAAATAGCCAAGGCATAAGGTGACGAGGCCATGAGTGATTATCTGAAATGCTTCCCAACCAGGAAAGGGCACAACTGGCAGATCAAGCTCTTCAAAGGCCTTCTGCACCACAGCCGCCAGCTGCTCGTGAAGCAGGAGCTGTGGGTCCAGGAAGACCCCCAGATTGCACAGCACTCATGAAAGGGGAAATGCAGCCCCATCCAAGGTTAAAGATGTTAAAGATCTCCTCAGATCTAGATGGGCCTAATATTCAGAGCCATCAGAAGGACTGAGTTGGAGATGACTCCTTCCCATCGAGGTCTGCACAGCCTCCAGGCACTGGAAGAGGACAACCACCTCACTTGGCCAGCCTGGGAAGGAAAGATATAATTGAGTATCATCAGCATATTGATGATACAAGACGCTGACCAGCGGATGACATCCCCCAGCAGTTTCATGCAGAGGTTGAATAGGAAGGGAGTGTAATGGAATGTGAGAATGAACTTGGAAGACGGGGAAGAGATGCTGCCTAGGGAACGTTCAGATAAATGGGGGAGGATGATGATGGGGGCTAGGTTGTTCCACAGCTTAAGAGCTCTCAGAGTCTGGAAATTCTTCCTTATTTTGAGTTCAGATATCCTTCTGTAAAGCTTTCACCACTGGTTCTTGTCCTATTCTTGGGCACTACAGAGAATAAATCCACACCCTCTTCTCTGTGACAGCCACCACAGTCTTGGGAGACTGCTATCTTGTCTCCATGTTATGCAAACTTACTGCTGGACTCAACCAAATGCAGTTTAATTGACAAACTATGATTAAAATACAGTATTTTATGGCTTAGCAATTTGCATAATCCTTGTCTTAAAATTTATTTCTCAAGATTTGCATCATGGAGTTTTACATTTTACACGAGTCAGTAGCTCCAACTGGGAAAGTAGAAGGGGCAGGGTGGGTTAACCCAGACTTTTGCTATCAAGTCATTTTTATTCCTTTCCCAAATACATTCCTAAATGCCAACTTAATTATATTCCAGATGGGGAAATTGCTTTCTTTTCCTCATGTTCCTGAAGGGAAGGGGGACTGGGGCCGATCCAACTTGTTCCACTCAGTTGGTTAATATATTTGGAGGCAGAACAGAAATTCCCCAAGATGTCAGTTGTGATCTGTTTCATATCTGTGCTTAGTTTTCTGAAATACTGCTGAACTACTACTCCCAGAAGTCTTTGGTTCAGCAACACCTGGGGAGATGCAAGCTCTCCATCAGTGCTCTAAATTCAAATTACTTCTAGAGAAGAATCTCCTAGAGATGAAAGGTGATAAATTGGAGAGGAGTAACTTCCCGTTACAGTGGGTGACAGCACCTTTTTAAAAACTGCTTTAGTAGTACTACTACAACAAAAAAGAACAATACATAAACATGCAAAGATGGAGATGAAAAAGAGAATAACATACCCAAAACCCGAATAAGTTACAGCAGTAATTAGGGATACATAAACGTACCAATAAAAGAGAATACATAAAAGTTAATACCATTCAGTTTTTAAATGATGAACTGAACACTGACCACACAGAATTATTGTCTGGTTTTTCCTGAGTGTCAATGAAGAGCCAATTCAAAGACTTAGAGTTCATATTTTCACAAAGCCAACCTTTGCTTTCTTGTATTTTGGAAAGTGTCTTCATTATGAAAAAAGAAAGTATCTTTATTATGAAGAACACTGGATCTATTGTGTCTGGATTTCCAAAAACACAAAACCATATTTTTTGTAACAACCCAGACGTAATAGATCCAAAGTTCTTCACAAATGGATAAATTCCATTTTTTTAAACTTTAGTTTAACAACACATTCACTTTCAATCTTAACTTCCTTCTTAGCATCTGATTCAGCACATTAAGAATATTCTGCCAATACAGAACACCCAAAAGGCAGGAACAATTTGTAGATATTAATGAACATTCACTGCCTCTTCAACATAGGAAGATAGACAATCAACCTGTTCTGAATTTCTGTTGAGAAGTCAACATTTCCCGATGAATGGTGTTTAATTTCAAGTTCACAGGATAGATATTTTAACATGTTTTTTTAAAAAAACTGAGGCCACTTATTTGTCCAATTCACTATTATAAATTTCTTGCAAATTATTTTAGGAAAATTAATTCTTGATAGAACTGTTTGATTAGCCTCTAAAGAGCATTTAGTCAACCTTCTTTATTGTCAGCTCTTCAAGGCAGGCCAGGACAAGAAACAGGCATGACAGGAATTCCAGAAATGCTATTTTATTGCAGTAGGATTCTGTAACAAAATCTTGAAAGCCTGTCCAAGTTTCTCTGTCCCATCTTATACTAAAGAAAATCAAGATGGGTTTATTTTGAATTTCTTTCTCATACTTGCTTCAATCTCTGGACTATGAAATCTCTTCTCCAAGTCCCTCCTTAAACATTATTTCACTCTTCCCCAAGGTCACTTTGGAATTCCTTTCCATCTATCCCAAAAGCAGGGTCACTCCTGATTAGCACTTAATGGGAGAATACCAGGAAATCCAGATCTATAGGCTACCCCAGGAAACAAAAAACAAAAAACCCAGAGAAGGTCGATGGCAAACCACTTCCACAGTTAGAAGGAAAATTTCATGGATGTGTTCATGAAAAAAAAAAGTGCCCAGCTCGGTTATCATGTTTTCTGTCCATGGGGTCTCTTCCTCTCATTTTAGGTAATTATGAAAGGTGGGTTATGCAGGCGAGGTCAAGGTGGGTAAGAGAAGTTGAGAATGGAGGCAATGTCTTACCAGGAACCAGATGGAAAGTGCAAGATAGTGGTAGGTCTGGAGACATTTGCACAGTTTACTCCCAATCAATCACGCAGATAAGAACCAACTTCCCAAAGAGCCCCACTTACTCATGCATACAATGGATTCAGAAATCAGTAAGTAGCTTCCTTCCTCTTCAATTACCTTGGTGCTGTTTTAGGTGGAGAGACGCTAGCAAAGAATGCAGCTGACTACTCTTCTCTTAGCATAAAGAATTTTGCAAACTTTACAGAATAAGCATACAACTTATAAAAGGCAGCAAGAAAAGCTACAAGCAGAGGAATACCTAGACAAAGATGCAAGGGTCAGGTGGCCGATCTGCTCCGTATCTGACCAGCCCTCCGTTTAGCTAGGAAAGAAAGACCATAGCAGCAACAGATACACTGAAAAAAAGCAAGGAAATGTTGAGAGGACATGCTAGAAGATAGATGGTGGAATCTCTCTGCCAGACAGATGGAAATGCAGCCTACGTAAGCCCTCAAAAGTCCTCATTGCCTCTAAAGCCCTTTGACTCAAGTCACTCCTCACTTTGGCGTTCAGCTGCTTCATATTGGATCCCTATCGCTCAGTCCAACTTGGCATCAGGAAATGTTCCAATTTCTGGGTCTCTATGATTAGCAGGGGGACGCGGTGGCGCAGCGGCTTAATGACGCTGAAAGCTGCCGGCCAGAAATGGTCGACACTTCAGCGGTTCGAGCCCAGCTCCGCGTGGCAGAGCGAGCTCCTGCTTCCTCCCCAGCTCCTGCCAACCCAGCAGCTCGAAAACTTACGTGAGTAGATAAATGAGGACTCTCACCCCAGTGGGAAGAAAATGCTGGCACCTTGCAAAGGAGACAGAAGCAGTTGCCGGTAATGCGGAAGCCATGCACGCCCAAAAAAGGCGCGAAGCAATGGAAACCCTGCCTCCTGCGCCCGCCAGCTGGGCTCTGCCCTAGGAAGGAAGCAATGGCAAACCACTTCCGAAACACCTTGCCTTGAAAACTGCAGGGGCTCGTCCAGGCAGTCGCCGCAGAATCGGTCACGATTGAGTGCGGATTAAAAAAAAAAAAAGATTAGCAGAGAGGGATATGCTCAGCCTCATGATTCCAGTGTCCCTGTTCTCTTGAGTTTAGCCAATCTGTCCCCTGTTGACAGCAGCTAGGTTCATTTCCAACACAGTAATTCCTTATGTCATAAAATGTAGCATCCCCAGCATATCTGTGTTCCAAGTAGCATGTTGGGGACACAGGAACATAAACAGATCAACATTCGCCTTTCAGATAACATTTCTTTTTCATCATCATCATCTTCGTCGATGTCGCAGCCAATCCGTGCTGCATGTCAGCATTCAACACTTAGCAGACATGACATAAAACTAATGAATCCATGTCACATTCCAGGACCAAGCAGAGATAAGAAGGATGAGAAAAAGCAATACACATCAAATGCAATTCACCCATAAGCAACATTATAAGCCTAATGCAGTATCATTGAAAGAATTTTAAAGTACAAGAATAGGAGATCAAGAGATCTGATCAGAACTAGAACCTGGGACAGCAGAGGCACCAGGAAGGGAACAAAGATGGATACAGCAATTCCTCTGAAGCAGTAGCCACTGAAAGCTAAGGGGACAGCATGATGGACCTTGCTGTCAGTTGGGGATCTACAAGTGAATGATGGAGGTAACCCTGGTGGAAAAGTGGCTCCTATGAGGCCTCTTCCCCACTACTGATCCCAAGTGGCTCCTTGGTTTTCAGAGTAGCTATGGGAGATGAACCCAATGAAGAGACACCAACAATATGAGAGAATTCTGGTACAGGCCCAGACATGGAATGAAAACAGCACTACTCATTCTGTGGATGACCTGTCCAGTGGTTATAATGGCAATGAAGCATCTATATTTCTCCCCTCTTATTCCATTCATAGATTTCCACTCTACAGTCTTCTTCAGCAGGGTTCCTCAACCTCAGCAACTTTAAGATGGGTGGACTTCAACTCCCAGAATTCTGGCTGGGGAATGGCTGGCTGGGGAATTCTGGGAGTTGAAGTCCACCCATCTTAAAGTCGCTGAGGTTGAGGAACCCTGTTCTTCAGGGTTATCCCAGATCCTTTTGGGGAAAGATGGGATGACAAGATACCTGCAGGCCCTTTGCACATGTTTGCGGGTTTCTCTGAAAATAAAGTTGCTCATGCTCCCTTGGGTATTGATGTCAAAAGAGCAGAGTGAGGTGAGATGAAGGGGGCAACTTCTTCCAAGGTTACCTGAGATGTTTTTGAGCTTGTGGAATCCAAGGAAGTAGGCAGGGCGTTCTGTAGTATGAGCTCCACCCCCAAGGATTGGACCCAAGTTCCATTCAGATGGCTAGATGGGGTATGGGCAGCTGGATTCAGGAAGTACATATTAATGTAACATCAGGGGTTGCGCAATGGTGAATAGAATGTGAAGGATGTGTGTTTTTATTTTATGGTTTTTATATATATAAGGTGCACTGGAGATGGCATTTAATTTCGTTGTACGAGGTACAATGACAATAAAGTTTACAGTACAATACAATACAATACAATACAAGTAGTTAATGGCTCTTTGAAGGAAGGAGAGGCGGTGCAATACCCTTTCTTGAAAAGGCTATTTTCCTACCTAGCCATATCGGATAACTTCCACTCAGTCTCCAACTTCTCCTTTCTGGGGAAGTTTATATGTTGAAGAATCAGCTACAGAAGATTCAGGCCCAGACATGGAATGAAAACACCACTACTCATTCTGTGGATGACTTTCATAAGGAGTTAGATGGCTAGAGTGTATCCCCCACCCCACCCCCTGGTCCTATTAGACCTCTCAGCAACATTCAATACCACTGATTGTGGTATCCTTCTGGACCACTCAAAAGGGTTGGGAACAGAAAATACCACTTTGTGATGGTTCTGCTCCTACCTGAATGGGTAGTTCCTATTGTTAGTCATAGGGAGAGAAATGATTGAGTCTTTGATTGCTTCAAAGTAGAGTACTACAGAGCTCAGTCCTTTTCCCCATGTTATTTAGCACACCCATAAAATTGCCGGGTGAGGTCATTCTTCAATTTGAGGTGAGGTGTCCTCAGTAGGCTGATGACACGCAACTGTAGATCATCACTCCAAGTCAGAATAGGGATGCTGTGCAAGACCTGAATCTGTGCCTGAAAGTTGGGAGGGGCTGGACAGGGGGAAACAAGTTCAGACTAACTTCTAGCAAAGCAGAGGTGCTCTTTGTCCTTCAACTTTGTCCTTCAACAGAAATATCTGTTCTGGTGGGTGCTCTAGATGGAATTCCGTTTCCTCTAGAGGTGCAGCTCTGTGATTTGTGGGTTGTGATAGATTGTGAGAAGGCTGGGAAAGGAATGAAAGAAAGAGTAGACCTAAACAATCAAGAGAGAGCAGGCAAATCAGATGACAGCTTAACTCATAAACAGCAACTTAACCCTGGGGGAAGAAGCCTGAGAAGAAGCATTTCAAATCATTCAACAAGACACTTCTTTAATGAACTCGTCGCAAATGAGAATGGGAAATTATTCTTGCAATTTCCAAGAGTCTGTATTTACCTCAAGATAAGCATTAAAGAGACCTTTGTGAAATCTGTACAGTTCTTGCTTCCTGAGTCTTGGCAGGGTCTTCTTGTACCCACGGCTCCTAATCTAGTAGCAAGAATCTGGCCAGGCAGCCTTTGCCCAGATTCAGCTGGTACACCTGTTATGCCTGGCCCTGGACCAAGAAACCTTGCTGAGAATAACTCATGCTGTTATCACCACAAGCAGGACTACTACAATGTGCTCACCATGGGGCTGCCTTTGAAGACAACTTGGAATCTACAGCAAGTCTGTAGGCAGATGAACCCTACTCCTGCAGAGTAACATACTGCGGTGGTTCAGACTGTTTACCAGTAGGCTTTCAGGCTCGCTCCAAAGCCTTGAACATGACCCATTACGCCTCTGTGTAAACCCAAAAGTAATTTCTTTTCCAAACTTGATTCTCACAGAGTCTTTTTAACAAGATGTACTAAGAGGAAAAGATGGGAGTTACAAGCATTCAGGTGGCTGAACTATTTCCTACTTACAACCAAGATATCCCCACTGTAAGTTACTACCATCTTCCACCTTGAGTCTCTTCACTGGTAACGAAGGATACTGCAGGTGGGTGTTTGTAAAACTGTCTCCTGAATCCATATTAGTCTGGGAACAATCCTAAAAAGCCTTATCTGGTTTTTAATTATAATGTAACTAGGTTACATTAGGGACACCACATCATTCTACTCATCCTTTGGGGACCCTGAAAGAGAAATTACTTAAGGTTGTGCCTCTGCCCAGGATCTTCATTTTTGGCATTCAGGAAGGCCTGGAAAACCTGAACTTTTAGCTCATGCTCACTGAGTGATTTTTTTTAAAGCTATGTTTAATGAAGTTTCTATCTATATGGGTTGTTATTTCAGTGGCACGTTTTATGTCCATGTTTAATTCTACACCCTCCAGACTCTTCCCTGGAATAAAGTTGCCAGAAGTGATGCTCAAGTACAGGGAGAGCCAAATTCTGGAAGAATGTTAGAAAAAACTTTCTCACCAAAAAAGCCATCTGACCTCTGGAACCACTGGTCCAAAGAGATGGTGGGCTCCCCTTCACTGAAAGTATTCAAGCAGAGGATGGACAGCTGGATTCCTGCAAAGGTGGGATACAAAGGTCTAGATGGCCCTTCCAATGCCACGATTTAGGATTCTATGACTTTTTTTAGCTTCTTTTAAGGTTGCCCTTCAAGAGATCTTTTGGGACCCCCTTCCTTCCACCCTGTCCTGCCTGGTGGCTGGCGACTGGGAGGACAGACAGAGCTGATACACTGTATCTAGGCCTGAATTTCATTTGCCCAAATTAAAATAAATAAAAACAAAACACACATCTTTCTTTCAGTCTATATATATATATGGCACAAGCTTACTACGTGGCAAGAAAAACTGTGAAACTGTCAATACACAAATGTACGGGGGGGCAGGGAGAAACAAGGTTTATTTTTGCTAGGCTCTGTCTTGGTTGAAGCAATCGCACACGTGACTTGTAACAATAGCAACGAGAAGTGCCAGACAGAGGTGTGAAGTTTTAAGCTGAATTGTGTTCTTTTACATCAAATATCTCCAACCTGGTCTCTCCTCCAGATGTGCTGGGACTACATTCTGGCTAGGAATTCTGGGAAGTGTTGTCCCAATGCACCAGGTTTATTTTTATAGCATTGCATAAAAACTATATAGCAGAAATGAAGCCGAATTTCCAACTGCATGCAAGAGACAGATCAGAAAAGTTTCTAAAGTAAATGCCACCTTCTCCTAATAGGTTTGGAAGGGGGACAATAATTCATTAGAAACAGAAGTTTGTTTCTACACCACAAGGGTTAGAGAAGTTCAAAGGTTCCTCCAGCTGGGCTCTACTCCTGTTGACTTTACAGTCACGTTCAAGTTGACAATAATACCAAATTTGTCATTCCTTCCTTCTGGAGTGTCTTTTCGGCTTCTCAGTCTAGCCTATGGTTCTAGGCTATCCTAGTTACCTCTGATCCAAATACTAACCACCTTGCTTAGCTTTCTCAAGATTGGCCAAGGTCAGTCAGCTGCTGCTAGATGCCAAGTCAATCTCTCTCAAGATTCAACCTCCCTCTCTCTTTAGCAGATGTCAGCAGAAGATACAGGGACTTTATCTCATCTCTGATCCAGTCCCCAAAGAATTTGGTGAAGCAGAACTTGATCAGACCAACTGCATAACTACCTGTTTCAGAATCATATTGCCCTGGACAACAAATGTATTTAATATTTTAATATCACTAATTCCCACAACATTACTTCAAAGCAGTGTATACATACATAAAAAAATACTAAATTAGAACAAGTAAATTGCAATAATTGAAAAAATAACAGAAAAGCACATGCATTCAAAAGGTGGGCAAGAGAGAGTAAGAAATAATACATAAAACTCACACAAGGAAGGACTGGAGAAAGAAAACAATCAGTCCCTAAAAGGTATAATAGAAGCCCTCCATCCATCAAGTACCGGGGGAGAGAGTGTCCTGGCTGGCCCCAGAAATGAACCCAAGGCGTTTTCATGTTCTTCCCAAAACACATACACTAAAACAGCTCTGGTGGGTGTGAAACCTTGACCTTAAGAGATGCACGCACAAATACTTTTTGCATGGAACCAGTTTTTTAACAACATTTTGAATGTGCTTCGAATTGCAGCTTTTGGGGTGGGGGGAGGGCACGGAAGGAAGGCAAAATGGCCATCTCTGTTTTTAAGTTTCAGTGCACAGCTTTCCAACGTGGCTGGAAAGATTGGAAATTGTAGCCCCAAAGCTCAGAGTGTTCCAATAAACCAGTCTGGCAGGAAATTCAGTGCAATGTTAAGAAAGTACTTATCCACAGAGCGTGTGGCTGTTTTATAGCCTGGGGGAGGGTCTTCCAAAACTAAGCAGTTGGATTAATGCAGCAAACCATGGTTCAAATTAAGTATGAAAAAGCAAGTTGCGCAAGGACTACCCCTGAAAATCTAGGGCGTGAATGGACTCTGAGGCAGTTTCCCTCTCTCTTATGTAAAAAAAAATATACTGAATAATACCCTTGACACAATATAATTCTACTTTGGAATTCAGCATCTAATAAAAAGCAGGTGATACATTTTATAAGCAAATAGATAAATCTGCACCCAGCACAATGTTATTAGAACCGCCATGAAAAATAAACAGTCTTTGCAAAATGAACAATGCTAGAAATTCTGCTCCTTGATAAGGACCGAGAAGTTACAGAGCCGGCACCGTTGCTGCAAATGAACGGTCCCATTCCATTACTTAAGGAGAACGCCAGCTTTCCATAACTAGGCAAATGTCTAAGGTCAGTCTTAAAACAAGACTGCAGACTTTTTCACTGTGGGAAAAGCCATGTCATCTCCTGCTGAAAAGGGGTGCCTGGTTTACAAATGGTTGAGAACTACGTTGTCCTATCTCACATTCTGAAGCTCTGGTTACTGCTTCTTTGCAAATTTGACTGAGCGATGAGGCCTTCTGTGATGGCCAGAAAGGGTGGACCCTTTGCAATAGGCTTAAATTTGGGGGAGTTCTTCTGTTTATAATGTCATCTTCAGGCCCCCTTCTTCATTTTTATTCCCTCTTGTTTATGCCTTCCAACCCAACAGAAGGCTTGGAGACAAATAATGTGAAAGGCGCTGATTGTCCATTAGCAGGACAACTCTCTGAAAACTGAACACAGAAGGGCCAGATTTGGTGCGGGATGAAAAGCCAGCACAAGGAAGACCAAATTAAAAACGAGCCAGATCTGGCTGGGGGCTGCAGAGAAAAAAAGACAGACCCCCCCCCCATGCATCTCTATGGGAGAGGCAGCTGGGGAGTGGCCCGTAAGGTTGCTGACTGCTCCATCCCAAGCCTGCCCCCGCTGGTCACATGACCCGGAGTGGGGCATATGCAGCTCACCCCACACTTATACACGCACATGCAACACGAGAGCAGAAACCCACACACCAATACAGAGGTCATGCACTGCACCCTCCTGATTAGATTTTCACAGGCACACAAACGTGAACAACACGTTACTTCGTTACCCAGAAGAAAATACAGATGTCTCTTATGGCCACAGCTGGCTAAGGGTTTGGAAAGAATTCCAGAAGCTGCATGCTGCATGCTTTTCCTGACTGCTTGTTATTATCATTATGATTAATTCTGCAGTTATATTATTTTGTTAATTCTATTATACGGTTCTACGCCTTTCTTTGGCGAATTGTCTGGCACAATAGCATTTCTAACAAATCAAAAAATACATTCAGATGTGTGTGTGCATGAAGTGCACCAACTTTTAAAAAGGAATGTTTGCTGTGCACAAGTGCACCATTTTTCAGCTGGGGGGAGAGAACCGGCTGTTTGAGAGTGCATTTAAATCATGCGGAGACATAAAAAGGCCTCTTATGCAAAAATACGGACAAGGTAATTGCTAGTCCCCCTGCCCCTTCGCCTTTTCTCTGCCACAGTAATACAGGAGTAATTACAGGGAGGCACGAGGTTCTCAGGCAAATATGGCATACTTTCCAGTTTATTAAAAGCCCGTTTTGCAAAGCAGCACATCTTGGCGAGACCTCCTGGGTAGGAAAGAAGCCTCAGCCGAGCCCAACTTCAGCTCAAAAAAGTTTGCGGATTTTCTAGTGGGAAAGGAGAGAGCGAAAAATACGTCTCACACGTGTAAGTGAGAAATGGAGAGCCTTTGTTCTCATTTAATTAATACCTTGATGGAAAAGCCCCTGGAAATATTAAGCAGAAAGCATACAAAGAATGGGGTTGACCTTTACTGCTTTCTTTATGAAGGATAAAAGACTATATCTGACTTGTTCATTTTCACTCCATTAATTATTTCCCCCCCTTACTTTCACATCACAACATCAGATTCAGACCCAGGTTTCTCTTTCTTTGCAGGAGAATCTGAATAACAAAATCAGTTTAGCGGCTGGTTCATAAAAGAGGCACTTACCCCAAGATAACACAGTCCAAGCTCCTCAGCTACTTATGGGGGCACATTTCACCCCACCCCGGTCAATTAACACCCTCACCCAACCAGGGCGAGGGACAGGTCTGCCAACCAACGTGGCTTGCTGGTTTTGGTTTAACGTGACGTGCGAACCCTGCCACAGTTGCTTGTAAGCACTGGTTCATGACAGCCTTCCCTAATTTGGGTGCAAATGATGGCTTAGCATAATGTGCAAAGGTGGGTCATTACATCCACCTATTGGACAGGGGTGTCCGCAGGGTGTGGTCAAGAAAGTCAAGATGGTAACTGTGACGATGTGATTGGAGCTCCATCTGTTCTTTATGTACAACATAAAATTAAAGTTTTTGGATTGAAGGACTGAAGTTGGGTTGCACATAAAAACTAGCACAGTCATCCTGCCATGCTGACTTTTTTGAAGAGCCTTGCAGATGCCCCTGCTATCAGCCTCTCTGCAACCTGGTACTGCCCCAAGTATACAGAGACGATGTGGTCCCCTCAGCATCTGGAAAACAGCAGGATAAGGAGGGCTGGTACGCACACCGTAACCCTCCATCGGCTTCAGCTCCGATGCTCCTTCAGCCTCACTCCACTTCCATTTTCTGTTCCTTGAACGGAATTTGCCTTATTTCACTCCATGGAATAGCAGAGAACATGGAGCGCTACTAGAGAGAAAGAGAGGGAAACTGGAGAAGGGGGTGGACTGTGCCCATTAAGAGTGTGATTATGCAAAAGAGATCGCTGTTCCCACGGGCAAGGCCTTGTACCATGCCTACACCGCATCTTAGCCCTTCTCTGGAAGCGTTCTGGATAGAAAAACAGATTTTCCTGGCAATGCGTCCATTATTCGGTTCCACTCCTACAAGAGATCGCCCTGGACTTTCATTCCATTTTTTGGGGCTCAAGGTCCAGATGTTTTTTTTCTTCTCGCTGGCATTTTGAGAAATGCTTCTACTGAAAGTCTGTTCTTCCCACTGCTATCTACTCTTCATGTTCAGGCTGCACCGCGGACTCTTATATACCGAAAGGGGACAATGCTGATAGTAATATCCATTATTATTTTATTATATACTTGCTGTGCCCCATGCTAATAGCTATGAAATAAAGAGTACAATACCATGGTTTGGAGTAAATTAATTTCCAGCACTTCCATATAATTTTTCAGCAAAGAAAAATACAACCCAGCGTAAGAATTCAAAGCAAATTGTTCTGATTTAAAAACTTTAGATGATAAACCATCCGTTTTATAAAACTGAAAATCACAGAGGGAAAAAATAGGGAATCCAGATGACACAGGAAACCAATCTGTGTTGATCCATTTACCAAGATCAAAAGTACCATTTTTTATTCTCCAAAGAGAATTCACACTTGCCTGTAAGCTAAAAAAAAAACACCGAAAACACTAGAGACTTCTTAGGAAAAAGTATCTTTTGGAAGCAACAATACGAAAATGATGTAAATGTAATCAGAATACATGAAGCATACCAGGATTAAATGCACGTCAGACAGAACTCTTTTGTAATACTTGGAAAATGACAAATTCTGAAAATTTGAATTTGAAAATTTAAAAAACTGTGGCAGCCAGTTGTTGCACGCAAAAACATTTTTCCTGACACAGAGTTACACACAGGTTGCTTGATGTATAAAAGGGCCACCATCGTTCACTTTGCATTTACATTCTAGATATACAAAAAACCAAAATTTATTACATCTAATATGTTGTAGTTACTTGATTTATACTCCCTCTTTCCACCAAAAAAAGATCAATCAAGAGGCCTAGCAGGCAAAGGAAAAAAAATGAGTTAACTAAAAGCATACCTATCCACAAAAAAATTAAAGTGATAGCCACAGAATAAAACCAGTATTAAAAAAAAACGAAATGCAAAACTGAAAAAATGCATCGCCATAGTCTTTCTAAACAAAGAGTTTATTTTTTCCTGCCAGGCTGCCTTTTGTTGCTGTTTCCCTTCCAGCTTAACTGCCTGAATAAAACAGTAAAGTCATGTTTGACTGCAAGTGACTTTGTGGGCACATTCTTGTCAAATGCCTGGGAACAGGAGGAATATGGTGCACCTTCTCCAGGGAACCGTTCAAAACAACCACAACAGCCCTTCCCAATCTAGGCACGGATTTCAAAGTAATACCGGGCAGCCTCTGTGCCAGTGGCTCCTTGGGAGTCTGACTTCTCTGCAATTCTCATCTGTAAACCGTTTTTTTCCCTCCCCCCGCCTTAATATTAAATGACAGGGAAGGGGAAAAGACACGTCTGGACTTAACAGAAACCCCTTCCCCCACGTGCGGTGTGTAGCTAGAAATCAGAGTTTCACAGCAGAAAAAGAAGCCACACCCAACTCTGCCGTAAGTCATAGGGTGAAATGAAGAAATCCTGGATGAAGTACAGGTAGTCCTCAGGTTACGACGGAAATTGGGACCGGAATTTTGGTCGCTAAGCAATGAGATCATAAAGCATGATGTCATGTGACCACATCGCTTAGCGGCAGCAATCCCGGCACTCTCAGTTGCTGTTGTTAAGTGAGGATTGTGGGTCATTAAGCGGGAAGAGGTGGGAGACCCAGGCAAGGAGTGCAGGGGGTGCATGGGTACCATAGGCAGACGCTGAGAAGCATGGGCTGGGGGGGGGGTTCTTTGGCCAGGAGCATGCTATGGAGTGCAGGCAGTCAGGGGGGTTCAGGCTCCTTGGGAGAAAAAAAATTAGAAGCGACTTTTGGGAGCAACTTGTGACCTTCCCTGCAACAAATGGTCACAAATGGTGATCATGTGACCATGGCTCACTGCAACGTAATCACAAGCTGGGCAGCACCCAAGCACCCAGATTATGATCACATGACTGTGGGGGTGCTGTGATGGCCAGAACTTCGAGGACCAGTTGTACATCCATTTTTTTCAGCACTGCTGTAACTCTGAACAGTCACTGAACAAACGGACGTAAACTGAGGACTACCTATAAGACTAGTTTTGAGGGCAGCAGAAGTTGGGGGTGGGAATGGGGGTGGGGGGAAGGACATAAGTTCCATTTTGTTTTTAACTCAAAACCAACATTTCCCTTTGGTGCAGGTTCCAGTCAGTAGATCTTAAAATTCCCACAATTCCAGCTCAGTTCCTAGTAATTCACAGATAGTGCTATGTTGTGTTCTTGACAGCAACATGGAACTGGCATGCCATGACCTTATTCTGAGATGTTTCTGTAACTTGCAGTCCAACCCTTTCAGGATTTCCTGATGCTCTTCCAGGAAGGTATTAACCTAATCCAGCCCTGAATAGCTTGATCAATGCTCAGCCAAAGTCAACTAGCAATTGCCCCCTGAACAAAGCAGGAGATCTGGGGGTCCTAGCAAAACGTCCAAGTAGATCTCAAAAGCTGGAGGTCCCCTTACAGAACCTCTCCTGGCAACATGAGTCCAAACTCTCCAAAGCTGCCTCTCCCCGCCATGCCCTTCCCTCAAACCTTTCTTCCGTGGTCACCCCTTACCCTGGACCGTCTCTTCTGACTCCTCATCCCAGGTCCCAGATTTCTATTGCAAAAGCTGGGCCACGCAGGGTGGTGGCCTTGCGTTCTGGGCCGCCAAGCGTTCGGGCACAAGCAACGAAGGCATTGCTGGACCCCCACAGTCCCACACCGAGATCTCATTCTCCCTCTGTGCCAATTATGGCGCCAAAGGCACAGAAACAGGCAAGGAGACGATACACCTTTGGGGGGAGGGAACGCCCAGAGAGGGAAATCTGAAAACAGCCAAGGGGCTGCACAATGCCGATGCCCTTGCTGACAAGGGGAGAACCAGGGAGCCTCGGGGAGGAAGGATGGGGGCTAACGGACTGGATCGCTGAGCATGAATGTGCCACGCTGCAGCCCTTGGTGGCAGAAACCCTTTTCCTTATCAAAGGAAAGGATTCTGCTCGTTGTCCGGCGCTACCTTATCTGCTGCCCGCTAATTCTTTCTTAAAGCTCACCTCTATTTATCTCCGTCTTAGAGGGAAATGGTGCACAACGGCATTTGACTTGGGCTTTGTTAAGCACTTAGCACATTCTCTGCATTCAATAAATTTTAATTAGGAATAAGGTTATTAATGTGGAACCCAATTCCCACTGCTGTTTTGCTACAAAGGAGCTCCAGGCGTCAGAGTCCAGATCCATCATTCATCACAAAGCCCGTCAAAATATTATTCTTCGATCTAACTGGGGGGAGTGACAAGAGAGTCCGTTTGAGCTCTCCAGACCCTCATCATCCCAACCGGGGGGCCTGCAGGGTGAGGTCAAAAAGGTCAAGATGAGAGCCACAACAAAAGCTTTGATCGCCCCATCACGGCCGCCATCTTGACCTTTCTGACCGCATCCTCCAAACATCCCTGATCCCTGTGCTGATGCTCACCTGATTTCCACCCAAAGATCATGTCCTATCAAGTGAAGATGATGGCCGAAGCTATCGCTGGGAAAAACAAATAAAACTAGAGCCACATGGTTCTAGTAAACAGAGCAAGACAACAGCTGGTTTCACACTCACACTAAGCCAGGGTTTGACTATCAACCATTTCCTGAATAAGCCACAATGGACTCTGTTTGTTTATAAACACAATGTCTGGCTTCACACATCCGACTACACTAAAACCAAGCAATGCTTTGGTGCAGGGGGCCGGCCCCCCTTTGTATAAATCATATCAAATTGGATTCAGTGTTAAGGCATCATAAAGTGTTAAGGCATCACATCTCTGAGCTGCCCTGGACTCTTCTGGAGCTCCCATCTGTAGTCCTTCTGGCAACCACACAGAAGCGGGTTGTCGTTGTCTTCTTCTGCAACAGTTTTTCAACTTCCCAGCCCAGCTTATTGCCCTGGGATTTCCCACCCATGAACTGCCTAGGCATGATCTGAGGCCAGGCTAGGTCAGCCAGGCGTGCCCACTAAAATCAGTCACGTTTGTATAAGTGATCCCCAGCTAACGTCCAACTGGTTGAAGCACCGCTACTCTCAACTTGATTAAACCTAGAGTTATTCATTTGATCATCACACTGAGACCAGGGTGGGAATGTGCAGCCAACCAGATGTTGTGAACAACAGGGCCCAGCAGGTTCTGCCAATATGGATGCTGGGAGTTGTCGCTCAACATCTGGAAGTCTAGAAGTACCTTTATCCCTTATTTGTGCCTTTGCATTAACGCTAAGTGCAAAATTAACCCACTATACTAATGCAAAACAGAGCCAATATATTAGAATCAAAATCATTACTAAATAAGACAGGCAGCTGGGAACCAGATTTATTGAAAAGCAGTCAATTTTTGTTGTGTTACATTCAGACTTAGTCACGCTCAGATCCGACTAACTTCCTACAGAATCCCAGCTGGCAGTTTAGGTCAACCTAAACCACAGACTATTTCACCACAGCTCATTGACTGAGTGGGTTGGGACGGCGTCAAGCCATAAACCATGGTTTACAAAGCACAGCTTGGAACGCTGTGTGAACCAGGCTAAAACACACAGAGAAACGTCATAATTATTCATCATTTTGATTTGGTTCCATCTTTGCATTTCCTAGCAGCGATGTGCAGTCTTGCAAACACACAGGGAAATGGCAATGCAAATCGCTAGCACGCAATGCGATTTCCCCTTTTTGGAGCATTTCTAGGAAAAGGTTCTTCTTGTCAGCCAGGGGCAAAATTGTCCCCTTTCCCTGGTCCCAACACCTCTTTAGCCCACTCCGTGCAAGCAGGCGCCGCACGTCCAACAGATACCCAAGGCTACTGGAACGCCACCTTCAGCCCGCAGATGACCCCCAAGCTTTAATCCTTCTGAAAGGATCTAAAACGATCGTTCCAAAGCCAGTAAGCAAATATTTAAAGGCAGGGCTCCAGTACAAAGAAAACACGTAAAAGAACAGCAGAGAGCTGTTTCCTTAAACATACCCAGGCAGCCCCTGCAACGGCCAAAGAAAAGGAGGAAAAAAAAAAATTCTTACCCAGTCTTTGTCTTCCCACTCTTGGTACTAATAAAAAGCAAGTCTGCCCTCTTTTTCTCCCCATGCTTCGTTCCTTGTAAAACCATGTATTTTCTGCACCCGCGGAACCAAGGAGCGTGTGCACACTAAGCAAATTCACTCTGGATTGAAAGCATACTTAATGAAAGTGTTTTCAGAAACATGCTATAAGGGTTCTTGTTTTGGTCTGACTTTTTTCCCAAACAGAAACAATTAAGCATTCACTGTAATTTGCATCGCTCTCCCTGGTTTCTAGAGCCCTGCGCCTGCTTAATATTACCCCACCCCCATCAGAAGATACTGAACGGGAGGAGAGAGGGTTTAGCCACACAACTTCCATTAGAGCCCACGGAACCCACCAAAATCCAGGGTGAACAAAGTAAAAACCTGCAGCGCTGGAAAATTTCAACTCAAAGACTTAAAAAAGGATGCGTGCATAGACTTTCCCGTTAGTGCACATTTTGATAACTGGGTCCCCCCTCCACTCGCAAGGCAAAGGAATGTGGTCAGATTCAACCACCATGCGCTCCCAGCAATGTGCTGGATCAGAAAAGAACACCTGACATGAGGGCATCTGCAGGGGGGCAAAAAAGTCAAGATGGCAGCTTGCATCACAACACACATAAACAGGGATGGGAGTTTGCTTCATTGCTGTGCAATCTATCTTGGCTTTTTTGATCCACCCCTGGGGATGCTCCTGACAATTCTGGGCACAGGACAGAGTCTCCTGCCAGCCAAATGAGCGGAAGCAGGAGCTGAACGGGTGGCATTTTGACCCGGCCCAGGTTAGCTGTTTTTGCAGCAAACTGGAATTCCATACTTGTATGTAGATAAGCATCAGCCTGCGAACACATGGAAGGAGAACCTGTTTTGAATCCCAAGCAGGGCCTCAGAAGCTGGGAGAAGAAATATTTTGCTTTAAGAGAGCTTGTGTTCTCTTCAGTAAATGTTTTAGACAACTAATTTTATATACTTCACTCCTGTGTAATTAACAGCTTGCTTTGCTCATGCATGAAGATCTGCAGGTGCTAAAATTAAAGCTGGTACTACATGGGTAGCTCTTCCCAACTGCCTGTGGCTTTTTTCTCCCAAAGGCACTGTTCCTCTCCCCCCACCCGCCAAGCAAGAATCTTGGGGGTGGGAGCAATGGGGATGGCACGTTCCTGATGATGTCACACAAATGCTTACGCACTTGCTTCATTTGTTTGCATGACAACATCATTTTGCCATTGTCATTACATCATTTGAGCATCACTGGCTGGAAAGGGAGTAACTGGGTGTCAAGCCCCAGGCAGGTGGGCAAGACCAAGGAAGGAAGAACTACACAAGCGCCAGGATGGTCCCTCGCATGCTGGCACTGGGGGCAAATGTGGGGGGTGGATTTCAAGCCCTCCTTTCTAGGGAGTCTCTTGGAACGATTTGAAACGCACTGAGTTGCCATTTGTGAGATGGACGGATGGACTGATCGTGTGATTACAAAACACAACCGTAGAGATGCAATAAAAATACAAAACATCATCAAAAGTCAGGGAGAAAACATCTATCATTTCTGCATGGAATCAAACATGGAACCATTCTGTATTTGTCCCCTGACCAGGCTAAAATAATACGGTGGGTTCTTATGCACGGCTTTAAGAAAGCCATCCATCATTCCCCACAGTTGTCAGTTGCACCAGCTGGGGATGACAGAGGCTGCGACGCTGCTCCTGGAGTCAAGGAACATCGCCGATCTCCCCAGAGCCACTGAAACTGAAAGCTCCACCGTGTAAGCAGCAACCGGCGGATCCCCCGTTCCTTCCTGGCACAGCACAGGAGCAGAACGCCGTCGTGACTGCTGGACTAGCAGGTACATTTCTGACCTTCTGTCGCCCCTGCAGTTAGAGACACCAGTCAACCTGACGTGGCTGGTTGACTCGTCAAGAGAGGTGCAAGAGAAAGAGCGTATGGGGTGGACCTGACTGCAGCCTGGAAGTGATCCAGGCCTCCCCACATCCACTCCACTCCCACGATCCTGACACAAGTCAACCGTCTCTGAGGCCGAGGAAGCCGTGCTGCTGCTGGGCAAGAAAAACAAGGAACTGGCCAACACAGGAGGGCTCAACTGCACAGCAATCTGGGGTAACGGACTCCTCAGGAGTCAGGACCACGCAGAAGAGCCTTGGATGGAACTCTTCATTATCTGTGCTCTCACCTCATTGATAAAAGTGTCTCACATGTACCAAGCTCAGTTTTTGATAAACTGTGTTTCACTGCTTGTCACATCCAGGACTGTTCACTTCCTAAAAGTTCTACCTAGATCTCCTTCCTGCTTCATGGAGGTGACAGGTGTATAATTGTGCATATTACAAACAGTATAACTAACAACACGATATACACAGTCCACCTTCCCTTAAGATCTCGGAGAGCTTCAGGAACGGGGGATTGTAAATACCATTCTGATCGATTCTATACATCTCTTCCTGCCACAGCACTGCATAGCTCCTAAAGCTGACGCACTGCGTACCATCATCTCGAGTGTGAAAGTCTGTGAGTTCAGTTCCTGGCTGGAGAGTAAGATCTGGCTAGTACGTCGGACGATTCCCAGTAAGGATGAAACCAGTCACGTACTGCCTCCTGGTGGGCAATGCAATTCAAATGGCACGGTGGCCAGAAGACACAGACACGGAGATCCTGGTTCAAGTTCTCACTCAACTGCAAATCTCTTTAGGGTCCCCTCAAAGCCCCTTGCACGGATGAGACCCTGCAGGGCAGGCTTTGCAAAATGCAGCTGGCATACGACAAGCACTCTAACGCCGTGCCAGCTGTGTTGCGATTGGGAGAATGAGGCAGACACCTCAAACGTGGGGAGAAGGAGGAAGCAGCCCTTCCGTTTTTGTCTGATTTCTTCATTCCTGTGCTTTTCATGTAGGTTTTAAAAAACGGATCCTTTCCTGCCCATCAGTCTATTAGACCTGGGAAGCAGAAACCAGGAATGTTGCCCTGTCCTATCATCCCGGCACGTTTGCCACTTCAAGCCAAGTTCCCCACACGCTCTGATAAGAACCAGCTTCGCAATGCCCTGCTCAATTTTTCTGGCACCCTATAAATAAAACGGGTAGCGCCACAGCTTTGGCTCCCCCTGTGCTTGGCAGCACAGAGAAGCAGGGTTTGCCCCAGAACTATACTATACTAAAGTTATGCTAAAAACAGGCAAGGGGGGGATGGATTCTTGCGCATCAAAGGTAAGGATGGACGTGCGCTCCAGGAGTGGCGCCGTGGCAAGAACCTCACTCCAAGACGTCTCAGCCTCGAGTGATTTCAGCCACGTCTATTTCCGGTCCTGGCATCCTTCGTATGGCTGCACTGCAGAAGGGGACTGGCACCTGCCCTGCCCCAGCTCCTCTGGGGGAAGGCGGGACAAGATCTCCGGGATCAGATCTGAGCGCAAAGGTGAGGCGGAGGAGAACTGTGATTCAGACAGAGGTGCGTCTGGACCACTTCCAAGCACGACAGCTGAACTCCAGCAGCGAGGCATCCGTGTTTCACAGCTGAACCAAGATATGCTGGGGAAGGGGGTGAGCTTCGTTTCGTTTTAGATTATTATAGATCAAAACCTAATTTTACCAAACGCATCTTGTCAGAAGATTCCCCCTGGATAGATGCAAGCTGCCAAATATTACATCAATGGCAAAAGGGAAAAATAAAGTTGTCAACAACAACAACAACAACAAAAATGTACACTAAAACTGTCAATGTTTTTGATTGGTGAATTCATTTATTCTCTAGCAATACTGTCATGCTGGGAAAATTATAATGTGTGTGTAAACCAACAGAGCTATCAAACATGTGTACCATAAATGAGTGGAAACCTTAATGTCTCTTAATATGCAGCTCGGTTCCTCTGTTGAGCATCACGTGAACAATCAAGACCTTTTCTTTCTCGTTCCTCTCTTGCATTACCAAAAGAAAAAAAAACCCTCACAACCCACTGAAAAAATGTGGGTAGAGGGACACAACAAATCTTTCCTTCGATGTGATTTTTCACATAGCCAAATTCATCATTCCCAAACCAAACTGATTTGCTCACAGGATCACCAAACATCTATATTTCACATTTCATACCTCTGGGAAATTAAGGGGGAAACATAACTTCATCATAATTAGAAACCAGACCGCTTTCTAGTGAGGCTATTTTAGGGTAAAGCCTGCCTCATCCATCCTGGTTTTCAATAAATGTAGTACCCAAATACTTTTACAGGTAGTCCTCATTTAGTGACCACAATTGGGACTAGCAACTGGGTCGCTAAGCAGTGCAGTCACTAAGTGAGAATCATGCAACCATGACTTATGATTTTACTTTCACCTTCTCTATTAACTCCGCTTGTCACAAGCCAGTTGTGAAGCATGTGAATAGCGATCACGTGATTGAAAGACACTGAGACGGTCATAAATGCGAGGACTGGTCCAAGTATTTTTTTTTTAGCATCATCGTAATTTTGAACGGTCACTGCACAAGGCTGTCAGTGAGACTACCAACTGCAAAATTATTTCCCTGATTGATGCCAAATATGGATCGGTCTTTCTTATTTTGGCACCAAAGGCCATCCCTCCTGCCATTTTAGGCAACAAATTTCAATCTGGTTGGAAGGAATCCATCAACGAAAGACCATGGCCCGGAGCACCATTGGAGAAAGACAAAGAACAAATCCAAACAAACACGAGTGAGAGCCTGTACCTGGGCCTCTATTGTGGCGATAAGGGCGGCAAAACATTGCTGTTTCTCTACCCCTTACTACATTTGCCAACAGCCACCCAGCAGCCCTGTTTAGAATAACCCAATTGGGCGATTGGGCCACAGGATCATCTGCAGGGCCACGGTGAGGAATATTCACACTATCCAGTAGATGAAGTTGCTGTGATTTGCTCAGAGGTGACCTCTCTGGATAAGTCCAAGTGAGTTGCCCAGGGCACAGTCTTCAAGGGTTGTCTGGAGCGAGTTCAATACTGTGACACCCAAGGAAGTGGACAAGGTCCTCCTATCTGTTAGTTAGGCCACCTGTTTGTTAGATCCTGGACCTTCCTGGGTTGCTAAGGCAGCCTGGGAGGTGACCAAGGGATGAGTCCATGCAGTGATACCTGCCTTTTAGAGAGAGGGGGGGATTCTGCTGGGCTTGAAGGAGGTGGTGATATACCCCCTCCCCAAGAGGCCTTCATGGGGAAGGTTGTAGAGAAGGCAGTCAGACCACAGCTGCAGATGATCTTGGAGAAAATGGATTATCTGGACCTGTTTCAGTCAGGTTTAGATCTGGGCACAGTAAAGAAATAGCATTGGTTGCGCTTGTTGATGACATTTGGCAGAGCTGGGATGGAGGTAGTGCATCTATCCTGGTGTTCCTGGATCTCTCAGCAGCTTTTGATACTGTCATCCATGGTATCCTACTGGACCAGCTGTGGGGGTTGGGAATGGGAGGCAGGGTGCTCCAACAGTTCATCTCTTTCCTCAACAGTTGGTTTCAGTTGGTGTTAATGGGGAGTGGGGAAAGAGGTCTCACCCATGGCTCCTTTTTGGGGGGAGGGTCAGGGCTTGATGTTTCCCCCTCTCCTGTTTAACAACTGCATGAAGCCCCTGGATGAAGTCATCTGTCAGTTTGGGGTTCGATATCATCAGTATGGTGATGATACCCAGCTTTATATCTCAACCCCAAGCTGTGCAGGTGAAGCTGCTGATGTACTGACCCAATGTCTGGAGGCTGCTCAGGTCTGGATGGGGCAGAACAGACTTCGGCTCAATCCTGCCAAGACTGAGTGGCTGTGGCTGCTTGGTCCCCCAAGGTTGGGGACAATCCCATTGTTGGTCTTGGACGAGGTAGCTCTTCCCCATACTAGACTGGTACGCAACTTGTGGGTCCTTCTGGACTTGCAGCTCCTGCTCAAAGAGCAGGTGGCAGCTGTGGTCAGGAGGGCCTTTGCACACGTTAATCTTGCCCACCAGTTGCACCCTTTTCTCAACTGGGAGGCCTTTCAGACAGTTACTCATGCCCTGGTCACCTCATGATTGGATTACTGCAACACGCTCTACATAAGGGTGCCCTTGAAAACCATCTGGAAGCTACAGCTGGTGCAAAATGCAGTGGCATGAGCAGGAATGGGCACCTCCCGGTATGTCCATGTGCCACCACTGCTACGTGAGCCGCACTGGTTGCCAGTTGGTTGCCAAATTCAAGGTTCTGAACATTACCTATAAAACCCTTTATGGCATAGGGCCTGGACACCTGAGAGGCCACCCATCTCCCACTGTTTCTGCCCACCCAGTAAGTCCCGGCAGAGTAGATATGCTCCCAGTGCCTTCTATTAAATGTTGTTATCCTATGGCACCAAGGAAGCGTGCCGCCTCTGTTACGGCCCCCACCCTCTGGAACAGCACCCACCCGGAGATATAGGCAGCGCCCTCTCTCCTGGGGTTCTGAAAAGATCTATCTCAGGCCTGGGGCTGATGTGCTTGTGGGACCCCTGGTTTGGTTTGGTTTGATTCATTTAAGCCTGGGCTGAATATGAGGTTACATTTTTAACGTTTTTTATTGTTCTGAGTTTGTAAGCCAACCAGAGTCTACGGGAGTGGGCTGCTATAATAAATTTAACATAATAACAATATATCTCCCAACAGAATGAATAAGAAGTAGACAGAAGGAAAGACAGTGTGGAAATGCTTGGAAGAGAATCGTGTTACTGGGCGTCACAGAAGTGTGCGGACTTACAAAAAGGATGAAAAAGGATGGTTGGTGTAATTATGAAGTAAAAAAAGCTACGGATGAGGGAGAATGCATATACAAAAATGACTGCGGAACAAATGAGAATGAAGATGTTATATAATGTACATAAAGGGGAAAAAAGAATTTGCAAAGAATAAAGCCAAAGGCTGGAAAGAACAGCTAAGATTAAGAGGCAGAGATTCTGACGGAAGCTTAAAAAATGCTTTTGTAACTGGGTGAAGAGGGCTAAACAAGGAGCTTCCTGCAGAGGAAGCTTTGGGATGAAAACAAGCGAGGGAATGCTAGTAGAAGGGTTTCAGATATTTGCACGGGAATGATTGTGACTTGTTAAAGAGCGGAACTGAAAGGTTTGTGCCCAAGGAAAAAAATTACGAAAGGGAAGTAATAAAACCTGTGAGAATGCTGGAAAATGGTTAAGGTGCTGGTGAAGATGGTGTAACAGGAAAAATGTGAAAATATGGATTTGGCTTGCTTATGGAGTGGCCGTGCAAGTAATTATTTGTCTGCGAAGGTATCTGGCAGAATCCTGATTGAAAGGGTGCCACAGGGAGTAAGTGGGTGAAGCCCATGCTCCTTCAAGCTGGGCAGAGGAGGTGCAGCCCAAATTTTTACTTCTCAGCAAGTCACTGAAAATTCAATGACTGGGGAAGAGAAAGTCTACTATATAGTAGTTGATTTAGAGAAAGCATATCATAAAATGAAGAATCCTGATTTATGGGATGTTTTTAATGAATATGGAGATGAAGGCTGGCTACTGAATGTGACAGGCATGTGATATGATAGAAGTAAAGCTTGAATGAGAATAAATAGAATACTTAGCAAATGTTCAGTGGTGAGCAGGGAGCAAGACCAGCATGGGTGATGTCCCCTTGGTTGGTTGGTTGGTTGGTTGGTTGGTTGGTTGGTTGGTTCAATCAATCAATCAATCAATCAATCAATCAATCAATCAATCAATCAATCAATCAATCAGTCAGTCAGTCAGTCAGTCAGTCTGTCTGTCTGGAATTATAAGGAATGCTAGTAGTGATATCAGAAGTGTGTCAATTAGGGATGTGAGTGTAATCTGATCTTCGGTATGCAGAGGATGTCATGTTGTTGGTTTAGAACTCAAATGCTTTGCGACAAATGTCAGGCGTGTTGCATGAACTAAAGAGAAGTATGGATCCAAAAGTTAATATACCAAAGAACAAGGTAGTTGTGTTTCACAGAAAAAGCAGAGTGAAGAATCCCAAGCTATATACAAATGGCAAAAAACAGGGAAATGGATGAATCTCTGTACTTCGGGTAGAATGTTTATTAAAAATTGGAAACGGATAGAGGAATTTTAAGATGCACAGATGCTGGTAGAAAGGAAGTGGTTGGAAGGTGGTATGTGAAGAGGAATGAATATTTGTTCAACGAAGCAAATACGGCTACTAGTTTCTTTTATAAATGTGAAAGTCAGGGTGTGAGGAGAAGCATAAAAGTTGAATGCAGTGGGAATGGGTACCTACCCAGAGTGTGTGGTAAAACAAGAAGAGGGAGATTCAAGAATGACAGGGTGCTGAATGAATGCAGACAGAATAGAAAGATGAGTAACCAGGAGGGAAGAAGTAGATCAAGGAAGAACAGTCACACGGAGAGAATAAATGAGGTTCAAATTACAAATCTCTGAAGAAAGAAACAACGGACTGCCAGAAAGAGAAAGACTGAGAAAAATCGCTGTAGGCTGGAATTCATGAGGCCCTCAAAAAGTAGAAATAACAAAAGGCTATGTAGGAAGTGGTGTATGGACCTGCTGAAAGACGTCACCCAAAGGAATGGAAAGCTAGTGAATTGTTGTAGAGTTGGCTAGATTTCCTTTCTCCCCATCTCATGCCTTTAATTTATTTCACCAGTGTTTTTCAAACTCAACCACTTTAAGATGTGTGGACTTCAACTCCCAGAATTCCCCAGCCAGGCATGCTGGCGGGAGAATTCTGGGAGTTGAAGTCCACACATCTTAAAGTGGTTGAGTTTGAAAAACACTGTGTTTACATCATGGTGTTGACCCTGAAAGAGGATAGTATGATGGGTATGATCTGATATTAGAAGATCTGCATTTGATTATACCCGTATCTATTTTATGGGCCTGTGACTGAAATAAAAGCCCCTTCCCCAATCGCTTTAGGACACAAACTTGACCCTTGTTTATAGCTGAGAAAATGTAAGTAATTGCAGGAACAGAATGAGAAAATCCAGGAGAAGAGCTGTAAATACATTATAATTCCGAGGTGGAAAGACTTGTCTATCATGTTCCCTTTTCTTTGTGAGAAGCTATCACACGTTTGTAACACTAATTGATGTTCACAGGGAGGAGAGTCAAGGAGACCTTTTTGGGACTCGCTGTTTCTGTTTGAAAGGAGCTCTCTGTCGGGACACCTCAATTCCTTCATAAAAACTTAACGGACGCTATTTTCAAGAACAAAAGCCATTGCTAAGGGGCAACAGCCTCTCACACCAGAGCCTGTAGCTCCAGCACGATATGACAAATTAAAACTCTGAGCATAAGGTGCTGGCCACACACTTGGCAACCGGGGTAGAAATTGCTTCGGTGGACAAATCATATCAAATGAGAGCCACAAGCAAGTGACTAACATTTCCCCCTACCAGACATTAGACATTTCTCTGCAGCTAAAACTTCTTCTCCTTCTTCTTCCTCTTTGGGATTCAGCCATTATTTCCAAAAAAGCAAACTGACTGCATATTAGAAACCAAGACCGGAATTGTGGCCCTGAAGATCTCTGCTCTGAGATACGCAAGCAGTCGTTACAACTGGGGACTTCTGAACGAAAGGGAAACCTTCCTCTCCAAACGGTAAGAAGATAAACCCAAGGTAAAGACAAAAAAACCCTTCTGCACATCCTCAGAAGCCTATCTGAGCAGAGTAATTGTGGAAGAGAAAGATGGATAGACTGCATTTGCTTCCACATCCAACCTTTCACGTCTCTTCATAATCTCTGAGCTTTTGACCAAAATTGTTTGCATAGGAAATGCAAGGGAATGGTTAACGCCATCAAACCCTGTTAACACTATTAACAGATTGGAAGCTACATGCATAAATTTTCCTTTTATCATCTCCAGCGCTGATGCCACATAAGGAAGTTTATATGGGCAAGTTCTGGAAAATCAAAAATTAACTGATGTGCAGAATACGCTCAAAGAATGCCACTGTATTTTTAGCCCTTGTTTTGATTAAAAAAAAAGAAAGAAGCTTGCATCACAACACACAGAATATCAGCCAATAGGCTTAATTTATTATCTATAATGTCAAACTTGAAAAGGTTAACCACCATTATTAGCTGTCAGTGAGAATTGAGAGAGTTTGAGTTTATCACTTGAATACTGAAGGCAGCCCAGGGGAGCAGAGGGTTGGGGAGGGAGGAAGACGGGCACTTCGGCTTTGTCATTTACATTTGCCAGATGGTAGCGTAAATTCCTTCCAAGGATCACGTCCCCAAGTAGTTCTCTTCACATCTATAATTGAATACAGCTCAAAATACAATCATTGCAGTGTAGAAAGATTAGAGATATCAAATATACCTTATGAAGAGAAGACTGCATAGAAAAAGCACCAAATGGATTTACAGAAGGGGGAAAAAACTAAGCCGCCGTGAATCAAGATTGAACCACAGCCAGAGTGTGGTGCTCTGAGATCCTGAATGAACTATTTTTCCCCCAAGCAGTAAAACAGATGTCTTGACAACCTGTGCTGATTAAATATCTCCAGGATATTTGCCAAAGACACTGGATTTTTTTTAAGAGGAGGAGGAGGAGGAGGAGGGAGAGATGTAGGTCCCCGTGGGTCTGGGTTCTGAGTAAGGGATGTGTAGCGGGACCTGTTTAAAAAGCCATAATATTACAGTTCTGAATCAGAGGAGATCAGGTAATCCTTATGGCTGATACAAGAGCCCCCGGGATGGGCTGACTTGACGTGCTCTTGCTGGTTCCCAAACACTTTTTGTGGCTAAAGACACACCACCTCACCCACTCTTCCACCATCATTCCATCTAACAGCACTTCTAGGCAACTAAAATTGGGTTGGTGTTAGAACTACTTTTCTCAAATAGAAGCAGTCTCTACTCCGTATTTCTCTCCCAGAAAATCATAAGATCTACACATTGCTCAACTAAGTTTGTTGCACAGTCTGCAACTGTTGGGTCAGCTGGGTTCGCACAACAGGCTATGCCAAAACTAAATAAATCATAAAACGGTTTATTGCAACGTGTGAATCCAGTCTGTGTGGTCCAGTCAAGACAGAAAATCAGTGGGAGATGTAGCTACGGCTTCTCTTCTCAACCCATTGTCTACTATTTCTATTTTGGGAGTGATTGCATTAACATGGCTTGTTTGATTGTGGGTTAACATGTTGTGCAAACTCAGTTGCTGTAATGTGCAAGCCATGGTTTATAAAACACAATTTGTGGCTTAGTGCTGAGTGTGAACATATTCAGTTGTGGATTATTCAACAAACCACTGTAACATGTGAATTATAAGCTGTGTATGTGGTCTCATTTTTTCAACCTTTCTACTTCTTTCCCATCGTGTTTTCATAGTGGGCCTGATCAAATTTTTGAGAATGTGAATGTTTTAACATTCTTTGATGGAATTTGTTTGGCCCTAATGGAAATACTCTCCATGTAGGATAAAATGCTAATACTAATAATAAACACTATGCTGGCATAGGTAAAGCCTATGGCATGGCATGTTGGAAATGCATCAAGAATGCCCTAATCACCTCCTTTCAAGGTCTCGTGAATCATGTGGCTTCCTGAATTAATCAGTTGCAAGAATTTCCCACCTGGAATGCAGGAAGGGAGGATAAACAACAACACAGACCAGGATGAAAGCCTTGCCCATTATTTGGGTTTGCTCAGAATAGTAGCATGGTTTGACTAGTTTTCAATTGTATTCTACCTTTCCACCAACAGCCCTCAAGTTAGCTAAGGTCTATAAAGCAAACCCAACATGATAAAGCAACCACAAAACAACTATAAAAGACAGTGACGCTTCTATTAAGAAGCTAGGATCAATTAACCTTTCAAATACCTGTGCATTGTCCTTGAAGCAGGGAGCCCTTCTCCATATTTTCCAATGTTAGCATACGTGTTGTCCAAGTAATGACCAAGCTTTGAAGAATCAATGTGCATTAGCTGAACCTATGGAACCCTGGGCAGAAATAGCTGAACTGGAGACTGAATACTGAAGATATTTTCACACAATGGACCTGCAACGCAGCCATCAGTTCTCCCAAACACAGGTCAGATTTGAAGCAGCACCAAATGCTTGTCCAACCATCCTTCTCTCACCACACTCTGTCCCAAACCAAGAGAATCCCAGCCAAGGCTAAGTCCCAAAACTCAACTCTACCCTTAATCCCAAACCATCCCAGTTTAGGAAGCTCTCTTATACCACGTTAGATTTCTAGATTTCTGGCCAATCTATTCAGGAGTGTCTAGGTAGAGACTATCCCATAAGATTTTTTTCTTTGGCCTATCCATACCCTCCTACACATCCTGTGACTGTTGTGTCTTCCTAAACTTCTTCCTTTATATTGACTGCTAGGTAGGGCAGTGATTGGCTCCATGAGCACCACTACAGACATAACCCTCTCCACTCCAAATAGTATCTGCAAAATATAAAGCAACTCATTTTAAAAAGTTGTACACATGGCTCAATCTCATGAGAGTTATTCTGGTCTGAAATGCTGAGAAATTTCAAGCAAAATTACTATACTTTTTGGCTATTTTATTGGGGGGGCGGCCTGCATTAGCCTCAGGGATCATGGTTCTTGACTGAGGGACTATGGACAGTTTCATCCTTCTCCTGTCCAGCAAAGAGACTATATCAACTTCCCCCACTATGGTTCCCAACTGGGACTTCTGCTCCCATTGAGTCCTTAGCTGATAGATTATGGGAACTGAAACTCAGTGTTTTTTTTGAGACAAACACAAGTAGAAGATTAGACTACATTCTGACAGTCGGCACACACCATCCGAGATTCCACTCGAACAAACGGATTGCACATTTTTACGAAGGCAGAGTTGGTTAGATCCAAAGCATCCAAAGACTGTGGAATTAATGAGGAGGGGAAAAAACACACACACACAACATTTTAGAGATGTTTCCCCAAAGAACATGTAAATTCTAGAGACATATATAGAAAGACAGAAGATCAAATCCACAGGCCAGATGGCAGAGTTTATTTATGTTAGAGAAAGATAGGAATTAAAAATAAATATTTGATGCTTCACATTTATAGCAACTCCTGTTCGCGATCATCATCATAATAGAGTGGCTCTTGAGAAGAGTCTTCTCCCTAAAACCACAGAATCTTCCTGGAATTTGAGCTTCAAAAGGGTCAAACTACACTACAAACCTATATTGGTTTAGCACTAGATACTAATTCGTCTGCCAGGAATTCTGAGAACGGTTGTTTGATGGTGCTGCTGCTGCTGATGCTGAGAACACTAAAAAGCATTCCTCAAAGAAGCAGGAGTGCAATTTTCAACTAGAGGAGATGTACCTTAAGTTTGGTTTTAAAAGCAGTAATGTGAAAAGTTGTTCCAGTTAAAGGTTTAAAAAATTGCAGATTATCCTCAAAAACCAAATAGGCATTTATTTTGAAAGGAAAGCCATTACCTTTATTTGTAAATCCATTTCAAGATTTGAAGAGCTAGCCTGGCTTGTCTGTCAGTTTCCAAATCAGCCAGCAAAAATGGATTAAGCATGAGAATATAAGAAGCTGCCTTCTACAGCATCAGACCACTGGCTCCTTTAACTCAATGGAATCTTCTCCCAGCTTCTCTAATCTGGTGCCCTCCAGAGGTCTACGGATGAGGAAATTGAAATTCAACACGCTGGGATGGTGTCAGGCTGGGGACTACTGCAAGAACAGGAGACGTTCTCCACAGGAGCTCCAATCCTTCCCCAAATGGATGCAATTGACATAGACTTGAAAATTAACCACAAAAAATCCAGTCTCCACATCTAAGACCAAGAAGAAGCCGTTAAAGCTGTTTACTACAGTAATATTTTGGCTATATCACCTAAGGATGCTTCTCTGCCATTTCCATTGGAAAAATGTCACCTCAGGCTGCACAGAAAGCTTTTTTCAGCCTAGGCTCAGCCACTGACTATGTTCATGTAAATAAGTCCCTGCTCTACCATTGCTGACACATTTTGAAGGCTGTCACTGTGGAATGCTGTGGAAATGCTCTGTTTCTTCACACCCAGTACAGCTATGCCACAAAACTGACAGACTGGAGCTGAGGTTGATGCTGAAAGACTACATGTGGCACTCAACTCCAATTAATCCCACTCCCAAGTTTTTATGCAAATGTTCTACCACTTCAAGTTCACACCCCTGCACAGATTTTTCACATAGGCCTGGTTCACATCACACAAAGGCATTTTATTAACCATGGTAAGCTGAATAAGCCACAGTTGGCTGAGTTTACAAACCACCAGAGCTGCAACCATACAATACGCTAAGTCCAAATCAGCCAAATCATACTACGCTACAGCATGATGTGCAAGCCTGGGTATACGGAGGCTTGTAAATCTATAGATTTCCTCTCCTGTCCATCAGCATGACCTCTCTATAGACATGCGACCTTCCAGTTGCTCATTGCATTTGCTGAAGAAAGGAGAAATGCAACTTATTCTCACCACTGAAGGGTGGAGAATTGTCCTCTTGAGAGAAGAAGGGCACAACCAGAGAGAAGTGACTGGAGAAAACGAGGTCCCTGAGGAACACTTTTCTGGAACCATCACTGAAGTTAAGCACTTCATGGCCAGGTTTCCACACACTCTATGTTCTGGGTCACCCAAGATGCCAAGCCATAAATCCTGCTCTACGAACCACCATGGGTGGGCACGTCTATCATGCTTAGCCAGCTCCAAAGAAAGTGAATCCAGCCTCCTCAGGCAGCCCCCTGCATTTCTATGTAATAAAAATAAAAACATTACTTAGCTTACTTCTTAATAAGAAGGTGAGCAAAGATGTTCTAAGCCTTCCTAAGAATCAAAATCAGGTTGATAGTTGATGCTCTTGTGATAGGGAAATAACTTCTCTGTGCTTATTTTCAAGGCTGCCATAAATTGTACCATTGTGCATTACGAATTCTTTCTTGGCAATCCTGAAAGCTTATGTTAAAGAATAAGAATACTGCATAAACAGCAGGGGTACCAGAGGGTGTGGTTAAAAAAGTCAAAATGGGGAATGAGGCACTATGTTGGAAGCTCTGCTCATTTTTATGTGCAATGCAGATAATCTACAGGCACAGCTTTAATCGTGCCATTGTGGCCACCATCTTGATTTTTTTTAATCACACCCTGTGGACACCCTTGATATGCAGTAACCAAGTCAAATTGTTAGGGATAACCTCCAGTTACCAATTATAAGCATAGATCTTCATGGTTTAGAAGCATTTCATATAGGGGTGTAGGGCTCTGTGTGTGTGTGTGTGTGTGTGTGTGTGTGTGTGACTCAAGATTTATTGCTGACTATATATGTTTGGCTGGTAATACAGTACCCAGAATTCTTTTCTAAAAAGATTCCAAATAACTTTTCAAAGCCCAGAAAACTCAAGAATTGCAAATCTCAGCTTCACAAGCAAAGACTCAGAAGACAGTTTTAACCAATATGAATGCAGCCCAGCCACCCCAAAAGCAGAGCGGGGTCTCCTTATTGATCAGATCCTTGCATACGTCAAACCCAGCACAGAAGCTCCGCCAGAAATGCAAGTCACCTGTTGCACAGTTGCCCAACGGAACTTTACGGCCAGCAAGCAGACTTCTCCACCTCCTTACTATAAGCCAGTAGGATGCATGGCGCTTGTCTTCTTTCACATCGCACTTCCAAAGTCATACATCTTCACTCTTTTAGGTAATTCACTCCCGATTGATAAATATTAATGCATGGTTTTCTAGCATTGCAATTTCCTTCTAGTTCTTCTACCATTGAGAATTCTTTGAGTTATACCTCAAAGAAGCATTTGACAGTCTATTAAATCAGTGTTTCTCAACCTTGGCAACTTTAAGATGTGTGGACTTCAACTTCCAGAATTCCCCAGCCAGCCATACTGGCTGGGGAATTCTGGGAGTTGAAGTCCACACATCTTAAAGTTGCTAAGGTTCAGAATCAGTGCATTAAATCTCATTCTATTGGATATGCAACTTCTTGTATTGGTCTCTTGTCCTGGAAAATAAAGTATGGAAAACAGTCAGGACTAAAATAATATTTCAGGATATTCCTTTCTTTGGAAAAGGTCCCTGTATTGGCAAGCACTAAATCCTTAGTGCAGGAGTCTCCATGAATTCAAATTGCTTGATTTCCAAAGAAAGAACTGAGGGGAAGAATGATAACAGAAAATATTTAAGGTGGTCTTTGGACAAAAGCCTTTATCCGCCTTTCAGCCTTAGGAACAGTGCAGAGAGGAAGAGAGACACAGCAAACCTTTAAGCTTAAGGGACCAAAATGAAGGCAAGATATAAATAAATTACAAATAAATAAATAAAAGTCATTCCCCAACATAATTTACCCTTCCTACTGAGATGCTGCTGAAATCTCAAGGAAGAGAGGAAGGTTCTTATACCGTAAGTCCTGTAAATCCTCATAGCACCATGCAGAGGGTGAGACAAAGATCAAATGTCACAACTGGATCTTGGTTTTGTCTCATTAAGACATGCTTTGATGTTATAAAATTAAATCCAACACAGGGCTCAGGGGTGCCTTACAGCATAACTCCAGATTCTTCATCTCCATGGGGACACTGTCCACCTCGACCATTCTCCATGTAGCCCTCTTGCCTTCCCTTCTCCTCTGTACAGTCCAACTCGAGAAAACAGCATTCCCAAGTCTTCCCCTCCTCCAGTCAGTAATCCTAGCTTTCTCACCCACAACATTCATCCACAGTGTTTAACCATGGTTAGGTTCACAGATAATGGGTTTGCAGACCATGCAAAATCACAAACCATCTTACGGCTGCAAATGGACTGTGAAACAAGCCAATGTGATGGTCTTCAGATTCTCCTCACCACTGGTCTAAGGCAGGAGAGAAAAGGATAAAATGACAACTTCTTCTCATCCAATTCCATGTAGGAAGCCCTGAAAGGACTGATCAGGGAGGCCTAGTTCAAGACTGGTGACTGGGAAGGTCTTTCTGCAACATGGACACAACTCTGTATTGTAATTACTCACTGCCACTGATTGCATCCCACTATCTCCCAACAGAATGGCTGCCCCGCTCTTCCTAGCAACTCTTCTTCTCCACCACCAGTGGTCAACGAAGGACTGCTGAACGGCAAAACCAAGCGCAATAGCTGAAAGAGCAGTGATGGACCCAACTGGACAGCTGCACTAGACCTCCCAGAGGTTCATGAGCCTTCCCCTACCTCAAACCACACCACGCCAGCAACTACTTTCCTACTCATCTCAACCACCTGCATGAACTACATGATGCAGAGGCAGCGTCAGGTCTAGCCCAAAGAACTCCAAGAGACGATGCAAATTCAGTTCCACTGTGTTTATTAGCTACAACCTCTAGACAGAAATCTCCCCAGACTGAACCCCAGCTCCCAAGCCAGCCAGCCACAACACCGTGAATTCCTCAGGGAGGTGCCAGCCTCATCCTCTTGAACTTCCCACGCTCCTCCAGCGAACTGAGAACACGCTTATCTCCCTGAGCCTGGCCTTCATAATTCCCTTCCATCACAGGCAGTCTGGTAAGAACTCCCAAAGCAACTAGTCCCAGTAACGCTTCCCTCTCCTGGGATTCGGGCAACGAACGTGAGATGTGTTATTCTTGACTTTAAATGCTTACACAGACAGACATACGGAATGGTTGGGTCCACTCAACGTGTAAAGCCAAAGCAAAGAAACAACCTTATGCCTTAGCAGGTAATGTCAACCCTGTGGCTGGTTTCTAAACTATGGTTTATTGCTGTGCACGTCAGCTGAACCCAGACAGCTGTGTTCTATTCTATGCCTTTAAATAAGCTGTGGCTTAGCACGATGTGCGACCCAACAAAGCTCATCCTGCCCCACTTTGCCTTCTCTTGTTATTGTGGTGCTCATCTGGTCAAAGCAGTATTTTTAAGAAGTGGGGAGCAACAGCCCCACAGCTTTCCCCCTTGGAAGCAAAAGGATTTCTCTCCAGTCTCCAAGACAGCACTTTTATCATTGTACAGGGTGAGGCACCGCTCTCCCCACCTTTTATAGATCTTTATGACTGCTTACATTAAGAATACATAAAGATAAGACAAAACCTTGGTGATATTTCCCCCTTTCAGGGTTCTGCCAAGCACTGTTTCCTTAAAAGCCTGCTTGTGACAACCAAATGTTGCCTTCTTGAGACCTAATTCTGCCCCCAATCCTGCCATTTTCCTCTCCAAAAGGTTATCGCTACCCCGGAAAAAAAAAAAGAAGTTTTGAGTTCTACGATGCCCAGACAGGAAAAAAAACCCCGTCTGCTGGAAAGCAATTACAGTCCATTTTTGGAATAGTTTTTAAAACGCTACCTGACATTTTCCCAGCCTACAAACATTAAGTGCAGATTAGAGAGTGTTTGTGTTCCGTGCGTGTGTGTGTGTGTGCACGCGCCTGCGAGGGTGTGTGTATGGTAATGGACATTAGCTGCTGGAACCCAGCCTGTGACAAAGGAAGGATAAAGCTGCACACAGCTTGCACGCCAAGCTCAAACACCGCTTAGGAGACAGCACCAGCACTGCGGCATGCGGTCCTCCAGATCACGCGCCACTGTTTTGTTCACATTTTAATGTGCCATCTTGCAGTAAATGCCTGCACAGCAAAGAAAAATCTAATCTCTATATATACCCTGTGTGGGTGTAAGGGGTTATTTCTAACTGTTCCCATTATTCTTCGTTGCCAATTTAAAATGCACCGGGGCGGGGTGGGGGCTCTGAAGAGCACAAGGAGAGAGAGAAACAGGATTGCCTCCCAAATAATTCCGTCTCGATGTGTCTCTAATTGTTTCCAGAACCTTTTCATTAGGCTGTTTCTGGTGTTCGTGGAAACCATCTCCCTTCCAGAAAGAGCCAGCCCAGGCGCAGCAGACGAGGGGGAAGCGTTCGCCCACCTCTCTTTGTGATGAACGGGCAAGGACAGCCCGCGAAGATGCCTTGTCCCGAGCACCACGGAGCAGCGATGCTGCAACCGGGGCTTGCTGGAGGAAAGGGTCGGAAAGGAACGAAGCCACTAAACGGGCGGGGGGGCGGGCTTCAGCCCCGGAAAACAGCAGGGAAGGGCAGCCCTGCCGCATTACGGGGGTGCTGCGACCTCCAAGCACGGTTTTGCTGTTCAGCTCCAGTGGGGTGGCTTGGCAAGGAGGCCCGACCTCCACTGGCCTCACTCAGAGACGTAGGACCAGTTCGTTGCTTAACAGCTTCCCATTTTTAGCCTAACACACCTGTAAAGAGGCTTACTTGAGGCATCTTCAGACAAGTCTAAAGGCACCTAAGGGAGAGGCGGTGAGAGGGAGGAAGAAAGCGTCATTGTCCTCCGAGAAAGGTGGTTGGGCCAAAACTGGTTGCCAACTGCACCCCTGGGACCAATGCAATGAGATGGAGTCAGAGCATGAAGGAAAATTTTAAAATGGCCAAGCAAGTCAAGGATCTGCATGTGCCAGGTCCACAGGCTGGAGACACTCTGCTGATTCATACAATTATGTGATGCCCAACTCTCTTCCTCCATTTATTTAACTTTCAGGACTCTGAGGAGAATCACAACCCTGACTTGAAAGCTGCTGCTTCTCTACCTTTATCTGCTTTTAATTCTGCTCTGATGATTTAAGCTTCCTTTCACCATCACCATCACCATCACCATCACCATCACCATCATCATCACCATCCCTGTACAAACAAATATCTCTTACTAACTTGTTTTTGCTTCTGTTTCTATTTGAAGGCAACTACTGTTAGCCGCCCAGGGAATCCAATGCAGGAAAGCCCAGTTTGGAGAACTGGAGGGGGTCATAACCCCCACTGGAAGCTTTGCAAAAAGGGTATGCGCACTCTTTCGCCATTTCCCTTGCATTTACTCTGATTGGAGGTAAAGGAAAAAGAGGTTTTAATTACAGCTTTCAATCAATCACACCTCCCCTGGACAGAGAAGCCTTTGAGACAGTGCTCTGAAAGAGTCACCTTCAATACAGGTAGTCCTTGTTTAGCAACCACAATTGGGACTGGCAACTTGGTCACTAAGTGAAACCATGACTGTGCTGATGATCTGACTTCAGCTTCCCTTTGCTTTACAGACCTGCGAAGGTCATCAGTGTGAGGACTGATCCTAAAGTTACTTTTTCATCACTGTTGTAACTGCAGGTGGTCATTAAACGAGGCAGTCACTAAATGAGGAGTACCTGTAGAAGGTACCTTTCGTATCAACAGTCACTAAGGCAGCTCCTTTGTGACAAACCATGTTTTAATAATGCACAATAAGTCACAATGGATGGGTTTGCCCCAGAATTAAACTGTAATTTATCAACCACATCTGCATTCACAAAATATGCTAAATCAAAATCAAACAAGCAACATTACAGTTTCGTGCAATGTGCAAACCAGGCCACATCTGTGATTCTCCCACAAACCACACTGGTCTCTTTGCATTTAGGCTTACCCAAACTAGGTAGCATGTATGGGCTTGAACTCTCAGAATTCCCAGCAATAGCCGTATTGGCTAGGGGATTCTGGGAGTGGCCAAGGTTGGAAAATACAGTTTTTGATGATAAAGTAACATTTGGAAACACAGAAACAATATAAGCCAATTTGCCAAGAAGTATAACTAGGATAAGCTAGCTTCTTGCTGGACAGTACACAAAGAATGGAAGAAATCAGGAATGGAGATCTAAGTGTCCAACAACTTACTATGCTAAAAAGATCTTCTCTTTCGGGATGCAGAGCATAAATTGCCTGAGAAGAACAATTTAAAATTAAGCGAGCATCCGCCTGTGTTCTCTTAACTCGCTCCTGATGATACCAGAATGCAGAAGTTGCCAAACCCAGCTGAAGACCACAAAGGTAATGACTACAACCTTGTTGCTAACCTCAACACGTGGGTGAAATTCCCAAGCAACCAGGGAGCCCTTCACTTAACCCAGCATCAGGACTATTCATATAATTTAACAATTCCATGTTTTCCTTGCTGGGAACACATATCTACCTTCTTCCCAATTTTCAACTGTTCTAAAATGGCGGAGGGCCACAGCTCATCAGCTGCCCAGTTTTAAATGCATGGGAAAAACCTTATTTGCACAAAACAGCATTTGCAAGATGCTGAATCAGACCACGTATGCGAGGGCCTGTTCTGGTGCCCAGAAGGGTTCAGCAGAAGGTGAGAGGATAAATTTTGCTGGAGATTCCCAAGTGTAGCAGGTCCCCCACAGAAAAAAATGCTCCTCAAAGCACTGGAGAATAGAAACAACCCTGCCAGATATTTGAACAAATAAATACAGAATAGTGCATTAAGCGAAGTGGTAAATGTGATTTGTCATTTACCACTGTGAATCTATAGATTTTAATGACAGGGTCTCATTTACATTTAACGATCAGTGTACTAGAAAGATTTCTCAAGCACTGGTTGTGTCTTGCCTGTCTCAGTAGGAATATATAGATATTTCTTCTTCACTAACATTCAGCTGACTGAGCACTGCTGTGTAGAATATATTATTTAATCCCTCAGCTTCTTCCCGTGACAAACATCGTGACTAAATGGGGAGGAGAGACGGGCATCTTCTTCGGCGTCCCATCTAGCAGGAGAGTAAGGAAGTAACATGAAAAGGGAAGCAATGGGAATCCACCAAGTGTCTGAAATGCAAACCAGAATTCAGGAAACATAAACGAATCCATGCTTATGAGGAGGCCCAACTGACTGAACCAATTGGCGTTCTGATAATAGCTCACTGGACGGGTCAACCAAGTACACTACAACTGTGGCAAGAGGAAAAGGACATGCTGGAAATGATGACCAACGTTGCAATACCATTATGGGGATCTCCAGTGCTCAGATTAGAAGATCACTTCTCAGTCTGTTCACCGAATCTCAGATATGACGGGGAAAGAAACAGAGAATTGAAGAATTAAAATGATCAAGGAGTTATATATGAAAAGAATCAGGGATTTCAAGGAGGGAGAGGGAGGGAGAGAGAGGGAGGGAGAGAGGTGTTAGAGAAGAATAGGATAGGGATTTCTAAGCTCTAAGATGTCACATAGTAGTTGAGTCACCAGCACAGCTGACTAATAGTACATTTAAAAGAGCAAAAGGAAGTCATTTTTCACACAATACCTAATTAACTCAAGGAATTCACCACGACAAGATCCAACAGGAATGGCCCTACCATTAGACAAAGTAAGACAGTTTACTCATTCCATCCATCTCACCAGTTCTCAGACCCTACCCTACCCTGTTTTCTATTGTAATCTTTTGGGAAGAGGGTATTTTCTCATTTCTTCCATCTCAGCATGTCACTGAGCCTGCCAACAGGACCATCTTGGTTTCATTGCTACTTCAGTTTTCACTTCAGTTGGCTATCAGAGAGCCTGAAGTTGAGATGCTGAGCAGTCTTCTTCATGTCTCAAGTCTCCTGCAAAGAACGTTGCGAGCAACATCAGAGCAGGGCCAAAATGCCCTCTTTCGATGAAGGTCCAAATCAGCTCTGAAAGTGTACTTTCCCCATTCTTCAATGCGCACACTGGCAACACAGATGCAAACTGCCAGTATCACTTGCATGCACAACTTTATCAGAAGAGTAGCAAAAGCAAAAGGAAAGGAAAGGAAAGCTAAGGAAAAAGATTATGTGCCAGAGGCCCGGCGAATCTGTGGATTAGAAGAGAATAATTTCTGAAGTTTAGTATTTGGACATCAAAGCTTTTCAATCCATCTGGAGCTTCTCCAGTTCCAAGAGGGGGGGAAAACCCCTTGGCTTCCACCAGCACCACCTGCCAAGGGCCAGAAGATCCTCCTCAGTAACTTGGAACAGAAAGTCTGCTCAATTATCTTCTGTCCACCACAGCACCACTACTGGTCTCCCATCTTCAGCACTGCCTTTTGTTTCAAGCCCTTAAATGTACTATTTATTAGAATTATATCCCACTTTTCATTTATATCCCTCCTCCCATTTTTCTCTACAACAGCCACCTTGTGAGACGGGTACAGCTGAAACTGGCCCAAAATTACTCAGTAAGTTTCTGTGGCTGAGGAAGCACCTGGTCTCTCTGCTTCTAATCCAGCACCTTCACTACTACACCCCACTGGCTGTTGGACTGAGAGGGAAGGACTGGCCCAGAGCTCTCCAGTGAGCCTCTGTGGCTCAGGGGAGATTGGACCCTGGGTCTCTCCCCTCCCAGTCTGGCACCTTCCTCACTGCACTACACTGGTTCTTGTACTGAGAGAAAGGGACTGGCCCAAAGCCCCCACCAGGAGCTTCCATGGGGAGGGGGATCTAGAACCTGGATCTCCAGCACCTTCCCCGCTATCCCACACCAGCTCTTGGGCTGCGAGGGACGAACCGCCACAAAGCTTCTGTGGCTGAGGAAGGAGGAGAACCTGGCCTCCCACACTTCCATCACTACATCACCCTGGCTCCCTATATTTTTAGAGACACAATCAAAATACAAACTCGGCCAAATTGGTTTATTTTAAAAACCGTGGTTAAACAAATCATAGCATGAAGCTAGAATTCAGTGTATTCACATACTTGGCTAAATCTAAAGGAATAAAGATATATAAAACCTTTAAAGCAAAAAAAACCCAAAACAAAACTGCAAGGCTGCAACTGGGGAATCTGCAGGGGGGGGGGTCAAAAAGGCTAAAATGATGGCCAAAATTACATGATCAAAGCCCTTTTTTTTTACTATCTCCATTCCCGCAGATTATCCACTAGACTGCAGCTAAAAATGGCCACCAAATAGCAAGAAAAATGCTGGTTCACCTGTTGTGAAAGACACAGAATCCCAGCCTTGTAGGGACAACTGAGTCTAATCCATTACTCAATGCAGAAATTCAAATTAAAAAGTTGGATATGCAGCTCCTACTTGGACACATCCAGCAATGAAGAGCTTACCACTCCCTTAGTAGTCCAAAATTCCTCTGCTGAATTGCTCTAACACTAAGGATATTTTTCCTATCATTCAACTGGAATCTGCCTTCCCACAAGTTAAACTGAGGATTTTGTGTCATGCAAACTGAGATGATAAACAGCAAGGGCTGACTTTTTTCTGTCTGTCTTCCTTCAGGTATGGAAAAGTGCAAACAAACTATTATTTGTTTGGCTCGGATTCTGTATGGTGTGGAATTCCACTGTGGTTTAATTGAAACCATGACTGAAGGTTTAATGTGTTGTACACACTCAGCCAAATGTGGTTTATTTTAAAAACCATGGTTAAACAAATAATAGCATGAAGCCAGAATTTAGTGTATTTGTATACTTGGCCAAATCCAAAGGAATAAAGATATATAAAACCTTTAAAGCAAGAATAAATTAATTAATTAAAAAATGCAAGGCTGCAACTGGGGAATATGCAAGGCGGGGTGGGTCAAAAAGGCCAAAATGATGGCCAAAACTTTACGATCAAAGCCCTTTTTTTACTATCCCCATCTCCCGCAGATACGCCCGGCCCTATTAAATGTCCCATCACCGGAGTTAAACGTTTAAGAAAGCAGAATTCAGTGCTGGCTTCTCCCCACTGAATTTTAAATGTGATGGATTTTAATATTATTTTAGCTTATCCAACAATCTGTTGGTTTACTGTTCATATTTCATACGGCATACAAATTAATGCAGCGTAAGAAACTGATGCAATCCCTGTTGTTAACTGCCAGGTTTATTATCACAAAACACTGAAAAACCAAATGCATCTTTCATTCCATTAGTGATATTTAAAAGTGTAGGAAATTGCTCTGCCCGAAAAATCAACACAACGAAGAACTTTGAAAAACCTACAATGAAGGATAGTTTTTATCTAGGTCTGGTTGCCATTTATTAATAAAGATTTTCCTAATAGATTGCCTTTCTCTGCACAGACGTCATTCTGGATAGAAATTCAGAATATGGATGTTTAAAATGGTTGGACTTCTCTTTCAACTACCTACCTGTTTATGCAGGTATAAATGTGTATTCCCAATTTTTTCCCCCTATTTTGTGCCCTTCCTTTACTTTGCCCTCTAGTTTTTAAGGTTCTGTCTTTTTCTTCCACTCTAGAAAAATATTTAAAAGTTGTTTTTTTTAACTTTTATTGTAATTCTACCATGTTTAATGCGTTTTAAAGAAGTGGCTATACATCTTTTAGATACGGGGCGTTTTAAGGGTACTCCGACATCTCTTCAGTTATGTCCACGTGGCGATGGCTCAGTAGAAACTCTAAGCCAGATGTTACTAGGCTGCTCCCCCATAAGGACTCTACAGCAGTGTTTCTCAACCTCGACAACTTAAAGATGGGTGGACTTCAACGCCCAGAATTCCCCAGCCAGCATGGCTGGCTGGGGAATTCTGGGCGTTGAAGTCCACCCATCTTTAAGTTGTCGAGGTTGAGAAACACTGCTCTAGACAAACCTTCATTTATCCGATCCTGAAGAAATTTCCGAGTAGAGTGTGTGATTTCTACTTAACGTTACTTCTTTCAGACATGGGCTCAAAAATATCTTCCCAAATCTCCCAGTTTCATTCCACCATCTGTACAATATGCCGCACCATTAATTAAGTTTGGAACTTCTTATAATACTATTTTTATTCTGTTTTATTTTATTGTATCTGTTCTTAAGTATCTTTTAAGATCCTATTTTACTTACAGTTTTTCTATTTTATGTATGTATGTATGTATGTATGTAACAATTCTACTATTAGATGTTTTATTGTATCTGGCCTTAGTGCTGTGATTGATTGATTGATTGATTGATTGATTGATTGATTGATTGACAGAGCAATTCTACTTGAGGACTTTGCACCAATTCAGAATCAGCACCAGAGCTGTTTGGTCTCACAGCACTGGCTAATACTGGAAGCTGAGTTTATTTATTTGAAGGCACAGCAAACCTGGTTTTTGCTTGCAAACTGTCATGGCCCCGCAGCTCTGGCAGATGGTCCATTTTCATATGGTGAGAACTCTCACTTCATCCAGCCTCTCAGATCCTACCTCAAACCAGACATTATTCTCCTGCCTCCCCCTACCCACCCCCCTGAGTGGTTGTTCAGCATCCTGTTCCCTCCAGTCTCCATAAAACCATGGTTAGAGTTATTCAGAAAAATGCCTGGTTGTAAAATGGCCAACATGCTATAATTTCTTATTCCAACAGTTTTGGAAGCACAGGAGGAATCACGGCTTTGCCGTCTGGAAGCTCCTCCTCATAGCAATCACTCAGCTTTTTGTACCTCTGATGGTTTGTTCTTTGTGTGCAAAAGAGAAGACAAATGCATATACCACGGGGGTACTGCCAGCAATTTATTTTTTTTTTTTGCAGAGTGGGGACAAGATTTTTTTGTTACTCCAAGACCAACAATGGCTCAGAGAACAGGACACTGACTGAACGTTCTTTCTACTTCCCTACTGAAAGCTGGAAGTATGGATTGGCTTACTGTGTTCTCTGCTTGTTTTCTGGGTTTTAAGTTTGTCAGAAGGGAAAATGAATGCAGATCAGCCTCAAATTCCTTTGGGAGGCTGGAGGTTAGAAACAACAATACAGACCTGCCCACAGACAGATAGAAGAACTGGGATATTTACTAATATTATACAGGTAGTCCTTACTTAACAACTGCCTCATTTAGTGACCAAAGTTCCAATGGTGCTGAAGAAGTAACTTTATGACAGGTCCTCACACTTACAACTGGCACAGCATCCCTGTGGACATGTGATCAAAATTCAGGCACTTTGAAACCAGCAGGCATTTATGACAGTCACGGCGTCCTGCAGTCATGTGACTGCCATTTGTGCACTTCACAGCCAGTCTTCAACAAGCAGAGTCAATGGGAAGCCGGCAGTAAAATTGCAAGTTGCGGCCACGTGATGTCTCGCTAATGACCAGGGCGGAAGTGAGGTTGTAAAACTATCACAGTCGTATGATGTCTTCTTTAAGTACTGTGTCATTTAGTGATGGAGTTGCTAGTCCCAACTGTGGTCGTTATGTGAGAACTACCTGTATTAAGTAGTTAAGTGTAGTTAACAAGTATAGCGTATGAAGCATAAATAGTATGCTTGAGAAAATAAATAATAACTAGATAATCGGTGACTCATTGGATCATTTCAGAGATATTTCCTTACCTAAACAGAGAAACAGAATGACCAAGGGCAAAACAGCAGTGGGAGTGGGACCGACTTGCAACTTGCTGCCAGTTTCCCCACTGACTTTGTTTTGGGAAGCTGGCAGGGAGCATCAGAAAATTTCCTTCCTTCCTCCCTCCTTCCCTTTCTTCCTCCCTCTCTCCCTCCTTTCCTTCCTCCTCATGCTTCCCTACCTCCCTCCCTCCTTCCTTCCTACATATAATATAGGCTTGCATCATTTGCCCTCCCCTCACAACCCTCAGGAGAGCCCTGGTGAAGCTGCCTCCTCCTCCTCCTCCTCCTCAGCTGACCAGCAGAACTGCCTGCCACTTTGCTGGGGGGAGGTGGAACAAAGGAAGCCACGGACCATGAGGAAAACTGCACTCCCGCTTCCCATTTTGGCGTGTCCCCAAGGGACCCCTCCCTCGAGGGAGGAAGAGGCTCACTTGTCGACCACCAGCACCCCCCAGTCAGCCCTACCTTGCCAGCAGGCATCCATGTTTCTCCCTTATCCTTCCCTCAACACCCACAGCTGTTTCTTAACATGATTTCACATTTCTGCCTTGTTTCTAAAGCAGCCAATCACCACCTGCCCTTTGGGCCTTGCTGCCAGCTGACTGGGTACAGGGGACAGAGGAAGGTGGAAAAGAGATTGGGGATACACCTTGGACAATCATGTGACCTGGGCTGACCACAGCAGCATAGCAGTCCAATAGTGCTGAAGCAGACACAAATTTCCCAAATTTCAATCCCATGGGAGTCATGTGTCCCAGATTTTGTACCCATTCTTTAAGTTAGCCCATTTGAGGTACCTTGGTTCAAAAATCATTGTCCTATGATGCACCGTTTCGCCCAGTTGAAGGTTACAGACATGAGAGTTTTAGAAGTATACAGATATGAAAATGTCTGCCAACAAATGGTATTTTCCTATAAGTATCTATACATATACAACTGTTTTGAAATAGAAATCTTCTCAGAACTCAACTTTAGCATCACTTTTGCTTCCCAGCATAGAAACAGCCTACTTCAGTTCATGAACCAGTCCATGAGCAGAGGCAACAAATCTTCTAATGAAGCTATATATATTTATATGCCAAATTCAAGGGGGACAACTTGAAATCTCAAGACAATGGTCCTCCAAACTCCATTTCCATGATCACTGGAGTTCCCACTGCCCACCATGGTGAATTTTAACAACTCAACTGCCCCAAACTAGCAGCCTGATTTCCTGCAACTGTAAGATAGGAACACAAGAAAACTGCAATGTAAAACGGATCATCTCTGCTAAAAACGCAAAGAGCCCTCAAGTATTCTTTCATCCCATTACAAACCCATCACTCTAATCGCTTTCGGGATAAGCAACATTATGCAAGCACAGAAAAAGAGTAAAAAGTAATAAGCAAAAGAAATTGGGGACAGGAGATAACAGAAAAGGAAAGGCAATCAACCAAATTGGTCCACAGAGATTTGACTTATGACCCAACATGGTTTGGGTCAACTAAAGCTTTCACATGATTTTCACTTTTTAGTAAGATAAAAAAAGGAACAGATTAGATTACCAGCTTTAGTCATATCTGTGCCACACTGTAAAGCAGCATTTTCCAGCCTGGGCAACTTTGAGATGTGTGGACTCCAACTCCCAGAATTCCCTAGGCAGCATGTCCACTGCTAAGAATTCTGGGACTTGATGTCCATATATCTTAATGTAATCCAGGTTGAGAAACACTGTTATAAGGAATGACACAGGCTGCTAATTGTAAGAATAGTACTGGTCAGTTTCAGCACATCTGAGCAATATCTCTCACGCCCAACCTGAGCCCAGTTCCATTCCAAGCATGCTCACACTACTCTATGCAAGTTGGACTCATTAATCTGAACTCTATCTTGCAAGCCAACATAATATTGCCTGCAATCCACCAACTAGAAGGTATATGTACAGATACTCATTCTCACTCATTTTCTGTGCAGGAAAAAACCTAAGACAAGCTACGTGAATGTTATACCCCCACCCCCTTGCATTATTCCTCCCCCCAATGAGGTTCTCAGTCTCTGAAAGAAACATCAACGGTCTCCTTGGCCACCAAAATCTTGCTTACCCCTCATTACTGAGAGGTGGGGCCAATCAAATTTCTGCGCAACGTTCTACCAGGTGGGTGAGTAACCAGGTCCAACATGCTTAGCTCCATGAAAGTAGCCAACTCGTGCATCTCCAAGTCATGGCTGAAGACTCGGTAGATGTTATGCTTACTATATTTCACCTAATTATTCCTCATATATAGACCAGCTTTTTCCAGAGTGAATGTTGGCAAGAGAGATGAGATAAACAGAGATTCAAAATACCAGACTCAGAACAATAAAGAACTACCACTCAGCGTACTCTATGGTGCATTTTCACAAGCTGTCCTTCTGCATTCATGGAAAATTACTCTTCCTTTCAAATATCTACATAAATTCACTTATAAAACACTTACGGGACCTTGATCTCCATGTGCTGGAACTAGCAAATAAATGAATACCGTACCCCCTCCCCTTTACTAAGACGATGCCGCTGTTTTGCTAGGCTGAAGCCAGCCTTAGGAGAGCTGAAAAGGCCTTAGCACAACGTCCTAAGGAAGAGCAGTTGGCTAGCAATTGCCAAGACTGAAATGAAACGGCTTTCTCTAACATCTCCCATATTTGCAGCTCATACCCAGACAGCCACCCTATAGAACAAGTCAAAGGCTTTAAGTATTGAGGAGGCCTTGTCCTATCTTCCAGGAAGAAAACCTCCCTAGTTTCCCACTATATTCTCTCCTCTACCCAGAGGAACATGGCAGCTATTTTAAAGCTCCCATCTTAAATTAGGGGAGGGAGCTCCATTCCAGCAATTCCTGAACAATTTGCAGGAAAAATAGAGCCAGAACCCATATGGGACACAATTAGGCCCTGATTCCAACTTCAGCCCCATGAGAACATTATGTCAAGTTTCTTGAGATGCCTTTTACCAATACCAACCCCCATTTACAACACAGCGCTGAGATTACAGCCTCCCATACCAATCAATCAATCAATTAGGGTTTCTTGTTGCAACCCTTATGCATTTATCAGATGTGCACATTCATCCACAAAACTTAAAAGAACAGAAAATCTGATTAATTACCATTTTGCAAGAGTTAAAGTAACAAAACCATCGTTAAAGGTGCCGCAGAGGAGGTGTTTAGGCAGTTCAGTTGCAGCTCGTCACCTTCTGGGTTTCGGGCCCATCTCTCCAGAACTAAAATCAGAGTCTGGCAAGAAGAAACGGTCTGGCTCTGGCTCACTCGGGTGACAGCTGAACCGCTCCCACTAATAGCGACGGGCAGGCATGGATCAAATTCATGGTAAAGCATCATGAGTAAATTGCTGCCTTGCCACCTCTCACCCGAGGGTCTGCTAGATGTGCTGAGCATCCGAGTATCTCTGGTTCAGATAAAGCTAAGGACGTTTTTAAGCCACAGATGGAGGACACAGAGTTACAATGCAAATTGCATCCCATTTCCAGAAGGCATCAAACCCACAGAGAAATCTCACCTTCCTGAAAAAAGTCAATGCTGCAGCCAAAGACCCCACCTTCCCAAAACACCAAGGCTTCTCAGGAGCCTGTTTTAATGCCATTCCCTTGCAATCTTAGGGGACAGCTACCACAGCACATCAGAGTCTACAACCGTGTGAATTACAGGATGTAGGGATCATTAACCTTAGGGCCATATTTTACACTAATTCTCAGACAAAACTTCTTAGGCCACTACTAAAAAATGCCAAGTCACCCAGATGAATATTTATTACTTTTTGGTAGATAGAAATCCAAAAGGGTCCTATGCAGTAGCAAAATACTACTTTTTTGCAACTAGGACTCAATGATCTCTGCTCTCTCCTATGGGTATGAACTGATATAGGCTACAGCTTATATCTTTCCTTCAAGATTTATCTGGTAGATCTTTTATAGTTCTATGAACATAAGTTTTCTAATCACTGACTACTAGCAGTAATCTTCCTTTCATATAGACAATTTACACACTGGCACAGGTCACACTGTGCTAAGTCATTGTTTCTTCGAACCATGGTTGGCTGAGTTTACTCATTACACCAAGCCAAACCACAGCAGTCAACAATATGCTGATTCACTATCCAGACCCTGTTCACTATGGAAGTCCCATTCAGGGAGAGGAGAGCAAGCAGAACCTACTTTTACATGAAGATTTATCATATATTTGTTCTACAGTGCCTGAGGCACTAATAAAAATCACAAAGTCAAGACTGATTTGACTTGATATCAATATAAAATAAATATTATGAAGTTAGGAGAACATTTTTCTTGACTGTAGTACCTGATACCTGTTTAATTGTTGGTAGTGCTATGGTTAGATAATGTTAGTAAAACAAAGCAAAAACATCCGAAACCCAGTGAAAATGGCAAATAAAATCATCCTTAAGCCCACAAAAAAATCTGACTTTTGGGCGGAATCAACATTAATGCAACAAACACACTGATAATTTCAACCTGTAGTTTCCTGTGCCGGTGGGAACCCCTTTCCTCTTTCCCTTACACCCAGGAATGACATCAAAAGTCAGTTCACAGGAGAATGTGGTCATCACAGAGAAGAATGCCACTGCTCCATCTTCCAACCAATTCACATCAGAAAAATGCTGACAGCTCAATATATTACTAACACATAAAAACAAGATATATAAAAACAATTATCTAACCATAGCACTACCAACAATTAAACAGGTATCAGGTACTACAGTCAAGAAAAATGTTCTCCCAACTTCATAATATTTATTTTATATTGATATCAAGTCAAATCAGTCTTGACTTCTGGCAACTGCCTGGACTAGTCCCTGCAGCTTTGTGGGCAACATTTTCAGAGATGGTCCGCCCTCGCCTTCTTCTTCCTAAGCTGAGAGAGGGGGACTGGCCAAAAGTCACCCAGTTGACCTTGTGCCTGAGGCGGAACTAGAATTCACAATCTCCCAGAGTCTATTCCAGTGCCTCTAACCATTACACCAAACTAGCTCTCCAACTTCATAAAGGAGCTGAAAAAATATGTTTTAAGGGCCCTTTGGAAACCATGAGATCAAGAGAAAAATAAGAAGAACAAAAAAAAAAAAAAAACAGCCAAAAGAAAAGAAAAATGGAAAAACAAGCCATCTTGATTGCATGATTGAACCAAACACACAGGAATATGAATTGCACTCAAATTACTCCAATCACAAGGTGCTCTTGTATGTATAGCTTGGAAGTCCAGTCCCATCAGTTTGAACTAGTGAGAGTCTCAAAGACTCAATCAGTATAAAGATTGGCGGAAGGAAGAAGCAGAGGTAAATCAGGAAAGGTCCAGCACCGCACAATGCAAAGCAAAGCTCAGAGAGCAGAATTAGTCCAAGCAAAACATCATCAAAGCATGAAGTAACTGCTCAGCCATCTCAAGAAGAAGAAACGGTTGAAGATGAAAGTTGCACATTCTTGTGCTTTTATCAATGAAAGGCTTTACAGAAACTTTCTCATTGATAAGGAACCTCAAAACACATACATCAGTAAGGCTGGCACCTGACAGTCCTGAAAAGCAGAATAAATGGGAGAAGAGAAAAACAGAGGATCATAATAGAAGACCACGAGCTCAGTCTCATCCAAATTTAGTTTAAGGCACTGGGAACACATCCAACAGAGGATTCCAGTAAGACCACTGGAGTGGCAAGACCACACCTCATCTTCCATGAGTGCACCTCTGAGGAGCTCCGGGAAATGCAATGCAAGATGAGACGACACCCAGAGTGTTGTTGGAGGAAGATGAAGAGTGAATCTTATTCAGCACAAGTAAGAATTCATATTAGGGATTACATCATGGTAATAAGAGCAGCAAAACATTCTTATTTCTCCATCCTTACTGCATCTCTTATTAGTCGCCCAGTGGCCTATTTAGGGCAACCCAGGCCCTGCTGGGGAGGGGCAAACTGCAGGGCAAACTGCAGGGCCACCACAAGGCATCTTGCTATTTGGCAAATTAAGGTTGCGTGAATCTGCTCAGAGTTGGATTCTAACTGGATGGGCCCAGATGAGGTACCCGAGGCCCAGCTTTATGGGGTTATCTGGAGTGAGTTTGAGTCTCTGACTCCTGAGGAAATGGACAGGGTTCTCCACTCTGTCAGCTCAGCCATCTGCTTCTTAGAATCAGGCCCCTTCTGGATTATTAAAGGCCTGAGAGGCGAGCTGTGGTTGGGTCCATGTGGTGATGTCAGTTTGAGTGAAGGGGTGGTTCCCTCAGCCTTTAAGGAGGCTGCAGCATACCCTCTCAAGAAGCCAGTGCTGACCAAACAGTCCCAGATATTATCCAATCTCCAATCTTCCTTTTTTAGGGAAGGTGGTGGAGAGGGTAGTCAGGCTTCAGCCCCAGAGGATCCTGGAGGAATTGGATTATTTAGATCTGTTTCAGTTGGGATTCAGGCCAGGGTTTAGTATGGAGACAGCTTGCTGATGACCTGTGATGGAGCTGGGAAGGAACAGTGGGTCCATATTTATGTTTCTTGATCTCTTAGCAGCTTTCAGTACCACTGATCATGGTATCGTATTTGGCCAGCTTCAGGGACTGGGAGCAGGAGACACTGTTTCATGATGGTTCTCCTTCTTTCTCTGTGGCCGGTTTCAGTAAATATTGACAGGTGAGGAGAGATCATGGCCACAGCTCATTTGTGGGGTGCCACAGGGCTCAATGCTCTCTCCCTTTCTGTTGAAACCACTGGGTGAGCTCATCTGCCAGTTTGGGGTCAGGAATCATCAATAAGCTGATGATACCCAGTTGTGTATCTTGACCCCTGAACATCTGGGCCCCCAGAACCATTGAGATTCTCAATGCAGTTGCACTCTCCCATTTGAGACTTGTGCGCAATTTGGGAGTCCTCCGACTTTCAGAATCTGCTCAAAGAGCAGTGGAAGCTGTGGCCAAGAGGGCCTTTGCATAGGTACATCTCATGCACCAGTTGGACCCTTTCCTGGATCAGGAGGCCCTTCAGGCAGCCCCTCATGCCCTAGTTGCCTCATGATTGGGTTACTGTAATATGCTTTACATGGAACTGCCCCTGAAGACCATCTGAAAGCTACAGATGGCCCAGAATGTGGTGGCGCAGACAGTGATGAGGGTGCCGCGTTATGTGCCTGTGATCCCACAGTTCTGTGAGCTGCACTGGTTGCAGTTGGCTTCTGGCTGTAATTCAAGTTGCTGGTTATCACTTAAAGCTCTGCATGGCATAGGGCTTCCCTATCTGATGAACCACTTATCTCCAGTTGTCTCTGCCCATCCAATTCAGTCCAGCAGGGTGGGTGTGCTCCAGGCCCCATCAATTAAAGAATGTCATCTGACAAGTCACAGGAGATACACTTTCTCTATTGCAAGTCCCGCCTTCCACAATGAATTCGTCCCAGAGATTTTTGTGGCTCCCACCCTTAAGTCATTTAGGGAATCACTGAACATTCTCCCAGGCCTTGGGGACAGGATGATTGTAGATCCCCCCTTTTTTGCTTTGTTTTGATTTAATATTTTGTTCTTTCAGTTGCTTGTATTTTCTACATGTTGACTTTTTTAGCTCTAAACTACCCAGAGTCATTAGGGAGTTGGGTGACCTATAAATTAATAAATAAAGATTGGACCATTGACGTACACCTGGATGTCATTGACATAAATATGAAGTTGAACTGAAAAGAAGAAATCAAAGAACTCAAAGATAAAGTGCAGAAATGTCAACCTTAAACTGAGCCTAGAATTTTTTTCAGATAAAGGAAAGGGCTGGGAGTGAAGACCTCTTCACATAGCCGGAAAACACAATGGGAAATACAAGACAGAAACCAACAAACCAGTGCTTAATTAATTCAAAGAAAAGAGCAAAATTTGACAATCAAGAGCACTGAATGCTGCAGACACGCTCAGAGGCACCAATACCAATGATGGATGGTTTTCTCTAGCCACCATGAAAGACCACCATGACTTGCAAAAAAAAGTCAAAACCAACCACAGCTTAAGGTATGAACCCAGAGTACTGATTTAAAATGAATTAAAATCACCAAATTAAACATGTGGATTAAAATGAATTAAAATGCTAAAAAACTCAACATACATAACCAGGGGAAGAGGGAAACATCCAAGGCAAAGCAGAAATATAGCCTCACAGAGAGATTTTCCAACCTATTTGAATTAGAGTTCTACCTGAATTTAGACTTTATTAAAAGTGTGTTAAACCATGATATTTATTCCACACTTTTCAAGTTGAAACCATGCCTCTCATCTTAAATGAGAGGCAGCATTGTTCAGTCGAGTAATAATTCTGATCTATGGGTTTTGAAAGCTCAGCTACTGAATGTGCATAATCAATTTGAACGTGTCTCCTGATTTACAGAAGTACAGATTTTTCAAGCCTCTATCTCCAGCCAGGATGGCAATAAAATCTGAGGTTCAAGGAATGCAGCGTTTCAAGTGAGCAACACAAGACTGTAGAGACAAGTGTTTGCTTGTTTTAAAACCAACCTGTCATCGATGAGCTAATGTTGAGGTACCTATGGATTCTGCACGCTGCAGCTTTAAAAATTCTGATCCCCACAGAGGCACGGCCCACGAGAGTTGCAAGCGAGAGATCTGGTGAAGCATGGTGCGCTGATAGCTAAGGCTTCACTTATTATTCATGTTCTACTATGCATAAACCTTGGTGAGCCACAGGGCTGCTGCAAACTTTTATTGGTAGATTAATCAAGTAAGATTTAGTTGATTATTAAGCAGGGGCTAATTTTAATCAGTGAAGGGTCAATTTTAATTAGTGCGGCTGTTGAGTTAAAAGGGAAACGTCTTTGTTTGTTTGTTTGTTTATTTTTTAATGCTGTTTTGTTCTGGCACATAATTAGGACAGCCCTTCTTTTACTCCTTGTAAAGATGGCTCCACTGCCAAGGAGGAACAGTAGGGTTCAGTTCATACAAACAGTAACTTCCAATCTAGAGAGATGAAAAACATGGGGAGAGGGATTGTGTTAAATTAAACACTGTAATGAAACGTAACAACCATCTTAGAATGTATGAGTTCCACCCCCTGCTTAGTGCAAGGCTCCCCTAAACCATCTCCAGCATTGTGCCCCCATCTGAACACCTGAAGCAGGGAGCCCCATGTCTCCTCTTTGGCAAGCTAAATATGTTCAGTTCCTTTAACCATTTCTCCTAAGTCTGGACTGCCATATTTTTTTGATCATCCTTGTTCTCCTCTGAACTTGTTCCAGCTTTCCCATGTCTCTTTTCAAGTGCAGTGCACAGAACTCTCAATTCTCCAAAAGTGGCCTAATTAGTGGATAATACACCAGGCCCACTACCTCCCATGATCTGGACACAATGCTTCTGTTATTGCAGTCAAAGATTATTGGTCTCTCAATTGCTTCATCACCCTGCTTGCTCATGTTTTGCTAGCGACCCAACTATTATTCCTAGATCTTTCCCATATACACACTGCTGCCAAGTCAGATTTCCCCAATCCTATATTCATACATTTGACATTTCCTCCCAAATGTTGTAAGAGGAGAGCCGTGTTAGTCTATGGTAGCCAAAAATTAGGAGCTTGGTACCACCTTTTCACCTTTTATTAACACATTTTATTAAAAGGCATAAGCTTTCATGAGCTAAGCCCACTGATTTATGAATGATGAATGATCCAATGAAGTAAGGCATAGCTCATAAAAGCTTATGGCTTTTAACGAAATGTGTAAGTCTGAAAAGGTCCTACCAGACTCCTCCTGATTTTTCCTACCCAGATGTAGGACCTCAGACCTTTCACAGCAGAACACCATCCTGTTTGGTCCAGTAATTTAAACACATCAAGATAATTCTGAACTGTAATTTTGTTCTCTAAAGTATTAGCCAATCTCATAGTTGGGTGTCATCTGCATTCCACCAATTTGCAGTCCCCTCTGGCCCACATTTATCCATCTACTCCACAAGATGAATAGTAAACTAGATGATTGATTGATAGATAGATAGACAGACAGACAGACAGACAGACAATAAACAAGGCTAGGTAAGGAGGTGATCAGTTTCATCAACCACAATACAGTTATTATATGTTTATGGCTTGATATTGGTGGACAATGACTAGTAAATCATAATGCATAGCAAAAATCACATATTGTGATCTTATCCAGTTAACCATTCCAAACTTCTGGGGAAGAAATGGTGAACTGAAAATGCTCTGTGAAAAGCAGAGTTGACAACTGTGGCGGATGAAGAGCCGGTGAGCAGACCAGCTCTTCGTAATTCCTCTCCGGGCAGGATTGCTCCTCGCGGGGAGACCACAAGTTAGGCTCACTTTCCATTTGGTGGAGAACACTATTTTCCCCAGTGTCTACAATAATTTTTTTAAATGTTTTGGATCCTTGTTGCTTATATATACTTATTCAGGTGTAAGACACATTTATTCATTGGACTTTCTTAAAAAGATGACCCTTCAAGTTGGATCAGTGTTCCAGGTACATCGGTTTTGTTTTATTGAGGTGCTGATAACTACCACAAGTTTATGGACAACAATACTACATCCATTATTAGCTTGGGGGTTTCAGTTGCTAAAACACAACATAATGATGTACAGCGCTTTAGAAGATTAAGCAACAATCATAAGCAACACATTTCTAATATCCCGTTTTTTTGCTTTGCAGTGCTAATTAAAAATATATATATACCACAGAAAAATATTCATAGTAAACAGATTAGCAGCAAACACTACTCAGCCAGTTAACTGTACCAGCAAACTAGATGCGATCACCCACCGGCTGTGACTGCAGTTTTCCAGTGTCCAAAGCCAAAATCTCTTCAGTTAATTCCTAAGAACTGTAATTGTTAGGCATAACATCTGCCAAAGTATTTCCCATGTAGCAGAATGGAATATACATATATATTATACACACACACACACACATATGGACCACCAGCATGTAACTGACTCTGTAACCTCCCTTTTCTTTCCCATTTTTGAGAAAGCAAGCTTAAGAAAGGTGAGTAATTTCTGAAAACCACTATTATTTTTAGTTGGGACTAGCGTCCCTGTTTGATTGGGTCTACTCATAGTATAGCTTTCCCTCCCTACAGAAACTCTAGATTGATCTGTTCCCAAGTTCAAGCCATAAGTGGATCCAACCTCAGGATCCTCACACTCTGCTCTCCACAGCATGAAGAATCCTTGCTAACAGTTTTCCAGAGATGTCCTCAAGATGTTGTCTCCAGCTCTTCCCTAGCCTGTTGCAGAGGTGGCTTTCAGTTGTCATCGTTGTTGGACCCACTGCACTGAATGATTAGTGTTTGTTCTTTTCTCTGGTAATGTAAGTAGGTGAAAAATAAAATCAGGGAATCCACCAATCATTGCTCATAAACTACCCCACATGAAATCTGTTAGGATGGCCCCACTCAGTAGCCTTGTTGCTGAGACCCTGTACATACTGGCTGGGGAGGAAGGACAATTTGTGTCAGCATACTTTGTTGCTAACTCAAGGATAGGAGGAAGGTACATTAATGCAGCCATGAGGAAGAACTCAAAGTCCCCCTCAAGTTGAGCTTCATTTCTGGCAAGTTCATGGACAAAACCATGTGGGTTTTCTGACAGCATTATGTAAGAAGCTTGCCCTGCAGCCCCCTTAAAGGACCCCACACTATAAAGCAACAAGAGAGAGGGGATTCTGCATGGCCCGTAAGCTAGGTTGACTTTGTTCACGCAGACAGCGGTTGTTAACTCTGCCCCCAGGACAGAGATCACAAACGTGTGTGTTTGAATGCTTCCTTCCATTGTTTTGTTTCAAGTCAAGTAGACAATGGAAAACTAGAAGCTGCCTTCTACCAGGTCAGCTCACATATCCACCTAAAACAGTGTTGTCCAAACTTGGCCACTTTAAGATGAGTGGACTTCAACTCCCAGAATTCCCCAGCCAGCTGGGGAATTGGCTGGCTGGGGAATTCTGGGAGTTGAAATCCATTCATCTGTGGAAGTGGCCAAGTTTGGACAACACTGACCTAAAAGCTGCTGACACTGGCCATGCTCACATACAACAGCAAACAAACTAGCAATCAAAAACCAAAAGCAAGCTTAGTGTGCAATCACGGCTTAAATGGAGCACAAGAATCCAGGAACATCAAAAGCTACTCATGTTGCAATAACATGATATGAAATCTTGGGTGGCTCTGCAATGTAATTTCCTTTGGTTTTGGTTAGCCATGTAGCTTCAATTTATTTATTTTTTAATGGCTTAACATATGAGTGGGCAACTTGCATCCTGTACACATTTCTGCAGCCCCCTGTGTAAACCCAGCCATTTGTGACTTACTCAACAAACCATGGATTAGCACAAGATGAGAAGACAGCAGCCACGTATCAGCAGTGGCTCCCAGGTGGCTGTCATATGTGTCTGTCCTATGACAACAACTGCAAATTACATCATTCATACGCATGACGGCATCACCATGGTTTGAGCCAGATGACTGTAGACCTGAATGTGAGCACAAGCCATCTCCTCCTGGGCTATGGGCAACCTGAGCACCCCACAGCTTTCCTGGACCAGGGTGGCCAGATACTGGGGCACCCCAGTGACTTCCCACAAGGCTATGCAACCTTGGGGCGGGGTAAACTGATGCCATTCCAAGCGCCACCACCGCACAAGCCCTGTGGGGAGAGAGAGGGAGGCAAGGCCTTCTCGTAACGCCAGCATCAGCCATTCCCACCGTTGGCAGAACCACCCTTGAGCAGAGGAGGTCTAGGCGCTCCTGTTCAGTTCCGTTCAACTCATCAGATGCAGCTTTTAATTTTAAAAAGGCAATTTTGAAAATCGCTTTTGCCATTAGTAGAGGTGGTATTCCAGTAGCATTACAGACCCCGGGGGGGCCTCAATTCTTTCGTTTCATAAACCAGATTTTTGGAGAGGGAGATGAAGCTTCTGCATGACTCCAAACCTTCCGCTTTAGGTAAATACTCTCAGGACTTTCAATTCAGGCAAGCGAGAAAAACATTTGTTTCGCATCCTCTTCCTATTTATTTCCTCAACAGGGATGAATGGGGCAATCGAGCTGTCACGAATTGAATGGTCTTGACTCCAAGAAGTAACATGTGCAAGGGAAAAGGTCTTCTCGGCTGTGAGACACCATACATGGCATGTGCTCTTCTCCCAGGCATTCTTCTAATTAGCTTTTAACGGCCCAATTAAATGGGGATAATGCCTTTCATGTGTTTTTGTAATGTTCCTCCTACGCTACTTATTAATGTATGATACTTTTGCATTGCTTTAATATTTTAAGTATGTTTGTAACCTGCCCAAAAATCTTTGGCTATTGAGTGGATTAGAAGTAACAGTGAAAAAATCCAAAAGAAAATACAGTACGGCCCCCACTTTGGAGAGCTTCTCATGGTAAACTTCTTCAGATAACATGGCAAGGATGGGATGTACACATAAAGCAGCACCAGAATGTCTTTAACCTTGGTTTGTTGAACGAGTCATAATGACCTGGCTTATATAGGATAGAAAGTTCACACATCACATTAAGCCAAAAGGAAGCAAACCGCATTATAATATTATAGATGTGAATCTGCCACTGTGGATGTGTTAGCCCTGCGAGGTGGTCCAGACCAGAAGCCCAACCAGGAGTGCTAGCTCTACCTTTATTACAAGGCTGCATTAACAGAATCTTGCAAGACTGAAAGTTTTTCTCCCCTCCTTTCCTTTTACTCTCCAGAAAACTAGTGAGGGCCGCTTCTGAAACGCTTCCCACGGCCCTTTTCCTTCTGTGGTCTGAGATGCCTTTTACACGTCGGTTGTCCAGTCTGCAGCTCTTCCTCCTGTCTCCCAGGTCATTCCCACCCACCGTAACAGGATGGTGGAGCCAATCCCTAAATCACCATTTCCCTGTGGCAGTCCTTGTGCCAATACGTGGATCTTTGATGCAGCAAATAAACACCTGAAATTCCTTGAAAAAGACTCAAAGAAAACGCACGGCTTACATTACCCACATGGCGAGCACGGAGTTAGTAACTTGCAAATTACTACTATTATTTTTTTAGACAGGACTCTTACATCACAAAAGCCTACAACATTATTATTCAGGTAAAAAGTATTCTGCTTCATTCACAGCCATTTTGGTGTGTTGAAAGGGGCAGAGTCTCTGCAGGGACCTAGACAAGACTGCATACAAAATATAAAATTATAAAATAACCCAGCGCAAAGCATAGAGTCTCGTTTCCTCCTAAAAGGAGGGCTCGCTTCATACGCTGATCAACTTTCTTCTGTAACAGAATTACACCTCCAAATATTCAGGACGGTGGTTTTTCAAGATCATTTTCTTCCTGCGTATCAGCTAGTGAGGAAGAGTCAAACTAAGCTGCCTGAAATAAAGTATTATTGACCCCCACCTCAGCCTTTATTACTGTTCAGAATTATTTTGCATCACTTTTTGGAAACCAAAGACACGTTCTTTAAATTAAGAGAGTCGGTTTGGTGCAGTGGTTTAGGTGCTGGACTAGAAATGGTGAGTTCTGGTCCTCCCTTAGGCACAGAAGCCAGCTGCGTGGCTTAGGGCCAGTCACCCTCTCTTAGCCCAACACACCTTGCTGGGTTGTTGTGAGAACAGCAGCATGTAGGACCATTACATACACCACCTTGAGTTGTACAAAATAAAGGCACGATATAAATCTAACAAATAAAATGAGGGAACTGAGCAGTTTTCCATCAAAGTTAAAACGCCTTCATCATAAACTCGGAACGCTCCATGGATCAAAAGACGGGATATCGTTAATATAAATAAACACAAAATTAATGTTTAATTCTTTTGAACTGCAAGGGCACTTCAAGATTTTAATGTATTACAAGGAAGGTGAAGGAAAAAATTGTTGGCTGACTCAGGAGAATTTTCCTTGTCCTGCTTAGAATTCTTCTAATATTGTTATGAATGGCCAGAAACAAACGGAATCAATAATTTTTAGTTAACCAACCATACAGGCTAAATAAATACAATTAAAAGCATCAATATGCCACTGGCGGTCTTGAGTTAATAACACATAAAAAGTTAGCATAATTCGCAGCCCTCTCCAGGTACAGGCTGCAGGCTACCATTCCCTGTTTTTTTGACAGAATTTACTATACAAAAGCAGCTGATTCATGAATTCAGTCCTGGAAAATTTGCACACAAATTCTCTGTGCAAATGGATTTTTTTTTTTTTTTTGCTTAATTGTGCCAGAGGAAGACATGTCGAGTGTTAGCCATCTAAATCCTTTCCCATGTACAGAACTAGGAATTTGTTTCACGGGAGAAAACAATTGTGAATACTTAATTTGGCTTTTATTAAGCCTACCTATCAGCTCAGGGGATGGATAATAAATTACCACTAGACTTAACTGTTGCAAATAGCTAGTGGGAAATCACTCCATAGCTGCATGTTCACACAACATGCTAGCCTTTCTCAACCATGGCTTAGTGAATTACCCAATTTTATGGCTTCACACAACACAATAAAGCATAAACTAACCTGGGCTGAGCTTCTATGATACAAAACATGGCTGGCTAATCTAGACCTCTTGAACTCTGGTGTTGGACAAGAGCACGGATAGCCAAGGAAACAAAGCAATGACTCACCAAACAAATCAACCCAGGGTTTTCACTCGCACAAATGACCAGGCTCAAATTATCTATTTTGTTATGTGATGAGAAGGAGAGAGGAGTCTGTTACGCTGGGAAGGGTAGAAAGAAAGAGGATGACCATCACCGGCAGTGAGATGGATGGCCTCAGTTACAGTGGCAATGGGTGTACCGTTGGAAGACCTGAAGGACCAGGTTGGGGACAGACCGTCATGGAGAAAATCTCTCTATGTGGATACAAAGGGTCGACCCTGACTTGATGGGACATAATCAATCAAAAGTCTGGAGGTCAGTGTGGTTGATGTGGCACTCAAATGACATTCTGGTACTCGTACTGCTAGTTGGGTATACAACCTGGTTGCTATTGTTTTCCACGTCCTGTGGCCATTAGTATAGCTAATCAGGCAAACGGGATCCTGGCTTTTCTCCCCTAAACAGGACTTGTAAACCAAGAACTAATTCTGATCTGCAAATCTGGCTTCTATGAAGCACAAAAGAGAGCCCAGGTTGGAGAACTCCTTTCGTTTAACCATACCTGCTTGAGGAAGAGTTAAACAAGAACAAAAGACTTATACACACCAGCACACCACTTCCAAATCCTAACCCACAATTGTCCAGAATCATGACCTCAGTGAAGAGGCACATTACAAAATCATATTATGTGAGTGATACCACCACTGGCCCCCATTTGCCTTTCCCCAAGGAGGACCCTGGTCTTGTGACAACCTTACAACTCACAATGCAAGCACCACACGTTGTTATGCAGACTGCCACAGGCTTGACATCCACAAAGCACCAAGAACTCTGGAAATGTCTTGAATCAATGAAGGGTCTAACCGTTTCTATCTTCCGAATTCACACGAGGTACAGAACATATTGTCGCGGAAGTATTTTTTCCAGAGTTGAAGGAGAAGTGCAGGACTTGAGTTAGCAGGAGGATAGGAGAGGCCGATGAAAAATGGCCAGAGCTTCAAAAGAACGCAACTGCTAATTGCACCATAAAATCTGGCTATTAGAACAATACTGCAATTAAATGAAACTGGAGCAGCTCAGGCCCAAGTAAGTTTAAACATTAAAAATAATCCTCCTTTCAATTTGAAATGAAGACATCTGCGGGATCCAAAATAACTGCAGGTTTTCTTTTTGAGCTTGGAAATCTGTCCCTCAGCAGCAGCCGTAATGAAGCTCAAGGGAGGGTCCTTCTTCGGATGCTTTAAGAGCCCAGGAGAAAGGCAGGTGGAGGAAAAAGGAAAGGAAAAGAAAAGCAGAGGAACATCTGAAAAGAATTCTTTAACCATCTTAATTCACTTAATACATTTGTCCTTATTGGAAACAAGCTTCACACACACACACCCCTTGATGGGACCGCCAGCCCACTAGGCTAAAACACGGATGGTTAGTTTGTGCTCCACGCTGCCCATACCTGATCTGCGAACCCAGCCAAAGAGAGCTAATAGCCTGGTCTCACTGTGGCTATCTGAGTGCAACTCAACGTACCAGACAGCCATCCCCAGTTCTAGCACAAAAGGGCAACAACTAGAATGCCACCGTGTGTTCTAATGTGTAGTGCAAGACAGCTCTGAAAGGCCCTGATCCTCAGAATAGCCAGCCTCAACTGGAAAAACCACCATGATCGCCAGACTTGGAATCAAACCAAAGGCAGGAAGGAGAATGGAACCAGCTGGGACAGTGCCATCCCTCGGGGCCCCTTGGCTGAAACAGAAGGGGAGACAGATCATCTGGCTAAGAGCGATGGAGGGTCTCTTCCACAGCTGCCCTTGTGCTCCTTGATGAGAGCAAGAGACAAGCTTCGCTGCCCTCTGTCAAACCAGCCTGGTTCTTCTCCCTTTAGCAATGGGTAGACCAGTGTTTCTCCACCTTGGCAGCTTGAAGATGTGTAGATGGCTGGCTGGGAAATTCTGGGAGTTGAAGTTCACACATCTTCAAGTTGCCGAGGTGGAGAAATGCTGGAGTAGACGTTGGAATGCCTCTTTCTTCATCACTTGATATCCCCGTAAGAAAAATTGCCACTTTCCAAATTCCTCCATCCTGCTAGTGGTAATAGGCTGGAATAGAGCTGAGATTTTAAAAGAGAGAGGGAGGGAGGGAGGGAGGGAGGGAGGGAGGGGGGAAAGGGAGGGAGGGAGGGAGGAAGGAAGGAAGGAAGGAGGGAGGGAGGGAGGGAAGGAAGGAAGGAAAGAGGAAAGGGAAGGAAGGAGGGAGGGAGGGAGGGAAGGAAGGAGGAAAGGGAAGGAAGGAAGGAGGAAAGGGAGGGAGGGAGGGAGGGAGGGAGGGAGGGAGGGAGGAAGGAAGGAAGGAAGGAAGGAAGGAAGGAAGGAAGGAAGGAAGGAAGGAAGGAAGGAAGGAAGGAAGGAAGGATCTATTTTCAGTGTAACACATCGCATTCTCACTTTACTCAGGACCACACTAAAGCTGAAGACACCTCTCCCACACAACGTACACATCTCAGAATGGCTTCCCTCAAGCCTTCTCCAAAAGCACAAAGGTACCCAAGAGTTGACTCATCCCTGCCTTGGAACAGTCCTGCTCCACGGGGTCCTTCCAGCGGTTGAAGGCAGAAAGAGTGGGCCTCTACCTCTTCAGCCACCCATCAAGCCATACAGAAAATTGGGCGGAGCTTAATTTTTTAGACCTTTTTATGTATTTGAGAAGTTTTAAGGGACGAAGGGGACTGCAGACAGGTCTCCCCTCCCACCCCCGAGAAAGATCTTTGGCCCACCTGTTCTTGGGATCTCTCTTTTCTACTTTAAACAGACAGGTGTTTAACCAAGGGGGGGGGAGGTGAAGTCTCTTCCCTTTCACAGGGGAGGGGGGTTTAAAATGAACAAAGAATCTGGTGTCACTCTACTGATGAAGGAAAAATGGTATCTTACAGGTTGGAGAATGTGGTAAACCCCCTCTCCACAAAATATAATAAAATATTTAAAAATAAATTTAAACAATTAAATTATTACAGTAATGCAGGAAAAATTAAATAGGGTCCCATCCCTTTCTGGCCCCACCATGAACCCAACCCCTGCAGAGGGTAAAGTACAGCATAAACCCAGCCCATGATGGCTTATTTTGACAAGCCATGGTCAAAACAAACCCTATCAGGTGCAACCTCGGGTGTTTTGTGGAAATCAACCTCAAACCAAAGAATTAATAGGATGTGAGAAAATATTTATTTTGCCCCGTGTTGGCCTAATAACATTTCCAGCCTGAGACCAACATTGCCCTAAACCAAGGTTTCTCAACCTTGGCAACTTTAAGACCTGTGGACTTGGACTCCCAGAATTCCCCAGCCAGCATGCTGGCTGGGGAATTCTGGGAATTGAAGTCCACAGGTCTTAAAGTTGCCAAGGTTCAGAAACCTTGCCCTAAACAGAAGTGCAGCCAGGACAAAAAATAGAGGTGGGGGGAAGAACTACCTTTGGTTGATTAATTTCCATTTCCCACCGAATCAAAATCAGATTTCTCCAAGATGTTTATTATATTTACCCTCCATGTATTTCAGGGGCTTCCTTTCTGCCACCCTGAACGCTACAACTGGGTGAGAATGGGAAGAAGGTCCTGGCCTTCAACTTCACACCCCTTCCTCGGATTCAAGAAAAGGGACAAAGGCCTTCTCGGGGTACGTGACAAACCTAGGCACTTTTTCAGCTAATGCGTTTTAGTCCATATTTTCACGCTTGATGCAGCTGTTTTTCATTTCCGGCACAGCGTTTCAGCACTGGATGTTTCAGGTACGCTAATGGCCCCCAAGATTCAATATCGCAGAGTAACGAATGCCCGGCCACCTGCAGAACCATCATTTCCCGGCACCGGCTGGCTCCACTTTGAAGTGGAAGAATTTGGCACAGGAGAACAAGGATCTTTCCAACAGTTCAACCAACTTCAAGGTAAAGTCCACGCTCCTCACTAAAATGATTCTTTTGGCAGCCACCGGAGCATGATAATACAATGCTCGCCTATGTTCACACCCTGTGCTAAGCTATAATGGTGTTTGCTGGATTTTGGCTCAATCTAATCCCAGCCACTGGGTTTACTAAACTGTGATTTATGGTTTATGGTGCTATGCAATCCCAACTAACCATACTTCATCCAAAAAACATAGTTAAGCAATCCACGTCTTAGCACAAGGTAGGAATCCTGTTTAAGTTACAGGAGGCAGTCTGGGGAGGAGGACCTGGGGGAGGGAAGTCCACAAGCATGAAGCCACCAGTGAAAAATCTCCAGCCCTAGTAGCTACCTCCGTGACCTTTCCAGATGCCAGGCCACAGAACAGGGTTTCAGATATCTTTTTATGGGTTTTAAATAAAGACAAAGTTGAGTTCAATTCCTGTTGACTTCGTAGACCCAGCCAGATTGCTTTCTTCACAACGATACTTTAGTGGCTTATCGTTGCTTTCTTCTAGAATGTTTGTTCACCCCCGCACAGCCCTGATGTCACCTGCTGGTCTCCCACCCAAGCACTAACCAGGTCCACTTCTCCTTAGCTTCAGCTGACTTCAACAAGATGCTGCCACCTGGCTCGGCCATGTTTTAAAAGACAAGACAGAGAGTTTTCATTTTAGAAATCAAACACTAGGAGACAGCATGTAAGTCTGGGTCACGTATGTGACTCTGGGTGGCTTATAAGGATTAAAAGCAAGGATGAACCATAACCCCACATCAATGACAGCGGAGCTCCCCTAACCACACCTGGGGGAACAGGTAGGCCTTGAATGCCTTACGGAAGGCTAACAGGGATCTCTGAAGGGAGGCTGTTCCACAGGGCAGGTGTGAGAAGGCACAACTTGGGGCTCCAACAAGACAACATTGTTTATTGGAAGGGACCCAGAGCACTCCTTGCTAGATCTGGTGGAGCAAACAGAGACCATGGGAGACAGGTGATCCTGCAAGTAGCCGGGTCCTATGCCATGTAGGGCCTTATAGGTGATCACCAGCACCTTCAATTGCACACAGTAGCCTGTGGGTGTAACTTTCTGCCCTTAAGCCAACGTGCACACCCATTTTTTGTCTTTGGACTGGCTCACGCAATACAAGAACATGAAGCAGTTTAACACCAACTAATTTATGTGTGATCAGGCCGCATGGAAAAGCAACTGTTCCATTATTTTTCTCAGATTTCTATCCTGCCTTCTCTTCAGGAGCTTCAGACAGCACGTAGAGAGACTCCTTCTCCCATTATACCCCACAGCAACCTGGGGAGGTAGGCTGGGCTGAGACAGGGGCTGGCCCAAAGTCACCCTATGAGCTTCCATAGCTGAGGGTGGACCCGAACCTGGGTCTCCCCGATGCCAGTCCAACATCTTCAGCACCCACTGAGCAATGCCCTCCCAGTGCCAAATAACTTCCATCCAATGACTGCTCCTAAAGGATCACTCATCCCTGCAAAGAGGAAGCTGGTCCCAGCTTCAGGGCCAGGGAAAAATGTAACTGACCGAACAAAAGCTTAAGCAATTTGGGTCATTTGTGCTCCAATTTTATAGCTGCTTACCTGACTATGCATTAATCTAACTGGGGTTTACTCCTCAGGAGACATCAGTGGGATTTCACTGCTAACGAGGCAGCAAAGATGACCCTTCTCAGTTTATGAAACGTACAGGCTTTTTTTCCCCTCGGTTGGTAGCACTTCTGAAGGCATTTAAAAAGCTTTGGGAGCTTTAGATATTAAGCTCCAGAAAAGAAAAAGAAATAAACTTCTGAAGATGTAATATTCTTTCTCTAGGCTATGCTACTGTTGCTGGATACTGGTGCAACTATTTAAAAAATGCCATAATTAAGCTTCTCATTAAGTCTCTCCTTTCTTTTCCATCAAAGCCCCATCCTCTCCTTGTAAAATGACGTGACCCAAATTTCTGTCGAATTTTCCAACGGCTGCAGTTGGCAGGAGGCATTTGCAAGGATTTGTCCAGATACATGGGGGGGAAATCTGTTTTTCCCCCTTAAAAACTGCCACCATTTTCCATGCAGCGGCCTTCCAGCACAGCAAATCTATCTCCAACCTTGTTCAAAAGAGTAGCCAGAACACGTTTCCTGCCCAGTTCCAAAAGACAGCCGAGTGAGCACAATCAGCATCTCCCATCGACCTTCCCACGCATGGAGCGCATGAGTGAACAAGGGTTTTTCCAAAGGCACAACAAACTTTAGTGCAGCTCGGCATGCGTGAAGGAAATGTTCTGTGCATAAAGGCCAGCTGTACACAACCTGGACAGAAGCAAGGACGATCTGTTCAGGGTCCCAAAAGCCTTAAATGCAGCTTCCAAAGACTTTTCCAAAATTTGCCCCCCCATTAAAAAAAAAAAAAGGGTATGACTAAAGGAAAGGTTTATTCAACACTTGGGGAGGAATCCTATCACTGGCATTAACCGAATTAGGTTTACATTTAAGCAAAGTAAGTCAAATGTAAACTTTGGCCAGGTCCCGGTCACTTTCCCCTCCTGAGTGTTGAACCCCCAGGTCTGCTCCTTTCTAGTGATAAATACCCAAATCCAGCCTGCCTCTCTAGTGCAGGTTTAACCTCAGGCTAACTGCAAAATGTGGATCCTTCGATTACTCAGAGAGATTGTAATGTGTCAGATAACATCTCCCAAGACTGCTGTCCTGGGAATTACTGCCCAAACTGCTAAATGAGTGAATGTCTTTGTTTTTCAAGTCCCTTCCCTATAAGTTTAAACTTCTGGAAATAAATGGGACAGAAGGGATCAAAAGCCACCTGAATGAACGCAGCTCATGTATAATACTCAGAATTTACATACAATCTAAGACTTACTGTGGCTAAAATAAATTGAGATTTCATAAAAGGCATTTGCAGAAATCAAAGATCGCACGCTAATATTTTCTACGGCACAGTTTTATAAACCAACAGTCTTCATAAATGTTTCCGGATATGCTCATATGAACATTTCAGTGTATAAAACATGAGCTTAACTATGATTTATTCTTCCCTCATGAAAAAGCTTAAGCAGAAACTTCACGTTTAGATATACATTATTCTTCTAGGTGTTTTTCCTAAAGGAAAAAAAATAGAAAACCAGAACAAAACTGGTACTCAGATTCCCTGCAGGAATCTAGCTTCCTGCCTCTGGACAAAAACACCCACCGAGAATCTCAGTTCTACTACTGCAGGGGAGGGGAGGGGAGGGGAGGGGAGGGGAGGGGAGGGGAGGGGAGGGGAAGGGAGGGGAGGGGAGGGGAGGGGAGGGGAGGGGAGGGGAGGGGAGGGGAGGGAAGCCCAAACAGGCTAAAAGCTTCACACAGAAACAGGAATGTAGGGAAGAGTTTTCCACCCACTCACCCTTCAAACCTCATGACCTTGGTTGTACTGGACACACAACTCTCAAAATTCTCCAATCAGCGTGGGAGTCACAGTCCCAAGACAAGCAAAGACCTCCAGGTAGAAGAAGGTTGAATAGACTAAGGAGAACCTGGAGGCCACCAGCTTAGGAAAGACTGGCGTGGGGCAGTTAGAAGATTTTTGTCTTCCCACTGAATCTGCAATATGAAGGGGAGGGATAAGCAGATCAAGTAAGGGTGAAGCCATCCTTTTGTCCCATTAGGAAAAACGGTGCTCCAAACACATTTACAGGGTAACAAGTTAGTGAAGGCTGACTACGGCATTGCAAAGGGGCTTTTGAAAACAGGCTCGAGGAAAGGAAGAAGGGTGCTCCAAGCTTACAGGACAACAAGAGAAAATGGAGAGTTTGGGATGGAGCAGGTAAAGATAGAGAGGTCCTTAAGTCAATCTTATCTTCTGAAGACATGAAGAAGTTCAAGCTTATCATGAACACATCCATACAGTTTTCTTGGCAACAATATTTAACGGTTAAACCACTGCCTTCTTCTGGAAAAGTTTTTTTTTCATAGAATCTTAAAATTTTGGAGTTGGAAAGGACCACAAAGATCACTTAGTCCAACCCTCTGCAACAGGGCAGGAAAACCTATTCATCCTTGACAGGAGGCTGTTCGCCCAGGGACGGAGAACCCACATCTTCTGTAAGTAGACCGTTCCCTCTTGTATAGATCTTCCTGTCAGGGAATTTTTAATTTCCCAATCTACCTTGCAGCTTTGACATTTCCTGGTGGAGTCCCATTCCAGTACTGATCAGGTGTGACCTTGCTCAGCTTTTTCAAGATCAGGCAAGGTTAATGAGAACACAGCTACCTGATGTGCTTATGTACCGAGGGAGGAAGAGACCTTCCAATACTGGGTGACTCTCTGGGGGCACTAGAATGTAAGTGCAGGAGATGGTAGGAGGACAAGGTTAAGGAGTATTTTGAAAGGGCAATGAAATTCCTGCATTGGGCCTGAGAACAGAGATGTCTTGGGCCTGAGAACTGAGAAGAAGTGAGAGGGTGAGCAATTCTGTCTATAAGCTACGTTAGGTAGGGGACGAGGCAACCAAGGAGTGAAGCTAGGAAATTAAAAAACAGTCAGCTGCATTAATGCTACTGTATAGGTAAAAGAGAATTCTGGAGCCATAATCCCAATGCTTCTGAAGGTTAACTGGTTGGAGAAAGAGATCTTTTATCAACTAAGCTTAAGTATACATTGGCTTACTGAGTCTAGAAAGTTACACATGACATCTGTTTCCAAAGAAACCTTTAGCATAGCTGTTCTGGTAGAAACCATGATGAAGTCATTTGCATGATGATGTCATGACACACACACACGATGTCATCTGCCTTTCTTGCTCCTGCCTGTGGACACCCACGATAAGGTACAAATGCAAAATTAAAAATTCAGTGGCATAAGGCATCCAAATAGCCCAACAGGCACAGAACAAAAAGAACCATCTCAAAAATGCAGACTTGTACATAGGCGGAGTGCGTGCATATTATCCGCCAGGTACCATTTCCACATCCCTTCTTCCCTGGCCTTGAACGTGACCATCCAAAGCAACGAAGACAATGCCGCTGACGATGCACTCCATCTAATTCAGTCCCCCAATCAGTTAACCCTACACGAGGTTTTATGCAAATACTAATTTGTGTGTTTATTAGATAAAGAGTAATGTACTGAATGGAAATGATATTTCTTGTCCTGATATGCACTTCAGCACAAAATATGAGGTATAAGTTTTACAAGTCCTTTAGTGTCCATCCAGCGTCACCAGCAAATGGCCACAAATCTTCTCATGCTGTCATGCAGCGAGCAGATGGGACTTACAACAGAAGTAGCCAGCCCCAGCTGCTGCACGAGATTCTCACACAAGCCTTTGTGAGTTTCATGCAATTACGGTGTGGCTCATCTACACATCTTCCTAAGGGATTCAAATGGGAACCCATCTAATTTTTTGCACATGCTTCTAATGCACTTGTTAATCCTCACAAAGGGTAGAGTCATGGTCCCTGGTTCCTCATCTCACTAAACTTTATATGGATCAACTAGTCCTTTTTATTATTATTATTATTATTAGCAAGATATCATCCCCTCTTTCTCTGCTAACTTAAGATGCCCTACATGGGGAGGAGGGGGGGTCTTCTCCCAACTTGATCCCCACAACAGCCTTGAGAAATAGGGTGGGCTGAGAAAAAATTCTGGACTTGAACTCCTTAACCAATATACCATTCTGTCTCTTGTGCAAAAAGGAAAAGTGGAAAGAGGCTGGGCAGTCAGGCATCTGCTCTTCTCAACAGCATCACGGAACTGTCCAGCTGGAAGGATCATCTAGTCCAACCCTCTACAATGCGCAAGCAAACCAAGAGAGCCCTCCATGAGAGGTGCCCGCCCAGCCTTTTCTTTAAAAACTTCCAGAGATGGAAAACCCACAACCTCCATAGGTAGACCCACACGCTCCATAGGAGCTCCACTCCTGTACAGATCTTACTATCAGGAAGTTTTTCCTTATATTTAAAAATGAAATCTAGGTAGTTGCAACTTATTCCTGTTATTTCTGGTCCTGGTTTCTGTGGATGTGGAAAACAGTTCTTGACCATCTTCCTTGTGATTCCTTTTTTGTGTGTCTCCCTTAAATCTTCTCTTCTCCAGACCGAACACCCCAAGTTCCTTCAGCCTGTCCTCACAGAATATACCTTCAAGTCCCTGTACCTTCAAGTCCCTTTGTTGCCCTCCTCTGAGCCCTCTCCACCCCCAAGTCTTCACTCACCTGTCCTTTGACAAAGGTACAGTCCTTGTTCACCATAAACAAGGGACGGAGGCTCCAGGTTGGCAAAGGAGTGTGGAAGGAGGATTATCAGCCCCACTAGGTAGACCAGACCAGGAACTCACAGGAAGGTTAAAACTACCTTTATTGAGATTGGCTATAACAACACAATCTTGCAAGTCTGGTTGTGCTCCATCTTCTCCTCCTTCTCATACTTCAATGATTAAAACCCTACCCCTAACCCTAACCCGAGCCACTTCTGGATGTTTCCTTGTTGCTCTGGACTTAAAAATCTTTCAGCCCCTCTTGCCTAGGTAACAGTTTCTGCATATTTCCATCAAGGTCCTCTTCCTGACTCTCTACAAGGATGGTCCAAGGAGAAAACGGCAAGAGATGCTATGGATGTACGTTTGCTCATACTCTGCCTGGCAGACTCTTCTGGCAACGCAATATCCAGAAAGATTCTTTTCACCAGAAACACAAAAACTCAAAAGCAACACTTGGGAGTTGCTCAAATGTATGTTCAAAGAGAATGTATTTATGATCTTTGGCAGGCATCAATGAGATTAAGGACTTTTGTTAATCTTTAGGCTTAGAGAACAAAGCTCCTACTGTCACACCTATCCCCAATTTCTCTCTCTAAATAAATAGGAACTGATGACCACCCTTTGAAAATCTGACTGCATTGTGGATGCAGCCCCCTCTGAAGCATCTGGCAACACGTCTGCGGCTTTGCCAGGTTCAGATGAAAATGGGCGCCCGATGGATTGAGCTATTTCATAGCTCTCCCTTTAGCAAGACTGTCAGAACACAGAAAGGGGCTGCAAACAACAATAACAAATCAGTAGCCGTGTTCTGAGTGCATCACAAGGACAGGTTTCGAGGGTTTAATTTGCTCCCCCCTGAAGCTCAGTGCCAGACACCGAACCCTCCCTGAACAAGCTGGGCCTCACTTGGTTTCTGGGCTCCTCTGGGCAGAAGCGTGTTCAAAATCACAAGTGCGGGTTGTACAAAGTCTCTCGTTACGAAGGGCCAACTTTCTTCTCGGACAGTTATCGAGATGAACCGGCTGCTTTCCTAGATATAGGAAATTTTGAGAAGGGATGACAGACTTACCTAGATTTAACTCATACAGATACACAAAGAAATCCTAAACTGGAACTTGACAAAGAATTGTTCAGCTCATCCTGCAGGCCTTCTTAATCATGTATATCCTCTCTCTCTCTCTCTCTCCGTGTATACATATACTAAAATACACATATACTATATATCAGGGTTGCTCAACCTTGGCAACTTTAAGACGGGTGGACTTCAACTCCCAGAATTCCCCAGCCACCCTAAAGTTGCCAAGGTTGAGCAACCCTGATATATATATAATATGTATTCCTGTGTTTGTATTTTAACTCTTCTTTGATTATCCTGTTACATAGAAAAGCAAGTATAAATTAAAGAAATGTCTGCTTTTAGCTCCGATTTTATTTTTAAGTATTTATCTATGTATTTACTAATATGTATATATAACTGACCTGTTTTCTGGCAGTTAAGCAACCATACAGAAGATTGTTATGAATTCAAGGGATTTCTTTAGCAATCTATGAAGATAACATATTTTATTTCTTAAAGTAATCAAATTGGTGACCAGCACTGCCTCTGATGGCAACAAACCTCTTTGTTAATTCATTGTTGGGTAAAGAAGTATTTCTTTTCCGTTTTTTTTTTTTTAAGTTTTAATGCGTGGCCTTAAATTCTAGATCAGTGTTTTTCAATCTTGGACACTTTAAAATGTGTGGACTTCAACTCCTAGGATTCCCCAGCAGAAGTTGAAGTCCACACATCTTAAAGTGGCCAAGTCTGAAAAACACTTATCTAGATGAAAGAAAAAAAGTCTGCATTTCTCTATGTCATGCATGACTTCATATAGACCTCTGTCCTCTGCCCACTTTTACTTAACCTAAAAAGCCCTTTTAACGCAATCCCACTAAATTCTTCCATTATTCAGGTCACCCTTTGTTCACCTTTTCCAGATCTCTAACACCCACCTCAAGGTGAGCTGACCATAACTGTACACAGTATTCCAAGGATAAAGATAAAAGAAATTACTATACTGGCAGTTTTATTTTTCAATTAAACTTAAACATCATCCTTGGGGTTCAGGAGGTTATGAATTTAAAAGGGGGGGGGATCAGGTTGCTCATGAAGAGACCTAAGCTGCTCCAGATGATGAAAACAACTATCTAGCCAACTGCTGAAATTCCTCTGCTGAGCAAAGTGCTTCAGCTCCAGGCATACTGAGATGAAATTCATGTTCTAGATCTATTTCCAGATCAGGTTTTAGAACAGCAACGATCTTGCTCACCCTTCAGAATGACCCTCACCAAGACAGAAACATAGTCCTGTTGCTTTTCTTGGACTTCTTGGAGGCTTTTAATGCCATCAGTCATAGTATCCTTCTGGAAACTATGGTTTGGATATGGGTTCTGCTTCTACTTGGATGACCAAATCCAGAAAATGATGCCTCACTGTCGCTGTTCTGACCCATTATGCAATTATGCTCCATGCTTTATTCCCTGTGTTTATCAGGCTGTGTCTGTCTGTCTATCATCCATCCATCCATCCATCCATCCATCCATCCATCCATCCATCCAACCAACACCAGTGGGAGATGTTATCTGAGAAGCATTGGCTGAAGCATCACCACTATGAAGATGATGCCCACGTCTATCTCTTTCAGGCTCACATAGGCGTGACAGTTGGTGATCTGAACCAATGCCTGGATGAAGTCTATTAGACTTCAACAAAAACTCAACCCTAATTAGATACAAACACCAAATATGGGTGGTTCATTTGCTCACTAACTTGGGGTTCACCTGTTCTGGAAGAGATTGCACTGGCCTTAAAAGATCAGAGGTGTGGCCATGGTTTCTCCTGGACTCTTCATTGCCCCTGGAGACCCAGGCACCCTCGATAGCTCAGACCACCTTCTATCAGGCTGAAAAGATATAGCAGCTTATGATTCTCCCTGGACAAGGATAGCCTTGGAGCAGTTATTAACAGTCCAATAATTTTCCAATCCAACTGCAATGCATCTTATGAGGTGGTACCTTTGAAAACAATTTGGAAGCTTCCAATGCCTCAACACATCTGCTGACTGGATCCAGCTGATTATGCCAGGGGTTTGCCATCTGAACTGGCCACCAGTGTGTTTCCAGGCCCGGATCAGGTGCTGGCATCAACTTATAATGCCCTAAACTTTATCGTTTGGGAACAGATTACTTTGAAGAGCAATTCCTCTTGTCATCCCTTTGAGACACGCCGGGTCAAGAAACAGATCCAGGGACCCTAGGAATGCTACTTTATTGTTGTCGGGTATCGTAACAGAATCTTGAAAGCCTGTCCAAACCCTTCAAGGAAGGGCTGTTCTGAGGAGGGCAGAGGGAATGGCCTTGAAGGCCAGGAGGAAGAGCTGCTATGAAGGGTGCAGTCAGATAAAAGGGGCTGAGCCCAAGCCAAGAAAGTAGCATGAGAAAACATCTCAGAAAATCCCCTCCCTCGTTCACATGAAAATAAAGGGAGGGAGGAGGAAGCACACTCAGATTTGCAAGATTCTCCTACTATTGCTGTTCCAATAAAAGTCATCCTGACGTATATCGCACTGGTTTCTCAGTCTGGTCTACCCGAGTCTCTTTCTCACACTTTCCACTTTCCCAGGGCTGAACAACTGCTCATCTTTCCCCCTTCCTTCCCAAGGCCAGAACTGAATTCCTCTACCCTCCCCCCCGCCCTCTCATCTGGACACTGAGATCTTCCTCAGAGACCCTCGTCTCTTTCAGGCTCTCCTCCCCCAAAAAAGGTCCACAAGGTGGATAAAGAAATGGCCTTTTCAGTAATGGTGCCCACATCCGCAGGGCACCCTCCCTAAGATTTCTACCTGGCATGGGACATCATGCCTTTTTTGGCAATACGCCATTTTTTCCCCAGAGGCCTTTTAGGAACTGCTGGTTTCAGAGCAACATTTCATACCCTTCGGTCACGATTACATTACCGTAACTCTTAATTTTTGGTGTAAAGCTGCCGCTTTAGTGTTTATGCCGTTGTGTTTTACTTCAGCATCGCATTTCGAGGTATTTTTATTCCGTACTACTTACATTAGATTGTACCGCATTTTAAAATGCACGCAAGTTGCCCAGAGGGCTGTTATCGATGGGCAGCTTTAAAAATAAATAAGTAAGTAAGTAAACGGCCTTCTTAACGATTCCTAATTTGCCCGTTTTTAAAGCTGCAGACCCTACCTTGGGCTGGCGTTCTGCGCAGGAGGAGAAAGGGGGTCTTTAAATAGTGACGTATCCCTGGCTGTTTGTCCCTCTCCTTCCCCCTCAGCCAAGACCGAGGTTTCCAATCAAAAGCCATTGTGCAGCTCTCCCACCGTTCTGTTCTTAATGGATTTTTTTCCCTAGCAAGAAAAAATAAGTGGAAGGTGCAGGGGGAAACTCAAGAATTGCCTTAGCAAACCGCACATCTACTGCGGTTCTGCCCCTGAAACGTTCTGAGCGGGGCAGGGCAACTGCAGAAGACAGGCCTCGCTAAGGAAAGTCTCTTCATCTTCCGCCATCCGCGTGAGGAAAGACCGCAAAAGCTGACCCAGCCGACGTGGGGAGGCAGAGGGTCTTCCCTGAGTCGGGACTTTGGGCAGGTTATTCCCCGGAACGGTCTCTGAATCGAGGGTAGAGAGATACCGCTTTGCGTGCCACGCTGCAAATGAATAATCAAGATATGGATCAGCGGGAACTGTCCTTGTGAATTCCTAAGCCTATTTTCAGGCAAACGCTTTTATGGCCATATTTGCTGTCTTCTGATCAGTCGCGTAACGCACAGGGAACCTTGTCAGGACGGCAGCCCTCACAAAACCCGGACAGACCATTTGGGAGGACAAGAGACACTTCGAAGGAATTAAAGCATGTAAGCCAAGTTTATTCATTTGCAGGGATGGAATGAAGCACTGGTGCATAGCAGATGTACTCACTGAACAGGTTGATTTAACAGGCATGTTGCATGCCAGATCTTAGCCATGTGCTTGCATAATTGCTGCAGCCTGTTCTTTTGACAATTAAAAAAAAAATACGGAGGACTGGAGCCGCCTGCAATGCCCCCAGACGTCAACAGATTTAGTAACAGCTACGGTAGAGGGAAGGGGGTGTTCTCTGCCCCGGCCGGACCTGCAGCAGGTCAGACTCCTGCAGGTTCCTAGGGGTGGAAGGGGGCGTTGAGGCCACCAAGGCCCACCCCTCTGCCAAATTAAAGCCTCCCTGCAAAATGGTTCTCGGGCCCCTCCTTGAACACATCCGGAGAAGGGGCACCCGCTACCTCCCTGGCCACGGGTGCCTCCGATCTTGCTGTTCGGAAGGATTTCAACGCACGATCAGATTCCCCTCCAGTTTCCTCCTCCTCGAGAGGAAACATGCGGAGAGCCTTCCGCCTCTCTTCCCGCAGTTCCCACCCCGAGAGCCTCCTCCTCGCCCTTCTCAGCCCATTCCAAGCGGCTGTCCTAAATGGCGAGAGGCAGGAAAGAGCACGTGCAATTAAACCACGGCCAGCACCTGCCTGGGGGCTCTTGCGGTTTCCACCAATGGCCTCGCGGAATGGCTTCTAGCTCCGCCCTGCACCTGCCCTGCCATTGGCTGCTCCCGTCTGGCAGCCTCTCCGTTTCCATTGTTCTGACTGCTCTGAGGTCACCGCAGGGCAGCGCTCGGCTCGGCCAGCAGAGCAGGCCCAGCAAACAACTTCTGAAAATTGGGGAGCGTGCGCTTGCTTCATTAGGCAAGATCAACCAAAGGGCTGCAGGGTTTTTTTCCCGATTTCAAAAAAAAGAGTGCGCGCGTAAGTGGGGCCTCATGATAATCTGATCTGATATTTCACACACATCCCTGCTCCAGGTTCCCTGGATGCAACAGACTACAGGATCTAAATAAAATGTGACGCTTATGTAATACCACACATATAGCTATGTACAATTTCTTTCCTAACAGGCCAGTTTTCCCCCCGAAGGGCTACTGAGCGGCCACGCTTCTCAGGCGGCGTCAGCAACTACCTCCACTGATCTAAATGCCAGGGAGGAAAGCCAGCCAGTCCCTTGGCCAATAAAAACATTAACACCAAGAGACGGCCGGTCCCCACGCGCACACGGTTCTCTTGTAATTCCATCCACGTAGCTCCCTAGGCACAGAACACAAGGAGCAGTTTTCCCGGAAGACCGCTGGAAGACTTCCCCTGAACGCAGGCCTGCGCGCGAAGGGTTCACCAACGCATTCCTTAGAGGGTTCCTGCAACGGAGCACCCCACTTCCGGACCCCGCAGCCAAGCTGTTGGCCACCTGGAATCAGTCGCTGGCTGGGCTCTGAGGGCCTCCGGGCCACAGGCATCGATGCTCAGGAGACCACAATGATGGACCTGGGGGAAGGGAAGGGAAGGGAAGGGAAGGGAAGGGAAGGGAAGGGAAGGGAAGGGAAGGGGAGGGGAGGGGAGGGGAGGGGAGGGGAGGGGAGGGGAGGGAAGGGAAGGGAAGGGAAGGGAAGGGAAGGGAAGGGAAGGGAAGGGAGGGGAGGGGAGGGGAGGGGAGGGGAGGGAAGGGAAGGGAAGGGAAGGGAAGGGAAGGGAAGGGAAGGGAAGGGAAGGGAAGGGAAGGGAAGGGAAGGGAAGGGAAGGGAAGGGAAGGGAAGGGAAGGGAAGGAACCCACCTCCACGCCACTGATTGGAGGCCTTGGCGGGGAGGAGCACAAGGCAACAACTCGAAGCAGGTCCCGCCAGCAGCGGGAGCTGAGCAGATGCGGGGCAGCAGCCCCAGCTCTGCAGAAGCCCACCTGCTTCAGAAGGCCCCTGGTTCAAACCCTCCCATCTCCAGGTAGAGCTGGAAAAATGCCTGTTTGAAATCTGGCCCAGACAGAGCAGCTTCCCTGGTGTCCACCTGCTGCTCCATCGTTTTCAGCAAAAGCTCAGCCCACCCAAGGAGCTGAAGACCATCTGAGAAAATCCTCCATCCAAAGTCTCTTCTGCTGGTGATCCTCCATCCCCCACCGCTTTAACACACCACAGTCGGACCCCCTATTATTACACAGGACGCCGAATAAAACCGACCTTGCACTTGTTGCTCCCCCCTTTCTTAAATAAATATATTGTCCATCAGCACTCACGCCCGCAAAAGGTCACCCTCTGCCAGCTCTTGGTTTGTGTGGTACAAGCAGAGAAAAGCATCTTGTGTTGGGAAGGCATCGAAGATGCAAAAGTGTAAGAGCCCAATTTTATAATTGCTTACTGGGCAGATGGTTAATGATATTCATAGCTGTATTTTTTTTCCACCCGGGTAGAGTTTCAGAGAATCAGCCAGTTTTATTTGATTAGCCGGTTTAATATGGGAAGTGGTTGACGGTTGGGGGCCCCTCCATCGCGGCTTGGCGGCTCCCTTCATCCCAAAGTTATTTCCAGCCGCGTCCAAAGCGCGTTGGCTTTAGAAAAAGAGGCGGCGGCGGCGGCGAAAGGGGGACCCGGCCGGCCTTCCGAGCCAGCATGTGGAAGAATGAAAAGGCCACCAGCGGGGATCGCTTCTGCCGTCGCCCCGAAAACACCGCCGGGCAGCTCCATCCCGCCGCAACGCGCCGCGAAGCCCGAACCGGCGCGGCCCCGAATTCCTCCGCGGGAGCCTCGCGAAGCCGCGCCGGGGGCCGCCGCGAGCCCCATCGCGGCGGGCCGACTCCCGTTCTCCGCAACCGACTCGGACATTCCGCCGCCCTCCGCGGCTGCCCGCCCTTAACTTCGGAGCCATCCGGGCAAGGGCCGCCGCCGTCCGTCCAGCCAGGCCCGGTTCCTCCCAGCGCAGGCGGCCCCATCGCCCGCGCCGCCCGCGCCGCGCCGGCCGCGTCCTCTCCCTTCCGAAGCAGCCAGCCCCGGCCGAGCCCGCCGCGCCTCCCCGGGGAGGGGGCATCCTAAGAGCCGCCGAGGCGGGAGGGTCCCCGGCCGCGCATCGCGCGGAAAGGCCGGCGGGCGAAGGCCGGCTGGAAAGTGCTCCGCGTCCAACAAAGGGGACGGGGGGGCGCCGCTCCCCTCCCTCTTTTGGGCAGGTTTACAAAGAAAGGACCTGGAACTTCCACCGCTGCGCTCGCGCGCCCGGCGGCCCCTCCGCCCGGCCCGCCCCCGCCCCCCGCCGGGAGCTGGGGCTGGGCACCATGTCGGCTTCCCTCCCGGCAGCGACCCCCCCGCGCCCGGGGCTGCGTGCGGAGGGAGGGAGGCAAGCGAGCCATTGCTCGGCGCCGCCGCCGCCGCCGCGCGGCCCCCTCCCCCAGCCCGCATCTCGCCACCCGCCCGGACTTCCCGCAGTTGCTGGGCCTCGCCTGGCTCCGCGGCCAGCGGGCGGGGGCTGCCGGGGACGCCGGGGCTGCGCCGCCCGCATCGCCCCCGCCACCCTGCCTCCCCCGCCCGCTCCGGCTCTGCTGCAGCCGCAGCTCGCCCGGAGAAACGCCGCGCCGTCCCCCGGCTGGCACAAAAGGGCCCCCGCCCGCCCGCCCCGCCCTGCCCTCCCGAGGCTTACCTTGGCGCAGCGGCGGCGCGGCCCGTCCGGGAAGGGGCTCGGTCCGCCCGCGCGGCGTGGAGGCAGCGGCTACTGCGGCACTGGCGGCGGCGGCAGCGGCAGCGGCGGCGGCGTCTCCTCCATGAGCCCTGCGCTCCAGCGCGTGCAGGTGGACGCGCCTGCCTCTGCCCTGCGCCTCCGCCTCCGCCTCCGCCTCCTCCGCCGCCGCCGCCTCCGCCTCCACGGCCGGGAGGGGCCAAGGATGGAGACGGAGCAGCCGCCGGAGCCGCAGGTTCTCCGCAGCCGTGCCAGTCGGCGCCCGCAAGCCCCGGCCCCGCGCAGCGCCGCTCGGGCGGGCAGGAAGGAGGGGGGCGCGCCCGCCGCCGCCGCCGCCGCCCCCGCCTCCTCCGCGGCCGCTGGGGCTCCCTCGCCTCCGCCTCCCCGCCCCGGGCTGCCTCTGCCCATTCAGAACCGAGTGCCTACTGCGCTACCGCCGCCCGCCTGCCCGCCCGCCGGCCGGTCGGCCGGCCCGGGCAGCCTGCCCAGCTGCCTCCCTCTCGCCGGGGCCGGCGAGCGGGCGGCGGGCGCGCGTCCCCCTCGCCCCGGTTCGGGGAGCGGCGCGCGCAACGCCGCGCGGCCACCTGCCATATAAAGGGCGCGCAACCCCCGCGCAGCCTCCGGCTCGGCGGCCTCTCGCGCGGGGCCGGCCGGCGGACCGTCCGGTCGGGGGCGGCGGGGGATGCGCGGCGGCGGCGGCGGCGGCGGCGGGCCTCGCGCGAGGCGGGTCGCGCGGCTGGCCAGGAGGCGCCCGAGCGAGCACCGCTCCGCGCGTGGCGCCGCGCCGCGCCGCGCGCTGGGGCACCCGCGGCTACGGAGGCGGCCGGCTCCGCCGCGGTCGGGCCGCGAGGGCTCGGACCGCGTGCGCCCAGCGCCGGCCGTCGCGCCGGGAGCCGGGTCGCGCGGCGGTCCCTCTCTCGGCGGCTCGGGAGCGGCGGATGGCGGGCGGGGCGAGGCGAGGCGAGGCGCTGCCGGTCCCCGCTCGGCGGGCGCTTCTGCCGTGCAGCCGCTGCCGCAGCTCCGGCCCGGCGCCGCCTCGGCGTTGGCCGCGGCTCTTGCTCAGCACCAGCCGCGCGGGCAGCGTCGCCGGCGGCCCCGGAGCCGCGGTTTGCTCTATGAGCTCCAGGCCGAGAGCAAAGCGGCCACGGTGGGGCCGGAGGGGAATTGGGCCGATCTTGGGACGAGCGGAGCGGGCAACTCGCGTGGCGTGAACCTGCCGCCCGCCCGCCCTCTCTCCCTCCGTCCCGCGAGCCGATGCCCCGCGGATGCGCGGGGCTGGGAATTCGGGCAGAGGACGTCCGGCGCACCGGGAGGGCGCCGGGTTGGGGAAGGCTGGGCAGCTGTTCCCCAGCTGCCTTTGCGTTCTTCCTTCGTTCCGATAAAGTGCTTCTGTGCAGGACGGGGGATTGCGCAATAGCGTTTGGCAATTGCTTGGAGGAAAGCTGCAATGTTTAAAGCAATCCAGCAACGCTCGCTTTTTAAAAAAAATCGCTAGCACCCAAAGACCTACAGTAATTGAACATAAGTTTCCGAGGAGATGAGAGAAAATAAAACTGTTTGGGTGAACATACTTCATAAAAGAAATACAGCCAGTACATAAATAATTAAAAGGCTGCTTCCTTGCCCATAAATCTCTACTAATTCCTGAAGGCATGTTGCTATAATAAAAACACATATATGGAATTTGCATATTTATATCAGAGGAATTATAGATTGTGAATCTGGCACATTCAGAGTAGGAGTTTTGCTCCCGCGCCTACGGCCAAATCTGGGCTCTCTAACCCCTGACGTGAAGAATAAGGATTCAGAAAAAAAGGTAGACGGAATTTCCTTCACCTCTTGGATGCTATGCAAATTAGGATTTAATATATGCAATGGCTAGTGTAATCAATGCTAACGGCTTAGTGAACTAATTAATAAACACGGATAAATTTAAATCCTAGCGGGAGATGGCCCACTAAGCCATTTTGTGCCTGGGGAAAAGTGTGAACCCAGACCCAAAGTTTGGGGTGTGCTTCCCAGCCTTCCTCAGTGGCTTAAAGAATCAGCCATGAACGAAGCGGCTGCGTTGAGTAGCAGATCAGGTGGGCCGACCGGTGGCATCCGAAGGGGTGTCTCCACCTGGCCTCCCACCTTCCAAGGCAGGATCACCTTGCTAGGACTAAAGGAAGAGATTCCTACCAGCTTTCGGGAGCGGGGGACAAATATCTAAGGGGGTGGATGGTGGGAGGAAGTAAATTATTATTATTCTGTTAATAAACATCTACGCTCAATCTTGTGCATTTGCCATCTGAGAGCAGCGAGAGAAGGACAATTCTAGCTTGGCTTGGTCAACTGAAGGCATCTGAGAACTCCCCTGCTGCTCGTTCTGCTACATCGCTATCTCTGGATGACCAGCCCTGCAAATAAGGGGGGGTGGGACCAAAAAGTCAGAATGGCAGCCATGGCCTCATGATTGAAGCCCTCTCCTTATTAGGGTATTGTTGCACATAAAAAGGGGGCAGGGCTTCAGTCATGCTGGCCTGGCTACCATCTTGACTTTCTGGATCTCCCCAGACACCCCCGCAAACACATTAACCAGAATTGTTAATCAGCACCTGACTATATATCTCCCTACAATCCTGTTGAGTTCTGGATGGGAATTATTCTCAGGTAAACACATAAGCAATGGGAATCTACCAGAAGTAGGCACTTCTGCAGGATCCTTCCTTGGCTGAGCCCACTTCCCATGCCAGATCGTGTGGGAATCCGTCATTCTGAGAACACAGGTGGTCTCAGACCGTGACGCATGTCCTAGTCATCTCGCGAATGGACTGTTGTAATGCACTCTACTAAGGCTGCCCTTGAAGACCACTTGGAAGCCACAGCTGTCCAGAATGTGGTGGGGTGGGCACTGATGGGCACTGCTCTGAGAGCTGCACTGCTTATCTGTTTGCTCACAGGTGCAATTCAAGGTGCTCTTTATCACCTTTGAAGTTCTTCATGGCATAGGGCCTGGATACCTGAGGACCACCTGTCTCCAGTTGTTTCTGCCCATCCAGCAAGATCGGGCAGAGTGGGTGCACTTCGGGTCCATTCCATTTAATCTTGTCGTTTATTGGGACCTAGGAAGTGTGCCTTCTCTGTTGCAGCACCTGCCTCCAGGACAGCATCTCCCCAGGGATGTGGATGGCTCCCACACTGATGATGTTCAGAAAACCACTGAAAATGTGGCTGTTCTCCCAGGCCTTGAGCCCCAGTAGGCTGTTTTGTTTGTTACAGAGAACTTGCCTTCTGGAGATGTATGATCTGTTTATTTTTTATTATTCTCGCTTTTTTAAAGTGGCAGTCTCTAAATTACATTATCAATGTATGAATAAATAAATAACTCAGATGGTGTTTTTGACCATTCAAAGTTCATTTCAACATTCCAGAAAAATGAACATTATTTCATCTGTGAGGGGGGAACACCTGTGGCTAAAAAAGACTGAATTTGTCCAAGGTTCTCTGGGAACTCTATCCAGGCCAGGCCTTCTGGCTTCCTAGCTTAATGTCTTAGTCCTTGGATCTCCAACATGGTGCCTGTGGGTCCAAATGTGCTTTTGGTACTTTTCTTCCTGATGACATCCACCCCTCCCACCGCTTGCCATCTTGCTCAAGTGAAGTAGCTGATGGCCTTGAATGTTAGCTAATTTTGACAACGAGGGAGGGATGAGAGAAAACAAGCTGAAATTAAACCCTGGCAAGACAGGGGTGCTGTTGGTCATTAAGAAGCCAGGCTCTGTGATTGCAATTAAGCCTGATCTGGATAGAACTGCAGCTTGAACGTGCACCGTCACGGTACAGGAGGGCTCTTGGATCGTCAGCTGCCTGTGATACCAGTCACACAAGTATGTCTAATGAGTTTGTGCAACCATTCATGAGGCAGTCCTTCCTTCCTTCCTTCCTTCCTTCCTTCCTTCCTTCCTTCCTTCCTTCCTTCCTTCCTTCCTTCCTTCCTTCCTTCCTTCCTTTTTGTTTCATCTATACTCCTTCCCTTACAATCTCATCTTTAAAAAGTTTACAGTAAAAACCAAGTAAATTGCAGGAATAAAAGCCGTAAATTAAAACAACGCAAAACTTATTAAAAGTGGGGGAGAAAAACACATTGTCCATACAGGGGCTGGGGGGCCGGGTGAAGATGTGGATCTTCAACAGGAGCCTAAAATTACAGAAACCACCACACAAATTTCAAGGGGGATGGGGAGAGCATTCCAAAGAGCAGGTAACACCCACAGGAAGGCACACCCATGAGTAACCTTACAATGGCACTCTGGTTCTTGACATACACATCAGGATCTCTTCAAAGGGCTGTAGTGGCAAAGGTAATCTGTCACCAAGGTTGGTCCTTCGTTATTTAGGGCCTTAATGTCCTAACCAAGCCTCGAACCAATACAGTAGCTGTTTGGCAGCCAACACAACCGTTTCAACCAAAGCACAGTCCGCACAGCTAGATGTCCTGCACAGGAACTTGTCAGGCTTTGGAGCAGCTGCCGAAAACTGAAGTGATTCTTTCCAAAAACTCTCCATTTGAAATTTCAGCAACTGAACTACTTTCTCTTTAGAACCAACATGTCCATTAATATGGAGACCTTTTGATTAACTTTCTAACAGCCTTGTGATGAGGAAGTGAGTCTCTTCACTGCTAATGGAGAAGTTTGAGCTGGTTGTTGACACCACATTCTCCTGAATTTGGGTCAACCTTACATCATCTGGCTTTACCCTGTGCTCCAGACACAGCTTCCTGACCTAGCATAAGGGCAGCCCCACACGAGTGCACACCAGCAGTCCCTATCTGGGTTGATCAGTTCAGAAACAACTGTAGTTAAGCTGTTTCTGTCCAGGAAAGGGCGTAACTGGTAGAACAACCAACACTGGGAACACATGCCTCGGACCGCAAAGGGTATTTGCACCTCCACTGACAGTGATGACTCTAACCTAGGTATCTTAATTTTTTTGAGAAATTTTGACCTCACTAATTTCTATTTGCAGGAACCATCTAGCCATACTATCACAATTTTATCATGATTCAACCTCCATTACTGACTCTCATCCACTGCATCACTGCATCTGGACCCTGGATCAGACCATACACATCTTCTCCTGATTTATGGTTGTTGTTAGGAAAAAGTAGAGCTTGATGGTCTCTTCTCCCAAAACTACCGATGACCACCCACAACAGCTTCATATGGATGTTAAATAATATTAGGGACAAAATAATATCTGGTGGGGCACCATAACAAAGTTGCTAAAGTTCAGAGGCACAGTCAACAAATACTACTCTTAGAGATTGTCCCAGAAGATAGAGCAGAATCACTATAATTCAGTGTAATTCTCCAGTTGACTTGGTTGATTATTTCAGAAGCTGCAGAAAAATGAAACAGATCAAAAGTAGCATTCCTTCTCAAGGCATTCATCTTCTCAAGCACCTTGCTCCAAAAAAGTGTTATTTGTGGACTGGGGTAACTGGTGAAATCCTCTGGATCCATGATGGGCTTCTTCAGGGAGGGATAAAACAATGCCTCCTTTAAGGCTAGCATTACTCTCCATTTCAGAAGGATGCTTCACCATCCTGAATATAACCACTCAACCTTTTGGCTAGGCTCAAAAAAGCCAAGATGGGAAGGGTTATTTCAAGAGTCTGCATGGTGGGATGGATAGCTACAAGCATCTTATCTACATCTTTTGGCCTCAAAAACTGAAAAAGTGACCTCATACAATTAGACTTGGTGACACACTGCACATCTCAACATGTTGTATCATTGTACTGTATCAAAAACAATGATCAAGTGCGGTTTTGCTGTCCGCATCAGGGTGGGCCACTCATGGGGTCTCGACAGACGAGAGTGAAGACAAACACGCAGGTTTTCCTCGAGGTGAGTGAGCCCAGAGCGTGTTCTGAACTACTCTTTTATTGGGTATTACAAATCAGGAAGCAGGTGGTGGGGGCAGGTGGTGGGGGCATATAGCCTTTTATAGTCATGCAACAGCTTTAAGCAACACTATTGGTTTATTCTATGTTTCCTGTATAGCCTGTCATGGTTATACGTTTCCCTACTTGCTTACGTAGCATCAGGTATTTTTCAAGCAGTGATCGCCTTATCGTGCTTTTAGGTGCTTTTATTATCTGGTACCTTCCCTCATCCTAGGTTTCTGGTTCGTGTGTCGGCCACTGGCCTGGCCACACTGCAGAAGCCTGAATCAAGTTTCTGATAAGCAAGCATTTTATTCCAACAATCAAGTAGTCATGAAGGCATGTAATTTTATCCTCAGTGGATTGTTCAAAGCTTCAACATCAGGTTTTTCAAGGCAGAGGACAGTAAGTCCTTCATCACTCTGGAAAGATCTGCTGGATGGCTACTCCAATCTACAATGAAAGTCTTCTGTGATGTCTTCAGTGTCAGCCAATTCACACCAATCCATGTCTAACTGGCCCATGGTGAGACTCTCCCCTTGTGTGCTAGGTGTTTCCTGGCCTGTTGGATTGTTTAGAACTTGCCAGAAAACCAGAGAGAAGCCTGGTCTCCTTAATGTTGGAGAGGGAAATCACATCAATTGTCTATTCTGTTTCCACATTCTAAACATTGCCAAGGACCTCAAGAGTCACTACCTTTGGTTCCTAGAAATTTCCCCTGGCACTGAAGAATACATTAGATTCCACAAATGTCTGTGGTAGATCATCTTTCTGGGGTAGCTCCTTTTCCCCCATAAGATGCAAATAAGGACTTGACAGCAGGGTGCTTGTAACCTCCCCAATATCCAGACCACTGCTCATATTTTGACATGAATACTAATTTGAGAACACGCCCTATCCTATGTGTTAGTTCAATGTAATGTTATGTGAGAAAAACCTTAAGAAATGGGGCAAAGAGATGCTGCTTAGGAAACAGTCAGGTTAGAGAAGGGATAGCCTGCAACTACATAATGGCTGGAGAAAGAGGCTCAGAAGGGACCCTCCCTAACTTCTCAGGCTGTAAAGGAGATGGCAGGAGATTTGTACTTTCAGGCTTGCAAGATTCTGTTAATGTAGCCTTACAATAAAGTAGAATTGGCTTATCTAGTCATGTTTCCTGTCTGGTCTACTTGGGAAGGCTAACATCCAGCGATACTCAGAGACAAACCCATAACTGTAATCAAGGTCATGAAATCCCAGATTACCTTACTAGGGGAACCACAGCATGAATGTTGGTCTTCCAGGAATAACAACCTTGAGTGTCAGCCCTTTGAGATAGGCCAGGTCAGGAAGCAGACTCCACAAGGACTATTAAAATTCTATTGTTGCAGGGAATAATAGCAGAATCTTGGAAGCCTGAAAAAGATGATCTCCCCTCCCTTCTTATACCAAAGAGAATCAAGGCAGAGCAATTTTGAGTTTCTTTCTCACCTTTTCCTCCCTTCTAGGGATAAGATGGTGTTTACCTAATGGCAATTACTTTCTCTGTACTCTTCTACATAATGTTCTCCAACAGCACACACAAAACCGCCTCAGTCAACTTGGCCAAGAAGGCTGTGGGTGACAGAGTAACAGTATACCAAGAGTATCCCTGCTCAGTCTTACTGACCTGAGGCTAAAGAAAGGCACTGCTCTAATTTTAAAAGTTGTTTTGATGAGTAAAATGTTATTCCTACAGACTGTAATTCCTCCCCTTCCAACTCAGATTGTTGCTATACTGAAAAAGCAGATGGGAAGAGTTGGGTCAGATGCAACCACCCAGTGCCATTGCTCACTTGATCCTCCTGTTGAGTGGAAAAGCATTGTATTAAATAAAGTAATCAATAAGATGATAAATAGTTCTGTATTCTCAGGCTCAAAACTAGTTCATCTGTGCTAGGCTGGCTTTTCTGAAAGTGTATGGTTCTATGTTCCTAACTATTACCAAATGTGAATTCTTCTTCCTCTGAAGAGTTAATAACCCTTTACAGCAGCCAAATAGCACTTAAAATGGGAGGAGAGGAGAGGGGCAATGTGGGAGATCTAATACACCACAGGCTTTACCAGTTTGCTAACAAGCTTCTAATGTTACTTTAGGCTGTGGTCATTGTTCGAACTGAAGAGCAAGCCTGAGAAGGACAACATGGCCCATTTCCTGAATTAAATCTTGAAGATATTTTTAAAAAATGATTTTAGAAAGATTTCTTCAGCAATTACAGCAGATGAAACTCTTGTAGTCAGCGCAGCTGTAGCATCTCCTGATACATTTAATTTGGATGAATAGGGTTCTGCAAATGAAAAGTCATTAGCTTACCGGCCCAAATCAGAAGGGACACTGTATTCATGAAGACAGATTTGAAACTAAATTAGGGATCTCTTGAAAATCAGGAACAGCAAATTGATGATACAATTATTATGATATTACTTGAAAAGCGGAGGAGGGAGGGGAGAGAAAAAAATCACTCAGAGAAGACATGAGAGACAAGCTTTACATCAACATAGATACAAGAGGTCACTACTCCATTTGTACAAGTCAACTAGTCTGTGGTACTGGTGGAATTACCAGGCATGCAGTCAGATAGTTTACATTGGAAAATTTAAGCTTTGCAGGTCATTTTAAATGGAGTGGTAGAAACTGGCTACCCTAATGTAGAAATATGTTCCAGTCTCACAAAGAAGATAAAGGTCCCTTAATAGATTTGCAAATCCAAGCATATTATACCAAGGAAACACCTTGAAGAGTGACCCAAACTGCCTCAAGCTACATTAGATGTCCTCATTGCCCATCTGCAGCTTAATGGAAAAACAAAGTCAGTAAACCACGGCAGGGAAAGATTTTAATTTGGAAAGGGTTCGGATGTGAATTTAGAGATTACATCAACGGCAGAAGTTTACTTCCTGCTTCCAAAGATTGGTGATTAAGGATTCGACACAGGATGGATTTATAGGCAGCCTCTTGCATGTGGGAAAGGGAGGTTGTCTTTGCCAATCTCCTTCCCAATTTCCAGCCATCTCAGTTATGCAGGGTCAGAAGTCCAGCTGCACAGGGAGAAGCTCCTGATATGCAGAGCCAATTCAAATCTTCTTCAGCAGTCAGAGGTGACTCCAGCAGTCACCTTTGTAATGGTGAGTGAGAGAGAATCAGAACCCTTAAATATCCTTTTTCCCCCTGATCATACGGTTTGGAGCTACCGGGCCATGCTAATGTAGACACTACCAGAGAGAAAGTTAGGTATTGCTTCTGAGTAAACTTTGAGTTGCAAGACTAAAATATCACTTCTAGCAGAACATAGAGAGATTAACTTCCAAACGCATCTGAAGAGGATTATATGGCCTGAATGAGTTCATTATACTAAACCATGCTTCACGTATGTTGGAGACTGATTTCAGCATGAGCCCTTGCTAGAGGATGTGCTCCTGAGCATATGCAGAATGCTAAAAGAATACCGAGTAATGAAGTAACAACAGGTCCCATTCAAAAAGAAAGATGCTCATCGCTGGATTGTCATCTTGGATGGTCTTAGCCCATCTAGCAATGAATGCTAACTCACATATATTATATTTGAAATAAAAGGCTGATTCATTAAGAAATACATGAAGATTACAAAGCCACACTTCTATCTAAACCAGGGACTTTCAATCTTTTTCAGGCTGTGGGACATGTTAATAATAATTTTTACAAAATCCCAGGACCCCTGATCAAGAGAGGAGGGGCTTCCCTTGTTCCTTATTGATTAAAGGGCAAAAGTGTGTCTACAAGGAGGGGAGCAACCCCCCCCCCCCTTAGTCTCTTGCAGAGAGTTTTTTCTTTTCTTCCTTAGTCCCACAGAACCCCCTCAAGTCCTCACCGAAGCCAAGGGCTCTGCAGAACTCAGTCTGAACAAGCTTGAACTACACTACATCATGAAGAGAGAGAGCGAAAGAGTGAGACCAGAAGTCCCCTTGTCTCTTAAACACAGGGACTCCGTTCACGAGCAACCGGTCAGGTGGGAGAAGTCCCAGGGACTACGAGGAGAGACCCTTCCTCTTATCCAGCAGCCGCTATTTGCCCTAGTGGTGAACAGGCTCATTATCTCCACAATGTAATCATGGTTTCTCTGTACAGTTGTCCAGATTCCCACAAGTCGCCTAGTTATAAGCTATGGTTAACAAGCCATAATGACATAAAGCCATAAGATTCCGATGACATCATAAACCGAAATAGCCATATTCTGGGTTAGCTTGATGTACAAAGCCGATTTTAGAGAGGAAGCAAAGATTGTGGATTATATTGTAATGCCTTGCCTCTTTTCCAAGGACAAGGAAACAGAATCTATGAAATGATACCTCCTTAAAGAGTTTGTGGGACATTTTACACGTGATTATTATTTTTTTTTGATGTAGCACCAGTACTAAGGGCGGTTTTGGAAGCTTTAATAAGCAGTCTGGCCCCTTTTAAATAAGTAATAATTCTCTACTAGGGTAAAATAATTTTGAAATGAGATTGCAGCAATTAACAATATTGCTGAGTATGAAAATATGCCACCATTGGATTTTTTGTGTTGGGATTTTTTTTTTCGCTTTACCCAAGTTACTTTGAGCACATGGGAAATATTTTAATTGCAGGAAGAATCAGTGTTGCCAAATATAGGCAGATGAAAAGATCTCCATCTGTGAACCAATGGTTGGAGAAAATGACTTCTGTTATGGAGATGAATAAGCTTGTGAGATGCAAGCCATCGATTTGAGATGTTCAGGTTGAAGGCAATTTATTTCTGGATGGAAGGATCAATCTCTTAGCAAATATCATGGACTTTCCATGGTATAATTTAGGCAACAAACCTGTGGTCCTTAGGAGAGTACCCGGGAGCCGAGGATCCAGAGGAATCCCTTCCCTTTCACAAAGGGGGAGATCTGTCTTTCAGGTGGTGAAGGAGACCTGCCCTCGGAAGCTGAATTTTTTAAAAAATATGGTATTTCTAGGCTGCCCAATCCTTAAGGGCTCTTGATGCCAAACAACAAAGGGTCAAATTAAAACAGTAAACAACAGGGGGGGGAAAAACCCCACATCAAACTCTTACATCTTGACCCCCCTCTTTAGCTTGGGATAAAGGCATGCTGAACAAAGCCTCTTCTCAATTTGCTTTTTATCTGCTTGTTTGTTTAGTGGATTTATATGGCTGCCCATCTCCCCTATGTGACTTGCCGCCCCCATGCCCATACGCCATGCGGCTCGCAAGGAAGGTGGAATTCTTGGATTCCAGGGAGGGAAAGGATTTGTCCCAATTTCCTTTCAGCTGTTGGAAGAGGAGCATTGCAGAAAGCAAAAGAATCTGGTGTTTGGAGGGCCTTCCTCTTCTGCTTTCCCTGTACACGCCAATAAAAAGTCCTCATGTTAAAATGTTGTTATCAACTGTTATACGGGTAAGGGGCAGAATTAATAATACATTTCAATACACTGCAATAGTAAAAGCTGACAAATATTGTTTTACCCCCAAAGATGACGACGATGATGACAACAACCATTTATTATCCAATAATTTATTATCCCAGGCCTATCCCAGGTCCTTGAGAAGGACTTGATAGGTGGATAAAAATGCCAAATCCAGTCTAAACATCTGGCTGACTGGGCAACCAACAATAATTATACTTGTATGCTGCCCGACTCTCAATGACTCTGGACAACTCACAACAGTCAAAGAAAGAAATTACAATCAAATCAATAAAAAAGATAAAAGATGGCAAGCGCAATGAAGTGAGGGTCTCACTCTGCCTCGCCAACGGCTGGGTGATGACTGACCCCAAGACAATTCCTTGCCCCAAAGAGGGAACATGAGATAGCAAAATCACATCTGCCTTCATGTCCATATTCTCAGCTAATCTAAACCAATGCTCCCCTTTTAAAGATATAAAATTTTATTCTATTTTCACTGTATTTTTATATTGTTTTTATTGTATTTTAATTAATATTTATTGTCATTTTATTGTGAACTGCCCAGAACCACTTTTTCGTGAGATGGGCGGTATCTAAGTTTGAAGTATAAATAAATAAATATAAATATTACTAGCACTGGGGGAGGATGACCTTTTTTAGTAAATACACGTGCACAATAGTAAAACACCCCTATAAAACTGGCCATGGTCACTTTAGGATCCTGATGCCTAATGCCAAGGTGAGTAAAACTGTTTTCAGCAGAGACCCAAATTCAATGGAGGGTGCTGGGGGCGGCCCTTAGAATTTGGGCGGGGCCACTGGAAGCGGGCCAGCCCACAATGGGAGTGGTTAAGGTCACAGCAGCTGCAAATCCCTAATTATAGGGGATTATAGGGAAGGTAGGAAGAGCGCTGGAAATGGAAATGCAAAAATCTTACAAAGGAAGCCCCACAGAGAACTGGAAGGAGATACCAAGAATTTTGCAGGATATTACGGCCACATATTGATGACAGCATCAAAATATTGTTATATGTTGAGAGAGGATCTAGGACCCACAATAAATTTGGCATGGGGGGGAGAGGGAATGTGTGGGACGTGGGGTGCCCATCTGGATTTCCTTGTTTTGTTGCTACTTTGCCCCTCACTCCAGACACAACTGTAAGGACATCAGGCTCTTCTTGCCTGGGGGAGGAAAAGGGGGCTCAGCCCATCTAATTGTCCCTCTGCTGCATCATCAAAAGGCTGTGATTGCAGATGAGGGTTTCTGTTAAGCCCTGTCTCTCCAAAGTTACATCAACCCCTAAAATCTTTAGAAAAAAGACAAATCTAGTTTAAAATACTTGAGGGCCAACTATCCCATACTTGCAAGTTTAAGGGAGTGAAAGATCTTTTCATTGATTTATTTATTCAATCCATTTATATTCCACCTTTCCCAGAGCTACTAATAGACAGAAATCTGTCCCTGAAAACTTTTAATCCTCACAAGCAGACCTAGAACACCCAACAGGCTAAGCTAGGTGATGACTTATTTTCTGGGTTAAATTGTAGTTAAGGAAGAATGCCTTATCCCAGATTGTTCTCATGGTTTCTTTTAGAACTGAGGGCTGCAATTCTGACTTCTGCCAGGCCACCACAGGCTTTGTTACCCAAATTAAAATAAAAAAACAAAAAACCTGAAACAAGGCAGGAATTGCTGGCCAAATTTTGCTGAAGGTCCTGAGGTACAAGCAAAAGCATGAGGCTGGGCCAGGATGGGGCAGCGTGGCAGAATGCCTGGCGAGTCTTTGCCACGATGAGCGCCAAACCTGGCTTCGCATATTGGGTTGGCCTGCTCAGAGATTCGAGCCAGAACAGAGGAAGAATGAACAGCAGCCGCCATCAATTAAAAAAAAACCCTGTAAAAATGAAAAACAAGAAAAAGCAGCTCGGTAGAAACATGAAATACAATTCAGGTATTTTCGAAACAGGAAAAAAAACCACCCCAAAAGGGTGTTGTGGCAAGCTGAAAGGCTAACACAGATGTATACAATTGTAAGTCAAATAGTTAAGAAGCCACAAGACTCTGTTGGTTTTGCTGTGAAAGTCTAACACAATGGTTGCAGTGTGGTGGAAAAAGTCAAGGGGATGGCCATGACCGTGCAAATGAAGCTCCACCTGTTTTTTACGTGCAGGTGACACACATAAAAAATGAGGCAGAACTTCAATCACGCCATTGTGGCCACCATCTTGACTTTCTGGACATCACCGGCAGACACCTGGCTGTCCATCTGGCAATGAGTTAAAAAGGAAGAGCTTCACCCTTGTGAATGTTTGAGTGCTGGGGAAGGAGGGGAGTTGCTGTCATGGCAGAGGAAGTCTAGGCAGCAACCTTGCCCAACTCTCCCAGGGTTTCTGTATTTCACCTGTGATTTCTGGACAGCCACCAGAACAGGGTTCCTCAAGCCAGGCTGGGGAATTCTGGGAGTTGAAGTCCACCCATCTTAAAGTTGCTGAGGTTGAGGAACCCTGCACTAGAGGGTGTAAAGGGTTAAGAGTGTTCTGCATCTTTGCCTCCATCTACTGGTCATCTGAGGTTTTGCACTCAGGTGCAATAGCCTTAAACTCTCCAAAACGAAAGATGGATCCTGTGGTTTGCGAGACAATTGCACCCACAGAAATCTTGAGAGAGCTGAAGAAGTGCTTTGCCAAAACAATAACTTCAAAACCACATTTATTAAGAAAATTTAAGTGGATGCCTGGATTTTGTTCCTTCTTTACTGACATAGCCCATATTCTTGGCTATGTAAAAAAAATCCTCCTTGGTCTCCTCTTTAATTTTCTGATTTCTTTCTGCTTTTCTTTCTTAGCTTCTTATCGGAAGAGAAAGCTTTATGTTGCCGAGAGATAAGGAGCCATCAGTCATAGAAAGGTGGAGGGCAAGACACTCCTAGTAAGTGATGGACCATGAAAAAGCAATCTTATTAAGCACTTCTTAGTTCTGTTCAGCTTGTGAAATCCAGGCTTCCCAGATGCATGTGTGGACTTTCTCCCATCAAAAATAGTTCAAGCCCCAAATAGAAATCAGAAATCAGATGCACTCCATTTCTTCTCTTCCCATCTTCCAAAGACAGGATCACACACACACCAATATAGTACAGTATCTTGGAAACATCCTCTCTTCTTAACTTAATTGCATGTATCCGTTTATTTGGCAGGGGTTAAGCCCGAGCTCTTTTGTTATTAATATTCCAAGATATTTGAAAAAGGAAAATATTCCAAGAGCTTCTGAAGTTCCCACTCTAAGCTTATTAACATTGATAAGCAGAAAAAATCAACTTGTTCTTACTTATCATCAATCTTGACACTTCACGAAATGAAGGGACAATTTGTGGAAGGTGGAATAGTCCTTACTGAGTTAGAAATGTAAATCAGAATATTGTTGTGTGTGGAGTTCAGTCTTGTGTTCAGTGTGATTAACATGATTTACATTGTTTTGGGATTTGGGACCATGTCTGCTCCACCCTTGATGGCAATTGTAGAGAGGAAGGGAAGAGCTCTACTTCTCTTTGCTTGGGACATCTTATGAATATGGCTTGAATCTGGTTTACCATTTGACCTCTCAACTCATAGAAGTTGAAATAAAACTCCCCCCCAAATTCAATCTTCGGAGTACCCTAAAAACATTAAGCCATTCCAAGTGGACAAATGCTTTGGGTTAATCTCAGGAGAGAAGGATCTCAAGAATTTTTACAATGAGGAGGACATCAAGTCTTGTTCAGTAAGAGTCGACCATGTGGCGTGAGTTAAGCTTTCCTCCATCTGCTGCCCTCCAAAGTTGATGGGACTAAACCTCTCAGAATTCCTGGCCAGGCTGGATGGGGGTTCTGGAATTTGTAATCTAAGCATACCTCACCATTAAACACTTGGTCCTGAATATGAGAAGATGGCTGCCACACTGTAGAAAGAGGCACTTGAACATCCATCAGGGTGGCTCTGCAACATTGGGTTCTGGCAAGCAAGGATATTTATTTGTTTGTTTGTTTGTTTATTGCATCTGTATGTCATCAATCATTTAGAAACCCATGACAATCAACAATAAAATATCCACAATTTACAATCAAGAAATTACAACATCCATGGTAAAAGCAGAGGATAAAAATAACTGGAGCATCCTTAACCAATTGACAATAATAGCAACACGCCTAACAATAATAGTAAAGATGGTGACAGTCTCTGTCTTAAGTGGCTCCTGGAACGTTAAAATAGATGGGCAAGCTTTGATTCTAATTCTTGAATACATGTAAGGCCTGCTGGGGACATAAGAAGTCCACCCAACCTTTTACAGCATCAGTGACCGAACCACTGAATTATCAAAGGCTTTGCACATCATGCTAAGCTGTAGCTTGCTTAGCTTGGTTTGCTGAATAAGCCACAGCTGGCTGAGTTCAAACATGCTAAGCCATAATCTATGGTTTAGAATCCACAATGGCTGGGTTCACATATTGCACATTGAACAAACCACATCACGAGTAAACTGTTGTGCTTGCAACCTATGATGTGTGTCATTCATAGTTTAGAATCTGGCCCACAGTACATGCTTCCAGACATCCAGACCCACTATGGTTTAGTGTGGCCATTTTGGCTTACCTTCTATTTGTTACAAATTCGTGTGTGTCTGTGTGTGTAAATTATATTCTGCCAGTCTCGCTTCAAATTCTCCTTTTCAGTATTAATTTCCTTGCCATGAACCATGCCAGATCCCTTCAGCCCTAAACTGCAGTTCAATTTCTTTAACCAGCTTTCGGGTGACACCTGAACAGAGCATTGCCACCTCTTAATGTTAAAAATGTCACTCAATTTTGGCCACCACTGCAGCATATTCTGAAGATCGTTTAAAAAAAAAAAATCAGTCACTTCATATAACCTCCAGAGTCCTGGCAGGAACAAAATGCTTTTCCCTAAATGGATCATTACTTTCCCTTTCAGATTTCAAGCGAAAGGAGGCACATAAAATGTAAAAATGCCTTAGGAAGAGAAAGATTCTTCTTTGCTGTCGTTTGCTATTGGTAAAGGCGTCTTTTTGAACATTTATTTATAAACAGCTTGAGTCCTAAAGCTTGACCAGATGGAAACGTGCCTGCAAAGAATTGGAACACCCTCAGGATGGGCTAGTAGTCAATAGATGAGACAATTCACACCAACAAATGCCAAAAATGGTCAGTCGTGTAATCTTTAAGTGTGACACAGCTGATGCCAAATTTACGCAAACGCTTTTAAGTGTATTTTCAGAAGATGGGCAAGCATTGTATGAACTGCAAACATTGGTAACAATGCCTGATTCCGACCGAATTTTCCAGCCAGCTCCAGCCACTGCGCAGAAGGAGCATTAGGAAGGCCAAATTTCTCTGATTTGTTCTTGCTTAAGGCGGTCTTGGTCTCCTCCTCTGCTACACGTCTTGTACTATTTAACTACCGGCACACTGACAACAATACCCAATTTTCTTGGAATGCGGAATACCAAGAATGGTTTAAATGTACAAATAATCCTGCAGTGTCATCTTGAAGGAAGTGCTCATTCTTGAAAGCACCAAAGAAACTGCGTGCCAAAGAGATAACCATGAAGAGAGATTAATGCACTGACCTCTGTGGAAAGAGGCTGGTAAACTCCCCAGAGGTGGCACCGTGTTTACCTACCATGTGTGGTTAAGCAAATAAGCCATCCCACAGCTGGATGTGGTCACCTCCTTTGCACACAATGACCCTGGAATGGCAAGCTACAGTGAATTCCTGATGCCATAATTCTATTTGAGATGGTAGCAGAAGGTCCCATCTCCCCCTATGATTCTGTAGACAAAATTACCACGTTCTTTTCATCTTCTCTCTGGTCGCCTCCAGGGAGATTCATCACAAAGGGCTGTGGGAACAGCTTATCCCGTTTCGAACAATCCTTCCGAGTCACATGTTTGCTGGATGTACAGGGAGTTTTATAGTAGCATAAGTCCATGCTATGTTATGAATTTTATATTCCTACAGCATTTTCTTTGTGACATTGTATGTTATTATAACTTAAAAAACAATTTTTTTCCATTGTCCCTTGTTTTAGTCATGGCCATCAGAAAAGGTCAGCTCTAACTTCACCGGTTCTCCATTCCTGTTCCTCTGCCCGTGAGTTCTCCTCCCTGCTCTTCCACTGTTACTCCAACGCATCTTCAGCATTGCTGAGTCTTTCCCCCACCAGTGAAGAGAACAAGTCTCTCAGATGGAGCTCAACTAAGATGGGCCTTTGCTTGACCACAAGCATACATTCTTCAAAATTCTCCATGTTTACCCTCCTCAAGCCTTTTCTTAAGTGTCTATATCTCAGTAAGTCCTGTGAATCATTCTATCTGGCCCTGTTCCTGATGGCCGTTAATACCTCAGTCTCTTCACCTAAAGTCCCATCAAGATATCCCCTCTATCCTTGTTTCTATAAATTCCTCTTCTTTGTTTGCATTGTCCTATTGATTTAAAGTTTACCTCTGTACAAAAGATGTCTAAAAACTGGTATGTGTATGCAGTAGAGACGAGGGTGCAGCAAGGTAAAGAGAGAGATGCTGTGCTAGACTTCTCCCAATTCTGGAATTTGAAACAAAGATGTACCACATATACTGGCGGATAAGCCCATCCGTGGATAAGCTGACCCTAGAAAACTGTGTATGTTTTAATTTTCACAATCGGCTTATCCATAGGTGGTGCATTTTTCATGGTATTTTGGTTACAAATTTGTCCCCAGATAAGCTTATCTGCAAGCACATACAGGTACTTTAAAAAAGTATTACCCCATATATACTCATGGATAAGCCCATCTGGGGATAAGCCAAACCCAATTTTTGGGGTGTATTTTGGGACCTAAAATTTTCAGCTTATCTGTGAATCTATGCAGTATTGCTTTTTGCCTTACCTGCAAATGCTGCAAATTCCATTAATAATATCCACTCTACTATGTCCTTCTGGAGTAAGCGGAGTTATGCAAGTACAGAGAAGGAATAAGAGTCATGAGCAAAAAAAAAAAATAGTGAGAGAGGGGCAGGATAAAAAAGAAAAATTTTGTTCGAACTTGTGCAATGCACTAATTTGGCCTCTCCTAAAGGAATTCCTAGAGAGACAATAACTGATACATCTGCTTCCCAGGAGCCCGGTCTTTCTCAACCTTGGCAACTTGAAGATGTGCGGCCTTCAACTCCCAGAATTCCCCAGCCAGCAGATCACCATTGCCCATAACGTAATCGAATTTTGCCTTGCTGCCGTGAGGGTAAGGCAGCAAATATTGTCTGACCAAATTGCATCTCCTTGATCCCTTCAAAATGTTATCCTCTCCCCATCTTTTTCTTTTTAGCTCTTTTAATCTCCTTTAATTGTCATGTTTATGATCTAAGTAGAACTTCATGCACATATGCATACATGTACATAAACTGGACTAAAACCATAATAACATTTACCTACCTACCCAGTGCTGGAAGAATGTTGTCTCTCCTGGGCATAAGGCATAAAACTCCTCTCTTCTCATGGCATAGTTCACTACCCGGAGCTGCCTGACCTAGGAGACACACTGAAGCATGAACCAGCTCTACTGGCTAAATACGTACTAAGCAATCGAGGGAATTGTGCAAGCCAGCCGGAAAAATGTCCCACAAAAGCAAAACAAGGCATGCCTTCCTAAATGCACAAGACATCATTTGAATATTTTTTTAATTAAAGAAAAAATTAGAATTAATTATATTAAAGGATTTCCTTCTTTAATTAAAAAAGTTTTTTTTAATTTAAAGAAAAATCAGTAAGTGCTCGCCCATCCCTAGGCCCGTGAACACAGTCACTGTGGCTTGCAGAACTTGGTTTATAGCACAAACTTAGCCAATAATAGCTAATCCTTCGTTAGCAAGTATTACTTAGCATGATGAGTGACCTTTATTTTGATGTCCATTTAAAAATTATCCCTCCAAAGTGACCATGTTTCTCAAAAACCTTCTCAGCATAACTTCATTAACCTCCATGAAATTCTCTGGCTTTGCTCCTTATATGAGCTGCAGTCACTTGCTGTTTTTGGACATCATCAAGGCTCTTCAGACTCATGAAACAAAGAAAGCAGAAATATGGTAACACTGGAATAAGATGGACACGCTTTCTATAACAATTCTGGGTGCCACTGAGAGATTAAATATGTGAACACAGTGTCTTACTGGCTGGAAGAAAAAATTCAGAATCTACCTAAAAATCTGCTTTCAGTTGGGCCCCCAAAACTGTGATGCTTCTTAAGACTTCCAATTCTCTACAGCAAGTAAGTTTTTGCAGAAAGCCAATGGGGTCTAGAGGGTGGTGGGAGGTGCAAGAAACACGCGGATATAAATTTGACAGTCAAGCTGTCCATCCTTACATGCCCAACCTCCAACAAGGCCCTAGGACATCTCATAGAAATTGGCCAATCTCAGTGAAACAGAACAAAACTGCATCGAACAGCCATTGGAAGTGGTAATATACACACATTCATACATATATATAGACACTAGTAGGAGCTGTCTAAACTCCCTATAATATTTAGTGATGGTCAGAATGGCCATCCTTAATATAAGGATTTGCAAAGACCAGTTTCAGTGTAAATCAGCTCAGCTATAATTCATTAGTAGAGTTGGCATCATCTCCTATGGATTCAACACCAGGGTTTCTGGTCATGGAACATCAGTGCACCACTGGGTCACACCCAACTCCTGTTCTATTGATAGGTAATTCCAGCTCACCCACTGTTCACCATTTCTCCCCTTCCGTTCTCCTCTCCCCTCCCCGCATACCTGCTTGTTCACAGAAAACTTCTCAAAACTGTACTGGCCCTTGAACATGTATGCAGTCATCAAAGGGTAAGCCTTTAAAGTGGCCCCAAGCTCTTTGTTGCTTAGGGTGTGACATGGTGGGCATTCAAGTTTATCTCCCCTTGATGCTTCTAAATGTCGGACTACATTGGGGCAGCCCGGATAATAACAGCAAACCAAATGCTAGTTCTTTCCAAAGGCAGGCAATTCCTTATACAATCATGAGGCTTGGAACCTTGTTAAGAGGAAACAAAAATAGTATAGGATGAAGGCCAAAGTATTTTCTGTTTCTTCTGGACTCTTGAGCTTCTGTTATTCTCAGTTGATGGTGGGTGCACAAACATGCGTGTGCACAGACAAGCCTGCACAGAGGGAAAAAAACCAACATAAGGGCAATGTGTCTTAAAGGCCAGGAAATACAAGAGGACAGTGGGTCTCTGACATTTCTATGTAAAGCTGAAATGTACACAATATAAGAACAGAGAAGAGAAGGGTGCTTAAAAGCTTTCCATGTAAATGTCACAGACCAACTGGACCACTTCGGCTTCCTGGTCGTTGGGCCTCCTTCATTTACAGCTTTCATCTCTATCCTCCAACAGAAAATGACACATCGCCCGGATGAGAGAAAATGAGTTTTCTCTCCCCAAAGCTTATTCTGCAACCAAGAAAATAGAAATCAGAAGCTGGAAGATGCTTCCTTCTGTTTCCGGCAGACCAAGTCAGGCGCCCCTTTGAAATCTGAGAACTGGAAGATCCCAAAGTACTGTGATAAATGACAGGAATGGAGCAGTAACATGGCTCCTGGTGGGTTTTTTTTGGTGCGGGGGATTGTGGTTAAGAAAAAAGAGCGTAGGCCAGTGGACTCCATCCACATTATGTATCAAAAATTATAAAAATTGTAATTTTTTTAGTATTAATCATCTCAGTTCCTGCTGAGATCTGGATGGCCCCCACTCTGCTGTTGTTTAGAAGAACTGTGAAGTCCTGCACTTCACCCAGGCCTTTGACGAGGGAGAGTAAGACCCATCCCTTCATCACACTGGCCATCTTTTCTTCTCTATTTTTTAATGTTTCATTGTAATTTCTTTCAGTGTTTCTCAACCTTGACGACTTGAAGATGTGTGGACTTCAATTCCCAGAATTCCCCAGCCAGCATGGCTGGCTGGGGAATTCTGGGAATTGAAGTCCACACATCTTCAAGTCGCCATGGTTGAGAAACACTGTCTTTGATTGTTGCGAGCTGCCCAGAGTTGTTGAGGGTCAGATGGCATACAAGTTTAATAAATTATTAGTATTAGAGATCAGTTTGGTGCATATGTGTAACTTCAAAAAGTGCAGAGGAGCCCACAGGTGTGGTCAAGATGGCTAGAGGGCCATGATTTAAGATTTGGGTGGCACGGCTATTTATGGTATGATAAAGTTAAAGTTAATATAGATTTTAAAAATCATTTTATTAGACATACCACATCTTGAGAATATGGAACAGATATAAACTTAGGTTGTCTTCGAAAGTTCCTTTGTGGTTGTCTCCAAAAGAAGCATTTTATAGAAGAGAAATGATAACGAAAAGTAAATGGCTAACCTATGGTGATCTATTGGAGCTCTCTCAAAGGGATTTTAAGCTGAAACAAGAGAAGACCTGTTAGCAGAGAGATACGTGTGTCAATGGTTTTCTTGTGTTCAATTACAAGGAAGGTTTAAAATAGATAAAAAGGTTTATGGTTTTGAATGTACTGAGTTTGAAATAGAATTATGTACTAATGATGAACATGTTATTGCAAAAATGTATAAACTTTTATTGAGATTTAAGACAGAAGATGAACAAGTTAGAGTGTTTGATAAAATGGGCTAAAAAATGGGGTCATAATGTACAGTTGGAACAATGGGGAAATATGTGGCAGAAAGGTTTAAAATTTACATTGCTTTACAACTCAAAAAGATAATTTTTACAAAATGATGTATCATTGGTATTCGTTGCCAGAAAAATTATCTACAATGTATAAAGGCATGTCGAATGTATGTTGGAAATATGAACAACATGAAAGGACATTTTATCATCTTTGGTGGACTTGTAAAAATGCAAAAAAAATTTTGGAATGAGATACATATTTGTATAAAGAAGATTCTAAAGATTAACATACAGCAAGACCAGATACTTTTCTTTTAGGTTTGATGGATAAACAGTTGGAAAAAACTGATGGAACTTTGTTCTTATATATGATAGCAGCCGCAAGACTTTTATATGCACAGAGATGGAAGGACAAGACATTACCTACAGTGGAAGAATGGATGGTGAAGTTGATGGAGTTAGCTGAGATGGTGAAATTGATGGCTTTGATCTGAGATAAGACATTGTGTAATTTTAATAATACTTGGAAACCTTTTTTGGACTTTTTGTGAGATATAGAAAAAAATGAAATTTTGCTGTATGGATTTGATGATTAGAAATAATATGGATTAATAGAAATAATGGAAGTTATGTTTTAAACATAGAATAAGAGTTGAATGTATATTGTTACTTATATCTGTTGTGAGGAAGGTTGGAAGTCAATTCTTTTCTTTCTGATTTCTTTCTTCTGTGTTTTGTCTTTTACACTTTTTAATCTTTCATACCTCTTATTTTTTTAATTCCTTCAGTTTTTTAATTGTTCTTTTAAAATTATTTTTTAATGAAGTTATTATTGAAAAGAAAAGATGGCAGCCACAATGGCGTGATCCAAGCTCTGCCTGTTTTTTATGGGTGACCATACCCTGCAGACCCCCCTAGAGTGGTGAAAGGGTACCAGTTATTAATAGGACATGTTAAAAGTATACAATTGAAGGCGTCAGAGCTTGTCGATGCAACTTCAAAATGAAGCTGAATTTGCACGTCAAATTATCCCATAGAATAAGGAAAAACCAAACACGATCATCAGCCCTGCTAATTGCATAGTTTTCTGCCAAAGAATTCACACACGAGGCAAACATGACTGAAGAATTATCAAATACATACTGGCTATCATTTCAAAATAATTTCACAGCCTGTCTCCTGCAGATAGCAGACAGGTAACCACCAAATGGCCATTGGAAATTAAGAGGATTTTTGACATGACTCTTAACCAAGATAGGAGAGAAATACATAGCCGGTTTTTAAAAAAATATATAAGGGCTGAGTTAATGAAATCCAAACTGCTCCCAATTTATAGCCATTCTATAAATCTGGGCAGACAATTTTCTCCCAATAGGTGTTAAAAAAGGAACGTATTTGATGAGAAATCTCTCCCCCCTCCCACAATTAAGGGAAAATTATACTGCAGCCCTGCTGATGCCCTGCAAACTTGCCCAACTGGTAAAATAACCACAAAGCCAAAACTGTAACTAAACCCAGGTGAACCAAACACATTTGATTTGTGTACAGAACAGGTGAAGCCCAAGCACATACGTGAGAATCTGGATTAACATGGTGGCCTGGACCCGCTCTGGATTCTCACAGCTGGGCCACAAATAACGCACCCCCATTGTAGCCTAGACTCAGGGGTAGTATGAACTCAGCCCCTGGAGCAGTTTTTCCCCACTTGTCCATTTCCAGATGTGCGGACTTTAAATCCCAGAATTCCACAGTCAGCATGGCCATTGGTGAGAATTCTGGGAGTTGAAGTCCATATAATTGGAGGTCACCAAGGTTGGGAAGCGCTGCCTGGGGGAAGAAGAGCTCCTTGTTAGTGCTTTTTACTGAAAGATAAAGCCCAACTTTTACTTCTTGTTTTTAGGAAAGGGGACCTGGGCTCTGGGTTCAGCGCTAGAGCACATTTGGCAGGTTGGCATATCAGGGTCTCATCAAAGTGTGCCAGCCCAGCCTATCTGAGTAGTCGGTGGTTCAGTGTGGTTTGCAAATCCAGGTCGACAATAGGTCAGTTCACTGAGGTTTTTTTTTGGAAGCTCTAGTTTGACTGTGAAAGACACCAGTTGTCTGAAATCCCAGAATTAATTTGCTGACCACAAAGTGGAGATGGTTTGACCACCTGGTATCTCAAATAAATTAGCTATCGCATGATCTCCCTGGACACCCAGTAAAATCCACTCCAGATAGTTGAAATTGGCTTCCCCCATGCCTCTCTGCACCCTCAGTTCAACCAGAAATCCCTTGCTATGGTTTCTTTTACACATTCGGCTTCCAAGAACTCCAACTTCTAGGCACACTTCTCCACTGTAGTCTTCCACAGAAGGTCTCCACAACAAATGGGGACCTTCAGATATGGCCCAGAAATTCTCTCTGTGCATCTGGGGTGGGGGTGGGAAGGCAGCACAGGGTCTGGTTGTGGAAGGTTGTTTGATAGCAAAATGAAGCAAAACCTTCAATGACTTCCCAGGATCAGCTTAGAGCAGCCAAGTCTCTCGAGACCAATTTCTTCTTACTTGAAGGCAAGAGGTACTCGAGAAAGGAGCGAACAGCTGTACAGGGTTATAATATAAAAGTTATGCAAGTCGGAGAGAGGCGGCATTTCAATGAAATGCAAAGACTTTGTGCCAGGTTGTATTCTGGCAGTCAAAGAGAAGGGAAGGTCACACCGTAGAACTGGGACGATCAGCCCCAAAGCCTGTTTCTGGCCAGCCTCTCCACTCTTGGGGTAAGAAGAGCCTTTCTAACTTCCCAAGAGACATGGAATGGATAGCTGCATCAATCTGAAAGCATTTCCAACCCACATTCTGAATTCTCAAGTGATAATCCAGAGACTTGTCTCTGTAAACTCTTTGCTCTTCTCTTGTGGCAACCACCTTCCTCCCTTTAATTTTCCTTACACAGCTATATCTAAGTTTTCCCATTGCCCTTCTTTCTTTCAATACTCCTTCCCATTATCTTCTGAATTAGTCTTTCATTTCTTAGACTATGCCTTATGATACTTGATGGTCTCTTCTGTACTTCTGTACTAAACAGCTTGTATCTCTCCCACCCCATCTGGTATTCCTTGTTTAATTTCTTTTTCTATCTAACTCCCTTTACATTCTTTTCTCCTAGATCATACTTCAAAAAGCTTAAGGGTTTCCCCCCTGTTTTTGCCCGGTAACGTATTACACATTTCAGAATTAGTGCCAGTAAAAGCTGACTTCCATGGTACATACCTAATTTTCTTTTAAAAGCTCTCTTCTGTATTCTAGCCTTCAACATCCTCCTGCGCTAGGACAAAATTTAAGCACAAAGAATGCTAAAGAATGTTGTTTGAACCAATTCAAAAGGAGGTTACAGTATGGAGCTCATATAATATTTTGTGCACTGGAAATAAAACCCCTGTATTTCAAAAAGGAACACACAAAGACACCCAAGGCTGAAAGCTTTAGAGGGCTCATTTTAAGGTTGGAGTGATGTAAATGTTTTCCTTGACAATTTTATTGATAGCTAGAAGAATCACAATGAATGCACAGCAATGCTGGGTGACACATTTGTCTTTCAGCCCTTGAGAATCAGCTTTACACGTGGCCTGAGGCAGGTTTTTAAAGATGTGTTGTTCTTTCTTCACATCATAAAAACAGCCACCGTGCAATTTAGTACAATAGATTGCATCTGTTGAAGGTGAGACACAAGATACAATAATAACAACATGCTCTATAGGAGAGAACCAGGGAGTGTTCGTACACACCACTCCAATGAGCAAATAATTCTAAATCCTAACCTCCGGGAAAAGACTTTGCTGTGATCTCCAGAGATTTTGGGGGAAACAGTGCACCAAAGTTAGGTACAATAATGCTACTTAAAGTTGTGTCCGTGCCAGTTATCCCTGTGACAAAACAGTTTCTTTCGCTGCTGCTACAGTTGTTCCTGAGAGGTAAACCCAGGAAACGCGTACTGGGTGTGCAACACCCTAGCAGTCCCAACCTCCATGTCGCTTCAGAAGATCTGATGTGCTCCCAAACTATCCACGGAGGAGATGACCACAACCGATGGGAGTTCCATAAATGGGAGGTCCTAGATTTGGAGCTGTCCCATCACAGGGGGAAAACTGCATCTTTTAGAGTCTTTTAAAAAATGGGATCTTGACTTCCGCTGCCTAAAATTTAAATATATTTTTAAAAACGTGGTGCCAGCCTAGTTTTACCTTTAATTTGGCTTCTTTCAAATGCCTTAACTCTATGCATACTATAGAAGGAGAAGCAAAAAAGGGTTGAAAACAGATGAAGGTTAATGGTTGTTCGTCCAACATGGGCTTCTCCAGTTGAGAAACTCTTTCCTTCTGCTGGGTCTAACTCAGAGCTAGGGTGCCACTACAGTTATCGCAAAGACATTATCATCAGGGGGGAAGGCTTCCTCATGCCAGTCATTCAGTCTCGTGGACAGAAATATAGCCAAAACCCACAGGTTGTTTTGGCTGGAAGTCCTATTTCCCAGCAAGCTAGGAGGTTCGCACACTGCACAAAAAATCCAGGGTGCTGCAGGGTGAGCAACCTGTTATGCCTGAGCCCCCTCCTAACCCTATTGCTATAAACTGGAGGAGTCCGAAAGCGAGAGAAGGAATATGGACACTTACGCCTAAGACCTAAAATAGGTTTAACGGTCTTTAGGGGGGAACAAGATTCCAGCCACATCTGCTTTGCACCACGACCCTTCCCATCCCTGCCCTTGGACTTGCAAAAATGTGACGTATGCCCCCCACCCCCAAATGATGCTCAGGCAATCCTAGCCTGCTGGGATGAATCAAGGTCAATTTCAAATAGGCAAAATTCAACACAATAATTTCTAGGTCTTGGCAGCTTTAGTACCAATTCTGCCGCTGATTTTGCAGGAGACCCAAAGGAAATCTAATCCCAGAATCTGCCATCGTCTTGCTGCCAGCGAGGAGGGAAATGGTTAGATTGCCAGGTGCAGGATCAAAGCCTTCTTGGCCACGGAGCTCAGTGGGTCATCTTGGACGCAAGATTGCTGCAGTGGTAAAACAGGGCAGAACCAACCTTCAAGTGGCAATAGCCAAAGGGGGATGCCCTCCTGCTGTCATCGACTTGCACCAAAACTCAGAGTTGGTGGAAGAGAGACCCGATGTGATGGAATGGAATTATGAAGGCCAGACTCAGGGAGGGAAACATCCTCTTTCATCTCCTGAGGGGTGAGGAAGAGAGAAGAGGATGAGGCTGGCACCTCCCTGAGGAATTCACTGTTTTGACTTTGGGAACTGAGTTTCAGTTTGGGAAGATTCTTGCTAGAGGTTGTAGCTAATAAACATTGCTGAACTGAATCTGCATGGTCTCCTGGAGTTCCTTGGGCTAGGCCTGACACCCTCGCTGCCTTAGTTCCCATCTGTTCCAACTGTCCAATTACAAAATTGTGATAATGGGAACCAGCCTTCCAAGTGGAATTGGGACCCTATCTCCTATAATTCACAGCCAGCACAACCATATTCCCAATATATCTGGACAACAATAGGCAGGCAATGGCTCTTAAACATTATTGTCACTGGGGAAAATCTTCCAAAAGAGAAAAGCTAAAAAAAATAACATTTATGAGTGGGGTCTAGATCAAAAAGATATGGCCTAAAACAATTTAATATAGCCATTTTTCCGTTGTAATAATGAGGTATTATAAGATCATCATAGCATTGCGGAGTTCCTTTTTCTATCTGTTCAGGAGAGATTTTTCATCGCCTACTGCTAAAGCTCAAAGTGCTACAATTTATTCTCATTTCACTGACATTACTGAATGCTGCACAAACAATGACTTTTAATCCAAGAATAATTCTAAGGCAGTTCCCTCTGGGTAGATGAGGCATGCTATTAAAATAATCAGGCCTTCTGTTCTGTGTAAGGAACTGGGGAAAATATTGGTTTGCTCTTGAAGTTGCTGATGAAGCTGTTATTAGAAAGAATAATTTCAAGAGGACACCCATTTCTATTCAAAAAGAAATACATCATTTATTCCGGTAATAATTATCTACACATATTAAACATGAATTATGATAAGAAGACTGCATAATGGACATTTTATATACAATACTTTTACTGTGGGGCTTTTGGATTTTTCTTGTCGTTGCTTGGAAATTGGTTATTTGCTCTGCCCGTGTTACGTCTTACACCGGCGAAGGGAATTAAAAGGTCTAAATACAATGTAAAACATCTGAATTTCAAAACAATTTCTGTTTGTACAATTAGCAATCCACTCCCCAAAATGTGCACTCAGGAATAAATGCCAAATGAATCTGCGGAGAAATATGAAATCATACATACAGCCAACAAGCTGGCTTGCCGTGTTGTTTCCTGCTATTCCATCTTGTTCTGTGTTCAGTGAATCTGTCCAGAAATTGTAAGATGGGACCTGCTAAGGCACTGCATAACTAAGACGTTATAAGAAATTGTGAGCAATCTTTAAATGAACTCTTCAGCTCAGCAAACACATATACAAGGACTGCTCAGGCGCTGGGCAATACCCAAGGTTCTCCATGGGAGGATGTCAAGGAGAGGCTTCAGCATCAGGCATTCTCGCTGGCAGAAAAAGACATTCGCTTGAATACAGGTTCTTCTTCACAACTCTAAGATAGCATCCACAACTATATTCTACCAATGAAAAGATGGTCATACTGAGTGAGAAATCCTTCCTCCAACATGATCCGTACTTCCTTGAGCTTCCGAATGGGCTCAACAGTTTTTATTTTGTATGACTTAAAAAACAGCAACTCTCTTGACTTGAACTATGGCAAAACGTCCTGCCACTGACTCAAGGCCTCAAGAGAACTGAATAGTTGACAGCTGTAACCAACGTCTATTAAGAGCTTCATCATATTTTAGGAAACAAAACTAGTGCACTCTTAGCATAAAGCCATTTTGCAACATTCAAGTACCGTACCAAAAGATAGTAGCCTAGAAAAAAGTCAAATTTCATTGCCTGTCAGCGAATCCAGATCAAAAGCTACCATGCCAAATATCAGGTCTGATATTATTAAACGAAATATTATGCTAATAAAATGTATTGAGTGTACATATTAAAAAAAACATACAAAGGCCATTGAAAAGGCTCCTGCTTCTTAGGTTTCTTTACCTCCTGGAGGGTTGTGCAGCCCGTTGGATTAGAGAACAAAAAGATGCCTTGGAACGTGCAAAGCCACTCATGTTACAGCTGTCGGTGAGTCTTTAAAGCAGCCACATCATCCTGGGATAAGACACAGCTTCTTTAGAGTTGTAGAGAAGGGAGACGTGAGGCCCCCACATGTTCCAAACCCCCTTTTTTGTGCTTGAATCTAAAGCACTACAGGTACCCTAAATCTCTGCCCTTTTCCTTTAGAACTTAATCAAAATAAAATTTTAAAAATCTTCATTTATTTTAAGTTAATAATTCAAGTAACAAGAATTTCTACTCTCCCTCCCCTACAAATATGCTCTCCCAAATACTTATTTTTTTTAAAAAAAAGTTGAGGTAATTAAAATTTATGGCTCCTTAGGATCAGGAGAGCAGAACAGAAAAAATGTATTTGTTGTAACTTTCAACAAATGTTTAAATCCAGGCCTTATAGCACATGCCCATCCCCAAAGGCCCTTCTTTTTTCCCACTATGCACTGGACCTTTCCTGTAGGAGAGGAATCCGTAAAGAGAATGAAAAATGAGAAAATAGCAATAAATGTGTCTGAACTGAAAATTCAGAATCAACTTAGTATGTGAGGTCAGTCTTAATTCATGACAGAAAAGTGCAACACGCATTGCATTTTACATTCCCATCAGCTGTAGAATAGATAGTGGCGTGAGACTGCTGCTTAACCTTGTCTTACAGGAATAAACTGTGACTTTATTTCACACCTGAACCCATCTAAGAGAGAAAAAAGTCTTTGGGGTAGATTTCCCTGCTCACTTCAGAAGGGACAAAAATGAGGCCTAGAACAGCAACTGAAAATTAGGAACAATTAATCTAAGAGGAAAACCGGGCCCCTTTAATGTTTTACAGAAATCTTTATTCCCCAAAGGCAAAACCTAAGGACACCACAGTATTGCTTGCTTTCTCTTTCCCCAGAACATACCTGCGGTGAAGTCACTTTGCTCAAAAGGTGCTCTGGATCTCAAACTGGTGTACTAAGGGGAGGCTGACTGGCCTGAAGTTGCTAGACCACTGTACAACACTGTACAAGGAACCCATCGCAGTTCAAATTTACCCAGCCCTGCCCCTCCAAAAATTGCATGGGGAAGATCACTACCCTTGACAGAGAAGATGTTCTCGCTCTAGTACAGGTGGAAAGTATTTATTTAAGTGACTACTGAACCCAGTTAATATATTACAAATCATGATGCTACGGAGCTCCATGTATGCACAGGCTACATGTACGCAGGATACCTTGTACATTTCATTGGAAAGACTCCCAATGAGGACAGCCATCTTAAGCCCTGAGCAGATGAAGTCTGGTCGAAGAGGCATTAGTGCTCCATGCAGGCACTGATGGTGCCTGGAGGAATATACCAGCCTCTTAAGACAGATGAGCATTTGAACCTTGTGTTGTCACTTTGGGAAAGAAAAATAAAAATTGAAAGCAGGACAAACTATACAGTCAATTCTTGGAATTCAATAATGTCTGGTTCTTTCCTCTACTCCTATAGTGGCACTATAGGAAAGAGAGCAGGAATGGCAGAAAGTGTTATCAGCAATTACCAACAAACGAAGATAGGACCTTGTTTACTAGCACCACAACTCTTTCCACTAATGCCGTCAAAGAGACATATCCAGTTGGAGAATGAATCCTCAATTCCAATTTTGAACTATCGCCATGCATTAGACGGGTTTGTTCTGCAAGGCACGCATAACAAGAAAGTTACTCATCTTTGTACTGAAATGCCTTTTTTTTTTTATTAATCTGCGCTCAGTCGTTACCGACTCTGCAGTGACTGCTTTGGACGAGTCCTTGCAGTTTTCAAGGCAATTGTTTTTCGGAAGTGGTTTGCCAGAGCCTCCTTCCTAGAGCAGAGCCCAGCTGGCGAGCGCAGGAGGTGGGGTTTCTGTTGCTTCGCGCCCTTTTCGGGCATGCACGGTTTTTCGCGCTTACTGGCAACTGCTCCCAACTCCCGTGCAAGCGCCCCCAGCATTTTTCCTCCCACCGGAGTGAGAGTCCCCATTTATCTACTCACGTGAGTTTTCGACCTGTTGGGTTGACAGGAACTGGGGAGGAAACAGGAGCTCACCCTGCTAACGCGAAGGCTGGACTCGAACCGCCGAAGCGTCAGCCATTTCTGGCCGGCAACTTTCAGCGTCATTAAGCCACTGCGCCACTGCGCCACCGCGTCCCCCTACTGAAATGCCTAATGGATAGTTATTTTTAATCAAGGTCAACTCACGTCAGTTTTCCAAACAATACATTTTCTTCATCAATACTTATTGACATAATTGGGCTCGAATGAAAGGTAGTCCAAACTGTGCCTGAGGAATGAAGACACTCTATACCTCGCTACAGAAACTCAACTTATTGGCAAGACAATAATTCTAACAATATTTGTATTGAATTATCATTAGAATTTAATAGAAACATTTCCTTGTGCCTTTCTGGGAATATTACAGAATTGAGGTGAATCAGCCTTTACTACTTTGCCTTGAAAGAGACACTGATCATTTTGAGATGCTCACTTTTGTTTTTAACACTGAGAATTTAGTCCTTGCAGAAATATGTACTTCTTGTGGGAAAAACCAGTAATGTTGAGGCAGAAATGTCTCTGCATTGCGTTACAAACCTGATGCCTCTTTTATAAAAGGATACAAATTCTATCAAACGCAACAACTAAAGAATATTAGCCGCATCCTTTTCCCCATGAATATATATACTTGATTTAATTGGCGTCTGTTAAAATCAATATATAAAAAACACCTTTAACTCTCCAGCAGTGAGGAACAGCATTAGAATGCAACATCTTAACAGTGAACATCAGACAATTTGATTCTGGCCAGATGAGAATAATTTCTGCCAAGTTACAAACAATTCCAGGCAGAGTGCATCTTGTCTGAGATTATTACCAAATATAAGTGTTAATGAGATATTCCAGGTCAATTTCAACCAATCCTCCTAGATCTCAGAAAGTTATCACTGACAAGCAGACATAAAATCCTTTGGCTACCAAGATCCAGTTTCATGGAGAAAAGTCTGTTAATGAAACCAAACAAAATCTCGGCACTGTTTACTTGGTTGAACGCAGCTCCAGTGCAAACTTTTGTTGGCATCAACTGGGGGTGGATTTGGACTCAGACTCAGCAGGAGCAATTCCCACAGCCCTTCACACTGTTGATTATTTCTTCTTGCAGTTTCTTCCTTTCCTCCTCTTTGGACATGTGATTGTTTCTCTCCTCCCATCTCTCACTGGTGCTTCTATTCATCATCCGGCTGCTCTGCGTGTGCCACATCTCATAGTAGAGACTGCTGGGACTGGTAAGCAGATCGATATGTTTGCCACGCTCTGCAACTTTCCCCTGTTTTAAAAAATCAGAAGTCCATGATCAAACAGCACTGCTTCTCTGGAACAAGGAGGCATCCGACCCATCTTATGAGAACACACGTGGAACACTCTGGGCTCAGTAGGAAAGGAGCAGCCCGTTAAGACTTAGGCTTGGATACTGGAAACAGCAGCGGGTTTCGAGCTAGAGGGCTGAAGCTCTCTCACTCCCAACCACAGTTTATTTCAGATCTTACTGCTCTAGGACAGGGCAGGAAACATATTTTTCTCTATCTTTTTCAGGATCTCACAATTGCAGAAGGTAGGGAGCTGGCAGCTTTGGGAAGGACAGGAATATTTGGTTCCTTTTTGCATTGTGGGATGGATGGGTGAGAAGTTTCATCAAAAATGCTCTCCCCTCCATTTTTTTTTTTTTTTTTTGGGCCACCAACTGTTGGTGGCACAATCTGGAAGATCGTCAAGAATTGCATAAATAGATCTTGGAAGCCTGAGCTACAGGTGAAGAGCTCTTGAAAGCCCAATATTTCAGGTGATGCTGCTAGTCCATCTAAATCTTCTCCAACCGGTGATCTCCAGATGGGTGGACTCCAACTCACAGAATTCTCAGCTATAGCCATGATAGCTAGGGAATTCTGGGAGTTGGAAGTTCATTTTTTGGAAGGGACAAAATTTGGGGAAGGCTGGTCCTTTGGGTTGGATTTTGCCTGCTACAACTGGTACATGTTTCCCAACATGTCAAGTGCATTTCCAGCCACCTACTATGCATCTCTTTTAAGTAGATACCAGGGATTTAACATGGTCTACCCACTTGCAAAAGCTGTGCTCAAGCACTGAGGGGAGGAAAAGAGAAGGTATTTTGTTAAGAAAAAGGAAGATGGTTACCAGATCCTGTTTCCAGAATGTTTGCCTATAATCCTTTCCAATGCCTCTCTTCTTATATCCCATAAACACTGTCACTATTCAGCCAGAGTTTAATTTACATGTGTAACAGCCAAGACTGTGGTGGACATGTGGTGGGTCTTCCCCATTCTTGACATGGAGGGATGGTGGGACTTTTCTTATGAGGATATGAGGAGAGGAGCCCTGGTCTTTCCTCTTGGTCCATGGACTTTCCATGCAGTATGGCAATGAGGAGAAAGGGTGTGGACCAACTGGTAGAGATTTGTTGGAAACTGGGGGTAGAAGTTGACACTGTTCTACTTTTAATCCAGGTATTTGTTAAAAACAGGCTACCTCACCCCAAATTAAAGAGGCCAATCATGGGAAAGATACCCTCATGATATCTCACCTGGTCCTTCATGGTTTCCAGATATAAAAACACACAAGTGTTATAGGTTGCCCAAGTAAATTCTGAAATGGGTGGGAATGGTTTTGGAACTTTTCTCTGCTTGAATAAAAACTGAATTGTGGCAGTTAAAATAACCCTCTAAATGTTGTTCCAGTCATTAATAACACTGCTTTGTTGGAAGGATACCAAAGCAGGAAGAAACAGACCAATCAACTGATAAGATGCTGGGCAAGATCAAGGAAGCAAGAAATGCATCAACTTCAGTAAGGCATATTAGGGATAAACAAACAATCTTGGAAAATACAGGAGGCATTTCCATACATCATTGAGATGGGGGTTCTCAGAATGTCCCTAATTCTTGCCACCTGGGCTGAGTTGCTCCCTTATCATCTCTTGGTTGTTTATGGATAACTTTCCTTTCATTAATCTCACAGCCTCTCCACATTTTCTCACACAAGGTCGACCAACCTGAACTATTAGCTTATTGTTTTTGAAATTTTCTATACTGCCTTTTCAAAATGGCTGAGTGGTGTACAATCTACCAGAAGCCACCAGAATTGTAAACCCTAAAATAGTTTTCACAGAGGAATTGATCTAAAGGGATTTGCCAGAGCAGTGGGAAATAATGCAGTTGCCATATATATATATTAAGAAAGCAACAAATGACCAACTCAAAATGCCAGATTCTTGTTAGAGGAAAGAGGAGGGAGATGGAGAGACATTCCAAAAGCCTTTTAAAACTTTCATGAATGATTTGAATTAAGAGTTTGTTATCTCTGGCTATTCCAATGTCTGGAGGTTACAATGACATCAGAAGCAGAGTTTTGATTTAAACTTCTGATTTATAATTGAAGCTTGCAGCCTCGCAACATCTGTTGGATGAACACAGTGGTAAATCAACGGGACTCTTAGTCATATTATACACATTTCTCTTTTGCTTTCAATCTTTTTTTTTTAAATCAAGCTCACAATAGGTCACTCTAATTTACTATTCATTGGGTTTAAAAAAAAAAAGGATGTGTTTGAAGCAGACAGCATGCCTTTCCAGCAGTTTTAGAGGAACAGAAAGCTTCCTATCCAGCAATGAAACTGGACAGATTGTCACCATTGTGTGTGTGTGTATAAATCAACTACTGATTCAGACTTTTCGTTGTACCCAAAACTGCAAATATTTACATTGTGCTGGGAAGAGGCCATATAATAGTTCAGTTTCTTCACCTTGTTCCCTAATTTATTTTAACGTTTTCTTCTCATCTTCCTTTTGCTGGGCTGGTTTGCAACAGTGTGAGCTAGCAGTTTTCTAAGTCGCCAGCATTTTATGAGCTAGTTGGGAGCCAGGCATGCATCAAGCCACCTCATTGAGATCATCACAAAATCTCTACTTCATAAGCGCTCACAGAGGCAAGACATTTAAGGGGTCCTAAGCATTCTCTGGCATTTCATTATTGCTAATGAGCCAGCTCAATTGGGCCTTTTAAAAAATCCAGTAACAATATAATATTTCCTTATTAGGCCAATACCTTACAATTGTTAAATTTCGTTTGTACAATGGACATGGAAAATACAAATGTAAAATCATGGAGGTGGCCAGAGGAACAGTGTTTTAGAAAGGATGGGTCAGAGGCAGCTTCACTAAGGGTACTTTAAAAACTAGCATTTGCATCAATAGGCAGGAGGCAGGCGTCCTAATTCATTTCTGTCTCTTCTCAAAATGAGACAACCCTCGTTTCGGTTGTACCTTGTTCAGTGGGTGCCAACATGGTCTCTGAATTAAAGGAACAGAGACTTGCATTGTTGTCATTTTCAACAAAAGAGGTTTATGAACACAGTTATGGAACTTCCTATGTACACGAAGTCTTAGCATTCCCACAACAGTATTCAGCTCCTCCCTGTCAGGGAACATTTCCCGCTTGGATCTGCTGGGATGCTACAGAAGCCTTGCGCTGCTGAGAGTCCCAATAATTCTAGGACGTTCTTACTCTCGAAGTTTCTACAAGCCAGCCAGCATGTAGGGAGACGATAGGCAAGAGGCTTCGTAGCATTTAAGTAAATAACTGTTTTATGCTTTCAGACCAGTGACAGGAATACCAAATACATAAAATATACAAGGAGATGACAAATGAATCCACAATTAAATTTTGTTGGAAGTTATTAGCCAGCACACAGAATTTAAATACTTTGCACGTAATAAAAGGCTGTTCTTTTGATAAAAGGTAAGAAACATAACCATCAGCTGAATGCCCAGGAAGTGGATAAGCAAAATCAAGCAATATCATTATAAAAAACTCAAGGAAGAAGAATATGGCCAACCCTTCCAATGGTTTCAGAGCCAAGAGGGAAAGGGCCAGTTCCATTATTAAAAGGAACACTTCTGAATCTACTGTCCAAAAAAGCAGAAGGCAGGGCCTGAGAAGATCTCCTGGAAAATATTTTCTTCTGTTTGGGGCACCGTTAAAACAGTAACCCAGGCTGGTTCCTACCTGGGTTCAGCCTTCAAGGGTTGAGATTTTCAGAACTCCGCCAAAATAATTTTGATAGCCTTCACAGAGACTAGAAACTCTGGTGAAAGACCAGATGACAGCAGTTTCCCTCAGCCTTCAGCCACCTCAACGGAAAAGCATCAGTAAATACAAAAAGCACCAGCCACCTGGGAGGAATATGAACTTGAACCTAAGTGTATATGTAATATATGAACACACCCAATGATGGCTTGGCATGATGGCTAAGGTGTAGCATGCTATGGCTTAGCGTGATGTGGGGCCTCAAGCTTTGTGTCTTTTAAAATTATTTTTAAAACGTTTACCACTTTTCCTCTTTAATGATAATCGTTGCAACACAATTTCTAGCTTTTCTCCTTGCTTGAGCCCAAAGTCACACTTGCTGCCCCTTTCTGATTTACTAATGTTGTTAAAATGAGGAAGTGAGAGAGGCAGAAACACTGGGACCCTGTTTTATAATGTGAAAATCTTTGCCCAGAAGACTCTGGCCGCTCCATTTTTTTTATGCCTGCATTTAGACTGATTTAGCCTGAAAGTGCACACAGGTATGAAGCAATAGCGGTGGCACACTGGTGGTGATAGGCAGGGAGAATTGGACTCCCAAGGCTTCACGTGGAGGGTGGCATCAGAAGACCTTTATTACAGTTATTGACCAGAGAAGGACACCAGACCAGAGAAGAGCAGAATAATTCAGTGGACGTAACTGATTTTTATTTTTGGTTAGCTTGGCTTGAGCACCTTTTCATCATAAATACATTAAAGAAATAATACACACATAAATTAATGGGGCAAAGTCTTAAATCAATCAAAGCATTAAAGCTATGCTAAAGAGAACCTGTTATATTTGAGGGCAAGCACTAATGGATCTATGGAAGGCAATCTGACCCACTCATCCTTAAGCATCTTTTCTCATTATCTAAAGCCCATTGCCATCTTGGTTTCCAGGGAGATCCGAGCAAGGAAGCCACAGGGGGAATGATTTAAGTGTGGGTGACACCTGACCTGGAATGTCCTTCAACCAGGGGCAGCTTCTTTTACAACACGACTCCAACTGGCATCAGTCATACTGTTTCATAGTTAAAGAAAAGTCACATTGATCTCCTGTATGTTATAATGTTCCCCAGATTTACTGGTTTGGATTTTTAGCTGCTGATAATTTATTGGGCACTATTAGGATTGTGTTTAATTAACTATACTGAACTGTGCTATTTTGTTTCTTACAAGAAGTGCTTACAACAAAACACAGCTAAAGCACTTTTTTCTGTGTTTCAGCCAACCACGCCCTTTTTCAAGGATGCTCCTCCCCTGAGGTTCTCTACCTACCACCTCCTCTTGACCATTCTCTGGTCACTGAACTTGCTCAAGTCCCCCTGTACTTGTGTAAATCTTGAATTGTTACTCATGGGTTGTGTAGCTTTCACTGGTACTCTAAGTTTGTTATTGGACTGTTAGCCACCTGTGGCATTTATGTGAAAAGGTGGGATAGGACAAATAGACATTAATGAAAAATTCTAGAGGCATAGCCAGTAACAACACAGAATGGTGTATCAAACCTACTGTTTAATAAAGGAAGCACCTGACCCCAAATAAATGTTCATAGGGTCAGGATCTAACTATCTACTTTTTCTTTCTTTTTAAAGGAAACATAATGTAGGTATGTGAAATATGTACCCCAGATTCCTGGTACAATAAAACCATACCAGATACACATTAGGGATCTAGCATAATAAGAACACAAAATCACTAGAACTTGAAAAGTGTATTATGCTCCTACCATCACTAAGCCACCAGGGAAACTAATTAATGATAATCCACTTCAAAACCCAACATGTTGTTCCCTCAATCCATCTGTCCTTCTCTGTCACACACTCCACATACAAATATGCACCCACACATCCATAACATTCCAGTATTTCAAGTCAAAAGCTTTTTAGGGAAAGGTGGCACTGGGAAATTCTGTAGCTGCAAATGACATTTGCAAGATTACCAAAGTTTCTTCCCATCAGAAAGGTGGGTCTCACCTGATCCAGGACAATTATTTCATCAGCATCAACCACTGTTGACAACCTGTGTGCGATGAAGATGGATGTTCTGTGTCTGACAATGTCCCTCATGGCATTCAAGATGTTCTGAAAGATTAAAGATAGGTGCAAGGAGGGGGAAAACTCATCTTAAAATAGATTAGCAAATGAGAATGATTTAATCACACATAGAAACAAGCTGCTAGCAATTCCAATGTCATAAACAGAGAAAAAAGTGGCAATTTAATGCATGAAAGTACATGCTATGACAACCTCCAATATCCCACAAAAAAGAGATTCCTTCTTTGTGAAGTCTCGACGTCCCAGGGGAAAAGTGAGAGGGAACTTTGGTTTCTAAACAGGAAAAATGTGCATGTTCCAACAGTGATTTATTTTTCGCTTCCTTTATAATATAGCAAGGCATAGACAAATTTTGCTTTCCCTTAAATACCCTTCTGATTGCTTGTTGCACACTTTGGGGAAAAGGAGTCATATTTTACTAGCTGCTTTTAAAGTGCAGCTGTGTTGTGTAAACATTCAACTTCATTTGACAACCTCATAATAAATATAGCAAAATGAACGGCAACAAACAAGTAGAATAAATAAGCTCGCTAAAAATTCTTATCATGATCAGTGAATGGAATCCAAGGAGGTTTTTCCTGACAGGTGCATCTGTATCCTTCCACACTTTAGAAATGACACCGTGCATCAAGCATCAGCAGTCAGACCATCTTATGATCAGAGGTCAACTGGTATGTCAAGTAACCTGACACAGGCAGACATGGTGAGCTTCTGCTGCAGACAAGAAGACTTGTTAGGGAAGTTGCCAGTGGTGCAGGCATCTCTGTATAAGATTATGAAGTTGCCACAGTGATGTCATGACATCTGTATCACAACACCCTGATGCTTTACAGCCCTACCTGTGAATGTAATTTGGTGCCAAGTGAAAGAATTATCCAGAGTCAGTTTTGCATCCCAGGAAAGATGCAGCAACAATGAGCATTCTATGGTTCTATGGCTCACATGCAAACATAATTTAGAGGACCAATTTTTATGAATATTAAGTGGCAACCAACTGCTTTCCTTCAAATTAAGACTTCACCTCTTAGAGTGAACAGGTCAAGCGATTCCAACTGCTCTACTTAATGCTTGTGAGTATTGTGCTATAATTTGTTCAGAAGTGGATTCATTTCTCCATCCAACTCTAGAAAAGCCAGTTCTCCCACTGTTCCACATTTGATCTCTGGGAACCTGGGATAACAGAATGCAGGGCTGTAATAAAGATGCAGGGGGTAGAGAAGGCCAGCCTACCTCTTCTGTAATGGAATCTAAAGATGAAGTTGCTTCATCATAGAGAATAATGGGAGGATTCTTCAAGATTGCCCTGGCTATTGCAATCCTCTGCTTTTCACCTCCTAAAAAAGAAAAGACACACACATGGACAGTCAGTGATAACGGTTTTTGCCTGGAATGACATTTGAAATGAAGGAAACTAGAGAGCCATTGTGGTGGAGTGGAGTTTTCTTAGAGAAAAGGGGGAATATAAATCTAACAAATAAATAAAACGATGGGCAACTTTTCTCATATTCTCTACACTCACCAGTGACGTTATCTTTGCTTCTACAACTCCTATCAAAACTCCAGACCATTATTTAGAGCCTCTCTACCTCATCTGACTCCAACTGCTATGAATTCTGATGTTGAGGTAAAACATTCATTTCTCATTAAAAAAAAAAAAACACTCAAACAGTGCAGCGCATTTTAAAAAAAAACAGCTATGAAACACTTCACAACCTGCCCTTCCAAAAACTCAGGACAGAAAGAAAAAACTGCCCCCACTCACAGATCTCGCCTGAAATGGCTCCAGCTTGCACCAACAGAAACTACAACAAAACCCAGAAGAACTTAGACCATTCGCACGTGGATCAACTCTGAGAGTATCACTTTGACCCCCAAAGATTTTGGTGCCTCGGCAGGTTCTCCAATATCAAAGACACTATTTGCTTCCATTTGCTAAGGCATAATTAGGGCCATTCTTCTAGGCCACCATGTTGCTGCATTATTGCATTATTGCATTTTTAGATGTACTGCCTGTCTTTAAAAATTTAAAGTCCATTTCAGATTTTGGAGGTCCCGAAAATAATTAATGGTTATATATACATCTGCCTTCTTGTGTTACATGCCAAAGATTTGACAAGCCTTCCATTTTAATGCTTTCATATTCCTGGTGATGTGCCCTTCTAACTAACACTGACTTGTTTTAGCAAGCCACTTTAGGAGGATAATAATCTCATTTCACTTTGAGCCTTAAGTGGCTGTCCTGAAGCTGAGCAATAAACAGAAATTGAACTATTCACCCAAGATGTGATTTCTGCTTCTCACTCTCTTCATAAAATGCCTACCCTGAAGTGTATTGTATTGGCTATTGCCAGTATTTATAGAAGTAATGGTTCCATAATGCAAGGTCTTGTCTCAGGTCTTCTTCCCAACCCATTTCAAAGACCACCCATGTCAATCTCAGGATAAATGTGAGAAGGATTTCTTCAGCTTGTTACTGAATCACAGTGCGGGTCTTGGAACAGTGTGGGACGAGCACCATTTCAGATCCAATAGAATTACAAAGCCTTTCCGCTTAAGAAACAACATGAATTCTGTGCATATAGCTACAGCTGCTTATACACTGTAAAACGACCATAAGCTGCAGCATCCCAGAATACACACATGCATTCAAAAACATTAGTGCAAAAGGGTCTCCTATGATAGTCACAGGATAGACACTTTTCCATAACAGGCCAAAGGTAGCCGTCTTGCACCAAAGTCAGCAAGTATATTAAATAAAAAAAAGGTCACAGCTATTACTGACCGTGATATGTCCAAAAAAGTTGCATAGTATTTATAAAGTCAAGAAAAACCAGGTGTTAAATATACTCCTAAAAAATCATTAGAACATTTCTTGACAATGCATTTCCAATAGCATGATAAAATAAAGGGAGAGGATTTCACCATCTGTAACGTTTACAATGGTTATTGCATATACTTGAGAAAAACAGGTTTCATTTCTACTATAGTGACCTTCCTGCAAACCGTCTCTCCATAAGTCAATGCTATAATTAAAAGTATAGCATTTGATTAAGAACAAATGGCCATTTCTTAAACTGAGTTACTGTGCGGCTGCAATTTCCAATTTAGAAACTAAAAGTCCAGCAAGAAATGAGAAGGACATTTACCCTAATAAATGCTGAGCCTATATACACAATGCATTATATAAATTATGAACAAATACATTCCTCTCCCCTTCCTTAGGTTTAACACTTAGAAAAGTATCAAAACCGACCATAAACAGATTTTCAATGGAGATCACGATCACAGATGTAACTATCCTGAAAGACTTTGGCACGTAACTCCTTGCCTAATACCAGGACGTTTCCCAGGTCACAGTCTCTAAGATAAACAGCTTAGCAAAACCCAGGGTCTTCTGACTCTAGCTATCAGGCATCTGGTGCCAACATCTACACTTTTTCTCAGCTTGTTCCTGTCACAAAGAGAGTGTTAGTGCTAATGCAGAAATGGGAATCTGCACCCCACCAAATGCTGCTGAGTTACAATTCTCAGAAGTCCTAGCCAACATGGAGAGTAGTGATGGAGAGTAGGGACTGTAGTTCATTTGGAGGACAAGATTTCCTATCTATCATCCAAGGCTTCATTGAGTGACGAGCTACATAGACCGGGGCAATATCCTTAGGAATTACAGACTGCCCCGGTCTATGTAGCTCGTCACTCAATGAAGCTCGTCACTCAATGAATTACAGATATTTTAAAATATCCTTAAGAGATATTTTAAAAACGCAACACATTTCAAAATGAAATAGTTTCCATTTAACCAGTGACCGCATGTTAGTGGAAGCTGCTGTTCCTTTTACAGGGAAGGGCTAACCATGTGAATATGAAGTCAGTTCCATGAAATATGCAGCATTTGATTCCGATGTTTCCTCCCATAGCTGTAACTGTACTGTGTAGGATGGAATCTGTTTTTCCGAACAGAACCTTCAACAGTTGGCACTGGATGGGAGTTACAATGTAGTCTTCTATAGTGTACAAACATACAGGTTGTCGGGCTCCAGTTCATCTGTGGAGTCATAGAGCTATACATGCTCCCAATAAATAACAATAAACACTTCTGTTTGTTTCTTCCTCCTACCTATCATTCCATACTAAACAGATTCACGGTGATACAAATTAAATATGATTCTTGTAGCACTGTATAGCATCTGCTTAAATAGTGGTTTTTCCCTTCTCTTGATCATATATTTAAGCCTTAGTGCCAAAGAATCTTAGAGTCTATTATCCCATAACAAAAATATTTTTTCTATAACACGGAACATTGATGCTTCTTTTGTGCTACCGAAGAATCTCACAAGGAAAATTAAACAGGATTACCATAAGTGTTCTCCATCACCATCGCCCTCATCCCCCTAAGCTAAATGCTTCCATTAAATATGCACATTTGCATCCAGCAAAGAGGCATATGTCAACCTTTAAACAGTTCGGACATCTCCAGCTACCGATTTTGATTCATATCAGGTGCGTCATGGAAAATCTTTACAAACTTCCTGAAGCAGATGCATGGACCGCAAGTTTCATGCAATCCCCCAGCAACCCAGAGACAACGGGTCATTTTTTAAGGGGGAAAAGTAGCAAAGATGAATGGTTGAGTACTAATTTTACTGTTTTACTACTTAACCCAGTCCAAACAGGCCTCTGAGATTTTGGGGGGTGGACAGAGGATTTAAGGAACAAGCTTTTTACCCCTCAACTCCCCCCCGCCCATAAACCCCCCCCCAGACTTTGGCCCATCCACTTGTGACTGACACCTTGCTGCTCTGTTTAAGCAAAATTAAACCAGAGTAAAGGATGGGATTAACAGCCTCCCACCAGACTCTCAAGAGTCCATGTTTCCAGGTTTGGACATTACTGTACTCATAGCTATTATGATACCATGTCTGGATGGTATCCTATGACATTGTGATGAGTCCTTATGGCCTTGGAGACATAATAATAATGATGATGATGCAATCACTGGCTACAAGAGAGCTTTGTATTCCTGCTAAAAAAGCACGCTTCTTAAATCCATGCAGCTGCCATTAATTACCTCCATCTAATCAAATACTTATTTGGCCATCATATTGGGGAGGAAGGTATGAAGAGCATACCAACCCTCGACTCCTGATAATAAAGCTTTCTAAGCAGCTTCTAAAGTAGCGTAAGACCGGCTGCTGGGTGACCATTTAATATTAAACTTGGCATTTATCTGCCTGCCGAGAAAGGTCATGTTACTAACAGCTGTGGGAAAGCATAAGTTGTGCACCAAGCCTGAGGCAAGAAAGGAAAAGTGCAGGTGTGGAGACCAGTGGCCCATTGATTTACTTACCTGACAGCTTCAGACCTCGCTCGCCTACTTGTGTGTTGTACCCATTGGGCATTCTGAGAATAGCATCATGAATTCCTGCTAGCTTTGCCACAGCATAGATGTCTTCTGCAGAGGCATTGATATTGCCATACTGGAGGTTGTAGAAGATGGTATTGTGGAAGAGAACAGCATCCTAAGATACGTGCAAACAAAACACTGCTTCTTAAATACCAAATGCTGATTGACAATACAAAGGACCTTTACAAAGTCAACAGAAAGTTGGCTAGAATAGAGCTCCTGGGGCATTTTGATGAGAGGTCAAAGATGCTGCCGCAAGGTCATTCTAACCCAAGCTAGAGGGGCTGGTAGGAAGAATGGGAAGAAATGGTCACCATAATTTCATCATTAATAGGATTAACTTTACTCACAAAACAGCCTGGAAAGCCTATATGGCAGGAATAGGCTACCTAGTACCTACACATCTTTCAGATTTAAACTCCCAAGGACCCTAACTGGCATGCCCAATGGCAAGAGAGTGTAAGGAGCAACAAAACAAACCTGAAGGGCAAGTTTGCTCAGCCCCATTATAGAGTGATCTGGGATAGCTTTATTCAAATATTATTACATTTTCAGGTTCCTGAAATTATGAGAACTCTGCCCTTATTTTTTAATGCCCGCAGGCTACCTTTCTATTTCCAAAATCAAAATGGCTAAAATAATAACACACATATTGCCTCCAACAGGACAGCCCTGTGGGAAAAGCATCCTATATATGGGGCCAAAGACAAGACAATGGTGCCTCAAGAGATCCCAGGCCTAAGCCATGGCTCTGTCCCCAACACTTCTCTGTTTTGTTTTCCTTTCTGAATATTTCTTATTATTGAAATAACAGAATACAAAAGAGAGTGAGAAACATTTCAAAGATAGTCCAATGTCAAGTGTCACCTAACCTGAGCATTGTTAAGATATGATTGTTTCTCTAGAGAGATAAAGGTGCAGTTTTACATTTTGCCACCTTATATCTTCCTTTCTTTAAAAGAATCTAAAAACCAAAAGTCAGGTGGGACAGAAAGCTTGGTGAACACCAAGCTAAAGTGTGTAATGATGTTTTAATGCTCCCAGGTATCCCAAGTATCCATCCTTATTTCATTGTATATTGATTTAATTAAATAATTAAACCGCAAATCAAGCAGGCCGCCAACATGTGGTCCTGTCCACCTGGTGCAGCTTTCTCTCTGCACTCCAGCCAACATTTCACCCGCTTTGCCACCCCAGTGTTCCCATTATGCCATCAGTCTCCGGGCCTGCAACGTTAGGTTGACTTCCATGGCAGGAAAAGGACCATACCTGGGGCACAACTCCTAAAGCCTTCCGCAGGCTCTCCAAACTGACATTCTGTATATTCTTGCCAGAGATATAAATCCCTCCCTTCTGAGGTTCATAGAAGCGAAATAATAATCTTACAATTGTGCTTTTCCTAAAAAAAAAAAAAAAAAAAAAAAGGAGACTTGGGATTAGAACATTTTTCCTGGATGGCACCTTTCAAAACCCCCACATCTTTATCGCCACATCAAGAAGGAAATCAATCAATGATGCAGAATTTTGCGCATCCGCTTACCCACCCTGACCCACTGCCTCCTACAATGGCCACTTTTCTTCCTGCAGGGACTTCAAAAGACACGCCACTGAGGACTTTCTGCCCCTCAAGGTATTCAAAATGCACGTTATCAAAGACGATGGTAGCAGTCTGTGGTGTGATCTGCAGGGGTGGAGCCAGTTCTTTATCCTATTAAGAGAAGAGTGCTGCTTTACACACTGCCCAGAAGGTATGTTAAAGAGCTTAACAAGCTAAACAATAGACCTAATTGAAAACGAGGCACAAGCAAATGCCCAAAAGAGGTAAAAAACTAGCAGTTTCAGCTACAGGTAAATTTCTTTCTTTCTTTCTCCCCTCTTCTTTAAAGCTCAATAATTTTTTCCAGAATGGTCTAGCTCCAAGGCAGCATTTTGCACAATCAATTCTGCATCATTAATTAAAATGACAGAATAAAATTTCAATGCACAGGGCACACTTATATATAAAATGCAGAGATGACAAATATCCCCTTGCTATTTTTTCAAAACCAGTTTCAGAAATACCACATTAAATGAAGGATCTTCACTAACTGCTCAAATATTGCCACAAAAAGGTCCCAATTCGTTTTAAACTAGCACGCATGGCAAGTGTTTAAGGAAGATTTTACAGACAATACTCACTTTGATTTTAGTGTCTACGTTAAGCAGCGTAAACAATACGTTCATGTCTATGAGCGCCTGCCTCGTCTCTCTATATACCGTTCCCAGGAAGTTGAGGGGCAAGGAAAGCTGGAACAGCAATCCATTCACCATGACCAGGTCACCAACAGTTAAGTTACCTTCATGACAAAGAAAATGTAGAGGAGCAATAAGGCAGCTTTTGGGCCACGTAGCTCAATTTTTCAAAATAAGCTGCAGCCAGCTATTATACACCCAACTCAAATTTATATTCAGCATATATTCATATTAAAGCTGAAGTCAGCTGACAGCCACATGTTTAGATCACACTATTATAACAATCAGCAGAGAACAGAGGGGGGGACCTGCCATCCCCCACATGCTGCAAAACCCACAGCCAGCTGCGATTGCTGGAACATCTGGAGGGCCACCACAAATACAGGACACGCATTTGAAGAGAGCAAAGGAAAAAATCAGGGAGGAGGAGTGCAAGTGAAACATGAGTTTAATGCAAAGAACTAGGGTTGGACACGGAAGAGGTACCTGCAAGAATTCCCTTGCTAGCCAGCACCATGACGGCTGTTAATCCGATGCTGAATATAGCACTCTGTCCAAAATTAAGCAGAGCCAACGTGGAGGTAGTTTTCAGTGAGGCATTTTCGTAGGTCTTCAAAAACCCATCATACCGTTGGGCTTCATAAATTTCATTATTGAAGTACTAGGTAGAGGGAAAAAAGATTGCACTGGTTCACCTCCTTAGGAAAATCCTGGGTATTTTATGATTTAGGATACAATTATCTGTGTGTTCTATGAATCAGCACTATCAGTTCACTGTTGGACCAACCACTGAACATGCTCTGCCGCACCAAGACATACCATGTTTCATACTTTCTTACTGGCCAACTGCTATTCAGCTACAGATGCGGCTTTTTCCTCCTAATGTCACATTCTCTTATAACCTTTATCCATTCCTCATCCACAGCACTGAAAGGGCCACGCAAGGGTGCCACTTTATCCTGACAACAGGCTTTGTGTGTGGTTTAGGCTGACTGTCCCAGAGTTAACCACTGAATTTCCTAGCTGAGTAGGGATTCAGATCTGGATAATCCTACTTCCAGCTGCACCCAGCAAACATTGATGGTGTTGTTACAGTCTGCTCAGCAAGCTGAGTAGTAAGCTTTTGAAATCCTTGTGAAATAAGAAAAATAAGAAAAGCCATGTATCTGCCTAATGAATTACTGCCTGATGTAAAAACATTTCCTGCAGTGGTGAGGTAGGCAACATTGTTTGAAATGGTTTGCTGGCTCTCTTTGTCAGTGTATTTGTTTAAGTGAGCATTATAGAAGGGCACCAGGTAGGGAGAGCAATGTAAAGGATTCAGTTATACCAATAGATAGAAAAATCTACACAGGTTGCTGATTAAGTTTCACATAAAGTGACCCTGTGATCCATCTCAGTATTTCCCAAGACATTTCTGTAGACACATACAAAACCCACAAAAAATTGCTGAATAAGTTTTCACTGTGAGCGCTGCAACATTTTTCCGGACATGCAGATCAACGTCTCTGCTGTGTCTCTGTAGCAGCAATATGAAACAAAGCAAGCTATTTCTGAAAGCTGGTGGAGATCATGCTACCTTGAGAACAGACAAGGGAATCCGACAGAGTGACTGGTTTTGTTTTGAGAAACCAGTAGGATTTCCATCAGCTAGCCCCCTCCCCCTTTTAATATAATTTTTATTGAAAAAAATTGAACAAGATAAAAGCAATACAAACATTAGAAAAGAAACAAAGAAAATAAAGAAAACTGAATAACTAAGAAAGAAAGTAGAAATAGAAAAGAAAAAGATAAGATCTTTTTGACAGTGGTTATAAATGCATTTATATTTCACCCTCTCTAAGGTTCCTTCATAATTTGCTTTCTAAAAGCTACCCTAATTGTCAAACCCATAAATCATTTTTTTTTCTTTTTTCAGCATAAAGTCCATAAAGGGTTTCCAGTCACTAATAAATATAATAGTTGATCTTTCTCTAAGCAAACAGGTTAATTTTGCCAGTTTTGCCATCTCTGCTAATTCCATCTTCTTCACCAACCATTCCTCCATTGTGGGTATATCACAGTCTTTCTATTTTTGTGCATATAGTAGTCTCACAACAGTGATCATATAAAAAAACTAGTTTTCCATGGCTCTTTTCTAGTTGTCTGTCCATTAATTCCAACAAGAAAAGTTCTGCTTTCAGTTGAATCTTAGTCTTTAAAATTCTTTGTATCAGTATACAGTGGGGCAAAAAAGTATTTAGTCAGCCACCAATTGTGCAGGTTCTCCCACTTAAAAAGATGAGAGAGGCCTGTAATTTTCCTCATAGGTATACCTCAACTATGAGAGACAAAATGGGGAAAAAAATCCAGAAAATCACATTGTCTGATTTTTAAAGAATTTATTTGCAAATCATGGTGGAAAATAAGTATTTGGTCAATATCAAAAGTTCATCTCAATACTTTGTTATATATCCTTTGTTGGCAATGACAGAGGTCAAACATTTTCTGTAAGTCTTCACAAGGTTTTCACACACTGTTGCTGGCATTTTGGCCCATTCCTCCATGCAGATCTCCTCTAGAGCAGTGATGTTTTGGGGCTGTCGCTGGGCAACATGGACTTTCAACTCCCTCCAAAGGTTTTCCATGGGGTTGAGATCTGGAGACTGGCTAGGCCACTCCAGGACCTTGAAATGCTTCTTACGAAGCCACTCCTTCATTGCCCGGGCGGTGTGTTTGGGATCATTGTCATGCTGAAAGACCCAGCCACGTTTCATCTTCAATGCCCTTGCTGATGGAAGGAGGTGTTCACTCAAAATCTCACGATACATGGCCCCATTCATTCTTTCCTTTACACGGATCAATCGTCCTGGTCCCTTTGCAGAAAAACAGCCCCAAAGCATGATGTTTCCACCCCCATGCTTCACAGTAGGTATGGTGTTCTTTGGATGCAACTCAGCATTCTCTCTCCTCCAAACACGACGAGTTGAGTTTAGACCAAAACATTCTACTTTGGTTTCATCTGACCATATGACATTCTCCCAATCCTCTTCTGGATCATCCAAATGCTCTCTAGCAAACTTCAGACGGGCCCAGACATGTACTGGCTTAAGCAGGGGGACACATCTGGCACTGCAGGATTTGAGTCCCTGGCGGCGTAGTGTGTTACTGATGGTAGCCTTTGTTACTTTGGTCCCAGCTCTCTGCAGGTCATTCACTAGGTCCCCCCGTGTGGTTCTGGGATTTTTGCTCACCATTCTTGTGATCATTTTGACCCCACGGGCTGAGATCTTGCGTGGAGCCCCAGATCAAGGGAGATTATCAGTGGTCTTGTATGTCTTCCATTTTCTAATTGTTGCTCCAACAGTTGATTTCTTCACACCAAGCTGCTTGCCTATTGCAGATTCAGTCTTCCCAGCCTGGCACAGGTCTACAATTTTGTTTCTGGTGTCCTTCGACAGCTCTTTGGTCTTGGCCATAGTGGAGTTTGGAGTGTGACTGTTTGAGGTTGTGGACAGGTGTCTTTTATACTGATAACAAGGTCAAACAGGTGCCATTACTACAGGTAACGAGTGGAGGACAGAGGAGCTTCTTAAAGAAGTAGTTACAGGTCTGTGAGAGCCAGACATCTTGCTTGTTTGTAGGTGACCAAATACTTATTTTCCACCATGATTTGCAAATAAATTTAAAAATCAGACAATGTGATTTTCTGGATTTTTTCCCCCATTTTGTCTCTCATAGTTGAGGTATACCTATGATGAAAATTACAGGCCTCTCTCATCTTTTTAAGTGGGAGAACTTGCACAATTGGTGGCTGACTAAATACTTTTTTGCCCCACTGTATGTATTTGAACCCAAAGTTTTCTGGCCTTTTTTACAAGTCCACCAGGCATGCCCAAAATGACCCTTTGTGTTGCCCACATTTTCAACATAAATTTGAAATACCCTTATACATTCTGGCTAATTGTTCTGGAGTCATACACCAATGGTACATCATGTTACAGAAATTCTCTTTTAACGTTTAATGTAAATTAACCACATATTTTCCTACTGTTCCATCAGTATATTGTGTCCACAGTTCTTAGCTCATTTTATCGTACACTCTTTCACTTGTTCATCCTCCATTTCAAATTTCAGCACAGTTCAAATTTCAGCAAGAGTTCATACATTTTGGCAATTATATGTTCAACATTTATACATAATTCAACTTCAAATTGTCTTTTGTTGCTCAATTCCAAATGTCCTGTTATCTATCTTGAATCTTTCTTTTAGTTGTGGATATAAAAACCGTTGCAAACTAAATCCTCCTGCAGCCAACTGTTCTTTTGATTTCATCTTATATTTTCTCCATGTTGTCCTAACAACTCTCCACAGGTTAACCATTTCTCTTTACCTGCTGTTACTTTCCTATAAAATGCTTCTTGTGCTGAAACCCCTAAAGGCATTTTTGGGCACAGTCTGGGTTTATATCTATTCCATGTTCTCAATATGGCACTTCTGACATAGTGATTTTTAAAATCTAAATTAACCTTAACTTTATCGTACCACAGAAAACCATGCCATTCACATCAGCTAACATCTTAAAATGTTTTGCCCACCAAAGCTTGGGCTCGGAGCTTGCATTTTTGCTATCAGTTAAGCAGGGACTAATAAACTGCTATATAGCTGGTCAAACACGCTTAAGCAAACTTTTCACTGAAAAAAACACCTGGCTCCTTTAAGAAGCAAATCAAGAGGGAAAGTATGAAAGGAGAAGCAGCACTCTTATGTTAAATACAGGTAATCAACAGATTATGGCCAAAGTATGTGAAAATTCTTTTGCCTACTTAGGCTAAGATTAATCCTTCCAGTCATTACTTCTAACAGAAAGGAACAAATAAATGTTCTTTTTGAATAAAGGGTGAAAAAGACATTAATTGATAATAAGGTCTATCCGAGTAATGACAATATGAAAAGTTAAAAATGTTAATGGCTTACCTTCACAGTTTCATAATTCAGCAGAGAGTCAATTGCAGCATTACCTGCATCATTATCTGCTTTATTCATTTCAATCCTAAATTTAGTTCTGCAAGACAAAAGGTTGGCAGAGAGTGTTTTTCCCATCCAGTTCCACCAGTCACTCAAATCTCATCAAAGTCCTCAGAGGAGAAATGTCTTACCTCCACTGTGTAATTCCTATGGTGAACATTGCGTATGCTCCTAAGGTCCCCAAGGTTACGAGTGCAAAGTGTGCACCACATTTATAATACTGCAGGGAAAGGGGGGGGGGGAAAGGATTCCTATCATTTTGGTTATAACATCAGTATAAACACAACTCTCTGGACAAGACATACATAACAAGAGGAATTATTCTCTACAAGCCAAACAGAAGTGCAGGAGAAAGATTACAGTAAAGGCAGTTTAGCTCCTTGACACCAGATACACTAGGAGCAGCTCTACAAGGGCGCAGACTCTAGATACAAACACCCAACTTATGCATTTGAGCTGCTGCATTTACCATGGAGAAGGGGAAAGAATCTTTATATACAAGAGATGTGTTCTCAACTTGAAATGAATGGAAATATTTAATGGAATCCTGGAGTTCTGACTCAAGGAAGAGATGGGCAGATTACCAGATTTGTCAGGAAATAAGCTGCAATGAATCCAACTCTACACAAGGCCCAATCATGTGATTATATTTTATGCCCACAGAAGTGAGTCCCAGATTCTCATGCTGTAACCTTACTAATTTTCCAAAGCAGTATTTGCTATTCTGCTGAAAGTTTTGAGGATGGTCCAACCTGGCATGACCTCAACATTGATGGATGATAGCTTCTGGGGACAAGGAATGGCTTTTTACCCTAAGCAGTAATGTAAGGAAACAAACACAGGGCATCTTAAACTGATACTTTCTACCATTTGTGGGTTCTTGGCATTTGCCTTCTGGGGAAACAGCTGTGAGAGATTCCCACTTTAAGCTCCAACTAGAAAAGAGTGTGTTTACTTTTTACAATGCAAACCCCACCCATTCAAATGAAAGATACTAATTCTGTTGCTATTAACTCAAAAGAATACAGTGTTTGACTTTGGGATGGATTTCATACCCTGTCCTTACATTCCTGTTTGAGATTGGGCACAGAACTTGGGGATCTTTTGCTTGAAAGCATGGCTGATTTGAAGCAGGAGAAGGATTATGCATGTGCTCTTAAACTTCAACCTGGTTCAAATGCTGTAAAATATTGGGAACGCCAGATGGAAAGCATGGAATAGAAAAGTAGCATCTGGACCATTATGACCATACTGACAGCTAGCCTTCTTGGCAATGATCGGTGTGAGCTTTTCTCCCTCTTAGCTTACACTCATGTGCTGCACTACTAAAAAGTAGAAGCTATCAACAATGGGTGTTTTTTTTTTTTGAGAAGCGTGGAGATATTCTACCTGTTAGGATCTTCCAGCCACTGTACAGTAAACATGGAGCATTTTGTAATGTATGGAAGAAGGCTGTGCAAAGCATTAGAAAGGAGCCTTTTGCGAAACACAACAGGGCAAGCAAAGCACTTATCCTCCAAGCATTAAAAACAACTGTCTCTTCTGTAAGGCTCAGCATGGTTGCCCTAAAGGCTTTCTCCAGCTGTTTCTGCATGGCCATGTCTGTTGGACAGAACTTTTGCTTTGCCAAATGCCCCTTTCAAATATTTTGCATGAGCCTGATACCAACGGAGCTCACGGGCGTCTCAGTTGTAGAAAATACCCTTTTAAAAATAAATGTAGAAGCAGATCCACAACTAAAGAGATGTTTTGAAACAGAGATCTGGTACTTCTTTTGGAATCAAATTAAGTTCCGCTGTCGGTATTCAACCAATTAGCTTGCTTACCATACCAGCCTATTGAGCCAGCATCACATTCAGATGGTAAGTTCAGTGGATGCTACCATTTACAGAGCAACAGCCATGGGCATCCAGTGGGGATGGGCCACCTTTCTTTGCCTGTATTTCCATACGAATGACAGGCACCAGGAGTTGCCCTGTATGCTAATGGGGGTGAAGCTGAAGCAAGTGGCAGGTGGGACTGCAGTAGAAAATGGATACCACAGCCTTCCTCTCTCCTTGCGACCCCTTCTTCTTCCTCTTTTCAACAGGATGCTGAGAAAGACAAAGGAGTGGGCCACATCTAGCACTAGGGACATAAGATAGCCACTAGATAATTATATCAATAAAATGATTAGCTCTGAAATTTTATTAAAACCGCACATACCAAAATTCCACTCACGAGTGCCACTTCAAACAAGGTAGGGCCCAGATTAAACACTAGTGCACTGAGCACAAAGCTGATGCCTCGGGTTCCTCGATCAATGGCTTTGGACAATGCTCCGGTTTGCCGACTCAGATGGAAGCCCAAGTCCAGGTTATGCAGGTGGAGGAAGACGTTTCTTGCTATCCTCCTGATGGAACTTTGGGCTACTTTTCCAAAGACGGCATTTCTGGCTTCATTAAATAAAGCAGCACCCGCTCGTGAGATGCCGTCTGGTAAAATGGGGAGGGGAGGGGGAGAAAAACGTTCCTTTAATTTTTAAGAGATGCTTGTTTTACTCATCCTCAGTAGCTTTTTATACCACATATTCAAATGTTATCAGTCAAGTCATTTTTAAGCAGATTTCATCTTCAGATATTTGGGGTTTAAAAAGCCCAAAACAAAAGCAGGCCTGGAGACTAGGCTATTATTACAGCAGATAACACAACTCAAAAGAATCGCAATATGTTCATTCCTGATGATAACAAAGTAGGAGAAACTCCACAGAACAATGTTCACCCCAGATGCTTCCCCGTGAAAGGTCATGTGCACTAATGTTCCCAAACCTTCCCGAAGAAAGTCAGCACCTGTCAACAGACTGAAGAATCACACTTACATCCAATCAGAACAGCTGTTGCCATGGTTGCAACTGTATTTGGTGCATCACTCAGGTTCAGAACATTTCCAGACAGCTGGTTGAGGTTGTCTACTGCATATTTAAACATGAAGGGAACCACTATGTTCATAGTCTAAAAAGCACAAGACACAACCCATTATGCAAGACATGCTAAAATGCTTTATTTATGAAGTATAAATATTTTCTCTGAATTATCTGTAATTGTGATATTTTGCTACTGACTACTCACTGGGATAAGACTAGGGTGATCAGGCATAACACCGTAACGGTGTGAGGCCTGTCTGCCCAGACGCAATGGTTTCCCGCTGCCTTTTCATAAAAATCAGCCTTCATCTCAAACTCAATTGAGAATGTGCTCATTAAAGTGATGACGAGACTGGGAGGCACAAAGTAAAAAAGATCTAGCCCGCATAGTATATATTTCTAGAGTCACCGGAAGCTGTTCAAAGTGTTTCAACCCAAAAATTTCTAGGACAGAACTCAATCGACTTTCTTGACAGGCCAGATATTAGCCAAGATAGACCTGGTATCAAAAGACACATCAGGGTGAACATTACCAGAAACCTTGCCTATATTGTCAGATGGAAAATGAAATTCTTCCCCCAAAATTGGCTAGGAGGAAGAGGAATATCCGTATATTTCTACAAAACATGTGCCCAAAGTAGAAATGAAATTCAACAATTAATTTAATTTAATTTATTCAATTTTGGTATTGCCTGACTCCAGATAACTCTGGGTGGCTCACAACATAAGAACAATAAAACACAACATGAATAATAAAAAACAAAATAAACAAAGAACAAGAAAAATAAGAACAAAACAAAAAATGAAGAAGATGGTGGTCCGGCCAACAATGCACAAAAAACATCCCAAAAGAGGCTCTACCCACCCTAGCCCAAGCTGGAGATCAACCTGGTCTAAGGCCTTCCAGAAGGCCATCAAGAAAACAATTACTTCATCCATAAAGTATTCCACACAATTGTCACTTAAAGCATAGTCCGGTGCATGGAGCAATTATCCCTTTCTCATTAAACTGCTTCCAGGCAATAACACATTACAACAACAACAACAACAACAATTTAAACTTGTATGCCGCCTGACTCTCAACAACTCCCATGGTAGAAACATAATTTCTCCTGACTAAATATATCCTAGATAATAAGTTTTACCAATTGCTCTCAGTTGTCTTAATTATACCAAAAGGCTATGACCCCTTCCTCTGAATTAGAAAAGTAGCAGCCCTAAGGACCTTCATTCTGAGCCCAAGTTCTGAAAAATGGAGGTCCCAGTTTCATCAATCTGAGGTGGGAGACAGATGTAAATGGTGAATAAGCCCTACAGTATGCACGTCACTGATTAAAACACACACACACACACAAAATATTGCCCCCAACCCAGCCTTGTTCACATATGTGATAAGCCCCCATCTGCTCTGTGGCTCTACTCCAAAATGGTTGGTGAGTTTGTTGAATACCAAAAGGTTGGCTGTTTCTGCTTTGCTTGACCTTGAGTTTCAGGAACCATGGCATAATCATCTCCTGTTGAAATTATAGCAGGGAAGGAAGAAGCTTCAGAGAATAGGCCTTCTCAGGGGTACTCTCTACCCACTGCCAGTTATGGAACAGAGCAACCTCTCCCCAATCTCCTCAAAATTAACACACCAAGAATTCTAAGCAATGGCAATGCTGGCTGGGAAATTCTGGGAATTGCATCCAGACATCCATCTAGAGGTTTTAATTTCCTTGTATTTCTCATATAAGATGTGTTTCAAATAATTTATCTCACCTTCCAATGTTTGTTAACTACTGTTTTAGCTCTCTGCTTTGTTGTTATTTTTTTGTTTCCATTGTACTTATTTCCATTGTATGCCTCTTTGATTGTTTTCAGTATGGGGCAGCCCAACAATTTTAGTAATAAAAATAAAGAGGCACAGGGCACCCTATCTCCAGTGCAATGAAGGGCCTGATTTTGCCTATGGCTGATGTAGTTTACTGAACCATTCATACATACAAGGGTGAGCAACATGAAGGCGGCTGTCATGCCCACTCTGAATTCTCTGGATGTGCTGGCTGAAGCCAGGCTCAGGAATCAGCAACCATCAAGCACGTGAGACTGACTCTGCTGGCAACAACTGGAAGCAATTATACCTGCAGTCAGATAATGAGGATCCAGATCCTGGGCAAGCACCTAGTTTGAGGATACGCCACTCACTTTGGAGAGCAGAACAGAGGCATTTGACATGCCTCATCACCAAGCAAGGGCAGTACTGCCCTTAATTGGTTCCCACCTGGCAATGGGCTTACAATGGGTAACTGCCAACTGGCAAACCTTTTGGGGACAATCAGTCCTTGGTGTGTCTGAAGTCTTGAAACCCATGTATCCTGCAACTCTGTCCCTGATCCCAAACTGGCTGACAACCTTCCCACGACTGCCTAGAACAGCGTTTCTTTGCTCTCAGGATCCCTTCCCACTTTTGAAGATTATGGAGGACCCCAAAGAGCTTTTGTTCGTATGGATTATATTTATCAATATTTACCATATTAAAAATTAAAATTGACACATTCATAGAATATTTATTTCTTGAATCGTGTAAAAATAATCATTATTAACATAAATATTTTTCATTAAAAACCCTATTTTTTAAACAAACATAATGAGAAAAGTGTCATTGTTTTAAATTTTTGCAAATATCTTCAATATTTGGCAAATAATTTTGATTTCGCGGACTCCTGAGAGGGTCTTGGGGGACCCGAGGGGTGCTCAGATCACACTTCAAGAAATACTCACACCATGACGTGGCTATGATACTGTTTGCTGACTTGGATTTGGATTCTTTGCAGGTGAGCTTCCTTGTTCTTGTAAACTGTGCCAAAGCGTACGTGCAACTTCACACACAGTTGTGCTACCTGCTGCTGCTTGTAAAACCTCTGTAACGTTCAACAAACTCCTGACCCCTTTACTCTGTGTGTGCGTGCTTGGCATGGATCAGGACAGTAGTTGGGAGGCATTTTTTCCTAATATTTTTGTAGACCGGAAACTGGCAGCAGCTGAGGTGATCATAGCACGGGTGGGGCAGAATTCTTACAAGTTTCCCCATTTATGGGGGGATATCCCCCCTTTCTTCTTCTGGTTACACCTATTTGTATACAATACATAGCTTCACGAGAAATCATACACATGATTTCTTTTGCTTGAAACCAGATATCACTTTTGAGATTCAAGGATATGTGGCTGCATTTCAGAAACGTGGTTCTGGTGGGCTCTGAGGACCATCAAAAGAATTCAGGATAATGATCAACCTGTGAGCCGTTCAGTCTTGATGTATGTGGAACACAACAGCACCACAAGTAATTCGGATTCATCGTTCCTTTAAAAGCTGGGGAAAAACCAGCAATCCTACCAAATCTCCTTCTCAAGTGCTACAGAGCACTTTGGTTATGTACGTCTTTGTGTAAATCAGCCAGCACCCACAGGATGCTGAACTGCTCTGCAATCAGTTTTGCCCAATGCTAAATTCAATATGACAGTGTGATTTACTTTCAACAAATAGCAAAAGAGATAAGTAAATGGACATCTTATTTTATTTATTTATAAGCCACTTGCCTGAAGGCTGCACAGGACAGCAATAGAACTAGTGTAAAAATAAAAATGCGATAGCGATTTTAAACCTTTATGTAATATAAAATGCATTAAAATCTATTTCAGTCAACTGAATACACTCCTAGCAATCCCACAGGACTAAAACATCAATAGAGCAGCACTTCTCCAATAAAAGCCAGTTGAAACAGGTAACACTTTTAAAGTCACTGCAGTTATGGCAGTAAACTGTGCACAAATTGATAGTTAAGTTCTTCCAGCGGATTTACATAGATGTTAAAATGCACTGAGGGGAAGTGCCAACCCTGGGGAATCATGAATGCCGCAGACCAGCATTATCTTCTGAGACAGGGTTCACACAACACACTAACCCAAAATGTGGTTTCTTTAGCATTTGGCTGACTGTGTGATATAAAGCCATCAATGCTGGATTACTGATTAACCCTTGGCACATAAAACATGGCTTACAGCAATGTGGAAAACCAGCCTGGGACTGCCTTTCCCTAGCCCAATCTAGATAGGCAACCAGGAAGGATACCAAGTTTGAAAGTAATGAATCCTGAAGAGCAACTAAGAGTAACCAGCATGGGAGCATTCCTCACATCTGGAGCGGTATAAATTCCCAGAGCCACCATTGAAAAGGCCCTGAACAACACAACCTCCAATCTAATGCTTAAATAGGGTAGGGCTTCATATACAGATATCAATCTTTGTAGGGAGAAAAATAACCTCTCTCCTGTTTTGTCCCCCAAACTGCTCACTGCAGGGGCTATTTGGCAGAAACCGAAATGTTCCATGTCACCATTTGATACTGGATGTCTTGCTCTGCCTCTAGGAGTTAACTTGGATTAGAATTACACAACATCCCTGAGGATTTCACACATTTAAAATGTTACAATCACAAATCACAGTCAGTGGGAAAAAAAACAGGTTGTTGAAAATTTCAGACATAAAACTCTAAGGAATTAGAGTGTGTGTTAAACAGATGTTAAAGCTTTAAAGAAGTATTTTGTTTTAGAATTTTAATTTCTAACTACGCCTTTCAGATAAGCAGCAACAAGCTTTGGTCAACTCCCTTCGGTCTGACTTGCCTGGAAACTCAATTTTAATCCATTCTTCTGTTTTTGGCACAATACCACTCCATCTGCACTACATTGTGATGACCATCATTTAGAGGCCATAAAACTGGTTTCCCTGGGAGAGCCTACTCAGTAGTAATGACATTTATTATAATGCAGATTCTGAAAGGTCCCTCTGCAGCTATTTTTTTAAAAAACAGGCTGTACACCATGGTATGAGTTAGAAGAGATACAGATTTATTCCCAAAGTTAAGAGAATATAGTTCCTACCCCTTTTCCAGCTTAACCTTCAATTAAATTAATTGGCTTTACTATAGTTTTGCCAAAAAAAAAAAAAAAAACACACACCTTCCTCTTCTGATGTAGTCCTACTTTTGAAAGTGTTTAAATCAAATTTAAAAGTGGTCTCTCACATTCCCAAAGGGTAAAAACATGAATCAGAATGAGGTACCATAGTATTAAATCACATTTGTTATGCATTTGTGTTCTCATTTTCCCCTTCTCCTCCACCATTACCTGTTAAAATCAAAAGTGTCAGGTTCAGCTTATTTACCTTCCTCCCACACCAGTGACTGATTAACTACTAAAAAGAATTCTTCCAGATAGCCACTTTAGGAATTCCCAGAAGATTTATGTGAGCATCCATAAAATGCTTTTCCGTGGTTCTCAACTTTTCATACTTAAGTCCCACCAAGCACTTTGTCCAAAATTTACAGTAAGCATTAAAGACTTAACAAACATTTCAATGACCTACCTACACTCCTTCTCACTCTCATGTACCACCAGTTGAAAACTATTACTTTACCCAGTTTGTTCTCTGAATGGCAGATCACTCCCCGTTCTATAAAAGCAGAAATAGCTTTTAAACTCCCCTCTGCTTTCAAACAGTTTGTAATTGTCAGATAACTTAGAGAACTGCTTCAAGCCAAACATTTCCTTAGGCAAACAAAATTAGAATGAGTTTCTTTGGAGCTGGGCCATGCTTACACAAGCAAGAACCAATTTTCTAGAACAGAACACCATAATAATGCTTAAGTATCCATATAAGTATAGAAAGCTGAGTTAGTTGAGGGTTTTGATTATGTGCCATTGCATTGGTATTGATTCTTAGGGATCACACAGATTTTCTCCATGACAATCTGTCCCTAACCTGGTCTTTCAATGGTGCATTTATTGCCACTGTAACTGAGTCCATCAACCTTGCTGCTGGTTATTGTCTTCTTTTTCTTTCCACCTTTCCCAGCATTAAAGTCTTCTCCAGAGAGCTAACTCTTTGCATAAAGTGTCCAAAGTGGGATAATTTGAGCCTGGTTATTTGTGCCTCGAGTGAGAACTCTGGATTGGTTTGTTTGACGATCCATTGGTTTGTTTTCTTGGCTGTCCACACTGTTCTCAGGAGTCTTCTCCAGCACCAAAGTTCGAGGGTGTCAATACTCTTCCTATCCTGCTTCTTCAAAGTCCAACTTTCGCTTCCATAGAGTGTCACAGAGAATACTACTCCTTGCATTATTTTGATATTTGTAGGTATAGACATACCGAGGCATCTGAATATCTTTTCCTAGGCCTTCATGAGAGCTTTACCAAGTGCTAGTCTGTGGCTTATTTCTTGATTACTTGTTCCTTTACTGTTGATGCTGATCCTAAAAGGTAGAAGCTATCTTACCTCTTCAATATCTTCATTATCAATTCTAAGGCTGGTTGTTGTGCTTGTTGTCATTAGCTTGGTCTTTATATTTAATTTTAGTTCCATTTTTTCACTGTGTTCCTTCACTTATATTCCTAGAGCTAGCAGATCCTTTGCATTCTTGGCTATCAGAGTAGTGTCATCAGCATAGTGCAGGTTACTGTTGTTTCTTCTTCCAATTTTAAAACAATCCAGCTTCCCTTAATATATATTCAGCATTTAAGTTGAATAAATAAAGGGAGAGTATTCAGCTTTGTCTCACTCCTTTGCCAATCTGGAGCCAGTCCGTTTTACCATGTTCTGTCTGTACTGTGGCTTCCTGAACTGTATATATGTTTCTCATGAGGAGATTTTCTGGGATTCCCATTTTTCTAAGCACATTCCACAGCTTGACATGATCGAAACAATCAAAGGCTTTTGTATAATCAATGGCCACGTATCATTTCTAAAGCCAGCTTGAATTTCTGGCAATGCCTTTTTCCATGTAGGACTCTAATCTGTATTGGATGAGCCTAAGCATTATTTTGCTAGCATGTGAAATTAAGGATATTTTATGATAAGTCTGTACACACGTCATTTTTTTGGTACTGGAATCTGGATTGACCTCTTCCAATATCTTGGCTGCGGTGTCCTTTTCCAGATTTGCTAGGATAGCTTGTTTGAACCTTTATTTATTCTTCTTCTGTTGCTTGACATACAGTATTTCTATGGGTATTCCACCAGTTCCTGTAGCCTTCCAACTTGGTAATGACTGGAGTTATTAGTCTGATCTTCTTTGAACCGGTTACTATCTGTCCATTGGTGTTCTTTAGCATACCAGTTTGAGGTTGGAACCCCCTTCTGAGTTCAGAGATCTTTTGAAAGACTTTCCTTGTTTTTCCATATCTGTTCCATCTTTGATGTCTTTACAGATGTTGTTGTAATACTGCTTCTTGCCTCTTCTAACAGCTCTCTGAAACTTATTGTTAAGTTCCTTTCTTCTGTTTCTTTATCTTTGGCACTTTTATCACATTCATTTTTAACAACTTCTTTAAGTTCATTCCACAGTTCCTCTGGCTCTCTATCAATGAGGTTCAGGACTTCAGTGATTCTTGATGTTCTCCCTGAAAATGCTGGGTATATGCTCAAGATCACACAGGTAGTCCTTGCTTAGAGACTGCGTTTAGCAACCATTCATGGTTACAACAGTGATGAAAAAATAACTTTATGACCAATCCTCCCATTTATGACCTTTGGAAGTCTGTAAAGCAAAGGAAAACTGAAATAAGATCATAACCACAGTCATGGTTTCACTTAGCAACCACTTCGCTTAATGACCGAGTTGCTGGTCCCAATTGTGGTTGCTAAACAAGGACTATCTGTATTGTGAAAAGTGGCTGGCCTCCTCCTCCTCCTCCTAACTTGGAACTTGCACATGATCAGTTCATGGTCTGTTCCATAGTCAGCACCAAGTCTTTGATTCCATAACTGAGCTCCTCCATCTCCTTTTAGTAACAATACAGCCAATTTGATTTCTATGTACTCTCTGGTGATGTCCATGCATACAGGTGTTGTTTTGGTTGTTTGAAGACAGTATTAGCTATGAAGAAGTCATTGGAGTGGCAGAAATGGATAAGTCAGTTTCCTGCTCCATTTTGCTTTCCCATGCCATACAATCCAACTACACTTTCCTCTTTAATGTCTCCAACTTTGGCATTCCAGTCCCCAATCACAAGCAGCACATTTTGCTTGCCTATTCTGTCAATTTCAAATTGATCATAAAGTTCATCAACCTCCTCTTCTGCGTCAGTGGCTGAAGCATAAATTTGAATGATTGTCATATTAAAGGGTTGTCTACAAAGTGTAATTGATATATTCAGTCACTGATTGCCCTGTAGCCAAGTACTGTTTTTGCCATATCCTTCCTAACTATAAAAGCAACATCATTCCGTCTTTGTTTTTCATGTTTTGAGGAATAAACAGTGTGATCTTCTGACTAAAAATGTTCAATCGCAGTCCATCTCAATTTGCTGATGGCTAAGATGTCAATTTGTAATTGTTTCACTGTTTCATTTCATCTTTCCTGTGTTCATGCTTCTTACATTCCATGTTCCCACTGTAATTCTGTCTTTGCAGCTTCTGATTTTCTTTTCTTGTATGGCAACTTTGGCAACCAGATGTCCCAAAGACTTTAATCTAACCATCTCATAAACACCATTAGTACTCCACGTTGAAGGCTGAGCAAACTAAATGATGATAAAAATAGCATATATATACATGTATTTGTGTGTGTGTATGTGTGTGTGTGTGTGTTTAATGGATATAAGAGGAAGCTAACTATTCCCTATTTAACTTTACTCTGATTGGATGGTAATATATGTGGAAATGTTGTTCTATGCTGGCAGTGAGCACAAACTCTGGATTTCGTTAGAACCCTGCAAAATAGGAAAATAGTGCCCAGAATAGAAACAAGTGATTCTTCTGGCCCTCCTCTTTTCAGCTTGTATCCCCCTCTCCTAAGTATCACTGCTGAACAAGTAAAGAATTTTTTTTTTTGGTGAGCACATGCATGCAATGGTGGTTAAGTTCTTAAACTGAGGACTGTTAATTATTAAATATTGTGATGTATTGCTTTACGAACAGTTTAAATCCTCAAGCACTCGTGAAACATAGAAGTTTCCCTGGTAGCTACAAAGCTGCTCTATTTACACCCGATATCTTTTTGATCCTTTTTATAACAACTATATAAAAATGGTGGGATGTTTAAGGATTTCTCCTTCCAGCTCAATCAGACACGCTACGCGTGAATAAAGACACACTTTAGTTTTTATCTCGCTCTTCTCTTTGGTTTTCATATGTTGGTATCAACTGAGCACGTGTGGAGACCCGAGGATTTCAAAGCCTCTCTTTCTGGCAGATAATTTCTAACGGGAGAGACAGCAGTTCATGACCCCACAAAGAGAACAGGAGCATGATTTCCATTCCAGATCCGGTAATGCAATGAGACAGCCCAATGCTCTCAGAAGGAAAGGCAGAAATGAATACACCGTGAGCGCCCGCAGGAAGACCCCAGCTGCTTCAGCACAACCTGGTGCTGGATAATAACTACCTGGATGAGCAGAGTTTTCTGGGGGGTTATGCTTGGAGGGGAGGGCATCTTGGTCCTACCAGCGGCTGCGGGAGAAGAAAGCTGAAGATGTTTCATTAAAAGACCCTCCCTTAAGGGCCTGTAAGGCTGACTCAGGCTGCGCGAGTTTAGATAGTGCCTTGATATCTCCCTTGCTGATTAGGTAGACAGGAAGTCCTCACAAGGTAGGCGTTATCATCCATTTTAAAGTTCCCTTGGCATTCAGTCTGTGCACTTTGCATTTTCAGCCAGTTCCCCCCCAGACACAGAAAATTAACAGTCAGAGGCGCTACAGACGTGCCTGACTCATAAATAATGGATGCTAGGCCCATGAGCAGAAGGCCAAAATGATGGCAACTGCGACAGGAGGTGACAGCAGCACTTATCAAATCCCTGAATTTAATCCAGCTACTATGGATATATATATAGCTTTATCCACCCCCCCAGCTGAAATAAAGGGCTTAAGCCAATTTGACCACCAGTGTCATCTCTGCTTAATTCCAAGTGCTTTAGGCTTAAATATACTTTGGGCTCAGCTGTCAGCATTCTCAGGAGTGGGAAAATGTTTTGAAGAATTAGGCAGTATGGAGACGGCCCTCTTTAACTCCGTACCTTTTGGATGTTTTGAAATTTCTGCTCTAATCCTTACGCTAACATGGGGTAGAGCTGATTAGAACTGTGGTCCAGAATGCGTGAAGGCTGCTAGGCTTGGGAAAAGGACCCCAGTTCTCTATAAAAAAACTGGCACTCGCTTCTCTGGTATTTTTCATGACTACAACCTTGTGGTGTAGGCTGGGCTGGGCAAGAGCACCAGTGAACAGAGAATGGACTCCAGCGCCTTACTCAGAATGCCGCGCTGGCTCTCAAAGCCTTAGAACAGCCATGCTGGATCAGGCCAAGCCCCCTCTCAGTTCCGAGTCCATCACAGTGGCCAGCCAGATGCCTCCAGGGGTGCTCTCAAGTTGCAGATGGCTTCAGTGAATGAAACTACATGAATACCTGCAACTGCTACGTGTAGGTGTGCTACTTGATAGCTGGCTGGGGCTTATGAGAATTGCAGTCCAAAACAACTGGAGGCACTAGCAGTGTTTACCCTGTAAGCTCAGCCATAGTTAACACTGAAAACTCACCCTCATTTTTTGCACTTGGCACAACACACTGAACTGTAGCATAATCACACAAATTCTGCGTTTGTAAAACATCCCAGGCTAAAACGTTACAGGCTAATTTGTGGTTCTGTGTGCCATATGAATTTAGCTATTGCTCCGATTTGTGGTAATTACACATCATCCTATGCTCATACAAAACACACAATAACTGCTGAAGCTGTATTACTCCAGTGAGGTTACTTCTTTTCTTGTTCAAAACGAGAGCTGGTATTTGAGTGCACGCTTATATTTTATTAAAAAGATTTAGTGGAGAGTACCCAAATCCCCTCTTCCAATGAAGTAGCTTTCCACATCTTCCTAGTTCTAAGACAAGACTGCACTTTCTGATCTCAGCCGCACTCACTTGGCCAAGACAGTTGCTGTTGCAGGAAATTGAAAATAAAAAAGATTGGTAGCACATAGGTGCTGGAACACACAGTATTTTAATTTTTAAAAAGTAATAGTTGTCAAGGCATTCCCCTTGTAATTCAGAGGAGACTTTTTACTCTCAAGCTGAAGCTGACAAGGGATTTCCACAGCAGTAACAGTGGAGACAGAGGGGCTGATAAAAGCAACCCAGAAGGACGCTGAGCTGGTGCGCTTGCGCACATGCAGGTCAAAGCCCAAATGATGTAATCAGCACCCGGTCAGCCCAGACATGAAAGCTCTCCACTGCTGGGGGGGAAATTCAAACAATGGCTACCTTGCATTTCAAGCAGTTTTTATACTCTAGTCAAAAATTTACTGAAGGGGGAGAAAGATGGTGCGTTAGGTATCAGCACCAAATAATTAAAAACATTACAATGCACATTATTGTCTAACACAAGACAAGAGGGTAACAGAAAGGAACACAATGGTTTGTAAAATTGTTTGGATTTACAGTGTATTCCTTGTAGAATCCCTATTTTACTAGCCAACTAGGGGAAAGGGAGTCCATTAAAGATGCAAGTCCATATACATTTAATGCAATGTACTATCTTAATTTACATAAGCTGTATGAACATTGTCTGGACTGATTTGCCAAACAACATACTAATCTGTTGTTTGACAAATTAATTTGAATTCAGGTTTTGTCCATTATATCCAAGGTCTGTAAAATGAGATTTGACAGTACATAAGCCTGCCATACCCAATTTTATCAAAAAATATTGATCTTACCGACATCCATTTGGATGAAGGAGACAACTCCTTGCTCATACTGGTTTACTGAGGCGCTATTACTGTTACTGACATTAAATATTAAAAATGTGATTTACAACTAACTCTTGCAGCCTGGTGCACCCTCCTGTCCATAGCTGGCTCATTTCTAGAATATTCACTTTCCGCCCTAGAACTACTTCACATCCTAAACCCTATTAAGGGTGGTCATTCTTCAATGCCCTGGGTAGTTCTTTTGAGGGAAGAGGTTTTCCTCAGCCCAGGAGTTTGCCTTCCAAAGAAATGCTGGACACTTGGTGTGCTTAGATTCCCTCAAGCTTGTCAAAAGCTGCCTCCCATAGGAAGGTGGTACCATTTTGGACACACAAAAGAACCACCGGTTGGGGAATAAAAAACTGTATACCTAAGTGCAAATAAGGACAGTTTTCCCCAAGCTGATGATGATTGGAATTACAAACTCTAGAATGTACAAAGCTGACAGAGAGAGACCATATTCTTTGCCTTAAAGGGTCAATAACAAAGCAGCCAGGACATCACCAGCCCCATCTGCCTTTAAATAAATAAAAAGGATGATTAAACTTAATTCTCTGCAGCATCCTTGGACAAGTAGCCAGAACAGATCTTAAAAGAAGAGGGATTCATATACTGTTATGTTCTTCCAGTGTGTTACTTGTGGGGTTAAGTATGTGGTCTGACATTTGGGAAGCTCTTTTTGAAATGGCTCACTTGGAAATTATTCCCTGCCTCAGTTCTCTCTATGTGTATGCGTATTATTGTGGTCTGTTAATTGAGTTTTATATTATTTTTTTGCTCAATTTTGATTGCTTTTGATTTTATTGATGCCCGCTGCCCAGAGTCATAAATTATGAGTTGGGTGGCCTTATAAATTTTGTAAATAAAACAATAAAAATTATCCACAATCCAGAATCTCTCCCCTTAAATCCAGTATTTTCCAGTTCATGCTCCCAGAAAATAAGACCCAATAAAGGCAATAACAAATTTCTCCTTCAGGAACCACCCCTGAAACCACATTTCTCAAAATACATTTCCATGAATACAAGCTGCTGTTTCCCACTGAGTAACCTCACAGGCCTCCCTACAGGGGTGTCCTCAGGGAGGGGATCAAAAAAGTCAAGATGGTGTCACACATTAAAAGGGGCAGGACTCTGATCACATGGCTGTGGCCCCCTTAACCTTTTTGACTGTCCTGCCTCCTTAAAACCTCCCCTTATTCTCTACAGACCTCTGCACCTGGTGAAAAATGTGGCAGGATTGCCTCTAGCTGCTTGACACCTTCACTTGCTAAGAATATCTCTGCATCCTGGGGGCTAAAGAGAATCTTGCTTAAATAAAATGAAAGCACTTAGGAGATTCTGTGGAGGTCATGTTGCCTATCTAAGGTACTTACTGGATGTCTTCTAGGAGATCTAGCAAGGAGGCTTGTTTCCATACCCCATGAGAACAGAGGACAAATTCTCCCAAAGTTTCTGACTATCTTCCAGAAAACTCCTTTCCTGCCTTTGCAGCTTAATGCTATGGACTGAAGTTACTGCTCTGATCCACTAGATTTGTTGTTGTTTTCTCTCCTGTACTCTTATCTTAAGAAAAAATAAAGCCAATAGCAAATTGCTTTTTTGGGTGGGGTTAATGGAAAGTGTAGTGCAGTTCCGTTATGAATGGGGAGATCCAGATGTAAAGCTAGCCTTAGTCACGTATGCTGGCTGGACGACTTTGGGACAGCTGCAGGTTCTCTGTCTAAACTACCTCACAGGACCGCTTTTATAGGGAACACATTGGTCCAGAAAGAGCTATGTATTGAACTATGTGCACCACAGAGGTGTGTACCCACACATATATAATACTAACACCTTTAACAATTTCCATGGGCCAAAACAGTTATTTGGATCCTGAACTTCAGCCCTGCATGGTAGCTGGATGAAAGACTAGGGTCAGATAATTGCCTAGGCAAAGACATCAAGCCAGCCTTTAGCCTGTTCCCCTCTTTAAAAGTGTTAAAGAAAAGCTTAGAAGTGTTCTCTTTTACCATCCTCATGTATTTTCCCTACAGCCTCTTCCTTTGCTTTCTAGTAAGGAAAGTCTGGTGAATGTAGATAAGAGAACGCTTGATTCAACCTGGTGCAACACCAAAGGCTATATATTTTATTAACACAAGGCTTTCCTCCTAATAAAATAATTATTTTTATTTTGGAATTTAACCCCACTGGCAAATTCACTCCAGCACCATGGACTGACGTGGCTTGGTGTACTAAGACACAAGTGTCTGAGCTACTAGAATTAAATTAAAACTGATCGAAGATTATTTCTTTGGGTCTTTGTTAGAGAGAAAACAAAATAAAAAGCCCACAAATATATGGCTGCAGTGAACAAAGGAAAGAAATGTTCTTCTCATCATTCTTTCTGTTCTCTTTCAAAACAGCCAGTGACACCATCAGCACATATTACAAATGTCTCTCTCCAAACGCTTGCAAATAAGCTATCAAGAATACACTTAGGGGTATATTCTGTTTCAATACTGTCCAATCTCATAAACTGTGGTGAAATATATGACCACACAGCCTGTGAAACATCAGCAGAAAAACCTTAGCAAATATCACCAAGAGTACAATTTTAGTTATTGTCATTTAAGTTCAGTCTCTATTAATGACAGCATGCATAAATTAATTCCACAGCAAAGGATTCTTGACTTGAGCCTAACAGAAGATGATGCACCATCTCTGAGGGCTGCTTCAAATGGAAGATATGAAGGCCACCAACAGATAGCAAGTCGTCTGTTCAAAATTGCCACAACGCCTACAAGTGATATGAGCTACGCATATTAACTGCAAGCTTATCTAAATGAGTGTCTGCAACTGCATAAATGAAGATTAAGAGTAGCTGATTTTTGTGGATGAGCGTGACAAGAAGGATGGGACATGCAGTCTGGCTTAACTATGGACAGGAATTGGCAAGTAGTACTTGAGGACAAGCTTTTAATGTTTTCACCAAATGTATACACCAACGGAAACATCTTACAGGCACTCATAGCAATCTCAAAATGCAAGGGAACATAGCAGCTTTTCAAGACAGAGATGGAGGCATTTAATGGATCTTCAAAAAGGTTTTGTGAGAACGATCCCAACTGAAATACTTTACATCAGCTTCTCTTTCACCTTGCGTTTTTTTTTGGGGGGGGGGCAAAAGCATTGCCACCGATTTCAACTTGGTATTAAAGTTCTTACCTTTGCACCTGCTAAAAATCCTAGCGATATGGCAACTCTGGCACGAAGATCAGGCCGGTCTTTGGGCCAGACATACGAAAGCATTGCTTTGAGGATCCTTCCACCATCTATTTCTTTCAACTGTGGAGAGAAAATGTTGTAAATGGAAAGGATGATCTGACCAAATTTCCAAATAACATTGGTCCCAGAATCCCAATCCAAGAGATGTGAGATATTTTCAGCTAGCAACAGGTGGATGAGAAAGTTTTTCCTTCTTCAGATGTAAAATCAGCACCGATGGACACAAAGTAATATCACACTTAAGATTAAGAAAATTGTTCTAGGTGATTTAATTGCATGTAAAATGTCACTTCTTTTGAACTAAATGGCTATGAAGTTGAGCAATTGTGCATTATGAGGCTGCTAAACACTCAAGTACAGAACTACAGCTTCCTTCGTAAAAAGATTGCCCTGTCCTGTCCTGTATTATTAATTCTTTCTTTAGAGCTTACAGACACCTTTTTTGTCATTTTATGAGTCTTTCTAGTCAGTCCAATAAAGTAAAAATATAGGGATGATTTTATTCAAGCATAAAACCTCCTATTCCAAAGCTATTGCCACTCATTGTAAAACTGTTTATCATTTCAGATCCTCAATTGATGTTCTCACATTACAAAATTATAAATAGTATCTACAGCAGCAACCTGTAAAAAAAAATGCAGATATAACAAAAGCAGGATTGCAAACTTGATTTAAGGATCAAGCTGCCCCCTCCCCTCCATGCACACAGGGCTGGTGAAGAGGAATTCTAATTCAAAATTCCAGAAACTAACAAGGATTCTGAGTTCCAAAAGTTAGTTTTGGAACATTCAAGGTTTGGGTGAGCCAGGACTATAGGCAGAAATTAAATGCAAAATTAGGGTATGTGAAGCCAAGAGAAGCTTTGAGGAGGTGGAAGCAGGTGGGAACCCTTCATGCTTCAGTCCTGTTCCCTTAATCAATGTTAACAGCCAGCCAGCATTTGAGCCAGACTAGCTACAAGGGAACAATCAAACATAGGAAGTCCAGATGTATCTTTGGACAGTATTATGTAGAAGTCTCTAACCCTTTTGGGCCAGAAAGCTCATCTGGAATTTTAAGAACATGTTATGGGACACTCTATAAAGTGGTTGCCATGGTGGACATAGCCAATCACAAACCACACATTTAGCAGAAGGCAAGCAAACACTGGTCTATAGCCACCAACCATTTTATTTTCCAAGAACCCCTTAGGAGTCTATGTGGGCCCCAGAGGCATTGTTGGAAATAGTTAGCAGTGTGCTCGATTCCCATTCATTTTTCTTCAAATAAAAGATTCTAAAAAGTTTAAATTAAGCAGGGCAGGGAGCTTGGAAGGTATCAAGAAACATGTCAACAGGTGCACGGCAGCTCCTGGGGACTACGTGTGGGGTATAATGCCTGCACCAACTCTAACCCTAGCTAAAATTATCATTAGAAAGCTTCTAGACTACAGATTAAAAGCAACAATGTCACCAAGATGCAGTACCAGCTATTACTATTTCTGGAAAGTGCTTCTCATATATATCTCATTTTAATTGAAAGATACATTTAATTGAAAGATACATTTATACATACACACACACAAATGTAAAAACAAACCTTTGTTTTTAATATTTCAAATTTTCAATCAAAAGAGAAATGGGCTCCTGTAATTTTATGAAGAACAAATGGTAGGCCCAGATGGAGAAAAGTAAAAAAAAACCCAGATTCTGTTTCTGTGATTGTATTCTCTCACACATTGTTCTATCCACAGAAACAAGAAAAAATTAAGGTATACTTAAGGTTGTTGACAATGTTTGACAATTCAGTATTTGAGAATAGGACCGATCATTTATTTTTATATCTCTAATATCCTTGGAGGATGCTTATTTACAAGTGTACATTTACAATTTACACACCTCAGGTATTTCTGCTTACCCAAGGATTGGGGAAATGTAGTAAAAGGGACATAAATCTTTACTTTTAGCAAGAAAATGGAATAGATATTTGAGATCTATTCATGATATGAAACAATAATTGTTGCCCCAATTAATATAGATGCTAACTATTTGAAAAAACAAATATGATGTGATGAGTTAAAAAGAATAAACTGAATCTGACATTGGTTAAAATGCAAATCCAGATAATAGAAATGGATTGCAATAAACAAAAATGAAAAGATGGGTTATCAACAATAATTTGCAAAATATGTAGCAAAGATGCACATGAAACTAAATCAGAATACCAAAACAGACATGACTGAAAACACAACAGTGTTAACAAAAATGTAAAAGTGACACACAGATGTATTAAAAGTGGCTTTGATATTTAAAAAAACTGATTGGTATTATCTTTCCTCTACCTTTAAGATTATTAAGAACATTTATCTAGATGATAATGATATATAGTTCTAGTTATCAAAGATCAAAGATCAATCAAAATAAATCTAAGGCCACTAAAAAAAAAAAATTAATGGCTTTATCCATGTCAGGGCATATTAAATGTTATATGGCTAGCCCAAAATTCCTGCAATTAAACTTTTTAAGTAATGAAAGAATGTTTTTGGTCTTGAATGTACCATTTGTACATGTCACAAAGCAAGCAAGTTCAGGACAGTGTTTTTTTTTTTGTTTTGAACTGGAAGAGTTCAAATAAACCAATGCAATTTCCTACTTATGAAACTGTCTAAATTTATAACTTATGTACATTTAGCTGTCAGACTTCCCTCCTCACAGGACTGGAACTAGTTAATCCAAGGAATAAGAATCCAAGACTTCTGATCCCCTGCATTTATTGGAAAGAAGGTAAAGGTTGCAGAACAAGAATTCTAGCAAGTTCCCTGCATTCAAACGAGACACCTGCATACAGGCAATTAGGATGGCAGGATTCTTGTCCATTTCCTCTCTCAATTCCCTAGGAAGGCTGGATGCTTGTCTCCATGAAGGTGGGGCACCCTGCACCTCTTCACTGTTTTGCAACAGGGATTTCAGTCAGTACAAGATGAAACTCTCACACAAACTGGTCTGACTGGCAACAGTGGGTTTATTTCCACAAGGATGCACAGTTTATGCTGTATGTGCAACATCAAATGACAGCTTTCAAATATCCTTCATTCATGTGCAAAAAGCCACAGAGAGCGACTCCAGGTCTTTTTTTTTAGGAGAATGACATGGCAAGAAAGGCCAGACAGGCTCCAATTTGCCAGAGAATATGCAGCCACTGAAATCTTGCTTTTCCCCATTTTTTCATCAGAATTCATATTGTGGTCTCTGTTATCAGCAAGGAAAAATCCAGCAGGGAACTGCATTACATTAGGCAAGATCAGCGCCAGGGAAGATGAATCTAGATCCAGCTGGTTACAAGGCCTGCTTCCAACTCACCCCTTAGTTGTTGTATTTCTAAATGAATCTCCCCTTTTGTTTCTCCAATGTCCTTCCCTTGTGGGTCTTCCCTGTAAGTTTGAAAGTATGGCCCTATGCTCGCTTTCATTTAATGCCACTTGCTAGGACGTACTGAATTCTAAAAGGATATAACCCATTTGGAAAGACAGTATCGGTTTAACAAATGGGGCAAATGCTCATCACCAGCATAAGCTTGCTGATTTAGGGCCAGAGGTAAAGCTACCTCATGCTGGCTTAAAGCTTCACAGAATAAGGGAATTGGAAAAGGCTGATGCTTCAGTAAACACGTCCTGTTGTCATAATGATGTTGCGCAATATTGCACTGAGATTCGGATGATTAAGACAGTTCATAATAGGGGGCATCTCTATAGGTCTTATGCATTCTATCCTTTGTATCCAACCTCATAAAAAACATGACTACATTGAAACCAATCAGGATCTGTGACACTGCATCCCACCATTACTTGTCACAGTGAATTTCTCTTAAAAGATCAGCAAGTCCCAGTCTCCTGTCTTTATGGACCTTCAGCTGGTGTCCATGGCTGCATGTCAGACTAAGTACATTTCTTTCTGAACCCATCTCACATGGGTAGACGCCATGCTTCCTTTTTGTTCAACAAATCAGAACTTAAAACAATGATTTGTCATTGTCTTATTAAGGCAGCTTGCTGCTTCATATCATACGCAAGCCATAGTTTATTGCCAACTTCTTGTCCTCTTAGAGTTTGCCTACCAAGAAACTATGGACAGAGGCACAAGCGTTGAAAAGTGAACCCTTAAGGAGGCAGTATTCTTCCATATACTTTGCCAGTATTATATTTTCCAGTCTAACATGCCTGACAACAGGACTAAACCCCTTGCACCTACCTGAACACATGCAGTTCATTTGAAATGCAGAGGCACAGTGCAAGAAAAGGATATTAATGAAGACTAGCAAGTGAACATAAAAACCATGGAATTTCTTTCCACCCAATGCCGGTCTTTTTAAGAGTACTTGTGTTCAATCAAGGAAAGGGAGAACATAATAGCTAAGACATGTGCTAGTTCCTTGTTACTATGTGCTCTCTCTGGAAATACTGAAAGAGGGGGCACAATCCGATACCAACAGTATTGCACAAAAGTTTGGAGTACAATGCCAGGTCTTGGCAAGTTAATTTACTGCTGTCTCCCATGAGGCACTTGGTGGGGAGAGGAACGGCATTCAGATTGCTCCGCACAATGGAAGGAGAATAAATTAATAGAGATATATCACGTTCCTGTCCAAAAACTGAAACAATAACAGTACGTGTCAATTTTTGTATTTTTAATATAATCGGAAGCAACTTTCATAAGATCATTTAAAAATTTATTGCAATTATAGTTTGCCAGATGAATCACAGATGCCAAGATTATTAGCCCAACAGATACCATTTTATTAGAAATAGAACTTTGACTCTTATAAAGGCAGAGCATCTTTTTCTTTTGCAACGCCTTAATTAAAGGTATCCTAGTGTGCTCCTTGAGTATAAACAAATCCCATAGTCTTGGGGATGTTACAACTTTGACGGGACCCAATTTTATTCAAAATGAAAAACTTGTAGGTTTCAATAATTCTCCACAGTACAGACACTGAGTGACATTTGGCCAACTTTCTTCCATCTCTGAGTCAGCAGAAGTAGGAAGATCTCCTATGTAAAGGGAGTCCTGTCATCTTCCCAGCTCCACAGGAAGAAGGAGGCTGGTGTGTGCTCATAGTCTTGGGAGACCATACAGTGCAAAACCTAACACTGTCCCTTGCATCAACCTATGGGCAGTAGTGGACACTGTTATCTGGAGGCAGAGTGCTGGCTTGGGACACTTATAAGCCAGAGCATCAATCCAGTTCTCCCCAATCATTATTTCCCGCAAAAGGTAAATAGGAGCTCGGACGCTTATAGGATGGGGTTGGGGATTGAAGTCTATCCTTCTTTGCCCTGATCTACCTCCTGTTTCTTAAACTTACAGAAAATGCCTTACTGCAAACATTTCATTCAGAAGAGCACAAGAAGTTAGATGTGGCAGGAAAGCAGAGAACAATGAATATTAAACTGAAATTTATATCAGAACTGGAGTTAAAGTAGCAAAGTCTAAAGCCTGAGAAGTGGTCACTGATATATTTAATTAAAAATAGCTTGATATTGCCTTTCAGGGTGTTTTTCAAATGACAACCATGAAATAATAACAATCTAAAAAGCACAATTGACTAAAGCAGCCGAATAGGATATGACCTTCCTTTTTCATCTTCATTTCCCTACCCACCCACTGTGCTCTAAGTCACCACTGCCATTACAGAAGAATCCTATGTTTCTTATATATTAATTTTCACTCCTTGTCAGCTACCCTGGAGGCCTGTTGTCAGAAAGATACGAACATTTTAAATAAACAAAACAGACGCTGTCCCCTGCTAAGACATAATCAAGGAGGAGAGTGGAGGAGAAGAGGCATGAATGGGTAATGGAAAAGTCAGCCCTCTCAGTGATTTTCACACTGGTCAAAGCCATCAAAAAGCTTTAAATTGACACCTTTCTCCCTAGGATGCAGACATTTCCAATCACAGACAGATAAGCTGGTGGCTTCTTTCTTATGTCAAACTAATTTTCTAAAGTATTTATGCAAATAAGGATTTACTTCCAACCAACCTGGTTCAGAGAACCCAAGGCAAATTTGGACGAATTGACAGAAGAATCCCCCGCTCCTTCCTCAGCAGCAAATAAGCAAGTAACCGTGTAGACATTTGTTTCTTGTGTGCCACTATATAGAAAAACCAATATGTACTAAGGACAATATTTACCGCTTCCTTCGGATCTGAATGGAGGCCTCCCCCTGCATGTCCATGCCAACAGGTTCTTTTGTCTATCTGAGACCACCCTTGCAGATTCTGGGAGAAGAACACAGCAAAGAAGGATGTCAACCATTATACAGTCACAGTAAAACCCATTACAATCCTCTCCTAATTGAGTTTTGCTAAAGGCAAAACCATTTTTAGTTTTGGTAAAGGCTGAGGATGGACTGGTGAATAAAAGTTCAGGGAAATTACAGGAAACTGTGTCAGTAGAGTACAGAAGAAGCTCACTTACAACTGTTTTATACCCAAATTATTTATCTCAGAAAACCTTTTAAAAACTGCATAAAGCCTGGTTGGAGACTGTTCCGCGTAGTAAATACCCGGGTGTGTATATTCATAGAGAGGCTTAGAAACCAAATGCTACAACAATATCTAGTTTGAATTAGTGTAATTAAAGACATAATAAAAAAGTTAAAATATTTAAATACACTATGACTCAAATTCAGAAATGTTCTTTTCCTCAACAAGAGCAGAATTCCTCCAGAAGGTAAGAAATGCCTTGGACCTTATATGGGGAACGCTGGACTAGAACTTCTAGTCAACTGTGACAAAAACCTTGCTTCCTACCTTCTTGCAAATATCTTCATGTCAGAGCATGATGAATACTAGGCAGAGTCCAGTCCATGGGCTGCAAATAGCAGCAGAACCCACATGAAGCTGTTGTATGCATTTCTGCATGTGTGTGTGTGAACCAGATCTAAAGTGAGTCTTGGGTGAAAGAGCTTTTAAAGAGATATAGCAGAGTGCAGGTACCGGGTGATTAAACTGGCAGGTTTTTTGGGGAAAATGGAGTCAGTTGCAGCTTCTTGGCTCTTGCCATCTCTCACCTCACTCCCCATGGTTGTGTAATTGTCACACAGTTTACCACCTGAAGTCAAATGAACTAACAACAGATGATTTTCTTTATTTTTACCCAGAGCTCTTCTATTTTCAAGTAAAAAGAGAATGATGTATTCAGAATGTCATTTCGGAAAGTGCGTCTAGGCTTTAAAGAAAATGCTTGATATCTCTATTATAGCAGAATACCAAGAGCAATTTGGCAAACAACATAACATCATAAAGCACTTACAAAGAACTTAAAAAATGCTTGCAAGTACCATAAAGTGTGAGAAAGGATTAGTTCACAACCATTCTTCACAGAAAACATGGCTTTTTCTGTTTTGAAGAAGGGGAGCCAGGAAGTTACATAGAAAGAAGAAATATAAAAGAAAATAGTGTAATACTCTATTAATAAGCATTTGACCAGAAATCACAAATTACATGACATATTGTATGCATTATACATGGGTCAAGTTAGTGCTGTTGGTGTATTTTAAATATTTACTTGCCATTTACTTCTTAAATTTATATACCACCATAGTCTCCAAGGACTGTCAGCAACTAACAACATAATAAAAACCAAATAATATAATTAAAATGTCCACAGTAAAAAAATGAATGGAACAACAAACAAACAACACAGACCCCTAGCAATACCCAAGGGCTCTCCAGAAGACTCACATTATTAAAAACTACGCATATGTTTTGATATAAGAGGATTTTCCCAGCATTTTGTTAACAAGTTTTTTTTTGAAATGCAGTATATAAAATAAAATTAGGCATGGTAACCCCTTAGACTTCTATATTAAAAATAGGAAATATTAAACAGATTAAATTATGCTATAATTCTTTTAAAACTAAATAACAACAACAATATATTAAATTTATATCCACCCAAATCCCAACCTGTTCCTTATTGTCCTCAATCTGTTCAAAACTTCGTTTATAAGAACAGCTAGCCAGGATTATATTCACTTCCTTGACTTGAGATTTCCTCAAGTTGGAATATAAACTGATTTTGCCCAATTTTCTGTAACTTTTCGCCCTGTAGGACAGGCTTTTCTGAAAGATGCAATGGGAGGAAAGGTACAGGGAATTCTCTTTGTGCTACCGCAATTCTTTTTAAAAAGTCTCCTACACAGTTTAATTTGATTACTGTTAAGAGCAATGAGATAGGTACACTTAAAAAAAAAATGGTTTTTTTTATTGGCCGCTACAGCCCACACCTCCTGAGTTAATGCCCTGTATTTGGACCTCCCAGCTCTACAGGCAGAATATATATGTACCTTGTTTTGCATATCATGCTAGTCTAGGCTACAGCAAAGTGTGGTTCATTGTGTTGTGGGATCCAGCCTTTACCTTTATATGGTATGTGAGCAAACATTGTTAAATCAAAATAGGAATTATTCATTTGGGCAAAGCCTATTACATGAACACCGTCATTCTGTCTTGTTCACCTCAGAGTTAAGCATGCTGCGTGAATGTAGTGCATATGAGCGTTTGATCGGGAGCATCAGGAGGCTGCCAGTCTCTTTCGAGCAATCTCTGCTATGCAGGCTACTACTTTTACAAGGTTCCAGCTTCCCTTCCTATTCCTGAATGCTCTTTGGGTGCTTTCTACTTCTCCCAAAGTGGCTTCTTTCTTCCTGAAACTCAGCAGCAGATCAAAAGATCAATCAGATTACATAGATTCATTCCAGTTGAGATGTTTAAGAAACAAAATTAAAAATAAAGGAAGGAAAATTAAGCATTTGTACACTGGATCCACAACTAGGGGTATATTTGTGAATGCAGTGGAAAATTGTGCTTATTCCTTCCTGGTCTGAGAGCGTGAGCGTATAGGCACTCATTTGTTACTTTTAAGTGTGCAAGTTGCACATGACCAAAAGCAAGGAGGGAGGAACACAGTTGTGTAGTTTATTAAGGAAGATGAAGGAGCAGTTCTTTCTTTCCAAAGATAGAGGCGCTGCAGCTGATCTCTGGGAGATATGTCAACACCTTTTAAACCACGCTTCCCATTTCAGGCTGAAGAAGAAAATACTCAGCAGGCTGACTCGCTCCTTATTTTCAACACTTATGGTGTATCTGAGCTTTATTGTTTCCTAGAATGGAACTTTACGATAAAGAATGCTGACAAATGGTTATCCCTTAAAAACTGCAAGTGAAACAAACATTCGCAGCCAGATTTCATGGATGGCTTATTTCTTAAGCTTAGGTGCTTCTGAACACATCTCTGCCCAGCCCTGCTAATCACTGGGAAAATAGGAGGCTTATTTGAACGCTACCCATGGCTCATGAGATGCCGTTAATGAGGCTCTCTGCCCATTGTGCTGCCACTATTTTGGGCCTTGTTCTAAGGGATACACTCTGGGGTTTGGTAAACATCGACTGGTGCCCTGCCCATTTCGGGTGCATGGAAATGAGGCAGGGAGGCAGTCACTTGTGTTCAATTCCTAAAATGGGAAAAGCAGGAAGCCTGTTTTCTAAGCCCTTCTCCTGGACAGGGAAAGGCATGCCATGCGTGCTCAGAGATACTTCTACAAGCCAGGGTTCTGGTTGGTGAGTACAAATAATGATTTGCCACAAAGCCTGGATAAATCATCAGAGCCTGTTGAGCTCTGATAAAGGTCTGCACCTGAGCCTGGCTTTGGAAACCAGAACTGCGGTTAGTTCAAAATAAAAGCCTAGACCAGGGTTCCTCAACCTCAGCAACTTCAGGATGGGTGAACTTCAACTCCCATGAATGGCTGGCTGGGGAATTCTGGGAGTTGAAGTCCATCCATCTTAAAGTTGCTGAGGTTGAGGTACCCTGGCCTAGACTACTGACCCAAACTAGCAGAAACTCATTTCTGGAGGCTGCAATAAGTCCTGTGGATTCTGACATTTCTAAGAACAAGTGGAAAGCTTGTTGGCTTGGGATCAGTGCACCTGGCAACTCCCCACTCCACATATTTGGGTTATTCTCACAGACTTTTCCTTCAGCTGCTTGTCCTCAGAAGTGGGACCTGTACTAGGAACAAACTCTTTGTAGTTGCCCAACACTTGTTTTTATTCTTACAATAGCATGCACTTCCTTGGGACTTTACAAAAACAGTTCCCTGCCTAAGAAGAAATTTTTGCTTTTTTTACCTGAGCTCTCTGGAGCTACAAAGCAAAGTTATAAAGATTAAGAAAAGAGCAGGGTGTAAACTAGAGCCAAGCTTGGAGGTGGAGTGTCTGCAATTCTTTCTCTCTAGCAGGATTACAGGAAAGAAAAAGAAAATGTTGCTCCATACTACCTTTGCAGCATCTAATAGTTGCCTTGAATAGCATTTCCCTGAACTCTGCCATGTGGGTCGATTTAAAATTGGTAGAACCTGAAAAGAAGAAAAGCAAGGCTGTAATAATTAAAAGCACAATGCCCACAACTGGAAATTCTCCAGCCATTTCACAGAGACACATCCAATACAATGAAAGAGCATTTGCTTCTGAAAAGTAACAAAAGAAAATATGAAAACTGATGTGGAACATGTGTAAAATAATAGCATCAACTATTTAAAGCACTAAATGGCAATTTTCTGTATGTTCCCATAATATTTCTACTCACTCATATTCTTCTGAAAGCCACAAGACTTTCAAACTTAATATTCTTTTCTAAGTTGTCAAATGAATTAAACTTAGAGATAATTCTAATTTTTCAGTACATTTATACTATACTCTTATATAAGCTCAGATGCCTGAGTTCCAATTCTCAGTTAGATCTTTTGATTTAAAAATCAGAGTATTTCCTTCAAGGTGATGCCATTATGCTGTGGTAAAAGATTCCTAATCAGTTAAAAAAAAAAAAAAAGATAAACTGTCCACAGAAACTATGCAAAATAGAATGCGAGTCCCTTCATAATCAGAGCTGGAAAAATACCAAACATTTCAAGACTAAAAATCTGGCCATAAGCATAACTGGTTCTTCCAAACTGGCAATATTTTCAAGCTCTGTATTGTCTGCTAAATATTACTTATCTCCTCTGATCCTCTCATATATCACTTCCAAAGTGTCTTTTTTTACTCTGAAGAAACCCACACTATTTTATCTTGTACTCTAAGAGAAGATTAAAAAAAAATTACAAAGTAGGAAGTTGCACAATAAGTATGTAAGGGGATTTTCAGTTTTGAAACCTAAGCAAGACTAACACTACTCTTCCCTTTGTTCCCACTTGGCTCCTCTCTTGCCTTTAAATACATACATACATACATACATACATACATACATACATACATACATACATAAATGGGAAGACCAGCATATAAGCTTCAACCATCATCTTTATTTACTAGGAGGCTCTTGGATCCCACAGAGGCATTCTTGGAAAATAAAAGGGATGGATATTTCTGCAGCATAGCAAATCACACCTCTATCTTGTTAACAGTCAACAAAGCTAACTGGAGGCTTGTTAAAACTACCTTTCTGGCTGCTTTAGAGAACCCTGGCTCACCTACATTATTTACAGCTGCCATTCAATAACTTTTACAGGAAAGGTATGGCATGGAACTCATTCTGTTATCCATTAACACCCATAATTTCACATGGAAGAAATGTCAGTTGTTCAGCATGGACTGCTGAACATACCATAATTGGCTGGATTCACATAGCATGTTAAGTCATAAACCCTGGTTTATAAAACATGTTTGGTTTCATACAATACTTTAAAACTACATCAGACAAATCACATTAGTGTAGTGCAAAATGTGAATCCAGTCAGTGATTGCTACAGAAAAGTGTTTAAAAGCGGTGAGATTGTACATGAGTCATTTGAATATATAAGAATAATTGATCAAATATGTTAAAGCTCTATATAATCTTGGCTTCAAGTCTTTCAAAACATCAAATATTACATCTTTATAGTCATCTAGGAATTTGCTCATTGTACTTAAATTTAACCCCCTGAATTGTGGGTTTGTGTTTTGTCCATTATTTGACTTTATTATAACAAACAACAGAGCTCAGTCCAAATTATTTAAGCATGTAGATAACACCCATAAACAATGATACTGCCAACCATAATGAGAGAGCAAACATGCACATACAAATTGATATGTTTTATACCTTATCTCATTCTGCATCTGTAATATTAATGCAATTTTCACATCTTTTATTTATTATAGAATGTATAGCCTGCTATATTCATATAACCCTAGATAATTCTATGCATTAAGATTAATTTGATCTTTGCAAAATTAAATAGGATTTTATTAATGTGCGAGGATTGTATTACACAAATGCAGAAAGTGATACTCCTTTTCAGTTCACTACTTATTATGTTACTGGTTCAAATAACATCCTGCCTGAGAAGCAAGGCCACTGAGCTCAAAACAGCTTATTACAAGCCTGCAGACTAATTAGTTAAACTTTCATTTTTCTGAACAACTTTTCCAAGGCTACCAATTACTTGCTTTAACAATGATTTGTATGAGAGCCAGAATCCATGGTACATTAATATGCTCTCTTTTTAAAGATTATTTAAAAATTTTTTAATACAATGCCACCATGCTTCAGAGCACAGTACCAATCTCTAGCAGCAGCTTTATTTACAGCAATGCTTTGGGCTCTGCAAGGCTTCTACTTGGACAACAGAAAGCATCTTGGAAAGTTAGCTGACCCAGCAGGGATGAGTCATTTCTGAAGACTAGGGACTGCATTTAGCAGGAGCGGTGGAGGCTGGCCTGACAGCCATGAATTGGTTGGGGCTGCATCAGCTGGTCCTTATTTTTTACTAATTGTGATGTGCTATTTTTAAACTACAGTTTTCAGTTATGTTACATCTCAAAAAAGTAGAAAACTGTAGCTTCAGAATTTGGCATTCAGAGGAGACACACAGAGCAACCATGTCTGGAAGCAATTATTGAACCTTATCTGGAATATTCAGGTACCTCTGAGTGGAATGTATGCACAAATGAGCAATAATTTCATTTCATTTTTGCTAAATACAGTATCTAATTTAGCATGAGCTATGGAGTCCTTGGGGTTCTCTGAGCTTGGTTGTTTTCTTGCAAATGTTTTGTTACCCAGCTAGGTAACATCTTCAGTAACAGTTACCTAGCCAGGTAATAAAACGTTTGCAAGAAAACAATCAAGCTCAGAGAACCCCAAGGACTCCCCAGTTCAATCCTGAGCTACACGTATTCACTTCAATTTAGCATGATTACAAATCCTGGTTTGGAAGAACCATGTATGAATTCAACACATACTCCCAGACATTTCTGTGTATCTCCCATAAAGTAATGATGCTATTCTGATACCATATATATTCAAGTTCTCCTATTTGGCAGGTTCAATATTGGCATATTTATCACAAGTTCTAACAGACCAAAGAATACTGAATACTACAGAACCCCCAACCAATTACAATTACAGAGACCCTTTAAATTCTTGCTTTAAAAAAGGAGGGGAAGGGAGAGACTCATGGATCTATTATTTTCCATCATATTCAGTGCTGAATTGCCTCCATTTGTATACCATCTGGCTGAAGTGGACTGGTGGTGTCTAAACTCTTTGGACATTATTTTGTAACCATTTTCAGCCTGGTGAGCATCAACAACTGTTCTTTGGATGTCCTCAGAAATGTCCTTTGTTTGAGCCATGACACTCTTCCACATACCTGTGTTGTGAAGATCAGACTTTGATAGTGAATACCCAGAATTCTGTTCTTTAAATAAGGTAGGACCTCCCACACTCGCATCTGATTATCATCCCATTGACTGAAACACCTGACTCTAATTTCCCCTTCAAATAAACTGATCATCCTAGAAGTTCACATACTTTTGCTACACACAAATATGTAGCTTTGGATCATTTTCCTCAATAAATAAATGAACAGATATAATGTTTTTGATTCATTTGTTTAATTGGGTTCTCTTTATCTAGTTTTAGGACTTGAGTGAAGAACAGATCATGTTTTAGGACATATTTATGCAGAAATATTGAAAATTCAAAAAGATTCACAAACTTTTAAGCACCATTGTATACAAGAGGACCTTCTTATTAGCAAAAGCATTATGTACGCTTCCTTGCATTGCACAAAATAAAGGCAGAATATAATAACTATCAATTAAGAAGCTTTTTCAAACCAAAAGATTATTAAGTGCCAGAAACACTGAGGACAGCTGAAATAGTAGCTTATACCCACAGAGATATAACAAAGTTTTTTAGATTACCATCAACCCTAGCCAGTATAGGCAATGATTAGGAATTACACAGGAATGATCCAAAACTTCTGGAAGGCACTCCATTACTAACTGCTGATTTATTCGAAAAACTGTTGCATTGGACAGAGGGTGGGGGAAGAGGGACATTATTGAAAAAATGGCAAGAAAATAACAGAAAATGTCAAGCAGCGCTACAAGAGCATGTAATGGCATGCTGACCAGCTCATGAATGCCAGTGAAAATCATCAGGTTTCTAAGAAGCATTTTCAAAATACTGTTTATATCAAGAATACTCAAAGTGCAATTGGCTATTCCAGATCTGTAAATAGGCAATCACTATACTAGACAGACATTACCTCAAGGAGAAAGGCATGGCTATTTTGAAGAAACAAGCCTTCGAGATAGGCTGGGTCAGGAGACACTATGGGGAATTCTACTTTATTGTTGCAGGTACAATAACAGAATCTTGAAATCCTGTCCAAGTTTGCCCCATCTTATACCAAAGAAAATCAAGATGGGTTTATTTTGAGTTTCTTATGCTTGCTTCAGTCTCTGGACTGTGTAATCTTTTCTCCAAGTTCTTCCTTGGCCAGCTCTACATTCCTTTACAAACAGGCATGCTAATTATCCTATGATGGTTAATGATATACATGAGAAGTTTGGCTACCAAAAAAAATTAAGGAATAGCAGCGTTTGCAGGCTTTTTAAATAAACTATTCATTTTCTTCTACAGATCAACCAACAGCAACTATGCATCTAACACTTTCTTACAAGGAGAACATTACCAAGACCAATACACTTCAAAAGAGAAAGCTTCTTAAGAATGAAGAAATTAGTTTTAAAAAGAAGTTTAAAAGAAAAACCACCAGAACTTTCCCTGTACAGTACACTTAGTTCTGAAAAATCCCAACAGCAGAAACAGAGCTGGAACATATATTGCAATGAGGTAAAGTACCAAGTCCAAGAGGTCACCAACACTGTCAGCGAACAGCGTCGACAACATTATTGGGAGGGACGGGATTTTTTTTCTTCTTCCAGAAAATGACTAATCTTAATGAAACAAAAACAGAACTAAGGTGGATAAAGAAATTATAGAGAAGCCAATTTAATTATTTGCCTCTGCCAGTAGCAGAGAAAACGTAGGGTAGAAGCAATATTTTTAAGAAGAATGTCTGAAAATTGAGGCAAATGCAACTGGTGGCAAGATAGCTTCAAAACCTGAAAACAAATTATTCAGTCCAGATGGTATCTACCCCAGTTTAAATTTTCAAATATGAAATTGCTGATTATCCAACAAAAATATGTAACTTTTAAGGCGCCAGGCTAGAAAGCAGGAGACTCTGAGTTCTAGTCCTGCCTTAGGCACGAAAGCTGGCTGGGTGACTTTGGGCCAGTCCCTCTCTCTCAGCCCAACTCACCTCACAGGGTTGTTGTTATGTGGAAAATAGGAGGAGGAAGGCGTATTAGGTATGTTCGCTGCCTTGAGTTATTTATAAAAATAATAAAGGTAGAATTTAGAAAATATATAATTTTTCCTCCAAAGACAGCTTCTGTATCTAAAGACGGCAAAGAGAGTCACATTTCTAAAATATTTATTTTATTAATAAAATATTTATGTATTTATTAAATGTATATACTCTTGGCAGTTCCAACAACGCTATCTTATTACTTATTTGTTAAATTACTATCTTGTTTTTTTCATAGCATACCCAGTATTCCTTCCCCAATTTTATCCCGCAGCCCTAGCCTTGTAAGATAGGCCAGTCTGACAACGTTTGGCCAAAGTCCCTTATGGAGCTTCCATGGCTGAGGATAGATTTGTACCTTGATTTCCATGGCCAAAATCTAATACATTAACCACTACACTATATTGTAATTATATACTGTATATGATGAATACTCTGCTTAAGTTTCTGGAAAGTGTTATTAAAAATAAAATTATAAATCAATACAAATAAAATCATTAAACCAACAGAAGGAGAAATCTTGAAGAAGTATCAACATGGTTTCTGCAAGGTTAAGTTGTGTCTTGCTAATCTTTTAAAGTTCTTTGACAGCGCAACAATTAAGCAGATGGGATTGAAGATGTTAGTGAGGACTTTTGTGTATGTGAACTTTTAAAGAACTTTTAATAGAGTTCAAAGGAAACTTCAGAACTAAAGAAACTCAAAAGACACAAAAGAGGATTTGTCATTCTAATACAAATGATAGTAAACCCAGAGTCACTTTTTAATGAGATGCGTGGTGACAAATTTGATATATAAATAAATAAACAAATAGGATTTCATTGATCTGGAATGAAAACTGTAGTAAGCTGGCCAACCTATTTGATTATATAAAATTACTCAGACTAGTTAAAACAAAACAAAAGTAAACAAAAAGATAGTAACGAGTAGCTCTAGTAGATAGGAAAAAACGGCAACTTGTCTTCTTTCACGTTTTTTTAAAAATGCTTTTGGGTCAGTCTTGACGCCTGGAGGCTACATGGACAAGCCCATGTAGTTTGCTTGGCAATTTTTGGAAATGCCTTCTTCCTAGGACTGAGAAAGAAGACAGTCCCAGCTAGCTTTGTGGGTTTTGTGCCTCAGGCAGGACTAGAACTCACCATGACCCGTTTCTAGTTCAGTGTCTTTAACCACTACACCAAACTGGCTCTCCATGTTTACATACATTTTAAAAATTATTTTGGAAGAAAATTTGAATCAACTTTGAAATCATTCCTATAAACAATTCATATTCTAAAAGAAGTGAAATGTTTTACAAGACACAGTCTGCACAAGGCAGAATATATTCAAGTTAGTTATATGGTCAAAAAGGGTCACATCACCCTGGGCACAGAGAGAACTACTCCTGTCTGTGCTCCTGCACTCTGAAGATGCCGGTCACAGGTGCTGGCGAAACGTTAGGAAACAAAGCTTCCAGAACACGGCCACACAGCCCGGAAGACCCACACCAGCCATCTTAGTTATATGGTGTTGTTGTGGGGTTTGGTTGGTTTTATTTATTCTGCTTTGGATCATTTTCCTCAATAAATAAATGAACAGGTATAACGTTTTTGCATCATTTGTTTAATAAGTTTCTCTTTATCTGGTTTTAGGACTTGTATGGCAAACAGGTCATGTTTTAGGACATATTTATGCAGAAATATTGAAAATTCAAAAGGGCTCACAAATTTTTAAGTATTGCTGTGCCATCATGGTTCAGTCCACACATTAAGCTAAGTCAAAATGTGATATGTTTAATTTTGACTAAGCATATTGTATGAATCTACCCATTTGATTTATTCAGTGATCAAGGTGAGAAAACTGTCCCACCCTAGCAAAAGCAACCTCTTCAGGGGCTCTGAGTACCAGTTGGAATACCAGTTGCTGAGCTGCATAGAGAGGAATACTGTGCTTTCGTGTTATGACTTGAGAGGCATGGCAAAGATAAGATAGGTCCTTGATCTGATTCTGCAAGCTTCTTATGCAAAATTAACTTGTTCTGGGAGCTGTATGATTAGCTTAAGATCTTCCAAGAAAAACATTGCTTTTAAAAACTTCTTAACTCCAGCCTTAAATGTGCAGATGTCAACTCGGTTATCAAAGACTATGAAGGCTCAGTAGCGTGACCCTCTTCCCTTACTATCATCAAAACTACAAAACTGCACAACAGAACAGTTCTTTGTAGTAAAACTTTCTCTCCACGCTCAGGAAGGCTTTTTACCTTCCTAAAAGATAACTTTTTTTTTTTGTCAGACTGGCCTAAGCAATTTAAAAACATTAATTCTATTCATTGCTCTGGCAATGTTAATCCATAGCTTAATGAAAGCAAATAAAAGAATCTGCATTAGAACTCTTCTTTTAGTATTTAAAATCTAGCCCCAATATTATCAATTGAAAAACATTGCCATTTTCACCTTTGTTCCACTTACCCAATACAATAATTCAGAGAAAACAGTTGGAGCTGAAGAAAAAGATCTGAAGATAAGCACAATATGACCAATACAGACTTCCAAGTTGGTTATAAAACCACCAACCACATCCTTATGGAATCTTTAATCCATTTTTAAATTTCGCAATGTATTTCTCAAAAGAAGCAGTATCCTCAAAGAGAAAGGCAACTTAACTCAATCTTCACACATTTAACACCAATACAAGAAACCTAACATTCATTAACTATCTCCTAAAGAAAACTTTCCCACAGCATCTGAAAGACAAATCACTTTCTAAATCACATTCAGTTACCACCACGCAATATGGCCAGAGCAGGAAGTTTCTTTCTTTAATCACTAGGAGGTGGGTACAGGCACTCAAGAATTATACCCATTCACAATCAACACTCCTGCTTTGCTGACGGGCATTCCTCAAGCAGAGGGAATGCTCTGCCCTCCGTGCCAAGGCAGTCTCGAGAAGGGCACTTTGTTCCCACGCGAGAGGTCTGCAACCAAGCGCCGAAGCGCAAAATGCTCCCGGGCAAACTCCAACCGCATTTTAGGATACTCCATCCCTCTCTTCCCATTGCTACCCTCTTTCAGCCAGGCATCACTTCATACCGATCAGCCACGCTCGGACCTCAATGAACTATTAAAAGGGGGGGGGGAGTCACCCTAAAAGCATTTTTTTAAAAAATTCCTCTGGCTTCTTAGAAACCGTGGAGTCCTCGGTGCTCTCTGAGCTTGGTGTTTGCTTGCAGACGTTTCGTTATCCGACGAAGTAACATCACCACCCCGCCCGAAAGCGGCAGCCAGAGCGCTGGGGGGGAGGGGCGGGACACCCCTGGGACTCCCGGGATACTCAGCAAACTCACTTTACGCCGCCAGGCCAGCACCGCCCCCCCCCCCGGGTCTAAGCAGCTTCAGCAAGAGCGGCCCCGCTGAGGCGGCCTGGCCCCGGGGGGCCTTTTGTCCCTTTTGTCCCCTCGGGGGGCTCCCGCTCTCTCCCCGGCCCCGCCAGGAGGCGCCCCCGCCCGCCTTCTCGCCGGCACTCGAGCCCCGCGGGCCTACCTGGGAAGCCTCGGGGGGCGGCCGGCCCCGCCACCGCAAGGAAACGCGAAGCAGCCTGGCCCGATGCGCGGTGGCCGCCGCGCCGTCGCTCGAGAGGCTCGGCAGAGCCCTCAGCAGCGCCATGTTGGGGGAAGAAAGGATGACGGGACGGTGGAGGACCGGAAGGGGCGCCCGGCGCCGGAAGTGAGCCCGGGCGGAGGGGGAGAGAGAGAGAGAGAGAGAGACTCCCTCTCCGTCCCTCTCCCCGCCCCGGCTCACTTCCGCCTCCCCCTCCCTACGAACTTCCGCCAGGGTTGGGGGCTCGGGGAGTTTGTCAGCACGCGCGGAGGCTGCCCGGCCCGGTTTCCCGGGGGCTTTGCGTGGCTAAAGTGGAGGGCGGGGCCCGGGGGCGCCTGGTCCTCCTCCTGGAGCGGCGCTCCTTCTTCTCCCGCCTGCCGAAGGCTCTGGGCCCCGGCGAGCGCCATGCCCGGTCGGGGGCGCCCGCTGGCTTGGGCTTCCCGCGCACCGTCTCTGGCTTTGCTGCCCCGCCAGGCGGAAGCCGCGTTTACGGCCCAGGAAGGAGCCGGTAGGAAATAATTCTAGCGGCCCGTCCGCTTCCGCGGGGCTCGGAGCGGCCCTCATGCCGCTGGTCCCTCCTGGGCGTTTCTGCCGGCGCGCCGAGGGATGGACCTGCCGCACCTCACGGAAGAAGTCGGCGACAAGAAGTCGGCGGTTCGCTTCTTGCAGGGCCACGGGGTCCTGCACGCGTCGCGTCGCGTCGGTGCGCGGAAGGCCACGACACGATCCTGACGTTGTCGGACACGCGAGACCGCTGGAGGTGCCACGTGCGTTGCTGCCGGCGGGAAATTCCCTTGAAGAGCGGCACGTGGCTGGAGCGCACCCACCTGCCCTACCGCACCGTGGTGCTGTTCGTGTACTGCTGGTCGAAGGAGCTTACCAGCATCGCTTTCTGCCAGTCAGAGCTGGGCATGAAGTCCAAGAAGACAATAGTCGGCTGGAACCACTACATGCGCGAGATTTGCGCGCAGTCGCTCCTCAGTAGCCACGTTGCCATCGGCGGGCCCAACTGCACAGTCGAGATCGACGAGAGCCTGCTCGTCCGGCGAAAATGCAACGCCGGAAGGCTCTGTAAGGACCAGTGGATCGTTGGGGGTGTCCGTCGCGAGACGGGGCACTGCTTCATATATGCTGTTGACAATCGGTCTGCATCAACGCTGGCAAATGTAATTGCATCCTCTGTTTTACCTGGCTCTACCATTGTAACAGACTCTGGGCGTGGTCAGATGAATGTGGAAAGCATTCCTGACATGAACTACCGCCATCTAACTGTCCATCGTCAGGAAGATTTTGGGAATCCCGCATCCGTCACACAAACACACACAGTGGAAGGTATGTGGAATCTCGCCAAAATGAAGTGCAAAGAACGCTGGGGTGTGGTTGACAATTACCTCTGCGAATTTATATACCGACGCCGTAATCACAACAAGGATATCTTCAAATGCATTCTACATGATATATCTCTGCAATATTCATGTAACTGAGCCATTGATTGCTAAAAATTTGCAAAACCTGCCTGTGAATTTATCTTCTGTCCCAAAAAAACCCTTTTAGACATGAGATGTCATCACTAGTGGCAGGCAAAAAAGGAACAAGAGCCTTGGAGTCACCAAAAATAGAAAGTTATACTGGGAATCCACAGTAATGAATTACCAGAATCAATCGGCTGTTCCCTGAATTAGTCATACTTGCAATAGACTCCTTGAGATAAATGGATATAAACTAATAGCACAGTTTTAAAATTAAGAACTATAAACTATTAGTGTGAAACAACTTAAATAAATTGCTGATTCTATTGATCTGTTACCTGAAGGCATTTTTTATTCTTAAAATTAAACGTACAAGGCTGCAGTCTTATGCACATCAATTTACGGATAAGGCTTAAGAGTTTTTTTTCCCCCCATGTAAATATCAGGAATTTTGGGTGGAGGAAATAGCAAAATGAACCCCTGGTTTGGGGTTCTGAAGACTGGAGTAAATTAAAGACTGGAGTAAACCTGGCTCTGCCACTTGGCCTGGGGTGGGGAGGGAAGACATCAAATGTGGGGATGGCTAGCCCCTTAGAGGCCTGTTGTCTTCAGCCCCGGAATTCATCATTTTCTTGGACTCTCTCTTTTGGTAATGTTTTGTATAAATTTTTATGTCTTATGTATTTATATATATTTATTGTTTTAATGGTTTGTGTGAGCCACCCAGAGTCCCCCATTGGGGGGAGATGGGCGGGGATAAATTTAATAAATAAATTCAGTGATGAAAATCTTTTCTTACAATCATAGCTCCATGCTCATTCATCCCAGGAAAGCTGAATCTTTTGCTCATTGTTTTTGGCTGCTGTGCACATTTAAAAGTAGAAGAGCTGGAATAGGAAACGGGCAGAGAGGAAGAAATTGAAGTACAAGTAGTCCTCGCTTAACAACCCTAACTGGGATTGGAATTTCCGTCACGAAGGGATGTGGTTGTTAGGTGAAACATCACATGACTGCACCATTTACTAACAGCACTTTCAGTAGTTCCGTTTGCAATCATTAGGCCAGCAATGTGCCGTCGTTAGGCAAGGACCTCATGCTTCTGCCCTCCTATGCTCGCCTCCACTTCAACTCCCCCACCTGCCTCCATCCCCCACATCTCTGCCCTTTTGGCTGCCCTGCACTCCACCACCCCTGCCACCCCCAGCTGACTCATGCTGTTTTCTTCAGCTGCTGATGAGTTGTGCCCAACCTGGTCCTTTGCGAGGCAGTTGCTAGCCTCACAAAGCCTCATTGCATGCAGTCAGCAGCTGCCTCGCAAAGGACCAGGCTGGGCATGCCTTGTTAGCAGCGGAAGAAGACGATGAAGGTCAACTGGGCATGGCAGGAGTGGCAGAGTACAGAGGTGTGGGGCAGAGTGGGCAGCAGAGGCAGCGCAGTGCAGGGCATCCAAAAGGGCAAAGATGGGGGAAATAGGGTTGAACCACACCCTGCAGTCATAAATGCGGGCAGTCTGCCAAGCACCTAAATTTTGATCACGTGACCGTGGGGCTGCTACAACAGCTGTAACTTTGAGGACCGGACATAAGTACCATTTGTCCAGTGCTGTCATAACTTCTAATGGTCACTGAACAGGTTGTTAAGTGAGGACTATCTATAGTTTTTTCTGAAGTCAAATTCAAACTGTCTTTATTCAATATATGTATACTCAGATGGAGGAATGGCAATTCTGATCATGTATGCAAGTTGTGGAGTCATTTCTTCACTTCCTATGCAGTTCAGAATACTATATTAGCTATATGGCTCATAGTATAAAATAAAATTGAACATGATGGAATTGTCTCTATTGTTCTAAAGTACAAGACAATCCCTAAGGAGTAATCTAACACATGTTGGCATTGTTTCAATCACTCTGTTAAGGTTCTTCGCTTTATAAGTTGATTGCAGCACCAATCTAATCAGACAATAACCTGAAAAGGGGGGCGAATCTAGAAGATCTGGACCAATTAGCATCATTTGTTTTATATATTACTTTGTACATAAAAATTAATTGGACTTTATTTACTTTGATTCTAATATCAAGTTCCTTAACCTGTTTGTCTTGCATAAGCGTTATTTCAATTACTAAGTAAAAAACTCAAGTTTGTTCTCTTATAGCTCTTTTAAAAAAGTTATTTTTTGGGAGGCAATTTATAATCTCACAATTCAGCTAAATTTTCAAAAGTTTAAGATATTTAAGAATAAAACAAACATTAAGTGGAAACTATATTTGAAATCAGAAAACAATGAAGTTAATGTAAATGTAGGAATGGAAAGAGAAAAAAGTTGTAAAAAATAGTGGAAATAGATAAAAATTTGCAATTGTCTCTTCTAAAAGCTAGGAAAATTAGGGCACAAATGGTCTGGGCCCTCACTGTACAGGTCACCTATATTCTACAAAATTAGGATGTTAGCTTCTGTTCAAAGCTAAACCTGTATAAAACAGAAAATTAGGTAATATGGTGTGATCTGCTGCATTATAAACCATTACAAAATACAGACAGCAGCTATCTTGCCAGTAGAAAGCAGGCTGGAAGGCAAGAACAGTGGGGAAACAAACAAGGAGAGCTACTTTTGAATATCCTCTAAACTCTGGGTTTTTATCCCAGGAAATAATGCACAATATTGACACCCTAATGACTTCAAGCCTATCTTGTACCATTTGTGGCATGCGTGAATATTGTTAACAAACCAAACCAAATATACACTTGAGCTATTGCAGCCTTTATATTTCCAATATAAATATTTTTATGTTCAAGATATATTTATAGTTCAGTTTTATGCATCTTTGACAAGAAATAGTCTACTTCAGCTTGACTAGTTAGACATTTAGGTAGCTTCACCTCTTCCATAAAAAAGAACTTTCATCTACAAAAATAGTCCTATGACTAAATTGGTTAGCATGAACTTTCAGAGCTTAACTCCAATTCGCAGCAGCAGCAGCAGCAAGTTGCTGTGCCAAACTGTATTTTCTGTTAATCATAGACCTAAACAACCTCTTTAATGGGTTTACTTTTACTCTGGAGAAGCAGCGGCTATAGGGCTCAGGTCTGGAATGTGCTCTAGGGCAGGCCTACTGTTGTTTAAACCTTGTCCCCTCTTTTTCCCTGAATGCACTACGTAATAGCAAGACCACCTTGGGGAGCAAATCACACCAGTCTGGCTGTAAGCAGTGTCTTACCACATTACCACAATGGCTGCATCTGCCCATGTTACAAAGGAATATCGAAGACAGGGTCTTTCCATCTTGGCCCCAAGGCCTCGGAAATCTTGCTCTAGACAACCGCCGTTCTTTGCGTTCATGTTGTATTCCGACATGCCAAGTGGCACATTTCCCCCCCTCCATCTTTCCAAGTACAAGGCCAAAGTATAGTGCCTGTTAACTTATACCAGCGTTTTGCAACCTTGGCAACTTTAAGATGTGTGGACTGCAACTCCCACAATTCCCCAGCCAGCATGGGAATTCTGGGAGCTGAATCCAGACCTTAGAGCTGCCAAGGCTGAGCAACCCTGAGTGGTATTATTGCCGAGGCACCTTTGCCATTCACGAATACTTTCTACCTGAGGCTTAGTCCTCTGTGCAAATGCAGCCCTTGGGGTTTGTATCCAGGGCCCGTGGCTGCCTGGCCTGAAGACACCCCACCGTGGCTTATGGCACAAGGCACAGCTCAGGCAGCCGAGGGGCCACCAAAACCGGCGTTTCCCAGGAGCCACAATCAACGGCCGCCCCTTTAACTAGCCTGGTTTCGCGCAAGGGATTCCGGGAAGTGTATTTTGAGCAGCGCGCTGGGGAGTTTCCCGTCGGCGCGAACTCTCTTCCCACTCAGGGAGACGCAGCGGCCGGGCTCCAGGGACGCCCACGCGGGACTGGAGCCCGTCGGGCCGCGGCCGTTCCTCGCAGGTACGCGGCGCAGGGCCGAGCTCGGCGGTGCTGCGGCGCGAAAGGGCTCCCGCCTCAGGCAGCGAGGGGGCGGGGTTTGAGCGCACGGGCGAGAGGGGGCGGGGACCGGCCCCGCCTCCGGCCGCGGAGTGGCGGCGCGGCGCCGAGCGGCAGGCGCGGGGGCCAATGGGAGCGCCCGAGCGCGCCACGTCACTGCCCGGCACGCGGGCCCGCGGCTGAGGTAAAGCGGAGCGCGTGGCGGGGCGCCGTGGCTGCCTCGGCGGCGCATGGAGGCGATGCCTTGCCGCGACCGGCGGGCAGGCTCGGCGGGAGCCTCGCCGGCGGCGGAGCCAGGGACGCCGGCGGGCGGCGAGGCCGGGCCTCGGCAGCTGCGCTTCGTCGAACCCGGCCCGGGCAGCGGCGAGAGCCTGAGCCCGGATAGCAGCAGCAGCGGCGGCGGCGGCGGCGACGGCAGCCGCTGCTGCTGCTGTGGCGGCAACGGCGGGAACGGCTGCTGCGCGGGCGACGCGGGCGCCGAGGCGGCGGCGGCGGCGGCGCTTCAGGACTGGCCTGGGGCGGCGGCGGCCCAGCTCAAACTCCTGCCCATGAACGACCAGATCCGCGAGCTGCAGACCATCATCCGGGACAAGTAAGCGCCGGGCGGGGGCACGTCGCGGTCGCACCGAGCGCGTGCAGAGCGCCGCGCCCGCGTCGCGGACGGGCGCCAGGTTGGCGGTCCTGCGCGGGGGCGGGAGTGGTGTCAGCAGTGGGATCCCGGGCCGACGGGCGGCCTCGCCCGCGCGTCTTCCGCGCGCTCGACTGCAGCCCCGCGTGGGGAGGATGGGCGTTGCCGCCCGGCGAAGCCAGCAAGCAGGCGAGGCGCGGGGAGGGTCGGGTCGGGCTCTCGGCTTCGTCGCCGGATGCGGGCTGCACGGATGCGGGCCGATGCTGGTGCGGGAGCTCAGCTCCACGGGGCAAAGCGGCGGGGGTCTCGCTTTCCGCGTGGCAACCAACCGGAGGGTCTGCCGGAAAGCTGAAGGTGCCCCCTCCCTCTGGTTGAAGGACTGGAGTCTTATTTTGCAGAGGAGGATGGCTGTTGTTATCGTTATTATATTTTTATCCCGCCTTTATGTGTGTGCGCGCGTGTAAATAAATAAAAGGAGGTCAACTCCAGGCGGCAGACATATCTATTACCCCGATTTTCCCCACAACAACGACCCTGTGAAGTGAGTTGGGCTGAGAGAGAGAGAGAGAGGACCTGGCCCAAAGTCACCCACCTGGCTTCTGTGCCTAAGGGAGGACTAGAACTCAGAGTCTCCTGGTTCCTAGGCCAGCACGTTCACCACTCCACCAGACTGGCTCTCTGTTATGCCAGGTACAAAGTGATCCTTGGAAGGGTTTTCTTTTCTTTTCCTTTTATTGCTTTTGTACACAGGAAGAATCGAAAAATGGTACAAGAAAGGAAAAAGAGACAAAAACAAAATGTTGTACTCTTCTTTAAGAAAGTTGGGTTTGAGATAAAGGGTTAACTTTGACTACGTGGAATAACATTGATCCACTTTTTTTCATTTACGTTTTGAGAAAGAGCCAGCTTCATAAGCAGAGAGGGGTCTTTCAACAAGTAAGCCTATCAGGCCTGCTGGTGTAAAAATGACAGCCAGGCATTTGGGAATCCTGCTTGAAGACGTGCTTTAGCCCGTAAATGCTACTATATGTGGATTTTTGGTTTCAGTTCCCCTGAAATACAGGCATGTTACTGCCATTGCATAATAATTCTTGAGGTAATATTTACTTGAAATGTATGAGATATGGGTGAATCATCCATCCAGATTTTACTCAGCTAGGAGGAGTATTAGGAAGGTACAGTCACACCAGATGACACTCCCCTAAGGCATCTTCTGTTCTGTACAGTTGCCAGTCTGGGTGGGGGCAAGTGTTTGTGCCCTTGAACAATCAAGGAGTGTAGAGGAAACAAGTTCTGAAAGGCAAGCTTTCAGAATAGGGCTTTCAGTTCAAGTCTGTGTCAAAGTTCGTTGAGCGTGGAGGTGCAAGTCTGCCTCTGCTGTCTCACTGTTGCTGGCTTGCTCTCAGATCTGGCTTTGTCATAGTACTTAAGACCTGATGAGTCTAGCTGTTCTTTATTAAAGCATTTTGCTTTGTAAGAAGATGCAAAAGAGCTTTTTGGCTAGGCAGACTTTTGAGATGAAATGAATGTTCTTGCAATAATGCTGAACCTCATTTAATGGAGACTGATGGATTTCAACATTGCACTGAACCTGTATGTGGTTGGTTTGATTGTGGCTTAGCATGGAGGAGCATAATGTGAAACTCCAGTACAATACACTGCTCCTGAAAGTCCAAAGGTTTGTCACCAAATAATGTTTAAAGTGACAGAATAAATATATTGAATACATTTATTATTAATCAAACTTAGATTTTGTTCCGGCGCCACCCATTTGGGGGGAGCCCCTGTCATGCCACTGAAAGACTTAAATGTGGCCCTTTTGCAAGAAAGGTTCTGCACCCCACCCCCGACTTAGCATTACTGTGAACTCAACCACTGTGCTTATAAGCCATATGTTATGACTTAATGTACAGAATAAGTACAGCCAATTGTGATTTATTTAGTAAACCATTGTTAACTAAATCATGGCTTACTGTGATGTGTTAACCCAGTCATTATAGCATTAGTGAAATAGGAAGCAAAAGAACCCATGCTGTGGCTGCAATATGAAGCCAGAATTTTGTGTTCTGAGAATAGTAATAATTTCAATATATAATTTTTATTTCTGCCTGTAGAGCACTCAGTAAACAACAAACTGGCGCACTGTATTTCATGACTCCCACTTCAGGCTTCTTGCCAGCTCTTATAGTTACAGCAGATGGAGGCATCCAGATTTGTTATTTGTTGGTACATATAAACCAGGTTCTCTAGTTTGTTCTTCTTGTAGCAAGTCACAACTTGACTTGTTCAGAGAGAAACAAGCTAGTGTTTCTAATTCACGTAACAATAGACAAACCAAAGGTAGATTGTTGACATTTGCTGTCACACTTTCTGGCAGGAGGAATGGAGCAGGTTCGTGGGTAATGAGAGTACTGGTTTAGTGCTGCATACGTACTACATTTTGATTAGCAGAATGGTGACGGGCCCAGCATTGATCAGCAGTACCAATGTGCTTTTTGTTGATAATTCATGGAGGTTACGTATCCAGCGTTATGCTGGAGTAGCCACATGTCTAATGCTGATGGTTCACTTAAGTCCCAAATGGGGTGTGTTTGAACAAATGGCTAACTATAACTAACTTTCTAAATAGCTCATGTACTCTGGGCATCTGAGTGTTAGGATTTTGCTGCTCATTCTTATCTATTCTGATTTTGATTTTATACTTAATGTGATAATTAAATTCCTTCACAGTTTGTTGAAAGCTATTTAGATAATGTTATTTAAGTGGATGGCATATAAATGTACTTCACTGAATAACTGGTGGGCTTGCATGGTTTTCATTGGTCTTAATAACAAGCAATTTTTTTTTTAAGAAATGAAAAACAATGACTGTAGATGTTATAGAAGTTGGTACTGTCCTGTATGCAACTTCATTCTAGAATTATTTAGCCAGGAGTAATTTCCGCTAAGTACAGTGGAGCTTATTTTAAGGTAATGTCTCCTCGTTATTAAACTGATTGGAGAAATATATCCACACTTACGCTGCAGTCCTATACGTTCTTATTTAGTCCTACTGTGGAACAAGCTGGAAGTACTTTCTAGATGACATTGCAAATTACCTGAAATATTTTTCTAGGTTTATGTATTTAAAGATCAAAAACAGCAGGCAGGATGGGGCAATGAAAGTTGGTTTCCTTTTTTTTTTCTTATCAAATTAAATACAGACTTGGTTTCACATATTATGCTGAGTCAGGGATTCTAAAAGGATAAATGACCTCCTAAAATGATAAATGAATATCATTTTCAACCCCACCAAGAATAATGTTAATGATTTCATTTGGGCTAGGGTTGAGCAAGAAAGAAATGTCACTTTGAATTATAAGTTTGGAAGGGATCTTGGAGATTTCCTAGTCCAACCCCCTCCCCAAATAAAACAATAATTGCTGCTTTGTAAAATAAAACCTTTTCACTAGAAATGAACAATAAAATTTAAGGCCATATTTTTATTATGGTGGATGAGCTTGTTTGGTTTTGCATAATTCCTGAAATCTGGATTTTATTTTTTAGACAGCCATTTCTTGTTCCACATTTATTTTGGATCAACATTTGCTGTATATAGCATAAACTGTAGAAAATCCTGACTTTGTTGTTGGCTTATCCAGGAGCGAATTCTGGCAATGATTCTGTTTTGTATGTGCAATCCCAAAACATTTTTTCTTTCAGAACTTTCAAGGGTCACAACCTACAGTTTGAGAATTCCTGGGTTAAGTTATAATATGGTTTCTTTGGTTTTAGCTTAGCATGTTGTTTGCACCAAGCTATGTGGCTTATAAAACTGGCACATGGCAAGAATGGGCAGCCAATGATCTGCATGCCCCCTCCCTACAGATCATGCAACTGGACCTTGGCAACAAAAAACAGTTTTCAGCTATATGATTTTTACTGCAGTTTTTTGCAAATAAGGAAAAAGATTAGTGCCTTAAACCCCAGCCTTGGTGTATTCCTGAATTCACCTCTGTCATTTGAGTCTGGGTGGCATAAATGGCCTGGACAGCATTCAGCCAATTTTGTATACTGTAGCAATCTTAATCATCTATTTTGCTGTGTGCTGTGAATATGGCCCTAAACTATTAAGGGTCCTAAACATTACCATAACTTTGAAGTCAAATCCGCATTTATAGTGCAAAACTTTTAGGACTGATGTAATACAGTCTCAAAAGGGTATTCTGGAGTGGGTTGGTTACAACTCACCTTGGATAGGCCTGGCATGCTTTTATAACCTCTTCTTTGGATTATTGTTGTGTGTTTTCTATAGATCTGCCTTTGAAGAAGGTTTGAAACTTGGAGCTAGTGCAGAAAGTGGAGGCTATTCTCCAGAACACCCTTTTGAGACTGTATTATATCAGTCCTAAAAGAATTGCACTATAAATGCGGATTTGACTTCAAGGTTATGGTAATGTTTAGGACCCTTAATAGTTTAGGGCCATATTCACAGCACACAGCAAAATAGATGATTAAGATTGCCGAAGCTGATTCTTCTGAGGTAGGGATAAATATTTACTGGCTCTGGTCTGAAGTGTACTTGGAAAAGAATTACATTAGGATCAGTGGCTCATTTCCGTTCTCTTACATAGGCAAGAGGGTTTCTAGCCATGGTATCTTGCAATCAAAATAACAAGCAGTCATGATAAACAATACAGGAATATAAAAATGAAAGCACATAAATAAGAGGGTACAGGTAAAAGGCTTTGAAATGAGATCATCACGTGCTCCTGAACAATGATGAAACGGGACATTGGAGAGTACCCCTGGGGAAATGTTTAAGTATGAGACCTATAATGAATTTGCATCTGTAATGACAAATTACATCCTATTGCTTCAAACAATCTCTTGTGTCTTCAATAAAATGCTGTGAAAATAAATGCCACTTTACTATTAAAGGATTTGAAAAATCATAGAGTTACACCACAAATGTCTTTGCTTCTCATCTTGTAACAGTTCATTGATTTAGTTCAGTGTTAATCTCACAATATGAGATTCCTGTGTAATGGAAACATTAGGGTTTTTTTTTTAATTTCAAAGCATTTTGAGTCTTACTGTTTATAAGACTTCAGGAGCATTTTGCAAAGATCAGTAGCAAGTCATTCCTTTGCTTCTGTCTACTTTCTAAAAGACATGACAAAGACAAAAGCGGAGAGAAAGGGATAAAAGCAAGTTCTGAAATTCTTAGGCCTAGGTACTTGCTATAACACTTAGCAGGGGTGGAAATAGTTCAGGTAAAGGTTACTACTAGCTGACCTGAGGGGACAGCCAAATACATCTGGTCTCTTATCAGAAGCAATAAATTTGGGTTATTTTTTTTTCTTCCCTTCCTGATGAAATGGCTGTTACTTTGTGGATTTGTTAGATTTTGTTTCCATTTTCTCCCTCGCAACAGCAGCCTTTGAGGCTGAGCTCAACTGAGAATGATTGGCCTAAAATATCCAGTGGGCTTTCATGGCTGTGGGTGGGCATTCCTCAGTGGTCAGCCTCCAGCTTCATTTGGCCAGATGTATTGGGAAAAAAGTCTGGACGTGGTTTTTGTTTGCAAGGAATGCTAACCTGTTTTCTTTTGGAATTGTTACAGATTTACTGTTGCAATAGGTCGGTGGCTTATGGAGTTGTACTTACGGCTGTTCTTTTCTCCAAAGCTATTGCAACAGCTACTTCCAAACAATCCCACATTCTGACTGTCTATTTTGAAATAAGCCTCAGTGGGTAGTAGCACCTGGCTGACCATGTCTGGGTTTGTCAGCTGAGCAGGGTGGGTCCTGGTTTGTGCAGGCAGTGGCAGTCGTCTTCTGTATTGCTGCCTCAAAATAACATGGACATGTCCATGAACTGTCCACTGACAGTTGAGTTCAGTTTGAAGGAAATGTTGCCCTTTTCTATTGAAACAGGGTGTGTGGTGAGAGCTTTTCCTCATGTACAAATTGTACTAGGCAGCCTCCTGATTAGTTGCACGCTCCAGGGCAAGTAGAATTATTGCTTGCTGTCGCTGACTTCATACATTTGTTATTGCTGCACTCAGCAGTGGCCCACCGTGTCATGAGCAGCGTATTCCTGTTATAAAATTGTCTCACTCAAATTCCTTTCTATTAGTATTGAAACATTTATAGTTTTAAATATCTAGAATATGTTGTAAAATTAATGTGTTGAAGGATTCATTAATTTATAACTCTCAAGACGGTGCAGAAAGCAGGCATGGAAAGTGTGAAGTCCTTAATATGGAAAGTTGTCTTTCATCAAAGTGCATTTCTAAGTTCGGTTTGCTACTGTCTTTGTGCTCCATCATTAGAGAGATGTGTGTTATGGCTTAGAAAAGAGGAAAAAGAAACTGGTGTAAGATCTGTGTAGATGGGTTATCAAGCTGATAAGGAATACTGTATGTAAGTGGGTCCAGAGCTTCTGCAAATATCCTGTAGGAATGAAGAGGTTTTTTGGTGTACTGAATGATCTCAAATATTTGTTTTGAGAGAAGATTAATATTTTCCCTTTAAAGTATTATATTAGTATATTTCATTAGCACTATATTTAATGCTAATAACATTCCAGAACCTTTAATGCCTCCCTGAAATAAGTAGATGCTTAATCATGGAATGCTTGAAGCAAGATTTCAAACATGGGTGATTCTTCTCTTGTCACTCAATAGAGAATAACAGCTGATTGTACTGGAATATTACAGGGGCTGGAGAGGAGAATATGAAATACAATTAAGAGAGTAAGATGCAGACTTCTCCAAAAAAGATCTGTCATACAGAATTGGGCTAGGCCGAGTGACTGAAGGAACAGTAGAATCAAAAGGTGTGGACTGTGGTGATCGTTGCTGCAGTAGTAGTTAGGTGAGGGGGTCCCTGTGTGCACTGCCTGTATCCAAAAGGGGTATGTGTTAATTTTTGTACTTTAATTCTTTTAAAGTGAAATTCAGTATTATTGGACTCTTTGATTTGTATATACCAAATACAGTGGAACCTTGGTTTACGAACGCTTCTGTTAACGAACTTTTCGGGTTACGACCAGCTCCGGCCGCAAAATTTTGCTTCGGTTTGCGAACTCCGCCTCGGGGTACGAGCAGGATACGCGGCCATTTTCCCTCCTGTGACACGGTCTGCGGCCATTTTTCTGCCCCTGACACGTGGTCTGCGGCCATTTTTCCGCCCCTGACACGTGGTCCGCGGCCATTTTTCCACCCGACACGTCGTAGGGAGGGGGACTCTCCCTCCAAGCAATAGCCGCCTCCCTGTCCTCCACGCCAGAACGGATTAACAGTAATTACATTGAACCTTATGGGGAAATTTGCTTCGGGTTGCGACCAATTTGGGTTGCGGCCAGAGTCACGGAACGAATTAAGTTCGTAAACCAAGGTTCCACTGTAGAATGTTTTAAAAGTAGTGCCCTTTATTGTTGCAAGAGTTTGCATATGAAGAGCTCTCTTCTATGAGTTAATAATGTCTTTGTAAGCTGCCCAGGGTCCCCTGTTGTGGGGGAGATCGGCGGTGGAGAAATCCCATAAATACATACATACATACATACATACATACATACATACATACATTCGTGCTTGAAAACAGAAAGGATGACTGTTAGCTGTTTTGCTTTCTTCAATTCTGCAGGCAGTGTGATAAAACCTGGGAGTAATGCTGCAGTTCCAAATTAATTGTAATTTCTGTATGTACCCTAAAATGTTTGATGGAGTTCTCCATTATATGGCCCTAATCCAAAAAATTATTTATACTCAAGGCTAGTCAGTAGGGTAAGAAGGTTCAGGAACTTAAATTGATTTCATGCAGGCTGCTCTGTATGAATCCATCCCATGAATACTTTTCAGATATGACCACCAATTGAGGCAGGTTTTATCAGAGTAGATTCAGTTGAGAAAGCCATTGGTGTCCCCCATTCTGCCAGAAGAAGATGAATGATCAGAGATTATGCAGAAATTTTTAGTTATATCTTAATAATGAAATTTCTTTTTGAGACAATTACTAACAGAAGCTCTGTGTCATGTAGATGTTTTAGCATTGTAGGTCGGTTATTGGCCATGATGGATAGAGATGATTAAAGTTGTTGGCCAGAACATCTAGGGGCACTATGTTGGAAATTGCTAGCAACTAAGATTTCTGTAATTATTGGTAGTATTGATTATGACGTTCTTCTGAATTGCCTTCATGGGCTAGACTTCAGAGTATTGAAATGCATGGGTTCTAGTCCTTCTATTATGAAATAAATAGGTGATATTTTGAAGGTTATTGTTTTACACTATGGCACTAGAATTCCACTGCTGCCCATAGAATTTCATAGGGTATGGTCCTGTCCCAATGCCTTAAATATTTCTGTGAAACCAATATGCGGTTGACATCCAGCTGAGTGCTTCTCGGCACCTAATTTTAAGAATACAGTTGGTATCTGCAAATATAGTTTGGATTTGACAGTGGGTTAGATGAGGATAAACGTGTTGAAGTTAAATTCTGATGTGATAAATATGCTATTGATTAGTAGAAAATTATGCTCTGTAATTGAGATTCAGCCTAATTTTAGAGGTAGGGGGCTTGTGCCTTCCTCAAAAGAGCAAGGTTGCCTTCCTCTTTCTTTAGGCTTTGCATTAGTTTAATTTTCTATTTTCTACTTTTAATTACTGTTAGCCTAAGATAGTGAATAGAATAGAAAAGTGGAATGTAAATCAGATAAATAATTGTTCCTTGATCCTATACTGACAGAATTTCTAAGGAGGTGGCATGGAATATGACTATCTTATTTAATGTATTAGCTGCAATAATTCACGTGCTGCACAAACCCCTGCACTTCACGTTGAGACTGCTGCAGTGTGCTCTGTAATGGGTTAATCTTGGAAAGCATTTGGAAGTAGCAATAGGCATAACATGCAGCATCCAAATTACTACTCAGTGCATAGTACAATGATCAAATCATACCAGTATGAAAAAAGCTGGTTGTGAAACTGTCCTGCTGTTAAATATCTGCAGCAAAGGCCCTTTAGGGTACGCCCTCATTCAGAGACCCACAGAAAGGATTTCAGTACTCATGTCTTGAGTGCGGCCTTTTGAGTTAATTCCCACATCTTTTGAATTCTGCATCTTAAGTACTTTCAACTATGCTCTTAATTTGTTTTTATATTTTGCTTTCTGCTCCCTGCCTTGAATGTGCTTCTCAGGTGGGAAGGTAGGCTATGAATCCAGTAAATAAATCTCATTGAGCCTCGCTAGGCTTTCTGTACCTGTAGATCTGCATAACCTGAACATGCATCCTAAAATGCGCTGTTGATCTCTTATAGCTGGACTTTGCAGAGGAAGATCAGTTACAGTGGGCAAGTTGGTTTGCCAAGGACCTGTATTTGTACAGTAATTATTGGTAATCACAGAACCAACTAGATACAATATAAGCAACGTGGAGTTGGTTTTTTCTATGTTTGTGTTTTCTTTAAAGCAGATGCAGAGGTTCTGCTGTGGTGGCACAGAAGCAGAGAGAAGTGCAACTTTCTTACTTCATGCTCGTCTAAACTAAATCATCCCCTAGAAATACATATTTAAACTTAAATATGGATTCAGAGAAAAGTTATATCTGTGTTTATTTAAAAAAAAAAAAAACTAGTGCTAACCGAAAACCCAAAAGAAATATCCAAGAAGATTGGAATTCCCTGACAAAAAGTATGGAAGCTTATGTGTGAAGTGGAACGAGTCTTTTGAAAATGTGTTAACCTGATCCGGTGATTTCAACTTTTCACTTGGTGATCTGCACAAAAGAGCAAAGATTGTATTAAATATGCTCGATCATACTGATAATTCAGGAGGCACCACTCTGAAATTCTTCAGTGTATTGTTTTGTTAGATTTATATCCTGCCTTTCCTCAAGAGCTCAAGGTGGCTTACATGAAGAATCATTTTATTCATTTTATTCCCACACAGGCAACCTTGCAAAATAGTTGGACTGAGAGAGAATGAGTGGCCCAACATCACCCAGTGAATTTCCATAGCTGCTGGTAGACTTGAACTTGGGTATCCTGGGTCCTGGTCCAACATCTTAATCAATATACCACAGTTTTAATTATTAAAATATTAACTTTTTTTCCTGTCAGGCATCTGCTGCTGTTGTTGGATGTTAGAGGATTTTAGTATGTTGCAGAAAGATTTTGAAGGTAGTTGGTGGAGGTATTCATGTGTAGAGCCAGTCTACAGGGCTACTGTGGAGCATCTCCTTGGCTTTTTGTCCTGATGTGGCACAAGAATTGGTGATGGCAATCCTGGAGATAAGCAGAAAGCAACTCCTTGTGGTGCACTCAGCTAGGCAGCTGGAGAGTGTCAGGCCACCAGTGAAGGCTTGAGGGTTGACTATGGGGCTGGAGCGACAGCTACAGAGCTCTTGCAGAAAACTGGCAGCAGTGTAGCAGCCTTTAGTACGCTGCTGATCAGCTGGCCAGGCGTGCAGGAGTTATAGGAGATGGGAGGAAGCCAGCTAAGGACTGAAGGCAAGTGTCATATCAGCAGTGACATCACCTGCATCTCTTTGTGGGAGGGGGTGGTCCATCCCCTCCTCAAGAAGCCATCCTTGAAACCAGCAGTACTGAACAATTTTCATCTAGTCTCTAACCTTCCCTTTCTGGGGAAGGTGGTTGAGAGGGTGATAGGCTTGCAGCTCCAAAAGGCTCTGGAGGAAATGGATTATCTGGACCCATTGCAGTCTGATTTTAGGCCAGGCTATAGTACTGAGGAGACATTGATTGAGTTTGTGGATGACTTCTGGAGGGGGAGGTCCAGGATAGGGGTGGTGCATCTATCCTGGCCCTCCTTGATCTCTCAATGGCTTTTAGTTAACTCAATCATGATATCCTTCTGGACTGACTGAGGGGTTGGAAGTGGGAGACATGATTCTCTAGTGAGTCTCTTCCTTCCAAGGTCAGTTCCAGTTGGTGATAGTGTCAGCCTTATGAAGTAGACCTGTTCAAGAAATCAACTCCATGCAAAGACTAGAACTGTACTATATTGAGATAGACCATAGAATAAAATCTTCCAAGTCTATGTATGTTTTTCCTTCCTTCCCTCAGCAGAGAATCTGTCTGAGTCTTTCTCATACTCTCCCATTCCCCTGAGCTTAAGATAGCCCTCAGCCTCTGCTTTGTGGGGTGCCACGGGGCTTGATTCTTTCCTGCTTCTATTTAACATCTGCATGAAACTGCTGGGCAAGGACATCTATCGCAGAGGCTTAAGTATCATCAGTATGCTGATGATGCTGAGTTGTACATCTCTGCCCCAGGCTGCCCAAATGCTGCTGTTGAGGTGCTTTCCCAGTGCCTTGGAGGCTGAGCAGGTCTGCATAGGGAGGAAATGGCTTCAGCTCAACCTTGACAAGACTGAGTGACTGTGATTTTGGGAATCAGTTGCACCCATTCCTAGAATGGGAGATATTTCTCATGGTCATTCATGCCTTAGTCACCTCCAGTATGGACTATTGCAACACACTGTACATGGGGTTGCCCTTGAAAAACATTAGGAAGCTTCAGCTGGTCCAGAATGCTGTGACATGGGCAGTCCTGGATGCTCCACAATACACCCATATGATGTTGCTGTTTTGTGAGCTGCACTAACTTTTAGTAGGCTTCTGGATGCAATTCAGGGTCTTGGTTGTCATCTTTAAAGCCCTACATGACATGGGGCCAAGTTACTTGTGGGACTGCCTCCCCAAATATTTCTGCCTGCTGGTGAAGCAGTGTCACTTGGGGGGTCCTCAGAAGAGTGCCTTCTTTCTCATGACACCTGTCTTGTGGATCATCCTCCCCCTTGAGATATGGACAACCTCAGCCCTGCTGGCCTTCCACAAGGTTGTGAAGACCTGGTTATCCCCCCAGGCCTTGGAGTCAAGGTGCTCATAAGAGTTCTGATATGGGTGAGGTGTATTTGTTTGTAAGATCATTACCTTTTATGCTTTGGATTGTGTTTTTGTTTCATTTTGAGCTACTTGCCACCGAGAGTGCCTTTGGTAGATGGGCTGCCATATAAATATGTTCAATAAATAATACTGTTTGCTAGGCATTTTTGTTTATATTTGTATGTTGAGCTTTTGGGGGGAATAAATCATTTCATGAAATAATTTGAGGAGAGATTGGACTGCCTGATTTCAGGGCTAATGCTAACAGTGCAGCAGTTTACAATAAAAAGGAGATTTGGGACAGTTGAATTTGGGAGCTGGTTTCCATAGAAGCAGCTTGAAACAGTATGTTTCTATTAGTGAAATCCACAATTAACTGAAGGCAAACATGTGGGAACCCTTTATGTTTCTGTTCTGTTGATGACTGTTTTATGTTACTTAGCACTTCTTTAAAAATTCTGTTTATTTCAGCAGTTGGAAACTGTGACTGATTTTAATTTTTTAAAATGAATCAGATTTAGGCTTTAGGTCTATCAGAGTATATATTAACAATTGTTCATCTCTATAATGCCCAGGTTTCTTGTTTGCTTCAACTGCTTTGGTTGCCCCCTTGGAATTTGTTCATGAGGAATACCTGGTAACTTCAACAAAGTTTAGCTAGACCCACATTGTAGCATGTGATATTAATTTGAGAAGGGGGTCTTAAAGACAAACTCCTAACTATTTTAAGTTAATGTGACACACGTACAGGGTGGGCAGAAGACAGATTGGATTTGCTAAGTGATCGCTTGATGGTTTATACTAGATTGAATGATTTCTTGAGTGCCAATTAAAAAAAAACCTGGAAGGTCTGGAGCTGACATGGCAGAAAACAAGGAGTCTAAGACCAGACAATATCATTTTGTAAACATATGCCAGATGTAACCAACTGGCCAGCATAAGAAGCAGGCTTGAAACAATCTGTTACTAAAGGGTAGGGAAAAGAATCTCAGGATTTAAGATATTGTATATCTGATTCTTTGCCTTTGTAAAAGCTAATGCTCTAACTAAGGTTGGTTCTATCTGCAGTGAAGCATCTTATCTATGCAACCATCCTGGACTTCCCACAAGAGCACCTAATTCCTAGAGAAGGAATTATTACAGTTTTCTGGGAGCAACCCTTCATAATTATAATTTCTTCTCCCACTATGGTGCTGAAAAGAAAAGGCTTAGAATAATGAGGCAAAATAATGGTGCAATGAGATTTTTCTTCTCCCTCTATAATTCTTGTGCTTCCAGAGAGTTGCCCCAGCTCTTTAGGACAGATTTTGATGGAGGGGGAGTCTTAAGAGGGCAAGGATATAGTTTACTACTGTTCTGCAGCAGAATGATTTAGTGAGATTCTGTATGTACCAGATTGGCTCAGCCAATATAGCAGCAGGTTGGTGGTCTCAAACCTCTCCCAGAAGTCCTCTGAATCTTCACCCCCTGTTCTGGCTTTGTCTTAGTCAGTACCACCTATCAGTGCCCTTTCTGACATCCTTCCCCTAATCCTGATGTATGTGAAAGATATGGCTCTCACAACCTGTGCTGTCCATTTGGCAATTAAAAGGTAAAAATGAAAAAAAATGCTGTAATGCAAACTCCTGGCAAGTGACAGAGGATTTAGCCCTTCCTTGGTAGATATACTAATTTCACAAGACATAAGCAAAATCAAACTTTTGAAATACGGAAATCCCTGTTTACATAGTCAAATGCAAATAGGATGAGTAAAGAGAAACTACAAAAAAATAATGTAATGCTCTGGACAGATCACGATGATACTTGTAGTGGGCTGTGAGAATAACCTTGAGGAAGAGGAGGAAGAGCTGCAGCCAAGGCAACAATCAGATAAGAGAAATCTCAGCCCAAAGCAGGAATAGAATTTGAGAAAGGGTCTTGGACTGGACCCTCCTCTTTAGAATAAAGGCGGGAGGGGAGGCACATTCAGAGTTGCAAGATTCTGTTACTGTAACCTTATAATAAAAATAGTTTTAGTATTCATGACTTTGGTGTTCAAGTCTGGTCTACCTTGAAGGGCTGACAATACTGGTTTGCTACAAATTCTTTCCTAAGGCACTGAAGCAGGATGCAAATTATCCCAGAAAAAATATATTTTAATATAATTAATATCCTTGTACATGTCTGAGATTTGATGTAAGTTGGACATAAAACTCAGATTCATAATTTGGAGAGAAAGGAGAAAATCAGCACCACAGAGGAAAACAAATCAACAATATAATATGGAATTCTGCTAATTTTTGTTACCTATGCCTACAGGAATAAGCTACTCTTATCTGCTTCAAATTACCTGGCCTTTCTTCAGATTCCTGGAGATTCCAAAACAGAATCAGAAATTGGGGAGAACAAGTATTAGTTATCGGCTTTTCCCAACCCGAGGTCACAGCTTCTCCTCTTGTTTTTCATCCTTTTAAAACTATGTATGGGAAGAAAGTATCTGATGCTCTGTGAACATGACAAAGCATATATCTCCTTTGTGAAGATATAGATTGTATTTGAGATGAGGGAATGTATATTCTGTGTCTGAGCTTGCAGCTTGTGCCACCTACAGCCACACCACCACCCACAGTTGAGGATGTTACAAGGCTTTGAAATCTGTGGAGTTATGGGGGGGGGAAGGATATAATATATGCTAAAGTCTGCTCCTTAGTGTATCAAATTGGCTACATATTCATGTACATTTGATAATAAGTAAAGGTGATTTGCTGTTTAATTTGTGAATCACCCACCATTGCTTGCTGTTTGTTGCAAACTTTTTTCATACCTTAAATAATGAATACATGCTTTAAAAAGATAAATAATATATATTTTTGTCAGGGTCTCTTTAAGTCTGACTAGAAGCATTAAAAGAAATTAATTTTAATAAAATGCAGAGGTATAGGATGTTATTGAGCTTTGAGGAATGTTCTTTGCAAGTTGCATTTTGTTTTATTAAACGCTCATTTTTGAGATTTTTTGGTGGCTTAAAATAAATGTTGAAAGAGTTTTGTTCATAGTACTTAAGGTAATCCTGTCTCCTTATTGTAGCCCAAATAATAAAAGTTACAACAACAGCGACGAATAAACAAAAGGTTCAACAAACTCCATAGCAGAAAGACATGGCTTCAGTAGATCTTTTTGATGGAATTTCTCTCTGGCAGTATTGGCTGTTGCTATAATGATTAATGTTCAAGGACCTTAGTGACATCAGATATAAATGTAAAGTCTAGACATTCTCTCATAAAATAATAGATAAAATAAATGTGCATGTTGCTAGTGTCATACTTTAATTATATTAAATATTCTGGGACAACAGAGTGATTCAAACTTAAGTTGAATCCCTAATGAAATTGATTTCTTCCTGCTTTTTGTCCAGGACAGCCAGTAGAGGTGACTTCGTATTTTCTGCTGATCGCTTGGTAAGCAATATTTTTCATGCACTTTATGTTGTGTTCATTAATGAAGGTATTATTACCATAATGACTCCATCTTTATACTTGTAGATTATTTAAAAATCAGTTATTAATACTATTAATGGTAGTATAGTTGCATTATTATGTTGCATTTTCATATTGTAATGCAGTTATTTCATCAAAGATTAGTGGGATTACTTAATATAAAATTAGAATTAAAGTTTAAATACTATTTTTTTAAAAGCAGAAGTTTCTTTTTCCCAGTGTCAAGATTTATTTACTTGTTTTTGCCAAGCAAAATGTTTCCACATAATTTTGTTGTTCAGTCGTTAAGTCGTGTCCGACTCTTCGTGACCCCATGAACCATATTGCGCCAGGCCTTCCTGTCCTTCACTGCCTCCCTGAGTTTGCTCAGTTTCATGCTCATTGCTTCAGTGATGCTATCTAACCATCTCATCCTCTGCCGTCCTCTTCTCCTTTTGCCTTCAATCTTTCCCAGCATCAGGGTCTTTTCCAAAGACTCCTCTCTTCGCATTAGGTGACCAAAGTATCTGAGCTTGAGCTTCATTATCAGTCCTTCCAATGAGCAATCAAGGTTGATTTCCTTTAAGATTGACTGGTTTGACCTCCTAGCAGTCCAGGGGACTCTTAAGAGTCTTCTCCAGCACCACAGTTCAAAGGCATCAATTCTTCGGCGCTCAGCCTTCTTTATGGTCCAGCTCTCACAGCCATACATTATTACTGGATTCCACAAGTGATCCAGGATCCATTATGGATTCTTGAATGTACATCCTAAAAATTTATGATAAACTATTTTCCACATAATAGTTTATCATAAATTTTTAGGATGTACATTCAAGAATCCATAATGGATCCTGGATCACTTGGTATCTTTAGGGTACTTTTTACTTAATGTAACCAGTTTTAAACTATTGGACAATTATTACTGTATTTTTCAGTGCCAGTTTTCTTGGAAATACCTGTTTACATGGAATCTCATCATTTTTCTTTCCCTCCTATTTGATTATGGTACTAGCTGATTCATGGAGATGGTTCCAGTATATATACAATGGGAAGAACCAGAAATCATCATTCACACACATGTTCTTTGGAAATCTTGTTTTATTGCCTTTTGAAAAATTCTAGAATCAAAGGGTTAAATGAGTAAACTCTGTTGTTTGGGTTGGTTCAGCAGTAATGCCAGTAGTGATGTGGAGAGAACTCTCCAAGATACTCTCCATTTATCCATCATTGTTGCTGTCCTATAATCTCATTTGGAATACCGTGTCCCATTCTGGCATCACATTTTAAAAGGGACATAGAAAAACTTGAGGAAGTTGAGAGGTACTGGCATGATAAAGGGTATGGAATGAAGGTTGGTTAAAGGAGTTGGACTAAGGGGAAATATGTAGTGCTCCACAAATATCTAAAAGGCACCCAGGGAAGGACATTTGTTCTGTATTGAAACCAAAAGCAGGACAAAGGCAAAGGGATGAAGCTAAAGGAAAGTAAGAAATCTTTTCTAATATTCAGTCAGAATCTACTTTCTGGCGGTTGAACGGTCTGCCTGAAACAATGATGGATTCTTCCTTGATGGAGGTTCTCTGAAGGGGGCTGTATGGCAACTTTTAGAGAACGTTTTAGTGAATTCTGCACTACGCAAAGGGTTAGATTAGATGACCTCTTCCGATTAATTCATTCTGTGAAACTGATTTTGTCTTACTGGCGTAATTCAACTTTTGAATTACTATTTTGTAGATGGTTAAATAAAATCCATTAGGTTTACTTTAGGCTAGGGAGGAAACAAGTTGTGCTTACAATGAAAGTGAAAAGAAACCTTAGGGCATTTATTGAAACTATGGTTTTGCTGTGATTATTTGAATTTTACCTCTCTTGCAGATCAGGCTTGTGGTTGAAGAGGGATTAAATCGGCTGCCATACACAGAATGCACAGTAACCACTCCAACAGGTAAAAGGAGGTAGAAGCTCCCAAGGGGTGGGGTGGCCCAGGCCAAATTACAAAAAGGGTTAGGGTCGCAATTATGACAGTTACAGCGTCCCATGGTCACACGATCACCATTTGCGACCTTCACTACCAGTTTCTGTCAAAGTCAGTGGGGAAGCTGGTAGAAGTTTGCAAATGGCAATCGCATGACGTCGCACTTAATGACTCTGCAGAATTTGCCTAACGGCTGTAATTGTGATAAATCAGTGTGGTCATGTGATGTTGCACTTTATGACTGCATCCCTTGGTGATGGAGTTCTTGGTCCCAGTTACTTGTTAACTGAGGGCTACCTGTGAAAGGCTAAAAGGGATAGATAACAGATGTATAACCAATCATAGAATTAGCATAAACCAATAAATTATTAAACAAAACATGGAATACTTTTTAGCAGAAATGTTATATAACATTCCCAGGAGATTGATGTCCTTGTCTGCTTTTTATTGTTGCAGGCATGAAAGAAAAACAAAGTGTATGGAAGACTAATGGACTTCTATGAAGTCAAAATGTGAATTGCTTTGAATTATAAAAAAAATGAACATGATAGTTTCTTGGTCCAATTTTTTTGTGGGAAGTACAGATTAAACAATACCTTGAGGAATACAAATAAACCAGTAAACAGAGGGTTCTCTCAGTTTTCTTAACTGTAGGATTGATCATTAGGTCAATGCTGTGATCATTCAAATACAGGTAGTCCTCATTTAGCTACTGCAATTGGAACCAGCAATTCTGTCGCTAAGTGAAGTGCTCATTAAGTGGGAAATCATGTGACCATGACTGCTTTCCTTTTCCCCACTCCCCCACCCTTTGGAATGCTCACCTTGGTGCTGGGATAATTAGCAAGAAGGGAATTAATGTTTGTATTTACATTCATTGGAGAGGAAGGGAATACAAGAGAGTAGGCAGGCACACAATGGGGAAATACACATTGAAAGGAATGTGGTGGTGCTGGCAACCCTGAGCACGCTCCGTAAATAGCCAGTGTATTTCCCATTGTGTGCCTACTTCCTCTTTTGTAATCCCTTCCTCTCCATCTCTCCGCTCTGCGGGGCAGGGGGAACAGGTCAGGCAAAGGAGAGACTGCCTACAGAAATTGTTTGTTTCTCCCTACCCCCAAGAGTGGAGAGATTAGAGAAGGAGGCCAGGTTGTTTGTGTAGCGCACTCATGCTGCCATCGCCACTGCATTGCTTTCAGTGTGTATTCCCCACTGTGTGCCTGCTTACTCTCTTGTAATCCCTTCCTCTTCAGTCTCTCTGCTCTGCAAGGGGGAAAGAAAGAAAAACAACAGGTCAGGCACAGGACAATGCGTACATGACTGAGGGACGCTGCAAAGATTGTAAATGTGGGCATGGGCACAAAGTTACTTTTTCACTACTGTCATAGCTTTGAACAGTTGCTGAATGAGGCAGTTGGTAAGCGAGGACTACCTGGACTATTTATCTAACATGTTCATCTTGCCTCTGATCAGAGCTTTTTGGGGAGTGCATATGACCCCAGGTTTCGTTGAAGTGGGTCTGAGAAATGTTGCAACTGTAGTTAACTAGCAAGGATATGATAAGTTCACTTCTTATTTTTGTATCAATATATCCTTCTAATTAGTTCCTTTGAGAGCTTTTGTGTAAGTAAGAGCTTTATATTTTCTGATTCATGGATTAGACCCAGACAGGATCAGTTGGAAACATAAGGATGTGCTTCTTAAGTGCTGGTAAAGGTGAAGATAAAATCTCCTTTAGGCTGAGCACTCTTCGTGGTGATTTCATGGCTGCATCTGTGTAGTTTTCTTGGAAACCATATACAAGTGGCTTTGCAGTTGCCTGTTTCTCCAATGTATTTTGACTCCCCAGCCGGGTCTACAGGTCTGGGATTTCCTAGTGGCCTTCCATATAAGCATGGACGGGTTCAAATTGGTTAAACTTTTCGGTTTCAGCTATGGTTGGCCAGGTATTAACTTCAGACGTTCAAAATCATGGGCTGGCTTCAAGAAGCATGCTTTGCATTCAGTCAGTTGGCTTTTTGTTCTGGCAGAAATGGCTGAACGAGCTGCATAATCAAGCCAGAGTCTATATGACTGGAGCAATAATCTGTAACTATTGATAAATAAATAGAGTCATTCTCTTAATTTTGCCTGGGATCTTGCTCAGCACATTAGCCTAAAGTAGCTTTCTTGACCTGATACGTTTCTGCCTGCAGGCTGGAGTTTGGGAAGTCCCAAGGCAAATCTATTGGGCAATTGGGGAAGGCTTCATTAAACAAGTAATGGAGCTTCCATAGTTATTTTTTCACTTCTTTGCAGAGGTGACTAGATTCTTTCCTCAGATTTCTGACTTGGAGTGGTATAAGAATATGGAAGATATATACAACTAATTATTTAACAACAGCAACTCATTGGGCTTTTCCTTCTTTGTGTGTATCCAAAGAAAATTATGAATGTGACTAAAATTTAAGAGGGAAATTTATTAATTGACTACTGTGCAGATGGTAATGAGATTTCAGCACTTAAAAAGAAATACATCTGTAAATTTTTGCAGTGAAAGTGCATATTAAGTTAAATTTTATTTCTTGTCACAGAAGGTTAGCCATTGCAATATTGTCCTGTCTTTCTGTGACTGGTAAGTTGCAAGTTTATAGATCCTCATTTTTGGTATTTAAACATGTCATTGCACTAAAAGAAGCCTGGGAAGTGAAGTTACTAGGTTTACTACTGAATAACTTGAAAAAGATATCAACCTCTGTGGAAACGTCTTTATTCATGTGTCTTTTCAACAGGGTACAAATACGAAGGAGTGAAATTTGAAAAGGGAAACTGTGGAGTCAGCATAATGAGAAGTGGTAGGTCACTTAAAGTTTCTTGTGTGCTTGTTGATATTTGTTATTATTAATCATATACCAATAATGCCAGAATGCAAATTGGAAAACAGTGCATGCAATTCACCTATTTAAGATAGATAACCATATTCAGGAAAATAGTGTAGAGTTACAAGGGGACTGACAGTACAAATACCATTTTTAAAGCTAGTATTTGTGCGTTCAAAAGACCAGCTGTATAAGTCCTTCCTGAATTTTATTCGAATGAAGAAGACATAAAATTTATGTCAAGAAGGGAAGGTCCTTCTGCTTGGAAACACTACGAAATCTGCTTGCCCTTCTTCGATGCGTAACTTTTTCCTGTTTTCCTCTCCCACTGAAGGCGAGGCAATGGAACAGGGCTTGCGTGATTGCTGCAGATCTATACGAATAGGGAAGATCTTGATCCAGAGCGACGAAGAGACCCAGAGGGCCAAAGTATACTATGCAAAATTTCCACCAGACATCTACAGGAGAAAAGTCCTCCTCATGTACCCAATTCTGAGTGAGTGCTTTAAAGAGTGTATTAGAAGCTGTGTGGACCGCAGAGTGCTCAGTTGGAACATGGATAAGTCACTGGCTAGATGACAGGCGTTAGCTTCTTGTGAGCCACAAAATACACAAGTTTCGTGCTTTGCTGGAAGGTCTATTCAGTGATCTAATTTAGCTGGCAAAACATTGATCCTGGGCTGCACATATTGAGGGAGAGGAATCTGATAATATAAAAGGAATGAATTCAACTAAGCAAAGGGAGTTATTGCTAGCTAATATAATTTAAGTGATGGCATGTTTAAATCTTCATAAAATATGTAGTAATTGACTATTTTTTCCTGAGTTCTAAGCTAGCCAAATATTTTGTAGAAGTTTCTTGAAAAGAATTGGGAATAGATTGTGCCACAGTTACTCAAACTCCAGTTGTAATCGTACTGAAAGGAAAGATGACTGCGACACACACCAAGTTTGAAAAGACACTTGGATAATTCAAAACTCTGTTTTCTACCCTCTCTCTTTCCACTCTTCTCCCCCACCCATTGACCAGGCACTGGCAACACTGTGATAGAGGCTGTAAAGGTTCTTATAGAACACGGGGTTCAGCCAAACGTCATAATCCTGCTGAGTCTGTTCTCTACACCCCATGGTAAGTTCAGGCAGCAGGGCAAACTAGTAGCATGCAATGAAATAAGAAGGGTGTTTGTGGGGAAAAGCTTAGCTCTCTTTTCATCCAAAGAGATCCCTGCACACGCTGGAAATGAATAGAGAAAACTCAACCACAAAAAGTATTATAGGTTATAGTTGATTTCTTTAAAAAGAGGCAGACAGAAGGTTTCAATATAGATCTATAACTAAACAAATATGTAAATCTAATGAGAACTTGATAAAACAATCTGTTACATGGAAAGGCATAATCCTTAACCCATCTGCTGCAAGATTTTAAAAAACAGGCTGCCTTTGCTGAACCCCATTGAAGGCACTGGTGTAAAAACCTTCAAATTTCAAGGTACAAATCGAGATGGAATGAATAATCTATCAATATACTCCTTTAACATTTGGAAAGGTTTTCAACATTCCTGTGTAGTGAAACCCTTTCATGTCAGGTTCATAAAAAACCAGTTTAATTGAAAGAGATTCCTCGTGTGTGCATGTGTGGTTGTGTGTGTGTTTGATGCCTATCAGGACCCAACTGAGTTTTCCCTTACTTATGTAAATAAGAGTATTCTGGAGAGGATCATTTCTGTATTATAGAGGTATCATTGAACTCCTTGTTATAGCCACAGAAACTTCATAAGCTATCACATATAAATTAAATATATGTCCAAAGAGAATACAGCTGTTAAATTTACAGAATACTGGGGAAGGAAAAAAAAAATGTTTGTCAACTGTTGATTGAAGCTTGTAATAATTGGATAAGGAGAAAAAGGCACATTCCAGAAGTGGAAAATCAACATAACTATATATATATAATTTACAGTTTTCTCTTTTTTAAGGTGCCAAATCAATAATCCAGGAATTTCCAGATATCACAATTTTAACAACAGAAGTTCATCCAGTTGCACCTACACATTTTGGGCAGAAGTATTTTGGAACAGACTGAAGTACTTAACCTGTTTGTGTTTTGTTACTGTAAGATATTATTATATCATTTTTCTACATTTTATAATTTGAAGTGGAGGTATCTATGGGAGTATTTAACATCTTTGTTTTTCTTTTTTTGTCCAGAGGTGAAAATAGTTGACCTGCGCTAATTTTTTATTTAAAAGGATAGATACTTGATCTTAAGTCTAGTTTTGTTTTAATAATGAGTTGGGGCAATAAAGCACACCATAGACATCTAATGTTGGGCATATTCAAAGTGCTGCCCTCTGCTTTATTTATTCTTTGTAGCCAGTTTGGCTGATTGCAACGGTAAAATAAACTAACTGTGAAGGCACCATTGTCTGTATTATTATTATTATTATTATTATTATTATTATTATTATTATTCAACTAAACTTTTTTCTGAAACGGATGGATTTTTCACTGGAAACAAGTGACACGTTTGTGCCAGTCTTTGGATGTAATTTTAGTTTTCCTAGATTGCATTCTCAAGCTGTGCAGAAGTTATGAGACGATAATAAAGATGTGTAAACAAAATGCAGGCAGAATTCAAAGGATGGTGTGTACAAAATATTACACTGTTCACACTTGCCCACATATGAATATATGAGTCAGCAGATGAGGCCATGCATGGCCATCAGATCTGGGCTGCAGAATTCTGAATGACCACCAGATGGAGGCAAAGAGATACAGAAACCCCCTAGTCTTTGCTGCCATCTTGTGATCATCCAGATTTTTACAGCACGGGTCAGTTTGTTTGCGTTTGAAAAATAGTAATTTTTACTGATTTTTAAATTAATACAAATGGGAACAATTAAGGACAAAACTAACATTGCATTTCATTACAGGTAACTTGTACACAATTTTAAAGCAAACTGTTTATTTCAGAAAGATCATTGATGTATATTGAAAACAGGCATTATAGGTCACTGCCTGGACAATATTTTTAGCTTGGCTATGATATCAGTAAATGTCTCCTGATTGCTGTCTGTTGTTAATCAGCTGGTACCTGAGAACCACAAATCGTTTGCATGTTTTGAAGAAAAAAAAAAACAGTAATATTCTAGCTCTGTTAACCTTGAGTTTTCTGTCCATAATCAGACCTAAGGATATTTATTGTCATTTCTTTAACAGCAAGTTCCTAATTCTTACTGAAGATATGTTTTAAGTATATGGGACATTGCTGGCTCCTAAAACCTTAAAACTTGGAGATGGTTGAATAAGATGTCCACTAACTGGAAACTGGGCTCTTTGTCCTTGTGACTAGTAGAACCTGACTAAAAATAAGCTAAATCATAAAAATGGCAGATTACATCATGCAAAACAAGACAAATTAATCCACCCTGGTAGTGCCCTAATGTTGTTCTGTGATTTAAAGTTCAGGACAGCTACTGATAAATATCAGTGGTTCTCAAGTAGGCACACCCATTACTGATGTAAACACCTCTTTACATAAGAAAAGCATAAGTCCTCCATTAATTTGCAGCCCTGCTGAAGGTACAGAAAGTGGCATTATGGAAATGCTCTACGTTTTTGAAACTTGGTATTTGAATTTTTAAAAATGTGGCATTACACAATAAGTTGTAACAGATATTTAAATACTTCAATGTGATTCTACAAAACATTTTTATTGTAAAATATTTCCATGCTTTAACTGCTACACAAGCATGAACATACATTTTTTCAGTTAATGAACCTGAGAGAATGTAACAGTTCAACATTCAGGAGACAACATGATAAAAAAGCAGAATATGATACAACCAAAGGAGATTCTGAGAAACCTTAGGAATGATTACGTTCCACTATACTTAAGCAATCCATTTCATATGTTTCTGATTATAAAATCAAATGGGGAAATCCACTCTTTGACATATAATCAATGAAACAATTGTGCCTTGATTACACATTAGCACAAAAAAACAGCAAGGAATTATTACAGATTGTGAACAAAATATTTAAATGTATAGAATGAAGGGCCATGCAATTTGCTGCCACATCCTAGACTATTAATCAGCAATTTATCGAAACTAAATGTTAATGCTATTATACAAAATGCTTTGATGATTAAAAAAAAAAACTTGGCAAAGTATTTGCAAAAGTGCAGTCAAATCGTTAGCTGCTGGTAGCTTATGAAAACTTCTGAGAGTATTCTTCCATTGTTTACTAATCTATATGTAATCTTTCACTGAGTCATCTTCCCTCCCTCCCATAGGAAGTTACTATTTTCTTCTTTAAAATGCTCTTAAAAGCTCAGAGGAAGAACTGAAATCTAACTACAATGTATTAAGTGGACAATATTTCTGAGAAATAGCTAGTATCTTGGAGTGAATCCTCTGCCTCAATTTTTTTTCTTTTTAAACCAACAAGAGACTTGAGGGAGTCTCTCTACACTTATGACTCTGCTGCTAGAAAACACAAATCAATTTTAAAAATTCCACAAAGGTAAAATCTGCTCTATTCCTCCATCAGCCATGACCACCAAAACTGCCTTTGTCGTAATACGTTCATGCACCTTTATCAATGTTTTCAAGTAGGTCCTGATAATGAAACAAATTGTGGTGGGAAGCAAGCAGCGTGACTGGCAAAACACCAAAGCTCTTTTGTTTGTATTGGTGTAGTATCACAAGGCAGGGGTTTCAAGAAATGTGCCCCGTGTAGCTAAAGCAGCTTCTGGGGCACTCCCGTTCCTGTTCTGTAAAGCTCTGTTTTAACTGTTGATGGTTCATGGATGGATGGGGGAGTGCAGCTATACTAGGTCATCAGAAAAGCTGAGAAAGGGGTAACAGGATTCTGTACATTCCTACCTATTATACTTTTCCCACCCAAGTGGGGAGAAGGGAATGGTATGACACATTCAAATTGTCATTGTAGATACATCATGGTCCTGCACTGTAGCAAGTATAGTAAATTGTGCTTTCAGCTGTGCACCACATCTTACAAGAGTAACAGTTATAGGCTAAGGCCAAATAAACATTTGTTACATCATGCAAGCTGAATCTTACAGTATACCGGCATGCAACAACTACATTGTTCAACAATTCTGATTATCTCCAAAATTAAGCTGTAATACAGGTACAGAAGGCCAAATTTTTAAACAGTGATTTCCTACCTAACTTTACATTGCCACTGTCCTTTGCAGACATCAACGTGATGCTTTCAGTTTTTTAGCAGCAAATGAGAATGGGATGCATAGTGTTTGCAAAGATGATCCGTACTGCTCCTCAGGGCAGGGTTTTGATGACCACCCTCTACTGTGCCATCTTCTCAGGGGTATATTTGATGCCCAGGAATATGGTCTTAAGTGGAACAATGGAAGCCTTATAAACGTTTCTGGAACTGGAACGTTCCAGCGTGGAAAAGTTCCACGTACAAACAATGCCAACTGGTTCCACAAATAATGCTAGACAAAGTGCAAGCTTTACAGTTCCAGCATGCAAATGTTTGTTTTGCAGCACAAGGCAAGATTTGCCACAAAGGAGTCCTGATACAGGGAAGAAGATGCCTCTCACAATCAATTAGGAATCCTAGGTTACATTTAGATTAGCGAAAACGTCGTATTTTGCACATCCATGAAGATACTGACTTGTGAAAATGGCTTAAATATTATATGAAAGCTGTACCCTTGTTGGTTGCAACTACAAAACTATTTAATAGTTAAACATAATAGGAATCTAGAGATAAATATTACAATTTGGATCATAATTCAAGTGCTATTGGAAACCATCAGATTCCTTAAGCAGCCATTAAAGATCTTTATAATTTGTTCCTGATGTGCATAAAATACTCAAAGGATGTGCTTGCAAGTGGTCTATTACTACTCTTCCTCCCTGCTTCTGGATTTCAGCTGGTCCTGGGAAATCGCAGAGGAAAAGAGGCTAACTAGAGTATTCTAGGTTACAGTATTTCCACACACAGCACTGCCGTGGGTCTTTCGGCCTGCATCCTCTTTTAACAGGCAGATTGTTGTGAACCGCCCAAAGTCGTTGACAGGCAGGCAGCATACCAGTTTAATAAAGTATTATTCCTAACTAAAATGAGAAGAAAATACTGTCAGCTGTTCAGAACATTTGCTCAATTGTTTTGGGTCTGGGGTGTCTTCATATCCTGTGTCCTCATATTATGTCAATCTATGAAAACCAGAATGAAACGCAGCAACCAGATGATGACTGGAAGTGGCAATACTGGTGCAAAGTGTTCCAACAAACCTCCTTTCATCCCAATGAACTGAAAAGGTGCTTTCATTCTACAACCGCCTTTCCCAATCTGGGAGCCAGCGCACCAGGCACGAGGGAAGCAACCCCTGCCGTTGAGGGTGCTAGGCTGGGGGAAGGCCAGAAGAGTTGGTTCTCCATATGTTTCCGCTGTATTTGCATAATAAGCTTAAGCGGGCCGGTTAAAGATTTAGCAGCTCCATTCGTACAAGATGTTTTGTTAGTTTTACCCTTGTGTAGGTTTTTCAACCTGTTATGCAAATCTACCCCATCTGATCGTTAGGGGTTCGATGAATTGTGCAGCCAAGAAGGCGGGTTAATTCAGTAACCAAATGCACACAGATCTAGTAGTATTAGTAGATGACGCTGGATCTCTTTAATCCACACAGGCAAAAAATCCTCCCATAACTTGTTGCGCTCCTTTTACATTATGCTTTGCAGGTATATCCATTAGGAGGGATTTGATTCTGAGGAATCCTCTGGGCTGACGTCTTTCTAACCTGATTTAACAAATCTATTCGCTTGCCACAAGCCTGTTGGTAAGATATTTCTAAAGATAATTTAATTATTTTTGGTTACCTTATCATATATAATTTTATTTAGTCAATTTATAAAATTAAGCAGCCCTCCCCCATCCCAAAATTGTTTAAAAATATAATTAACATGTGTTCCATTTGTGCTGTTTGGAGCTCAACAGCTGCCCAGCTCCCAAGGAAGCTGGCAGAGTAATAGGAATGACAGTTGGGGGAAACAGTTTGAGAGAGGCTACTAAGAGATGTGGTAAGAGCAACTGGAGTTTCCTGCAGGTCTTCCCTGCACAGAACAGCTTGGGCAGAATCTAGATTGGGTGAGTCACAATAGCCGTACAAAGGTTTCTTACGCCCAATAGTTCAGCAGTAAGAACACCAAGTGGACTTTGTACTTAGGCTGTTGAGGTGAGGAAAGCTTTGGAAATCATCAGGAATGGTCTGAGTTCAGGAAATTCTAAGCAGGCCTGGATCAAGCCAACTGACTCTAGGAAGCTGCCTGCCCTTTTCCCAACACAAAACAGTTGCATGCACGTGCCCTTGAACAGAAGTAAAACTCTTTTATGTAGAACCAGGCAGCAATGTTGGTTAATGCAAGTATTAGTGGAAAGTAGTTTCCTGGAAGCAAATGATGACATGGTTTCTGGGGACCATAATCAGAATGGTAGATTAAAAAGTGTGTTCAAACTAAAGCTCAAAGTCCCTTCTGTGGACAAACTGTCATCTTCTCTTTAGTGCCCCTCACAGCTTTTTAATAATGGCTAAAGATGCCCCAAAATGGTAGCAGACTTTTTCCTCACATAACTGTTAAGCAGAAAAGTGCCTGAACATCTTGTCTGCCTTGGTAACAGGAGGGCTTACAGCTATAGCTGCTACTAGCCAATGGTCCATTTGGAACTAATTCCAAGGCCCAGAATGAGCTGGAGGGGCCCTGATCTTCAATTCCCTCTCCCTCTCTCTCTCTGAGAGGGGTGAATGCTTGTGCATGAATGTCTTTTGCCCCTGGTTCTGGCTATTGGGTCCTCATCATGTCCCTAATCAAAGAATGTCTAAAAACACAGAAGAAAATTGGGGGCAAGAAGAAGCACCTGTAACTGAAAAGGTAGTTGAGCAGACTATTCCTTCTGTTCAGGAGACCCAGTAAGACTCATTCTGATCAGACACAGGTTTGGAGTTTTTCTAAGGCACGCCTTACTCAGTCACCCCCTGCTAGATCCCCAAATTCTGGACCTCACCTTCCAATAAGAGATCAATGAAGCCACACAAGCTTTTCTCTTCCTCCACAGTGCTGAAAAAGTGAACCTGAGAAACGTTCAGTAGCAGCTGAGATGCTGGTCTCCTATCATGTAGCTCCATGAAGTTGGAGACACATAATTAAAAATAGTCCTCCGAATACATGTTCTAGTGTTTTAGTGGATTATCTATCTTTTTGAAATGCTGGAGTAGGGCTGCATTTGTTAATTTGTTAATCAAATGTTAACATTTAATTGCTCTGATCAATGAAAAGGAGAAAAAAAAGTCTTTTAAGAAAGGGAAACAAATTGCAATTGTTTGACACCACTGTTGCGAAGTCTAACTGGGGAAGAATACCAGTGTTAAATGTGGACCCATGCAAATGTCTATTTTGCTTTAAATGTATAGCACAGAGCCAATACAAAGGGCTAATATAATCAACAGAAAGAAGCTTAAACTGGTTCTACTGAAATTAACAAAGCTTCATTATTTGCCATACGATTTGTGTCTGCTTCAGTTTCTCAGGTTGATGCATTAGTACGTCGAGAAAAAGTAGTGTAGTAAAGTTTCCTAACTTAGCCTAAACAATTCTGGAGGCTGAATGTAACGTGCCTGGGAGGCCTCCCCAAGAGAATCAGCAAAGGGTGCATCTGCGCAAAGGAATCCCAGCTATGAAACTGTAGCAAAAGATACATCACAGGCAAAACACCCTGTCCTGGTGGCAGAACAGGACCACAAATGTCCTGGTCAAAAAGGGCCAGCAATCTTTGATGGACTCCCAGCCACATAGATACGGTGGGCTGTCACTTCTCATTGCTGATTTTTTTAAAAGTCTTCTGAAAAAAAAATCTGGTGGCCCCAGTGGGATAGGCACTACCACAGACAGTACTGGAATAGGCTTATGTATCCTCTCAACCATTTCTGAATCTTCCATCTGCTTGTGTGGCTGCAGGAGGTGGGTAGAGAGGTAAAAAGTAACACAGCAGAAAGATGGAGTTGCCTGGCTTGGTGGATCCATCTTGGGACTGGGGGAAGTTAATTTAGCTCCAAACCCTGGGATTTTGCTACACCACTGCCATGTCCCTGATCCTACTGAACATGTCATACAAAGTGTCATACAAGTATATTTTAGTGTCTAAAATATACTTTCAGTGAGCTCCTGTTAGGACACTGGGCTGTTTTTCCTACAAGGTTCTGAAGACAGAAGATAAAAAAAAGATGAGAACAACAGTGAGGAAATCTCTTGCGGGGGGGGGGGATCTTACTTGGTTGTACCTTTGGATCAAAACCTTGCAATACCAACATTTGAGATCGAGTCTTAAAGGGGTGGGGGGAAGCCCTACCTTTTGGCCTTCTCTATCCATAGGTCTCTTTTAAACATTTGGAAAAGATTAATGATAGGGAGACACAAATCTTATTCCTGATCTGATTATGCAAAGTGTTTAAAACCCATAACAAGTGATGCTGGCCTGGCTCTGAGCAAGGCTTCATCTGCATAGAAAACCACGTGCTAGGACTTTCCCACATGGCAGGCTGCTTTTTTTTGTGGCAGAATACGTTCTGTTTAGAGAAGCACATCGTTGTGTGAGCCTCCATGGACAGGTACAATACAGGGGCACTGTTGTGCAAGTCAAAGACTAGTTTTTCACAGCAGAAACTAGTCCAGTATGTGAAGCTGTTCTGAATGGATTTCAGACAATTGCAGGCACCCGCAACAAGGACTGTGCTTACATCAAAAAGGGTGCATTTGTAAACCAAAAGAGCCAGAGGTTTCAGCAAAATCAGAGTTGACAATGAGTACATTTAGGGCCTGGGGTGTTGGAGGTTTTATATGGCTACAAAAGCAGTGCATATTCGTCCAGTTTTCTAACAGTAAGACCTGATTTGGCAACCGTGATTCCTGCACAAGAGGATTGTTTGAGCAGGCTGCTTAACCATCCGTCTACACCGTTTTATAGAGCTGTTCTTCCTATTTGGCAAAATGAGACAACGCGAAGTCCAGGGTGTTAGCTAAATGCCCCTTAAGGCACTTGGAAATGCATTTGCACTAAGCAGTTTTCCCTTCTTCTGGGCAAGATATAGAAAAAGAGAAGGTCATGAATAGCCTTAATCACTTCAGAGCTGCCATGTTTAAAAAAAAAATCCATAATATGTAGCAAACCTTGGAAGTGTCACCAAGGACAGTCTCCTCCAGAACCATTTCAGAAAGCGAGAATTAGCCTCCAATGTTGCTTTTCTTATTGTGATCCAAGTGCTTCTTTTTCTTTTATGCCTCCTGAGTTCCCATCACCAGAGGAAGCTAATGAGAGAGGGAGGAAGCTGGAAGTGAAGTGGGTTGCAGGAAAAGAAAGGAATAAGAATGAGTCTAATTAAAAGAATTTCTATTCCACTCCTAAGGACCAAACTCGACATGACATTAGGCAGCCCTGCATTTAATGCGCACATTGAAATAGCACCTGCAGATGTGCTGATAATGATCAAGATCAGAGTGAGTGTAAGGAGGGGAGAATGTAGCTGTTTCCTTTTCTGGGGCTCTCTTGATGAAAAGCGCTCATCAGTAACTGCTATTTGATGTTCCAGAACTAAATCTTTAATTGGGGATGTGAACTCCAAAGGAAAGGAAAGGGCCAACTGTTTGGTTTGGGGCCTGGAATGCCTGAAAGGAACTATGTCTCTTTTTCTCCTCTTCCTCATGTTTGGTGTAACTTTGAATTTAAAAAAAAAATGGTATGTCCACATGTTCCCTACCTTTGCCCACATCTTTGACAGCCCCTTAGCTTATAATCCTACATTCTTTATTATGGTTGTGCTTGAAACACTGAGCAAAATATCCCATTGTGGATTGTGGTTCCCCTAACACCCCACTCTGTTGTCCTTCAGCTGCTCAAATGGCCCATGGGGGTTGATATCCAACATAGCTGGTGGCATCTGTAAGAAAGGATATCGCTACAGGAGACAAAGGCCTTGTCTTCTGTCTTCCCTGATTCTATCCCCTTCCTATATTTTCACATTAATTCTTTTACTGAAGAGCTGCAACCGGGCTGTCCTATTTATGACTTTCTTATTTTTGCTTACTGAAAAGCTTGCCAACATTGTCTGGAAAATGTTAATCATCTGTTTAATCAAAGTTTGTTTTAAGTAGAAGACATAACTTCCAAATAAACAAAAGAAGCCTATAATCCTACATTCTTTATTATGGTTGTGCTTGAAACACAGATCTTTTCTGAAAAAGCTGTTGAGCATCTACTGTTTGGATTTATCAGGAAGGTTTAGAAAAAACGCTTCTCAGCTCTAGGGTTTGGTTTCGTGTAATGATAACTGTGCCATCAGATGTTCTGCTCAAGAGCAGACTCAACCTTCAGCAAAAGTGGCTAAGTGGGGCACATTCAGCTGATGGTCGGTTTCCTGCAAGCAAATGGCCTATGGTGAAATAGTTATTGGAAATGCCTTGTGGGCATTCTAAATCACGCACTATAATTTGCAAGAGGTTAGCCAATTTCTTCTGGAAACACACAAAGAGCACTGTAAAATCTGCCTCTTCTGTTAATTGGTTAGGTTTCTATCCTGCCTTTTCCCCAGGAGCACAAAGTAGTGCTCACACTTCCATTTTTTTGGTCAGGAAGGTTTGGCTGTGAAAGAATGTCAAGGCCAAAGACACCCATGGCTGAAGAGAACCTCAATCGGGTTCGCCCCAGGGCCAATCCAACACCTACACTAGGCAAACTCCAGAATGGGAACCCTTAACCTTCCTCTGGAGCTGGCGTTCGTGCACCAAACCTCTCAGGATTTTGTGGCCCATTTCTCATACCATGCTGTAGTTCAGCCTTTCCCAACTTGGCACCCACCAGCCTCTTTGGAGAATGATTCCTGGGAAGCTGAAGGTGCAGTCCAGCTTGTGGCCCAGCTTACTTGGTGGATGCTAGGCTGGGGGAAAGCTACTCCAAGGTGAGGTGTAAAAGCGGCCTCTGCAGCAGCCCCTGCCCTTTGGAACACTCTTCCCCCAGAAGTGAGGTTGGCCCCCTCCCTCTTAGACTTCAGAAAGAAACTGAAGACCTGGTTTTGTTACTATGCAGGGGGTGGGGATGGGAATGGTCAGTCTTGGGGATGGCTGGTTCCCTAGTCCTACCTGACCAATATTACCTGGTCCCAGGCTGCAACAATACCACCATTGCTTGGATTTTATCATAATTAATAATTGTATTTATGCTGTACTATTTATGCTTTTATTGGTTTTAACTGTTTGGTTGTGAACCACCCAGAGTCCCTCCTTGTGGGGGAGTTGGGTGGTGATATAAATTTGATTTATAAATAAATAAAAAAAAAACCCAACTCTTATGTAAGTAGATGATATCTGTGGCTCTGTTGACTGCTTTTCCTTGGTAAGAAAGTTTGTTTCTGTGGATGAACTACATGGGCCATTAAAACTCTTCTGTCCAAACTGCCTGTCTCTTTCATACAAGGAAATCGTATGAATTTGGGACCCCTGTGCTGGGGGAATGTTCTACCACTGTCAAGAAGTCCAGATCAAGTATCTTATGAAACAAATGTTAATTGAAAGAGGAGCACAAAGCATTTTTTCTTTCTCTGAAGAAGAGGACACTTACCGGAGCACGCGAGTCCTACAACGTCAGCTCTTCAAAGCTGCTACGTCTCCATTTCAATGGAAAGAGAGGTCCCTTGCTGGTAATCTAGACAGACAAGCAAAACAAGTCCACTCAGTAAGACAGAGATCCCCCCTTCCCTCAGAGTTGTGCTCCTTACAGCCAGGGAGCCCAATTTTTCTAGGTGGCGGTGGGGAGGGGCTCTGGAATGGCCTGCTGGGGGCTACGCTCTACAAAGGCATGGGTGGATTTCATCTGCATTCAACCAGAATTGAATACAATTACTGTGATTACTCCCCACTTCTGTATTTACTCACTTTTCCCTTCTAAACCATTAAAAATTAAATTTGGCAAAAAACGTTTGGAGGTCCTTGAAGGCTGCACCCAAGATGCGTAGGGCTTGCATATAGCCCCAGAGCCTGAGTTTGTATATGTATTTAGGTAGGTGGGGGTACATACACACACTGCCTTTCTCAAAAGAGAAAGATGGACTTGAGAAACCAGAATTACAGCTTGGAAAAATGGTGCTCTTGCTCTGCTTTTAGCCAGTCCTCGATGCTGGGCTGTTAACCCTGAAGCAGGAAGACAAGCAGTTTCCTCATCCTGCAATCAATCTGATCTTGATGGCAACCTCTTAAGTCCCCTGCTGAATAGGATCTGATTGGTAAACAAAGTGGTCTTGGACTAGATGCAGAGACGGGGGTACCTTTTTAAAATAACTGATTACGGCACTCTGAAGCTGCACAAAGGTGGGTTTTTTATGGAAAATACAGTGCCTGAAATGTTAGAGTAACGGCTCGAGGGGTGGGGTTTTTACAAAGTCCAGATGGGAGGGGTGCAACCCTGTAAAAATTGGGTGGGAGTTTGCATAGTTACAGCCACCATCTTGACTTTTTGAGCCCTCCCCCACCCCGAAATTTCTGTAGAATAACTGATTCATGCACCATCTTCCTCAGCCAATCCCTGATTTTCAAAAGGGGAAATAGGAACTTAAATTGATTTTAAATTAATCTTTTTTCTGCCTTGTCAATTTAAACAAGTCACTCATACCCAAGTCAACTCAAGGGTCAACTACTGCAAGGCACTCTACATGGAGCTGCCCTTAAAAACCACTTGGAAGCTGTAACTGGTCCAGAATGCAGCATCAGTGATGTGACACCTCCACTCCACGAGCCACGCTGGTTGCCAGTCGAATTCTGGGTCTGATTCTAGGTGCCGGTTATGACCTATAAAGCCCTAAATGGCATGGGGCCCACTTATCTGGGGGAACCCCATTCTCCTGTGGTTTCTGCCTGGCTGCCACGTGCTGGCAGAGTTGGTGCACTCCAGGTCCCTTCCATTAAACAATGTCATCTGTTGGGACCCAGGAAGTGCACCTTCTCTGTCACGGTGCCTGTCCTTTGGAAGGAGATTCCCTTAAAATCCATGTGGCTCCCGCCCTGTTGGCTTTCCATAAAGCCTTGAAGGCCTGGTTGTTTTTCCAGGCCTCAGGCTGAGATAGATGGGGACCTTCGTTGGGCGTATCTGTTATTTTTGTTTTTGTCTTGTTTTGATTTGTATGGTATTACATTGCGAGCTGCCCAGAGTCAGTTAGAATCAGGCAGTGCCTAAATTGAGTTAAATAAATTAAGTAAACCAATCTGTTCTTTAAATGGCCTTGACTGACATCATTCCATCCCACCTTCATAAAGGAAAGTCTGGATGCATTTCTGGGGTGGGGGTGGCTGAGAATACCTACAGCCAGCAACAGCATACACAACAGCATGACTAAAATTACAATATAAGCAGAGATTTCACTGAGTTTAGGAACCTGCATTTTTCCAAGGTAAAGGTGGTCCCTGTACAGGACCTGAGGAGGACAGAAGGCACTTTGGCACTTCCTTACTGGTAACGTCACAAACGCTGTCACAAAGGGCCATGTGCCACTCAGGGCTTCCATGCATGTGAAGACAGAATGATCATGCAATTCCAATACTGGAGGAAATGCTACCATCCCAAACTTGAATGCTTTTAGGGTCACTGCAATATGAGTTGCACAGAGAATCCCCAGGCCTGGTTTGTACTAAAGAATACTATAAGGACTCTAGCAGCCCATGAGGAGTGCAGTAAGTCCTCCACCTGCCAGATGGAATCAGCAGGAAATGTGCCTTTATTGATGCAGCCAAGTAGGTTCTTTTACGCAGCGGCCATTCCTTGAAACGGCATGAGGGGAAGATTAAAATGAATTTTAAGATTCTTCTTAGCAAAAAGAAGCATGGGTGGTTTTAAGGGAGGGCCTTCTTGCTCCTCTATCTATGTGGTGCAGGAAAAGAGAAGAGTCCCACCCCACCCAACACAGGGTACAAAAGCCACATCAAGGCCTTCTGCAGAGCTGGTGCTGAAGAGGGACACTTCAGTATCACCTCCGAGATCCCAGAGAACATCCAACCAGCAGTTCTGGCCTCATAAAGGGGGTTCTTAGGCAAGCTGCTGACTAAATTCTCAGTGAAGGGTCCTTCAACATATTCTCCAGCAATGAAGAATGGCTGGTGCTTAAGAGGGGAAGCGCTGCATCAACAAGAAGGTAAAGCAAGTTTCACAACGATCCTTTCAGACCCTAGAGCAGGGTTTTTCAACCTTATCAACTTTAAGAGGTGTGGACTTCAACTCCCAGAATTCCCCAGCCAGTATGCTGTTAAACCCTGCCCTAGAGGTTGTGCAAAGCAACCAGATCAGTTCTGCAGCCTGCATTGTTGGACGTGCACAAGCTGGCAGGAGAACGGAGGGAGAATTTACGCCCGCTTCCCCAGCCTGGCACACTCCAGAAACGCTGGTGTGCCTTCTTCACAGGGAGGCCAAGGTGGCTGACAGTTCTGGAATGGTACCACCTTAGGGAAGGTTAACCGCTGAGCGGATTGGTTTGGTCTAAGACAGGCTGTGCAGGGGTCCGTTTATGGACTTCCTTTTGTGTGCAAGACAAACTATGGTTGATGTCCTCAGCAGGAGAGAGAGAAGAGTCGAGAGGCCTGGGATGTTATTCAGAACCACTCAGCCCCAGTTGCCCAAAATGTGGCCTTCCAGATCTTGCTGAATTATGACTCCCAATGTCCCTCCCTCTTGTTCACATCAGCTGGGGGTACCAGGAGCGGTAACTTAGTGGCAATGGGATGGCTGCAAAGTATTACGGCTGCTACCCGTCCACGCTTTGCAAATGGGGTGGGGTGGGGTGGGCTGTTCTCCAATCTTTCCATACCTCCACTTCAGTGTCAAGGAAGGGCTGTAAGAAGGGTATCCCTATTTCTGCTGTATGAGAAAGACTGACCTAGGCTTGCTGGCAACCACAACGACCCCCCAATCACTTTTGGTGAACTGACAGCCGCATTTTCTCTTCTGAATGTATTAGAGCAGTGTTTCCCACTGCTGACAGCAGTGTCAACCAGCATGGCTGGCTGGGGAATTCTGGGAGTTGAAGTCCACACCTCTTAAAGTTGCCAAGGTTGGGAAACACTGGTATAGAGAAACCTTGACTTAATGGACCCACAGGGGGGTGGGGGGGAAATATCCACTATCTTTGATAGTTAAATCAGAAAGTAAATCGTCTGCAGCAACATCGCACCAATGACATACAAAGATGCAAATACAATTTCACCCCCTGCATCCAAAGTCTGCTGCACTGAGGTCCACACAGTGGAGTTTCTGCGGTATCTTCACACGTTTTTCAAATTCCACTTTGCACCAGAGGCCCCTTACCCCACAACAGCCCCCTCCTCCTCTCTGCGCCAACGGCTCATACTACGTCACGTGGCCTCTCCTGGGACGGCTACTCCCAGGCCGTCCCTGTGGCCTTCGTGCCCTTACTGTGCTGGCCGCCTTCTTCTGTCCCGTCTTCCTCCCACTGCTCCTCGTTTGCCAGCAATGGGTTCTGGGCTTCGCTCTGGGTTCGGATGGGGAAGCAGTGTCCGTCCCCTTGGCTGTGGAGGGAAAGGCAGCAGGGTGGTGAGGGTGGGGCCCTTGGAGAGAGGGAAAGTCAACTGACCAACGGCAGACCTGACTCTTCTTGTCAGGCGTCCCAGCAGACAGAGCAACAGACTCTTCCGATGCTTGCAAAGTTGCCTTCAGAAGCTCCCACATATAACCCAGCTAGATTAGCCACTTTTCTGCAGACAAGTATGAAGGCCGAGGTACGCCAACAGCAGCACCAGACATCTGTCTGTCTGTCTGACTACCTGCTCCAGAGCATTTTCATCCTGCCTTTTTGAGTCAATCACAATCTGGCCACTCTCTTTCCAGCCCCGAGATTGGGAGGTTCCTGCCCCCTCTCTCTGGCCAGCTTTGTCCCTCACGCTTGCTGCTCTGTGTCTAGCAGGACCCTCCAGATTAACCATTAGTATTTGCCATCTGAACTGCAGGGAGCGCAGGAAAGTACTCGGGCTGATGGGCACATATGGAATTTTGAAAGCCCGTTGTGGGTACATTCACAAAATGGCAGCTGTGGGAGCACAGCCAGTCACGAATAGGCTCTTCACCAGAAGGTAAACCGCCATGTTTGCATGAGGCCCCTTCTTTCCACCCACAGACACTGAATATGGGTTACTTTGGCCTTTTCGCTAGGCAGATGGGCACCCAAACTAAGAAGAGCAGCGTTCTTCTTAACAAAGATGTAAGAGGCTGCTGCTTTGCTTCACAGCAGACCAGTTTTCCATTGGCCTTTTTAAAATCAAAAGGAACTTAAAAACAAAGCCAGGTTTGCAGAGCATCCAGATGAGTTTCTGCAGGCCCACAGCTCCATGGGGCCCCTCCCCGCCTACGTAGCCCAGAGCCTCCCTTTCTAGATGGGAGCCCAAATTCTGTCCCCAGGGCTGATGGCAGTTTGGTTTCCACTTGCCTGGACATCACTGGGAACAACCAGAGCCTCTTTTCCTCCCCAAAGACCTGCTGGAGATTTTTGACAAAGCCGACGCTGAAGCCATTTTTGTCAGGGCCACTGGAGAACACGGGAGCCGAGAAAGCCTCTGCAGACAAAACACAAGGCTGTCACAGTTGCGGGGATGTGGACTTGGATGGGAAAGGCCTTTCAGGGGAAGCAGAAAAGGGCCAGCTAGAAATCAGCTGACATTTAACTGTCATCCTGAGGTTCAGCACAGGGAGGGCTAGCAAGAGAAACCGAATCTGGGCCACTGCATCTCACTGTTTTTGCAATCTAGTTTTTTAAGATGGCAAACAGGCTTTCCAAGTTTGGAAGGAGGATCAGTATCTATAACAACAGCTGGCTGGTCCAACTGCAGTGGTGCTTATAATTAACTGATCACAGTCAGTTGCAGGTCTCTCTCTTTTTTTTTTTAGATTTTTTTATCCTGCCTTTCTTATTTTTATATAACTCAAGGTGGTGAACATACCTAGTACTCCTTCCTCCTCCTATTTCCCCCACAACAGCAACCCTATGAGGTGGGTTGGGCTGAGAGAGAGGGACTGGCCCAAAGTCATCCAGCTGCCTTTAATGCCCCAGGCGGGAATAGAATCTCCTCCTTTCTAGCCTGGTCCTTCCATTGCTTCACTTGACTAATTTTAAATCATTTGTAAACCCACCCAGTCACATGGCATATAAATTTAATTAATAATAATAACACAACAATTGTTATGCCCTTGCCTGGGATGATCACAATTATAATAAAAAATAGGTAATACCTTTGATAAAGAAAAATATCAGTGGAATAAGAACAAGAACCAATGGTGGAAGCTTTACAGAGAGAGATCCAAACTTGAACTAAGGAGGAATGTCTGGGCTGCGAGAGCTCTTCAGCAGTGGGACAGCCTGTCTCCTGGAGTCGTGGGGGCTGCATCACTGGAGGGTTTCAAGAAAAGACTGAACAGCCATTTGTCTGGGGTGGTTTGAGGATTCTTGCAGTGGGCAGGGGGTTGGACTAGAAGAAATCCAAGGTCTCTTCCAACACTAGGGTTCCATGAATATTAAGAATTAAGCAAATATTAAGTGAAAAACACATGTGCGAGGATTCCAGGATGGGGAACTGGGGACCCATTCTTGGGTTTTGGAATGCCTATCAGTCAATTCGGTCGCAAACGACAAGCTGGTAGAAATCTGCCTTACCCACACTTTCTTACCGAGGAAATGAATGCCTTACCTAGAGTTGATCTGTTTTGACTGACGAGCCAGCAGTGGTAGCCAAAGAGGAACAACAGGCTGACCAAAAACATGATGGCTACAAAAAGAAGAAAGAGGACATGGAACCTGGAGCGCCCATTGGTTGGTTCTGCCTGCAAAGGAACGCAAAAGAGGATGAAAGAAAAGCCAGGGAGGAAGGCCCAGTGCGCACTGAAAGAGCATATGCATTCTTGTTTGCAGGTATGGCTGTGGAAGAGCTGGAGGACCAGGGAACGCCACTACCAGTCAAAAAGGACCAGCAGTAGGAAATCGGTTGCCCTCCAGATGGGGCTGAACTGCATCTCTCCCTGCATTCCTCACCACTGACTTCTCTGGCTAAGGCTGCTGGGAATTATTGTTCTGCTACCATGGGGGAAGGGCAATTTCTAGAGCAGCGTTTCTCAACCTCAGCAAATTTAAGACAGTGGACTTCAACTCCCAGGATTCTCCAGTCAGCACAGAGCAATACGATCCACTGTATGTCTTTATGGTAAATGGAAGGGGCACGACCTCGGAGAAACGAACCTCCCCAGCTTTGAAGGGTTACGGCAATCCTTTGCACAATGGCAACTATGTCAGAAATGGTGTATTATCAGACCCTGGGATCCACAAATGTCTTCTATCAGCTGCAGGACTTCTGTTCTTCCCGCTTCCCTTGCCTGATGCATTCCCTCAGGCCTTGGTTTGGGGGAGAGCACTGGTTTCTCAGTTGTTGTTTCCTTGTTGAGTGGGATCCTTTTTCAATGTCTTGAACTGACCCATCATTCTGATCCATCTTACACCTAAACAAGGGGCATTCTAGGACTCAGGCAGGCAGAATTTCCAATGCTACCAACTTAAGGCACCAAACATGGTTCTTCTGTTTGGAAACAGGCGTGTTCCTCACTGGGTCATACCGCTGGCTTTGATATAAGACCCCAGAAGATTTCAGACTCCAAAGACATGCAGAAAGTAACCAGGTTCCCCAACTTACTGTCCAATATTTGATGAAATACTTGAAGACGGTTGCTGCGATAAAAGTGCAGTACAACAGAGAATAGGCTAAAAACAGTAGGAAGAACTTGTAGTTAGAAAACCCGATGCAGTTGTTCACCCTGGAGAAAAAAAAATGATGAAAACAAGAAGAAAGGTGGAGTCAACACACATCTGGGGAAATGATGCTGTGAAAAGCAAAAGCAGGAAAAAGCACTCATTTCTCTGGTGGGGCCTAATGCCACACAACCGCCAGCTCATGGAAGAGTCCCCTGCCGCACAGTGCTTGGGCATGCTCCCCGCCTCCCTCCAGTCCCCTACAAGGTGCCCACTTGTTGGAAACAGGCGCTGCCAGCCTCTTACAGCCAATACAAGCTGCCCATTCCAGAAGCAGCTCGAGTTTCCTCCCCAGACATTGACTTCAGATCGAGGGTTAAATTACCCTCCAAACTGGGGCGTGTTTAGACCTTAGTTTTACTGCATTTTAGCCCTCACCTATCAAAGCTGGGATAGTAATTTTCTTCCCTAATAATTCTTTGTATTCTTCTTCCTCCTGGACATGAAATCCAAATATGAATGTCTCAAATCGAATTTTAATTTCAATTAATTTCAGAGCCCGGGACTTGACTGATCCCCTCCACAGTGTCCAGCTAATTCCTCCCTTTTGCTCAGCCTTTCAGTGGACAATGTTATGGAATACTTCGTATATTCCCTTGAATGGCAGACCTGTCTATATCTCCTGCGGATCCCGCTACCTTCAAGTAGATCTAAAGAGAGCGTGCTTTTCTAAGGCAGGGCAAAGTGTAAATGGCATGCGTGTGAGCAGAGGGATCATGCCTTTCACCTAATATTAGTAGCTCAATACTCGTCCCCTGCAAGACTGCTCTTCCAACTTCTCTAAATGCAAACTTTTAAAAATTTGTTTTACCCTATTGTTATAAGACGTTCATAATACATTATATTAATTTAGATACAGTGGTATTTATAGTGTTGGCTAGAGATTATTAACACTCTAATGTTTAGATAACGTAGACCATGAAAGATAAAAAGAAAATTAAAGGCATTACATCAGTATTAAGTATGATTTAAAATGTCAACATTAATAAGCATAAGATTATTCAGCTTTTACATCCAAAGCTGAATGTAACATTAAGAAGCAGCTGCAAATTACATCAAAATATTTGTGGCATAATAAAGGTTTCTGTCTTAAGCGGATTACTTAATATTTAATATTGTTACTTATTATTGTTTATGCCTGTTGAGAAAAAAAGGAAAGAGACAAAGCAAAATAGGCAACAACTAAAAAGAGAAAAAGAAAAAAGTTTAAAAAAGGCTATTTGGTTTCTAACGTCCCTCTTGTTGTACTTCTGCTGATTTACAAAGTTTATAAACATTCAGGCCCCCTTAGAAGCCAAACTGTTTGCCATGTTACGTGATATATTGTATATATGGGAACCATTCTTCCCTAAATTTGGTTAAATGTCTGTTGTGAATTTTGCCATTGCTGCGTATTCCCTAAGTTTAAGTTCCCAATCAGATAATTGTCGGAACTGTATCTTTCTTCCGGCATTGGGCAAAATTTATTCTCACTGCCATGAGCATGTATCTAAGTAAATTGTTTCTTGTTGATGTTTTCTGTGGTTATACCCAGTAAAAAACGTTGTGGTTTGATTTCAAATTTAATTTCCAAAATTTTCTGCATTGTATTATGTACATCTTCAGTTTTCTTGCACGTCCACCACATGTGGTAGAATGTTCCTTCTATTTCATGACATTTCCAACATTTATTACTGTATGATTTATCTATCTTGGAAATTATTGATGGAATTGTATACCATCTGTGAAACAATTTGTATCAATTTTCTTTTAAATTGTAGCTTGGAGTAAATTCTATAGATTTAATCTATACTTCTTCCCATTGTTGTACTGTGACTGTTTCTTTGAAATTTTGCATGTATTTTATCATACAGTGTTTCATTTGTTCTGTCTCTGTGCCATACCTAAGTAGGGGTTTATATACTGTATGTCCCCTAACAAATGGTATTGGTTTCGTATAGGTGTTTCAAATTCTGTCTTTTTTCTTAATGTCCCCCCTTCATTCTTAAGATCTGATTTTATCCTTCCAGTAATTTGTAAATACATCAAGTAATCACAGTGAAGGTGTGAAGGGATACGAGGTTTCACATCAATTATGCCATTTCACATACATAATGCATAATGGATTCATGGCACATATTTGCATGTATATTCCAGCCTTCACTGAAGAATTCTTGATGTATCTTTAATCTGTTCATTGAGTCAGAATGAACTATGCCTGCATATGTAACTACATTATTCTTACTGTAATTATCTCCAACATGGAAAGCATTTGGGAAGACATTCTGTGTCTCTACTTCTGTGGAGAGTAAGGGTCAAAGAAACAAAACCATGTGGTTGGAACACACGTGGCAGGTCTGCGTAGCTCCATTTATTGTGCATTGGTGGAAATCCAAATGCACCGAAAACATATTGTGGCCAATATACCAAGGTAAGGAGAACCTATACCAAGGTAAAATGAGAATTCCAGTTAATAGAAAATGAGATTTTGAATTTCCTTCCAGATTTGGGAAGGACAACAATTAAGACTGAACTTTTTTCCTTGAGGAGGAACACCCAGTCCTTCTTTCTGAGAAGTAGAAACAGAAGTAGTGTAAACCCACAACATGAATTCCATTTTCTTTTCACAGATAGTTCAAAAGCAGAAATTGATCAAGTCAACCTATTTCTAAAGACAGTGGTGATGGGACACAAGATTTTACATCAATAATGCCATTTCACATACATAATGCACAATGGATTCATGGCACATGTTTGCATGCTTCTCTGTATAATAATTTGGGTGGGTGGGTGGTTTTGCATGGATAAAACATGAGCCTTGAATGATTACTGGGGTAGCTGAACCGAAGTTGGAGTTCTGGATTTTAAGCAGTATTGCTGGAATGAGCTGGCCAGTTTCAGAAACAGCTACACCTCTGTCCTTGAAACACTTTAATGTGTATCTGATGGATTAATTAAATGGCCCTCCTCAAGAGAAGGGAACTCTGTTCCACTTACCATGGGCAATGATGGTCCATTTTTAACACGCACCTATTTAAAAGAGAAAAAGGTCAGGAACCACATAAGGAGGAGAAGAAGCAGAAACACAGACCCCTTTGTTCTTTTGTAGGTTCCTCAAAATCCAGGACTCTTTGTTTTTTTAAAGGTGATGTCATTTGTTAATGAACTATAAAATCCCCAGGTGGCAATTTGATTTCCCAGGAAGTCCATTCTGTCACGATGCCCCCTTGTGGGTCCTTCTGTTATTGCGCGAACACCACAGAGCACCTTTGTGTACCCCAGGTCTTGATTATCCTCTGAAAAGGGGATGCAACAGCTTGCTTCCAGCTTTACAATGAATAAGGCAGCCTGCTCAGACTAAAAGCCATGCGGAAAATTGGCACGGTATTATGCCAAGGGCGATATGAGATGAACGGCAAGAATAGAGAAGGCACATTCGTTGGTCATTCTATTCGCTGGCAATTTGTCTATTGGCAAAAATTCTAAAAAAGACTGTGGAGGGGTGAGATAGTTCTACCTTTTAAAAAGAAGTTCGGTGGCTGTTCTCTCGTTGGACCTGGGAGGAGATGGAACATTCTTGGAGAGTTTAGAACAGTGTTTCTCAACCTTGGGAGCTTGAAGGCGTGTGGACTTCAACTCCCAGAATTCCCCAGCCAGCATGGCTGGCTGGGGAATTCTGGGAGTTGAAGTCCACACGCCTTCAAGCTCCCAGGGTTGAGAAACACTGGTTTAGAATTTAACCTGCCCTCTAGAATCCTTGGTTTCAGAATCACTCACCACAATTAAAATCACAAGGGTTATGTCATATTTTGTTGCTTTAGCATATCCTTTAAAATATGCTTATTGGGTATGTATGAATGAACATCCTGTCTGCTTTACTCTTTGTATCAGTTCCGCCCTGACAGGCTTCTACAAGATTTTTTTTTTTTAAATCTGTTGAAAATTTTATATGTACATTTGCCAAGTCCCCTAACGTGTGAAATTTCTCTATCCATCTTTGAATAATTTATGTTCTTGTTAAGGTGACTTACACATTTCCCAATGCAGGCTTCCTTAACATATATTTCCTGGAAATACACATGAAGAAAGTGCTGTTTCTAAGCAACTTGTAGAAGTCTACCTTCCTTTTGCAAAAATGTAGATTTGCAGAGGGGGAAAGACAGATGCTAGCTGGATTCGGCACAAGCAATCTGTGTGGACGCCGAGGATCAGAATGCCAAAATGGGTGAAATCCACACCAAAAACCGCTTGACTTCCTTCATGTTTATTCCCTCATTTATTACTGCGTGGTTTTATAAAAAGCCATCGTAGATACTTTGTGGAAAATGACCTACAGCATGTCAATACAATCGCTTGCCCAATAGGAAGATGAACCTGAATTTAAAACAATCCCCCCTCAATAACCTATCGATAGAAACAAGTTACAAACACAAATATTCTGTGCAATGCCCAGCTCACCCATCTTTTTTTTAACCGTGGGTTGCCATCTTCAGCCCAAAGTTAGCCTGGAGATTTTGCCCTCCCCAACAACTGTGTACCTATATCTATACCTGGAACTCTCTCTCAGAAGCAACCCAACTAAAAATAAGGGCCAGGACAAAAAAAACCAAAAATGCAATAATAATTAAAATTATGTGCCTGCAAAATTAGATGCCTCGTTTATAAAATTACAAAAGTAATGGATTGTTTATCTGCATACAGCAATGATTCACTGTTGCACACACAAATCTCACTTCCACACACAAATCTCACTTCCACACACATACACAAACACACACACACAGGCAAACACAGACACACATTTCCTTCCCCTCCATTAGGCAGGAACAGCACAGGGGAAGAGATGGCGATAGGATGGGAGGGTGGGAGAAGAACAGCACAGAAGAGGGAAGGAAACAGCAAGGGGGGAAAATGGATGGCAATGAGGCAGGAAGAAGGGAAGGGGGAAGGAAGGGTGTTACAAAGGGTTCACCAGGTAAGGCTTTGGGTGTTACAAAGGGTTCACCAGGTAAGGCCTCACCAGGTAAGCATCACCTTTTCCCAAGCAAAAGCCCATCATTGGGCTAATTTTGCAAAGAGAGCCAACCCTGCCTGCAGTCCTTTGAACTCCATCATCTTCCCTACATGCTGTGCTTCTCAGCAAGTGTTAAGACAATCCCACCCCAATTCACAGCTAATAATTGGGGTGGGGTGGGGTGGGGGGATGTGTCTTCTGGGTGGTAAATACAGCAGGTAACATCCTGATATGCCCTTGGTCATCTAAATGTGTGTCAGTTCCCAACATTATGACCAAGACCCAGAGCCCAAGAGGATCCTCTGCAAATGAGGGACAGGACCAGGGTAAGACATTAGCAGGCTCAAACTGGAGAATCTGGCAGCAGAGATCATGTATATATTTGAGCTGGGAGATTGGCAGTGCAAAGCTTTCTTTGTACACATTCCTCATCTGCCACAACAATTGGCGTTTTGCTCCTGGGGAAAAACAAAGTGCTTCATATTTCAGGGAAATCAAACCAAACCTATAATTTGGCAACGCTTCCAAGCTGGCATGTCATTACTTTCCATCCATTCTAACATCCGCTAACAAGTCAAGGCATAACCCAGCAGATGACCACATTTTGCCTGCTCTCTTACAAACAAGTCATGCATTCCAGGCAGTGCGAAAGACAGATCCAATTAACTGCTGGCCTCTGTATTTTTCAAAAGGAGAAAAGCTATTGTTTCATTGTTCCAATGCACTTCATTATAACCAGACTGCCCAATTGTACCTTTTAACCCCAAAAAATCCCCAGGAGAAGAATGACATTGGGAAATTTACCAACATAGCTTCTTCCCTTCTCTCTCTATTCTTTCTTTTTTTGTTTTAAGTCCTCTTCCTCGAGTTGTATGAAAATTTAAAAAGTTGGCAATTTGTGACATTAATTGGTTCTAATACAGCTTTTCTGCTACTCTAGCCATTGTTGGGTTGTCATGTGGACAGCAACAATCTCAGACAGTGGTGATGTCCATGTAACAAACTCTATCCAAGTAAAAACTAGCACATTGGGATGAGAGTATCTTACAACATTTGAATGAATTTAAGATTTTCAGAGGCAAAAGGAAGGAATATAAAGTTGATTTATTTGATCAAGGTTAACATAAGAAATCTTTTTATGGAATTCTGGCAAACCTTTAACAGACTTTTTGGTGACACCAGGACTGAAAAGTAGATGTCTTATTTGCTTTTTAGATAAGGGATGGGTTATGGGAAGAAGAGATATTTGTTTGTAACCTTATACGGGGTGAAGAGTTATTAAGTTTGTTTATACTTCTTGTGACAGAGATCGGAAATCTTTATAAATTTCTTTTCTTTTTCTTTTTCTTTTTCTTTATCTTACTTTCTTCTTTTTCTTTTTTGCACTTTTTATTCTTTCTATTTCTCCTTCTCTCTCTGAATTTAATTTGTATTTGCTTTCACTATGGTAATGAAAATCTTCAATAAAAATGATGTGTATATGTAAAAAAAGGACAGGAGTGTCCCTGGGGGGTGATATATGTCAAAGAAGTTGCGCATTCAAAGCCCTGTCCCTTTTTATGTGTGCAGCCAAGAACATCCTGCACCAGGAAGAAACACTTCAAGCAGCATCGGTTATAAATGGAAACCAGCAAACTTACATAGCGCAAACTGAGCAATGGTGACAACGGTCAGGTTTGATGAGCTGACATCTGTCACAGAATCGAATGGCTGGAAAGAACACAGACAAAAATGCTCCTGGTTAATCATGACCATTCTCAGTGGGTGCAACTTCTCTCTTATAAGGTTGTTACAAGAATGACCAAGGCAGGATTTAGGGACTAGTTTGAAAATCGGAAGTGCCCTATATAAATCAGGGTGTCTATGATTTCAGGTGGCTGAGAGCTGAAGATTATGATGTAGAGATAAAGACTCCTCCAGGCTGAGCTTCATTCCCGGTGACCTTATGGACACATCCGCGTCACTTCTTGGCAATGACGTGGAAGTTATTTAACATTCCTAGATCAGAGCGGGTCCAATTCTTTCGGTTTTTTTTAGAAAAGCTTTTCAGGGGGTTCTATCACATTTGTTTTAGGTGAACTAAGCCTATCTGTTGTGTTAGTCCTTGCTGGATACCAACGCCAAATCACGATGCTGATTTTCCATGGATTTACCACTGAATTTCAGCAGTGTGATCCTGGGGACCAATTAAAAAAAGGGTTCAGGGAGGCATGTAGCTATTCACCCTTGATATAAATGCTGTTATTATTTATTCACCACCCACTCCTATGAAATCAGGAGCAAGAATCAGAAAATAAAACCAGTGCATTAAACAGTTGGAGAATTTTATATTCCCCAGCAAAAAAGCAAATATTAGATGAGCTATTCTCAATCTTGCGCCCTCCAGATTTATTTTGGATTACAGCTCCCAGAACTACCAGCCAGAAGGGCCAGTTTCCCCAGATCTGAATTCCTCTTCCCCAAAGGGGGAAAATACCCATCCCATCCTGAGTGCTACATTTCCAGCTGGCACCTGGCAACCACGCTGTAAATTTTAGCCAGGGTGAAAGTGATAAAACCAGCCAGGGAGAAGACCGTGATGCTGTCACTGGGCCCACATTCTCCAACCAAGATGGGGACCCGAAAGACCACAGCCTCTGGTGGTCCTTCAGTCCCTTCAGTATGGCACTGCTGGCAGCTGACAGGGCAGTTTTCGGCTTTGGGGAAAAAAAGAAGAAGAAATAAACACCAGTAGCATTGACTCACTACATCTATTTATTTAAAAAATAAATATCTGGCAGAACATTCCAGCCCTGGCCCCTTCAATGACATCCCCATCTCTCACGTGAAAGGGACTTGGGTCCCCCAAAACAGCCTGATAGGGAATGATCCAATGGACACGTATGGAGGCAGAACCTTGGTCCATGGAGTCAGAAAGGGTCTCCTCAGAGATCTCCAGAGTCTCCAGTGAAGGGGGGAGGATCCTTCGCCTGCTATCTCAGCTCCTTTAATTGAAAGCTCAGCAGCAGCAACTCTTTAGCAGCTGAAGATAGGCCTTCAAACGTTGGGGTGGGCAGGGTCACAGTGAAACCAAGTGCCATCACACGGAAGTGGGAGGAGCTGGCTTCTCCGGGTGAATGGGGCAGGAGTCTCTCACTACGGTTTCCCATCTCAAAAAGGCAGGAAATAGAAATTCAGTAGTAGAGTCAGAGAGGGTTTCAGAGTTCACAAACAAAAAGCAATTGGGGGGCATAAGTGGTTGTCCAATCCAGCCCCTTGCTCCTACCAACCTGGGACTCCTGCCTGCAAATCTGTACTCTGCAGAATTCAGGTTGAAACACAACAGGTCAAACTACAATTGCAAACCGGGCACTTTTCTGAGGAATCAATGCTGTCTGTGCACATGAATGCAAACCACCGACCATGAGCTCTCCCAGTTTCTCTTTTGCGGTTCCAGAGCTGAAATTGGCAAAAACAGTATTTTTGCCATAAGTGGGGTAGGGGATGAGGTGGAGATTTGAGTGATTTTAAGAGCTGGAATGAACGCCTGAAATTTTAAGGCATCTATTTGTCCTTCACCTTTCCCAAAAGAGCTAAATGTTTTGGCATCGCTGATTCTGATGATGCTCTTTGTCACCCCACTGCGACTGGGGCCCTTTAAAGCACCACAGTTTTATTTTAGAAAGGGCCGCTCCCCAGCTGCAATGAAGTTTTTTCATTCTAATTCTAACAATTTCCTTTGTCCTCGAGACCTTTAGGTAAAAGGTTGGGCGCAGGAACAGAAGGCTTTCCAAAAGTAGGTTGTCAGTTTGGGGTGCTGCTTAGCCCCTCAGTAACTAACCTCCATTCCCTGTTCTGGTGTAAACCGGCAACTTCCGTGCCATCTCTGCCAGTATCTGCCTTTGAACCTCAGGCCTTTCTTCATTCTCATAGCGCTCCTTGTCAGCATAGGACATGTGGAACTGGAAGGAGAAGGGAAAGAGTTAAACACACATATTGAAGAAGGTTTGTCTGACCTCACCTGGTAGTGAGAGACCACAGCTCCTTCCTGCTGTTTCCGGGAACATACAGCGGTGCTTATCCTCAGTTTCCCCATCTGGCGTCCTCAGATATTGTCAGCCCTTCGAGGTAGTCCAGACCAGGAAACCAAAGTTATGAATGCTGATGCTACTTTATTATAACGTTACAGTAACAGAATCTTGCAGGTCTGAATGCACCTCTCCCCTCCCTGCCTTTAGGTTCAAGAGAACTAGGGAGGGTCAAGTCTGAGGCGCTTTCTCAAATTACATTCCTGCTTTGGACTCAGATTTCTCTTATCTACCCATTGTCTTGGTTGCAGCTCTTCTTCTTGTTGCTCAAGGTCATTCTCACAGCCCAAGACATCTATGCTAGACTTCAATTCCCAGAATCCAGCACAGCAACTGATGGCTAAGAATTCTGGGAATTGCAGTCCAACACATCTGGAAGGCCTAACATTGGGAAAGGCTGCTCTACACTGAAAGGGAAGGGGGGTTAGTTCCAAGAGAAACCAATCAATCTATCAATTTACTCCCAATGTAATTAGTTCAATGAAAAAAGAAACAAACAAACCTAGGATGCACTGAAATGAATACTAAAACCCAGACATTTTTTTTTTAAAAAGGTTCACTGACCTACTGTGTCCTGCTTAGTCCTTAATTCCAACAGCAAATAACACTAGGGGTGGAGATGGCCAGAGGCACAGATGTGCTCCATGGTCTCCAAAAATGAAGCCACCTTCCATCCTTGAGAGATGATACCAGACATGACAAATGCTTATCTAATGTCAGTTTAGAAGAGTGAGTAGGGTCACATTCAACTTCTCTGCCCATTTCCCTCTGCTAGGATCTTGTGAAGGCCAATTATTGGTGTCCACCAGACAGCCAACCTTTTTGCTACCAAGATGGCTGATTCCACAATTAAAATATAGCAAAAAATGACCAGGCCATCCCGATGATTTCTAGATCTGCAGGGATCCCAAGATGCTCTGGGAACAGGCATATTTAGCTGCCTGTGAATCTATGCAGCTTGCAGAAGACAGAAAACCAATCAGCGCCTGCCCTTGTGGGCCAAGGGATGAGCACCAAGACGTCTTGGCACAAAAAATGCCTGATGGCCAACAAACAGTGCCTTGTCCTCCAATGTCAGTTTTGTGTTGAAAAAAAATCCCTCCCCCCCCTGTAAATATTACAAAAAATTACACTACTGGTATTTCTGCTTGGTGGTGAAGGACCACCAAGCAACTTATACTGTCATCCATTTGGATCTATTTATCCAATCCGGATGTCCAACCATCGCTTCAGGACAACAAGAGTGGATGAACCAGACATTCTCGTTGATGTCTGCACAAACCACATCCTTGCATCACAACACAGCAAAATGCTTCTGTGGTGGAAGACACTGCTTGTGATGGGACTTTTCTATTTGAAGGAAACACAGAGGCTGTCATAGGGGAAAGCTGGGACTTAGCATGATGCTAAGTGCCCGGCCAGAGCTTCATCTGATCTCCAGGGAACTCAACTCCATCTACAAGTGAATCTGTCCCATTGTCTGAAGGAGAAGCTGGGCTCTCTCCAATCTGCAATTTTGCAACCAACAGCCACTGATGAAAAACAGGGTGCTAAAGATAACTGACCTCAAGAGATGTGATTCCTGCGCCTTTTAGATTTTAGCCTTTTCACGGCATTGCTCCATTTTGTTTCAGGATCTAGTACCCCATGGTTTAGAATGATAGCTGCCCCCAAACCGATTGACTTGCTCTCTGTGAGGGCAGATCTAAAGTTATGATGAGAGGAACTGTCTATATTATCCCTGAGTTGTACGCCACTTCCATTTTAGTTTCTCTCTTTATTTCAGCCTTCCCCAGACTAGATTCTTTCCAGACGCATGGACCAACTCCCAGGATTCTAAGTAATGGCCATGCTGGCTTGGAAATTCTAGGAATTGAAGTTCACACATCTGGAAGGCACCCAGCTTGGGGAAGTCTGGTTAGTCCCTTTATAATGTTCCTGAGTTTTACCTTTTTGTCCGGTTGTTGTGGGGGAGTAAATATAGACTTCCAATATGTCCATACGAAAAATACAAAGATGATATGGAATACGGTGAGGTAGGCCGCTAAAGAAGAAGAAAAGCATTAACCAAGGAAGCAGAAATGCTCATTTTTCTCCCAACCCTTTAAAGGAATCCTTGACTTTCACAACAGACAATATAAAACCTCTCTTAAAGTGACTCCTATGCTTAAGATTGAAAGGGAGATACTTCAGAAAAAATGGCCATGCCATGAAAAAGCAAGATACATTTCTCTCTGTATGGTGAGCCTTGATTTCTGCAACTGGCCAGGGTTACGAAAAGGAAACGATATAGTTTAATATTCCTTCCAAGTCCAAACACAAGCTGCTGGGGGGGGGGAGAAGAGCAGGGATTCAATCAAGAAAGGGACTATGTGGGAAAGGAATATAGTCCTTTCCCAACTCCAGAACTGCTGTTTATGTTGGGAAGAGGGCTCCTGCTCCCCCTACATAGGGAGGTGAACTTAAAATGGAGCCAGTGGCCAGAGATGATAGACGTTCCTTTTTTGGAAGTGTTCAAGCAGCACCTGTGGGACATGATTTCATGTGGGTTCCTGCTCTAATCCAAGGGTTGGAGTTGAGGGATTCAATGATTCTAAGCCTCTACCAGGAGAGGGTTGCCACTGAAAAAATTGAGACTTTCTGATACAGGTAGTCCTTGCTTAATGACCACAATAGAGACCAGAAAATTCGTTGTTAAGGGGGGCAGTTGTTAAGCGAGTCACCCCCAATTTTACAACCTTTTTTGCAGCTATCATTAAGCAAATCACCATGCCTGTTAAGCAAATCACATGGTCATTAAGCGAATCACACGGTTCCCCATTGATTTTGCTTGCCAGAAGCCTGCTGGAAAGGTCGCAAATGGCGATCAAGTGACTGCAGGACGCTGTAGCTGTTGTAAGTGTGAGCTGGTTGCCAAGCACCCAGATCGCAATCATGTGACCATGACAGTTCTAAGTGCCAGGACTTGTTGTAAGTCCCTTTGTTCAGCACTGTTGTAACTTCAAACAGTCACTAAACAAATGGTTGTTAAGTAAGGACTACCTGTAATTCAAAAAGGCAGAAGAGGCAATTGATTCCACAGCAGCCTCCAAAGATCTAGCCTGGAATGAGGGAGACAACTTGAGCTAAGATGACTTCAGGGGTAGCAAGGCCATGAAGTACTCCCAATGGAGATAGTGGAAAGCCACTGGCTGTCAGAGTATGCATTCGTGGGCTAAGGCAGGGGTGGCCACCTATGGCCGAGGGATTGCATGTGACTCCATCCCTCCTTTTGCAGGTTTAGGGAACATGCTACTTTCAGACTTTCCTTTTTGAAATCTGGACCATAAACAGTTAAATCATGGCTGGGAATCCAAGAGCTTTGATTACTATTATTTAATACAAGGAAAGTAAAAATTACAACACAAGAATTCCAGCAAGTACCTTGCTTTTAAATCAAATTCCTATATATGGGCAAAACTCTTGTCTTTTTCCTCCCTTTCAATGCCGTGAGCTGGATGCCCCCCTCTTTTGTAACAGAGGGCCAGTTTGGACCTGTTTGCTGTTTTGATAATTGACACCCCTTTTATCGTGAGAAGTAACTGTTACTAGCACTAAGATTTTGTGTCCCACCATCAACTCCTTCCTGCCAATCCTTACAGGAAACCAAAGAAATAAGGGGAACCGTGACTTAGAACATCTTAAACTAGATGTTTGGGAGGGGGGACCCAAGCCTCCCCAAATGTCCTCATCTGCTGTGAGGACATCCTTGCCTGTTCCCAGGGCTGCCAAAGATACAAAGGGCTGCTGTCTATATTCACTGAATTCACTGAATTGGAACATTGAGCCCACAACTCTTCATTGGATTTGGAAACAGCAGCTTTCCAAAGATTTAGATACTCTGCCAGCTCAGCTAATTCAGAACGTTAAACAAAACGAGAGAAGTTATAAAAATGCATGTGCTTTACATCAAGTATGCACTGATTAGAGCATACTGCATTTTCTCTGAAATTTATTTTGCTGCCTAAGGCCTTCGGTGAGCTTCCTGGCCAGCAGGAATTGAAACCCGTGTACCACAAGGCCCAGCCTCTCCCTTGCAAGTTCCCTTAATTAGCTGAGTGCAGCCTAGTTCCTCTTATATCAGTCAAGGAGTGGTGGAGACTTCCAGGAAGTATCAGTCTTATTTTAGGCAGGGCCTGGGGACACTTTGCATTTCCATGAGCCTCAACTGCAGTAGAGGTTGAACCGTCCCATTGTTGAGAATGAACTCTGTCTATACTGGGCTAATCCTACGGGATGATTGTAGAAGGGGATTGCAAAGAGATCTAGAGCAGAACATAGCAGGCACAACTTCAGGAGGAAAGCTGCAGAATTATGACTATACTAGGGTTAGGGTAAGCTTTGCTGGCTAGGGATGATGGGAGATGTAGTTTAACCCATCTGGAACAACATGGTGGAAAAGGCAGCTTAAGTTATGACGTGTAGGAGTTGGAGGTGAAGAAGGGTCCCCACCTCCACTCTGCTTACGTGCATGTAAGAGCAGCTTTGCATCCAAACCATCTTTCTTTCCCTTCAACAGAGAAAGAGTCATTCCGGTTCAACGTGGTTTCTCCTTCCCTTACTATAAATGGCAGCTTCCCCACTTGAAACAACAACACACCAGTGTTTTGAAGTAAGAGCAAAGCACAAAGATCAGATATAATAAATATCCACACACCTTTTTCTACAGAGTTGGTCAGAGTCACTGAAAGAGAAAATAAAGACATCTTCAAATGACATATAAAGGTTGCCACAAAGAAATATGTTTACAATCATGCATACATTGACTGTGTCTGAAAGGAACACAAATTAATTTTTAATTTACTGGTCATGTATTATTATATTGTTAACTCCACTGCACTGATAATTGCGTCTTCACTTGATTGACACCTCATCACGTTTGGTTGGACAGAACTTCCATTCATTCCAAGGGTGCTTGTCTTTCAAGACAAGAGAAAGAAACCCCAGAATATACACCTGGAGACTGCAACCAAAAGCCAACTGTCTTTTCTGCTGTGTCACAGCTGCTATACTGCAAAAATCACTTGCCATGCTCAATCAAAGCTGCCTTTATAATCCTACTCTTGTCAAAAGAAGGTGGCTTCCATTCTCAGCAGATATACAGTAACAGGTCGAAGCAAGAAGGGTTCTACCCTTCTTCTAAACTGGACAAGAAAAGGGCATTGTGAGTTTAAAAATATTTTGTTTATCCCATGTTCTTTCAAGGTGGCATTCTGGATTTGGTCACATTTTATCCTCACAACCTTTAGGCTGAGAAGATCTCCAAAGGTTAAGCTGAGCATGGAGGTAGAATAGGGTTAACATTTTTAACAACTTGAGTGCTGGTATGCCGAGGTGCTTTTTGAGGGGGAGGGCAGAAAGAAGTCAGTGATGGCTCTCAGCCTTTACCTGGACAATCACAGGGCTGTCATGAAAACACACAAAGGGCACACATCTGTGCACTACTTAATGCAGGGCTACGCAGCTGACACTTGGACTCAAATTTGGAACCAGATATCCACAAAGCCTGCTGTGAAGTGGTGATGATAAGCATCAATGGGTGAAAGTGACAGGTCTTAGTAATTAACCCTACCACCCCACCTATTCCCCCCCCCCCCGGAAATGATGTGGTGGCACGCATGATTCGCACAGGAAAAAATCAACTGGAGGTGAAGAAACAGCAGAGGAAACAGGGGTATGGCAGGAAAGGAAGCACTGAGCACCACAACTGCCATTGTCTGTTGACAACCTCATTGAGATTCAGGAGATGGTTGGGAGAACAAGAGCAAATTCCTCAGTTATTTGGGAAGAGAGCAGCTAGCTCCTTGGTTCATAGAAAAGCCTATATTAAGAAACTGAAAAATGATCTGCACTAATGAACTGAAAGATCATTAATCAAGATTGGGTTCTGAAGTGAAAGCGATCTGGTTGCAGAAATTTCTGTAAACCTATCCCATTTCCTTTCAATAGCCGTATTAGACAATTCGGTGAGAATCTTGCTGCTGGCTGAGTCCGCTGCCAAGAGCTTGACCCAGCTCACCTACTGGGCTCCTGCTGGGCACAGCACCAAGCCCAAATACTCTGTTCTACAACTGCTTGAACTCCTGAAACTGTTCACCCCACCGTTGGTCTCCTGGCTGTATATTCCTTCTGCCAAACCTGCAAGATACAGCCTCACGCTCCCAAAAAAGATCTGAAGGAATGGTTGTGGTTGACAGCAAGTTCAAGCAGCCTGCCATGTCAAAATGGCCTTCTGCAACTCTTTCTTAAATTTGCATTATTTTGTGTGGCTGCAATGGAGAGGACTTTGGGCTCTGAAGACAAAAGGACACCGGATGCCCCGTTAATGAGTCCTTTTAAAATTCCTTCAGTTTGGGGTATCTGGTACAAAGAACTTCTGGGAGGCACTCTTCTGGGAAGGCTGCACCTTCGTCTTATCCCTCAGGAGTGTTATGGGTCCCTTCTGCCGAGACGCAGAATCCCTCTGCCGGGTACAATCTCTCCATATAAACAAAAGCAAGGGCTTCCCACATCGCTGCTAGCCAAAGTAAACGAGCAAGGCAAGGCAAACCTTTCGGGGGCAGTGTGTGCACACACGTAATCTGAAAAACCGAGCTGGAGGTGAATTAAGTCTCACGCATAGCTCATTCTCTGCCCATCGGTGATGTAAACTCAGCTTTAATTAACTCTATCTGTGTGATTTTCAACCAACTACCAGCTGCTTCCAGCTGCGTTAAATTCAGGTGTACTTGGAGTGGCTCACGCTTGCTTTGGAACAATTTTACAGCCAAGGCTGTTCCCTACTTAATGGAGGTCAGCTTGTGGGACTGCGGTTGACTCTGCTGGTCTTCTCTGGTGCCATCAATGAAGAGGAAGGGATGTTTCTACCTTTGTAGCTCCCTGACAGCTCGTTCTCTTTCCGTTCCTCTAGCAAGACTACACCAGTCCACCCTCATTCTCATGTTCTGGCATCATCTGCCACCTGGGTGCTGGGACACGGCACCCCTGGAGTCTGGCTTCTGCCTCACTTATCCAGCAAAGGTCGGTAATGTAAAGGGATGAGCTACTCCCCAGAAACCAAGACCTTTACTACCACTTTGGTGTTTTGCTCCAATCTGCCTAGGAGGCCACAAGAGGGATGAGAGCAGAAGACGGAACTGTGTTGCAGGTGTGTCCCAACTATGGAACTTGGTTCTAATAGATTAGATTTATAACTTCTGTGAAGCAAAACCATTGACGGGAGATACCCTGTTTTTCACATGACGCAAAAAGAAAATCTCTAAGAGAATGGATGGACCCACTCAGAATGCTAAACATCTCAACGTTTACTCCCCATGGCAAATACAACAGGGATAGCTTGTGGCACTGATCTGCTCCTTCCCCATTTTCCTAAAAGCCGAACAAACATACAACTCTTGGCCGTCATTATGTTACCTATCACAGGAAATAACCCTCTCTCAAATACACAATCCAAGAATAACACACAAATGGGGAAGACTGTTTTGCATACAATCATCAGGTAAATTCAGAAGAGTCGAACCAAAATAAATACAATTCCAGCATAAGGATGATTCCAGCAAATGTAATTCCACTGCACAGAGAACCAGCACAATGGTTAGGATACTGAAGTAGGACCAGTTTCACTTTCAGTCAGATTCACTTTTGGGCATGAAAAACCGCGGACCCCTCACTTTCAGGCAGAACGTTGAGATATTCCTTGGAGCCAAGTGCTAAGAGTTCCTCGGAAGATAAGCACTAACCACAGATAGACACTTCCTGGGTTTTTACCACAAGGAAGAATGAAACTGACTAGATGCTTGTAATAGTCAAAGTGAATTTTTTCCCTCAATTTCCTTGTATCCAAGCCATCTATTGACCGTGGCCTGACTATGTGCTCAGGGTCTTGCCCAAGGAAATGTTGTTTGTGTGCTGGACCAGGCTCCGCAGACTTTTAATAAAAGTATTGGAAACTTCACAAATTGGGTCCTGATTACTCAGGGACACACCTGAATGTGGTCACTTACATGAGCAAGAAGGGAGAAGTGACTGAGGAAACTCAGGGTTTTTTCTCCAACAGAACAAGGAAATAAAATATTACCCAACTGTAAGAGAGGAAGGCAGGGTGGAGAGGCTCAGTTACAGTGGTGATGGGGGCACCATTGAAAGGCCTGAAAGACCAGGTTAAGGACAGTTCATCATGGAGGAAATCTATCTATGTGGTCACTAAGAGCTGACTCCATCAAAATCAGAAAGGCAGACCAAAGAGCTGTGCTGGGAGCAAATCTGCCCTGTCATTAAATTAGCTCCAAGGAAAAGACAGTCAAGAACAATTAAGCTGCCTTTCTACTTCAATCTGCCAATATAGACCAAAGTCCGCCTTTAAAAAAAAGAAGAAGACAGACTTCATCCAGCAACAAAGCTGAGGGCCATGTCGTAACCTGATGTGGAACCCAGGTTTGCACATAATACACAATTGAAGATATTATTTTTTTTCCAGAGTTTCCAGTGTGATTCTTCCCCCCCGCCCCCAAAAAAGGCAGGCAAATTCATAAACAGGTTTGGAAGCCTACTAAGTCTTGAAGAGCACTCTTCGTTCATTAGAAGAGCAGGAGGAAGAGGGGGGGGGACATTTTTCTTTTCTCTCCTGCAGGATGAAATGTTGGGAGGGACCCAGCTCTCGAAAGACCCCGTAATCAGAACTAAAAGGATTAAGTAGCGCCCCTTCCTTCTCCCAGCCTACTTCCCCCACCCAGTGCAGTACAGTGCTCAAAAGTGCAGCAACTCTGGATGCTTTTGATAAAGGGGGGGGAAAACCCTCCCCAAATGCTGACATACTCTCTAGTACTGTGATATACTTTAAAGCAGGGTTCCTCAACCTTGGCAACTTTAAGACGGGTGGATTTCAACTCCCAGAATTCCCCAGCCAGCTTTGCCGTCTTAAAGTTGCCAAGGTTGAGGAACCCTGCTTTAAACAACTGAGCATGGCAACAAATATCAAGTGCCAGGACTCAGCTGTAAAAATCCCATGACCACCGGAGGGCAGCAGAGATGTGAACAACTCTAGCTCACTGCTGCCCCGTAGTGGTCATACACTTCTTTGCAGACTAGGTCTGAGAACCCTAATATAACAGCAGGGCTTGCCTTAATGTGAGAAGACTGGATTCACATCCTCCCAGATGGCACTAAATCACTGACTCCGATTTCCCCATACGTTTCCTCCTATGGAGATCTGCTTTGCCTCCCCAAAGTCCTGCACCAGGTTCACTGCAACTGTCCTCCTCATCCTTAGAATTATACTGCCGCTGTAACTTTTAATTGCAGCTTTTAAAAGTCACGTATAAAATCTTTGAATGACCTAAATCAAGTTGTTCTGGCCTATATTGGGTTTTATTACTCTTTGCTACCGTTACTTCAGTAGAGGATTGCAGAATTCAGTTTTTAAAAATCAAACAGGACCTGCCCCAAACTCACCAGGTAACTTTAACAGAAGTACCAATAGAAGAGAATACATGTAGCTCCGGGTTGAACTGGTCTTAATCCTCAAAGTTAATCCCCTCTTGCAATGCTGTGATAATCACACACTGGGCTACCTTAGCAGATTGTTGTAAGAAAAGAACGCGGCTGCCTGGGTTCACACAGCACCCCAAGTCATAATCAAGCTGCACTGGGCAGGCTTCAGAAACGATGGGGAAGAAATGCTTCGACCCTAATGCAAGCACAGCATCTCTCTGCTAAAGAAAACCACCTTGGTTTAGGCTTCTGCAGGATGCTGGGGGGAAAGTCAGGATTTTTTAAGGAGTCACTCCTTAAAGTAAATGGGACTCTTTAGGCAGCACCTTCTTTTCAAGCTCACGTGGAAGCCCCAAAAGGCTGAGCTGCTTTAAAGCAGCAGAGAGGTGCAGCCTGGACACGAGGCCGGAAGCACTTCTTAGGAACCTGTCCGAAGCGTGCACAGCCCTATAAACTAACCACACCAGCTGGGTTCACACGAATACTGGTTCTGTCTGCACAGCACATTTACTGGTTCCAGGGGAGGGATGTTAGGGGACCGGGCGAGCCCCCTCCTCGAATCAAAAGGCCCAAGGATTATCCCAGAGGGGCTAGTTGGGGTTTAAAGCAATTGCTTGTGGACAACCACGTTGCTCTTCCCGCTTTCAGCGCAGAGACAAGCTCCTAAAGAGCCCCCCAAACACCCCCACTTCTTGATTTTGCACACCCCATGCACCTACAGGTGGAGTTGCGTAAAAGGAGGTGGGAAGTACCAACCCACTACTTTTTTTGTTTGCAAGGCAAGAAGAGCCGGGACAGGTTTGTTGGGTTAGGATGCCTCGACGAAAGACCCACGCAGCCCAGTGGGGCATCCGCCCCCAGGAGCCGCCGGGGCACCAATGCCCGGGCAGCAGCCAACCCGGTCGGCGCCGTCCTTGGAACAGAGCTCCCCACCCAGCTTGGCCGGCCTCACGCCAGCCGGGCTTCCCGGGCAGCCCCAGGGCGCGAGGAAGGGCGGCATCAACGGCCTCCTGCCTTCCCCAACGGGCTTGAAACAGACCCAAGTGGGCGGCACAGACAGAGGGCAGCGGGGCCCCACTGGCCCCTCCCTGGGAAGACCCGGGACAGAGCGCGGGACAGCGGGGTCCTGCCCCTCCGAGCTGGGAGTCAGCGCCCCCGCACCCAAAGATCTCCAGGCGGGACCCAAAAGTCCCCAGAAGTCTGGAACTACAGCCCCCATTGTCCTCAGTCCCCAGACAGACAGCTGGAGGGCAGGAGAGTTGTAGCCCAGCGCAGCTGGAGGAGGGAGGCCGGGCCGGGGAGGATGGGAGTTGTAGCCCAGCGCAGCTGGAGGAGGGAGGCCGGGCCGGGGAGGATGGGAGTTGTAGCCCAGCACCGCTGGAGGAGGGAGGCCGGGCCGGGGAGGATGGGAGTTGTAGCCCAGCACCGCTGGAGGAGGGAGGCCGGGCCGGGGAGGATGGGAGTTGTAGCCCAGCACCGCTGGAGGAGGGAGGCCGGGCCGGGGAGGATGGGAGTTGTAGCCCAGCACCGCTGGAGGAGGGAGGCCGGGCCGGGGAGGATGGGAGTTGTAGCCCAGCGCAGCTGGAGGAGGGAGGCCGGGCCGGGGAGGATGGGAGTTGTAGCCCAGCACCGCTGGAGGAGGGAGGCCGGGCCGGGGAGGATGGGAGTTGTAGCCCAGCACCGCTGGAGGAGGGAGGCCGGGCCGGGGAGGATGGGAGTTGTAGCCCAGCACCGCTGGAGGAGGGAGGCCGGGCCGGGGAGGATGGGAGTTGTAGCCCAGCACAGCTGGAGGAGGGAGGCCGGGTCGGGGAGGATGGGAGTTGTAGCCCAGCGCAGCTGGAGGAGGGAGGCCGGGCCGGGGAGGATGGGAGTTGTAGCCCAGCACAGCTGGAGGAGGGAGGCCGGGTCGGGGAGGATGGGAGTTGTAGCCCAGCGCAGCTGGAGGAGGGAGGCCGGGTCGGGGAGGATGGGAGTTGTAGCCCAGCGCAGCTGGAGGAGGGAGGCCGGGCCGGGGAGGATGGGCCCAGGAGCCAGCCAGCGCGGGAGGCCGCTCCGCCCGCCGCGCCCTCCTACCCAGGCAGAGCTCGACGACGTAGGCGTAGTAGGACCAGAGCACCACCAGCGCGATGATGAGGACGGGCACCCAGCCGAAGACCCGCTGGCAGCACCGCAGCCCCCTGGACAGCGCCATCCCCGCCGCGGCGCCCCTCCCGGGCCCGGCCAGGCGGCATCGGCGCTCGGCAGAGCGGGACTGGGGGCGCGCCCCCGCCCGCCCGCCGGCTCTCTCGCTCGCTCGCTCGCTCCGGGCTCGGCTGCTGCGCCTGGAGGGGGCGGGTGGGCGGGAGGGCGCGCGCGCGCGCGCGCGGAGCGACGGGAAATGGAGTGCCGGCAGAGCGGCCGGGCCGCCAGGCAGCCTCCGGGAGCGCCCGAGAGGCCGCGCGGACGGGGATCCTGGCAAACTATGAGCCGCGTCCGCGGAGGGGCCCGGCCGATGCGGGGCTTCTCTCGGAAGGGCGGCTGCCGCGGCTCCTGACCGGCGCGCGGCTTTGCGCGACTCCCCGGACTCGGCCGAGCCGCCAGCCCGCCTGGCGCGCAGCGAGCGCCGCGTTCCCCCCGCCCGCTAAGCCCGCGCGTGCCGGTGGCGGAGGCGGAGGCGGAGGCAGCCCCGCAGGCCTGGGCGCCGGGAGCGTCCTCCGCGGAGAAGCGGAGGGGCCCGGCCGCCCAAGCCGGGGCAGGAGGCCGCGGCCGTCCGGCGCCCCCCAGGGCCCGGCTCTGCGGCCTCCTGCCCCCGCCTGAGGTCATCCGCCGGCGGGAAGAGCGCCGCCGGCAGCAGCCTCCGTGCGGGGGCGCAGCTGCGGGCCCCTTCAGCTGCCCGGTTGCGGGTCCCCGGCGTGGAGCCGCCCGTGCCGGTGGCTGTCAGGCCTTGCGGTGCCCAGGCGGCGGGAGGGAGGGAGGGGAGACCACCGCCCCCCCCGTGAAGCGGTCCCCGGACTGCGCAGCTGGCAGGCCGGAGGGCGCGGCGAAGCCGGGGGGAAGCCGGCAGCTCGGGAACCGCTTTTGCCTCGTTGCGAGGAGCAGCCCGTGGAAGGGCGCCCGAGGGGGCAAAACAGCCCCGCGGCCTTCGCGTGGGCCTTCCTCCGGAGGGGCGCGGGCAGGAGGCGGCGGCCGCTCGGGCCCCCTCCCCGTGGGGCTCCCGGGCGGCGGGAGAGGGAGGCCAAAGGGCCACGGGGTGGCCGTGGCGTCGCGGTCGGTGGAAGCCCTCTCCCTTCGTGGCCCGCGTGCGCGAGGAGGTGAACGGGGCTCGCACTGCGGCGCTGCCCCGGTCGCCTTGCCTCTTTTGACCTCCCCCCCCCGGGAGTGTCCTGGGCTGACCAAGACGCATCTCACGAAGCACAGTGCAGACACCCCTCAGCTGAGCTGGGCGGACGTGCCAGGCAGCCCAGGAGCCCAAGACGAAGCGGCCAGGGAGGGCATCTCCTGGGGGCCCACGAGGGGGTTCAGGAGCCAGGCCACAGTGTGAGCCAGGCACTGTGGATTTCTTAGGAAACCATGTAAGTGGGAGGTAGGTGGCTAGGTATGAGAGGAAGGAAGGAAGGAAGGAAGGAAGGAAGGAAGGAAGGAAGGAAAAAAATACTGTACAAGATAATACATATAAAGTATATTTTGTAGGGTTGTCTGAATGTTTTATTTGGAGATTCATTATAAAGGGGATATAATCGAATCCCTGAACCAAATGACTTCCTGAACTGAACTTGATCATTTGGAAGGGCTACTGAGAGTATGCAAAAGCCTGCCCACCTCGTCAGTTCGGTTTGAAGTATCAAATCATGATTCAGATCGGCACAGCAGCCCGAGCCAATCCACCTGGAAACTCACCACCGATTTGCACCTACCTTTTGCCTGTCAGCTGCAGCCCACCTCCGGGAGAAGCAGCTGGCACCTGGTTCCGCTGCCAAAGCAAAAGGAAGGCGGTGTCGCCAGGAACCCACCGGAGGGCGCTGGAGTCCGCACAATACGCCTTTGCTGCGAGTCACCCTTTGGTCGCCAGATGTGTTGGGACAATCATTCCAAGAATTTGGATGCCATGCTGACTGGTATTTCTGGGAGTCCCAGTTCCAAGGCATCTGCAGAGCATTGGGATAGTCCCTTGAGCTAAAATCAGTGTTATTTAAACTCAAAGCCTTTGATTTAAAATGAAGTGTCTATGAATTCTCTCTGCTTTTCAAGCAGATGAAAATAGTAACTTCTGAAGGACACTCTGAAACACTCCTAATTATTTGGACCGTTAGCTTTCTGTGCCTCATTAAGCAAACCATGGCCCATCATGTCAAAGTGTTGCTCAGACTAGCAGGCTTTGCATGATGAGACCCCAGAGGGAAGAAGGCTGGCTATTATCCTTTCTGTTGGGCAGTGTTAACCGGGCACACTTACCTATAATTAGCAGAATCTGGCTTATTCCTAAATCAGAAGGAGTCTGGTGGTACTTTTCAGACTAACACATTTTATTAAAAGGCGTAAGGGCTACTCTCTTCATCGGATACAATGGAGTTGTTAAAATAATGTAGGATTGAAACTGGAAAGAGCGAGGGAGAATGGTTGGTTATACAGATGCAGGTTGCAAGTAAAGCAGTCTACAAACACCTTATCAATTAACAACTGTAAGGTATTAACAATCCACTGTGTTTGTTGAGACCTTCTGAGATGGCCTGAAACCTTTAGATGTGTATGAGTTCAGCAGTTTTATGTAATCCGATTTTCTAGGCCTGTACATCACTTGAACCTTAAACTGGGTGTGTAGAATACACCAGTCTAAAATGCAGTGGTCTTTTCATGTTAAAACAAAATAACAGAAGAAAACCCTAACTAGGTAGAACAATATCTGCAAAATAATATCATTTCAAAATTAATAATCCTAACAATAGAAAGAAGAAAAAGAGTGGGGAAAAGCATAGAAAAATACACTATAATCAGGACAACTCCCCCCAATGTGTCCATCTTTTTCCTTGCCCCTTTGTAAAACACAGCAATAAACATTGATAAACAACCCATTCAACAACCCATTCCTGGGAATCAAGCATAGGTTTGTTTTATAACAATTCTTTTAGCCAGCCCCCATGCCTGAACTGTCCACTGATCTTAATATTTTCATAGATTCCAACTACTGAAGGTATGGCAGAGAAGAACAGGTAAGACACAGCAGTGGACTCAGCTGATGTCAGCCTCAAATGTGGCCGTTACTGGAGAAAGGCAAGCAATATGAATTATTGTTCCAATTCCTGCGTTCAGCAATTCCTTCAGCAGCAAAGTGATTATTCCCACCGTCGAACATTTTCAATGGTTTCTAGTACAGAGGAAGATATTTTTGTTGTATGTGCAATCACCTCCTTTTAAGATAACAGAAAACTAATTTCATGTTATTTAATGTGATCCTCCAGAGGACCAGAGCATTCAAGCTTATTATTCCAGAAGTGACATAAATAACTCATATTAATTTAATCAGCATCTTTAACTATCTATATAAAGGGTTACTGATTTATAAGCCTAAGTTAATTCCTCCAAGATCTCTGACCACTATGGAACTGGAGAAGCATTAATATTATCTGGACCAAATAATGTAAGCTTTCATGGATAAAAAGGATAGAATTATATTTTCTAAAATGTTGTTGGCTGGATTGTGCTTCAGTATGTTGTGCTAAGCCAGCCGTTCAAAGTCAGATATAACCACTTTCCTGCAGCATCTACTTCCAACTAATGCAACTTCCATCTTGAGGCCAAGGTCGAACTGCAGATCTCAGGGTGTTTACCTAAATTGGGAGCTCTCTTGCTTCTTCCCTTCTAGAGAATTTTTGAGTCATTTCAGCTCTCCCATATAAATGTATAGTAAGACTTAACCCAGTTATTATATTGTTGGTGTTATGCTTTGTCAAGTCATAGCCACCTCCTGGTGACACAGTGGATAAAAGTTCTTGCAGGTGCATTTCTGGGGCTTCCAGGACTCCGTCTCAACCTCTTCTTCTCCTTCTGTCCACCTTGTCCAGCATGATCATCTTTTCCATAGATGCATCAGCCCTCATGATGTGTTCAAAACACAACAGTTTTTGTTTCGTGCTGCTTGCTTCCAGAGAGCATTTCTGGCTTGAATGGCTGGTTCTCTTGGCTGTCCAAGGAATGCCAAGCAGCAGCCTCCAGCCGCATAATTGGCACATCAAAAATTTATCGTAAGCATGTGTTTAAAAAAATAAAGAAAGTTGCCATCTGCCTCTTTTCTTCCAGTTGCATATATCCTGCCCCCCTTTCTCAGCACAGAGAGGAGGACCCATCACACGCAACAAGCAGGACATTTTCTCAGCCACATGGTGGGGAAAACCAGTTTTTGTTCCAATTTATAGCACTTTAAAAATACAACAGCCCTGCCCAGAAGTGAGAGCTGTGAAACATTACTTGCTTAGAATGAGGGTAACTATAGTCCAACACATCCAGAAGGTGCCAGGCTGAAGGACACTACTCCCAGCATTAATTTACTAATACCCGTGCTCCTTTTTCAGTCCATCACTAATGTCCTCACAGCTTCAGGATGGTGGACAGTTGGGCTTCCGGGAAAGAAATGGCAGACTAAAGACGGCTTTGCAAAAAGCGGAGCTGATGACTGCAGTGGAATAAAGAGCAGCAAGTCTGGGAAAACGCTTTTGTTTTGAATTCCTTTAAAAAACACAATAAGATGAGACTTTAAAAATTGGACACTAGAAGGAACTAGAGGGAACTAAAGATTATAATTAAAGGAGAAGAACACTCAAATTCAACTTACAATTACAGGATGAAGCAAAATATTATAACATTGGACTTATTGAAGGATATTTTTGAACAATGGACCCAGAAGTTAATAGTGTCAACAGAGACATCTGCCTCTATAGATGGACTATGTTTAAAAGATGTTATGGAAGAGGAACAAGTTCTACCTGATAAGATCAAGACTGATTTGAAAGTGGATTTAAAAATGACAGGCTACAACAGTGATGGCGAACATTTTGGGCTCAGCATGTCAAAAATTCAGGAATTACCTAACTTGACTCTGCTGGCGTGTCACCCAGGGAGGGGGCCCCTGAACAAAAGAGAAACAATTCTTTATATATTCATTTATTTTAAAAAAATACAGTCCAATCATGGGTGGTGCTTTGTATTATATAAAGAAACATCAGATAATTACAAAAAAATATGAAATATGAATAAAAAAAACTCTGTTTGGTAACTCAAACAGGGAGAATAGTTGTCGGGTGTGGTGAATGCTGGCATGTCACCTTTGACACGCGTGTCATAGGTTTGCCATCACTGGGCTACAAGAATGATATGGAGAAAAATGTTACACTGGATATACAAAAGAAACTGGCTGATGTTTTAATAATTAAACAGGTTATACAAATAACAAACCAAGAGAGTGACCTGGATAATTTTCCTATATTGGATTTACAGAAGAGGCTTGTTAAAGTTTTGAAGAATCTCATGAAAAGGGACAAATTAAAAATGAAAAGAAATCAAGTTCTATGACATCTTGATCTCTAGTCCATTCAGAGAAGTAAAAGGAAGGAATATAAAGTTGGTTTATTTGATCAAGGTTAAAAAAGATATATTGTTATCTCTGGTAACCCTTAATGGACTTTTGCTGACATCAGGACTGAAATGACAAGGCTTTAAGGATTTGTTTATACATAAGAGATGGGATATGGGAAGAAGAGATTGTTTGCTGTATTTTAATAGGAGTTACTAAAATTGTTTATACAGTCAGGTCCAGAAATATTGGGACATTGACACAATTCTAACATCTTTGGCTCTATACACCACCACAATGGATTTGGAATGAAACAAACACAATGTGCGTTAACTGCAGACTGTCAGCTTTAATTTGAGGGTATGTACATCCAACTCAGGTGAACGGTGTAGGAATTGCAACAGTTTGCATATGTGCCTCCCACTTGTTAAGGACCAAAAGTAATGGGACAGAATAATAATCATACATCAAACTTTCCCTTTTTAATACTTGGTTGCAAATCCGTTGCAGTCAATCACAGCCTGAAGTCTGGAACGCATAGACATCACCAGACGCTGGGTTTCATCCCTGGTGATGCCCTGCCAGGCCTCTACTGCAACTGTCTTCAGTTCCTGCTTGTTCTTGGGGCATTTTCCCTTCAGTTTTGTCTTCAGCAAGTGAAATGCATGCTCAATGGGATTCAGGTCAGGTGATTGACTTGGCCATTGCATAACATTCCACTTCTGTCCCTTCAAAAACTCTTTGGTTGCTTTTGCAGTATGCTTTGGGTCATTGTCCATCTGTACTGTGAAGCGCCGTCCAATGAGTTCTGCAGCATTTGGCTGAATGTGAGCAGATAATATTGCCCGAAACACTGCAGGATTCATCCTGCTGCTTTTGTCAGCAGTCACATCATCAATAAATACAAGAGAACCAGTTCCATTGGCAGCCATACATGCCCACGCCATGACACTACCACCACCATGCTTCACTGATGAGGTGGTATGCTTAGGATCATGAGCAGTTCCTTTCCTTCTCCATACTCTTCTCTTCCCATCACTCTGGTACAAGTTGATCTTGGTCTCATCTGTCCATAGGATGTTGTTCCAGAACTGTGAAGGCGTTTTTAGATGTCGTTTGGCAAACTCTAATCTGGCCTTCCTGTTTTTGAGGCTCACCAGTGGTTTACATCTTGTGGTGAACCCTCTGTATTCACGCTGGTGAAGTCTTCTTTTGATTGTTGACTTTGACACACATACACCTACTTCCTGGAGAGTGTTCTTGATCTGACCAACTGTTGTGAAGGGTGTTTTCTTCACCAGGGAACGGATTCTTCGGTCATCCACCACACTTGTTTTCCGTTGTCTCCCGGGTCTTTTGGTGTTACTGAGCTCACCGGTGCGTTCCTTCTTTTGAGAATGTTCCAAACAGTTGTTTTGGCCACGGCTAATGTTCTTGCTATCTCTCTGATGGGTTTGTTTTGTTTCTTCAGCCTAATGATGGCTTGCTTCACTGATAGTGACAGCTCTTTGGATCTCATCTTGAGAGTTGACAGCAACAGATTCCACATGCAAATAGCACACTTGAAATGAACGCTGGGCCTTTTATCTGCACATTGTAATTGGGGTACTGAGGGGATATCACACACCTGGCCATGGAACAGCTGAGAAGCCAATTGTCCCATTACTTTTGGTCCCTTAACAAGTGGGAGGCACATATGCAAACTGTTGTAATTCCTACACCGTTCACCTGAGTTGGATGTACATACCCTCAAATTAAAGCTGACAGTCTGCAGTTAAGGCACATTGTGTTTGTTTCATTCCAAATCCATTGTGGTGGTGTATAGAGCCAAAGATGTTAGAATTGTGTTGATGTCCCAATATTTCTGGACCTGACTGTACTTGTGATGAAGGTGAGAAGTCATTTTTTTATATATTTCTTTTCTTTTTCTTATTTTTTCTTTCTTTTCTCTTTCTCTTTCTCTTTCTCTTTCTCTTTTTTCTTTCTTTTCTGCACCTTTTTTTCTTTTTCTTATTTTTTTAGTTTGTATTAGTTTTTATTGTTGCAACTGTAATCTTTAATAAAAATTACTATTACTATTTTAAAAAAGGATGGTGGACGATTGACGTCCACTCACTTTTGGCCAAACTGGCCATGGCTGTTTGGGGGAGCCACACATCTCTCATTCCTGAAGCAGGATGAAAACGCGCCTCAACTTCTTTTGTTCTTGACAAAGCTACTTTGACTTTTAGAGCCCGCCTTGGAGTCGCTGTGGGGACAAGCGGGCAGATTTATTTTAATCTCCTGACCTTTTATAGTATTTAGCTTAGGTGATTTAATTCTGTCGTACCGTGTGGATCAATCCTGTCCGACTGTATATCTGACATTGTTTGGTAGATTTAAATGGGCTTCTAGCAGCAGAATCTCCTTGTCTGGACCTGCCTGAGTGCCCAGCCATCCAGCCGTTTCTCTCCCTCTCTTTCTCCCGCACATATCGAGAGAATTTAGATTTGGCAAATTTAGAGAAATTTACAAACCTACAAATACTCACGTGAGACTGTTTGCTGATGTAAATACTTTGCAGCAAAGGAATAGCTGTGATGCAAATTTTAGCCCTTAGAAATGTTACAAATCCTGTTCATTCCCCTGTCCCAGCTTTCATTCATTCATCTTTTTTAATTCTTCACAAGAACCCCTATCAGTTCCCTGTTATTTCTCTGATTGGGATGGGATCAGAAATAATATCTGCAGAAATTTATCCTGTTATATTTACATCCCAGGATGGAGATCTGAAGAACTAAACCATGTGATGGTTTGACTGGTGTTGGTTTGCATGAACCACCATCACCATCACCACAACCACCACCAATGGTGGCTGATTAAAGAAATTGTGGTTAATGAAGTCAGGGCTTTACTTTATATGTGAAACTAGTCGTGATGTTTGAATAGCTACTCATTCAGGCACTGATCCAGCGCAGAGTTACTTTAGTAAATGCTTTTGTTACTAAAACACAATACAAAATGACCCCAAGGAAGTAACTGTATTTTTGTTGTCGAGATTAAAATCTCTACAGGCCGTGTTCACACATGTTTCACCAGGCTAGATGGTTAAACTAGCAGATGTATTTGTACCACTGGCTTAGCTTGATTATGTTAGTGGGTTGCACAAACACAGCCCATTTGGGAAGTTTATGGTTCAAGATACTGTACAATCTCAGAAACCAAGTTAAATTAGGAATTTAGTAAAATGTGTTGTGGGTTCTGGTTATAGCCATAGTGCGTGTGGTCATGTAAAAGATAAACACTTGCTGATTTTCACCCAATGATAACATTTCTTCCACTATGAAGTTTGGAGGAGAAGAAGTGCCAGATACGTTCCCACCAGACATCCCACAAGAATCTTTTGCATCTCGCAAATAGTCCAGCAGCAGCAATATCTCCAAGCCACCATTCTCATACACCAGCGCAAGGCCATTGTGTAGGTTTTCAACCATCCTTCCCCATTGTGACATTCTCCAGTTATGTTAGGGCTGGCCAACTGGAAGCCAAGCTGGCTTGTGACTTTGGAGAATTACTGGAGACGTCTGAAGGTGCCTGGTTCTTTTCAATCTTTCCTCCAAAAGGTTGCCATAATGGAGCAGCAGCTACTTCCTAGAGCTACTTTTGGGGGTCTTGAATGAATGTGCAGTGAAGTGCTTGCTGTTGCTCGCCAGTAGAAGGGAGGTGAACATAGAGATAGTCCACTTTGCAGGACAAAGACAAGGCCAGTCTTGAAAAAAGGAAGCCTTTCGTTTGAGATGTTGCAGCTCCTGTCTTGAACTGAGCCTTAAAGCTTCCTAGGAGCTACTGCAGCTATCGGTGTCCTTGCCACTTTCCACATCTAGCAGGATGGAAAGCAAGGGCATTCTGCTTTAATGTGCACTGCCCAGCGTCATCCTGGAAGATATGAAAGTGTGGATCAGGGACATGGTCCTCTTGTCCAAGAAGTGGCACAGCCAGTGTAAAGGACATTATTAATGAAAAGGGCTTCTGGAGACATCTTAGCATAGTGGTGAAGTCTGGGATTACTTCTATGACCAAAGGAGTTTTGTCCATGACTGGCCCTCCAGATGTGGTGGGCTGTGTTGTGGCCTCACAAATGACAGCTCGTTATCTGGGTTATTGGCCTAATAAATCCATCAAGCTAATCTCATGGTCACAAATCCAGTGCAAGTTCAGAACACAAAAGCTGAGCTCACTGGGAGTTTGAAACAGTAAACAAATTCAGAAGTCAGAAGACAAGTTGAAGTCAAAGGCCAGGAATGTTCTTGTAGCTTGGACTCTGTCAGTCAGAGAGGCCTTCACAGATTGGCAGCGTTTCAGCAGACTTACCATGCCAGGTTCCTCCCTAAATATCAGAAGCTCTGGTCTGACTTCCTCTAGTAAGTTACTCCTTAGTTGCTGTGCCTCATTCAACTGTTTCTCAGCATAACTCAATACCTCTATGCAATCCATTTTCTGACTTTTCAGCCACAGACGGAGGCATTCTCAAACGGAAGAGCATCTCATTCTCCATCTGTTGCGTCCAGGGCTGGGACGGTTCAGTGTGTTGCTGGGCTCTAGAAACACAGCTCCTGTTTCTTGAGATGTTCCCTCCAGGGCCTTGTCCTGATCTTAGAGGAGGATTCTTGACAAAGGCTATGAGAAATTGCAACACCCATGGCTTTTGGCAGGTCAATTTACAATCCCCTTCTTTTTTTCATCCAGTTGATCTCATTCATAGCCCAAATTCACCCCTGGTCACTTCATTATATCTGTTGTACATTTCATCAGCTTTCGTGGGCATTATTTTCACAGTGTGCAACTTATGGCAGCTTAGCTTTTTTTGAAATTTCTTGGTGGCAACATTCCTCACAAGCAATCATGGGATTATTTATTTTTTGTTCTTCATCAAGTTGTTTTATTAACATTCTGCCAGACCTTGGACTGGCACAACTCACAAGTGCTAGCATCTTTAGCCTAGGGAGGGGGAGAGCTGAAATTAGGTAGGGAAGTCTAGGTAGGGTAGGCTACTGCTTCCTAATTTCTAAAAAAGGTTGAAAAATGGGGGAAGAAATACCAGATCATCATGAGCTGCGTTGCCAGGTGAGGACAGCGTAAGGGAAGCTGGGCCAAAAGCGCAACTCTGCTTTATTGCTTATGGTCAAAAGTGAGAAGAAATGAAACCTGATTTATACCAAGAATTCATCTAAAGGGAAAAAATATTGTAATGGATGACTTCTCTCACCATCACATAAAGTGGGAAAATGCATGGTTTAGCCATGACAAAGAGGCAACATTTTTAAAGTCCCTAAACCATTTATCATAGGTCTGACTAGAGGGGAGGTGATCTTGGGCCTTAATCTTGTATGTCATGCTGGACAAACTAAGATCTGTAAGTGCAGTATATTGTATATTTATTTATCTTTATTCAACGTACACCTCAGTTTTCCAGTCTGGCAAGTGCTCATGATAGCAATTTGGATCGATGGGAAGCACAGTCCCCTGGGTCATTAAATTTAATTTCTGAATAAGTGGAAAATTACCGAGGAACCATAGCCTTTGTTAACTAATTTCAAAAGTAGAAATTTCTAAAAAAAAAAAAAAGTGTGTGTGTGTTAAAAAGGGGATTTGAAAACAAATGTAAAGAGTGTCAAAGATCCCAGATGCTTGAATGACAGAGATTTAGCTAAGCTGTGCAGGCAGGGGTATGGTAAAAAAAGAAATCAAGATGGCAAAGTTTCAATCACACCATTGCGTCCGACATCTTTTTTTTTTTTTACCATACTCTGTGGCCACCTGTGTGCGGAAAAGTCCTATCATGTGCAAGAGCTGATCCACAAGGTTAGCAACCAGTGCTGAAGAACCTTTTGAGAAGGTCATGTTTCAAAAAATGGAAGTGTTCCCCAAATGAAGAGAACAAAAAGAAATACATCAAAGAAAGACAATGGCAAAATGAGGGATGCAAAAAACAGTACCAGGCAACCAGGGGCTAATAATACTAAGTAAATAATAAAAGTAATTTAAATGCACAAGAAGCAGAAAAGGAAGCGTAGAGTGGATGAACACATCCGGGCTTCCATCAAGGGCTGTGGCAATGAAAGGAATGAGGAGCAGGTGTTCCAAGGCCATAGAACAGTGTTGTCCAAACTTGGCCACTTTAAGATGAGTGGACTTCAACTCCCAGAATTCCCCAGCCAGCATGGCTGGCTGGAGAATTCTGGGAGTTGAAGTCCACTCATCTTAAAGTGGCCAAGTTTGGACAACACTGCCATAGAAGATTCTTTGAGGTCCAAGTCTCACCAGCAGGTCCCAGTTCCCTTTTTTGCTAAGGGGCGTGCCCCAGACAGCTGAATCCAAATGACAGACTGGTTTTCTACAGGCCAAGCCATGGTTTTAGAACAGCTTATTGAGTAAGTCCCCATGGTCCAGGTTGGTAAAACATGCTAAGCCATAGACTATGGCTGCCTTTGCTTAACGCATGGAACTACAATCAAAGAAACCACACTACAGCTTAGCACAAACCAGGCCAAAGAGTTGGACCATGATTGGTCCAGTCGTGCCCCGCTGGTCTCCTATTGTTCCTGAGGTTGGAAGAAATGTGCTGTGCCATTCCTATGCCGTGAGCACACCCACTGGAGAGGCAGCTCAGAAACTGTGGAAATCAAAATAAATGTGTTTCCCAGGTATAAATGATCAAGCCTTGGTAATTGTTCCCATCTGCTTCTCATCTGATTTGCGGGGTCTCTCCCCACCTCCCCACCCCTGAAATAACATGCCAGAATGCTCCCAGCATAGCTGGGCAGAAGACAGTGAAGACACAGCTACGCCGAATTTTCTTTTTGCTGAACAAATCAGCAACTGCTAAATAAATCTAATCAGCAAAAGCGCAGAGTAAGGCTCCACAGATATCTGAGCAATTGCCGTGGGTCACCAGACCATGCAGTTATTTCATGCAAAGGCTGTTTCTGATTCAATTTGTTATCATCAGCCAAAGCTTACTTAATGCAAGCAGCTCGATCTGGACTCCCGCTCTGGTAGGGATATTGGCAGAGCTGGGAGAGAAAGGAATAATTGATGGCTCTGAGAAAGGTACAGCTGGTTATCAATCCACAGCTATGTTCTTTCAGGAAAAAGAAGAGACTTTTCAAGACTCTGAGAGGCCCTGAGGTAGAAGGTCTCGCTTTCTTCTCGTTCTATCTCATTGCAATGTATTTTTCCCTCCATTATTCTTTCTTCATTGATGTCATTGGGCCCATAAACTGGGAGCAGACAATGGAACCCACAATCTTGAAATATTCTTTTTTTTATTACATTTTCGCTAACTAGTTTTACTGCCTGTAGTGCAAATTATCAGTCCATGTAATCGCTTACAAAAACTGAGCCATACCAAGTTCAGGGCGGCAGGGAAATCTTTACCCCCATGCCTAGAAAATTTGGTGTTCCCCCACAATTTTAAAATTGGCTCATAAAACTGTTGACTTGTATTGTTAAATAATTTTGGAAGAGTAGATTGTTCATAAGGTTCCTTTTAATCTTTATTCTTTGCCCCCCTTTAATGTTGATGAGTCTCCAAGCTGCTCATAAATATAAACAGATTAATTGGCCGTATTCTAGCAGTTTTCATTTCAATAATGTGGCAATGTATAGATAGCAATCGCTGTACACAACTGTTGCCTTTCTGTCCCTGAGTATGGAAAATGCCAAATTTCCCACTTGTGATATTTATTACAGGGGAATTATTTCCCTCTGCAGAAGGTTGAGTAGCAACAGATGGCCGGGCTGTTCTGCCCCAATCCACGTGCCAAACGCGAGCGTGACTTAATGAAGGCCTATTAGGTCTGCCCTGAAATACTCCAGAGGACAGCTAGATGGAAGCACAGTGTCCTGTCTCTCCTTCCTGCCCTCTAGTGGATGTCTGAAGCTTTGCGGGTTAGATATGGTAGCCCTACTCGATGACGTTCTTCTTGGCTTAGAATTAGGTCTGCCCAGAATTTGTGTATTTTTCCATCTGAATTTGGACACCTAACATCTGGAACAAGAACCCCAAGTCAAACTTCCTAACACTCCCCACTTGCCCTTCTTAAATTTCTCACCACATATGCTTCTATATCACCAGAATGAATCTTCTAATGTGGACTGGGATCCAGAAAACTTATACACTAAGAAACTGATTTCTTTTTGAGGTATCACAAGAGTCTTTATTGTGTTTCCAGCAAGAGACTAACATGGTGACCACAACTTGCCCTTGACTGAGGGACGTGTTGTTCCTGTGCACCATGTCGTCTACCTTATAGCACGCAGAGATGCCAGTCAAACAGATGCTGTTCAGCCATTCCTTCGCTCTTTCTTGAAGGAATTTCTGAAGCCGGGTGGGGACAGGAGGATTACAAATAACAGACCAATTGTTGGCCTCCCAAACTATCCTGCAGAAAAGGCATGGCAGCAGCACAATAAAAATGTCAACTAGAGATACCCAATACAAAAAATAGTTTGATGTTGTCATGAAACATTAAGACGCCGCCCTTTTCTTAAAAACAAAGGACAACACATCAAAACAAAAGATGTCATAATGTCAGTTTCCCACAATTATATAATGCAGGTCCCTTGACCTAAGAGAAACCTTTTGGGAAAAGTAATAAAATATGAGCTTTGACTGGGGATATCTTTTCAGCTGGATAGCTTTAGCCTAGTGAGTAAATACTTTGGCACAACCATATTTGGCCAACTTCAGGCCACATTAAAAAAATCCATAACTAATAAATCATAAGAGTTATTATGTGAGGCACAAGCCTTATCTTTGGACTCCATCTGAATAAAGAGATCATTAGAAAAATCGAGTTCAAAGTTGCTTAAATAATGGCAAAGATGGAGATGGCAAACAGATACTTTTTGAAGGATGGAATATAAATTTATTTGTTAGATTTATACCCCCCACCTTTCTTCCAAGAGGGATCTCTCTTCATTTTATCTTCACAAGAACAACCCTGGGAAGCCCCAAAAGTCTCCCCAGTCCTAGCTCAACGCCTTAACCACAAAATAATTGAATGGACAAATAGAAGTGCAAAAAGTACATGATCTGGTTCTTTGAGTGAATATTGTTTCCTAAAAATAAATGAAATTCCTTTCACTGTCCATATCTCTCCAGCAATCTATAACCTCCCCTAGCTTCCCCATTTCCATTCAATGCCCAAGATGGGACATCAAGAGGAAATTCCTCCCAGGGACTTTTTTTCAGTAGGGTGGTATTGTCACAAGGAAGGGGAAATTGAAACCTTAAAAATGATTCTCCTTTCTCCTGCTGGATGGAAACCTTTTCAAATTGGCGACTGGGCCTCTGACATTGCTTCAGATAGCCTCAACTGGAGATAAGCTGAGCTGGAGAAGCCAAGGTAGGTAGAGAACTTGATTACAAAGATATCAGCCCTGTGAACTGGTTAAATCAGGGAGGCATCTGAAGGTAAATGAAAGTAAATGAACTCTTTTTTCCTAGGGTGGATAAGTAGATACATGTTTTGCTCATGAGAAGGTGTTACATTGCTAGATAATCTGGACTTAAAGCAAACCAGTGCCCCAGGAAACAGTGTGAGATGTAAATGTTATTGCTCTGATTTGGCAGACCAACCGCTACTATTTTCAAATTAAGTGGAAAATTGCCAAGGAAATTCAACACAGTAATATCTGACTTCAAGGAGAAACCTTGAAAAGGAACCTGAAAGGGAATTCAAGAGCATCAGAACTCACAAGAAATCTTGATTGGGAAGGTATCCCATTGGCAAGGTCAATCAACAGGGGCAAGGAAATAATGAAAATTGGGGGATGAATGCTGGGTTCTTTGTCCTATGACTTGTTACGTATTTACAACATATTTTCATCAAAATCAGCTTGAGGCTGGCATACTGCAAAGTATTGCCCCAGTCTCCAGTTCCATTTTTCTTTCCAAGGATGGAATGGCAAGTTTCACAGAAAGCAAAAATGGTGGGTGGCTACAGCCTAGCACCTAATGTGGAAGTGTGCCTCCCTGGCTGATAAAGAGACAGAGGGAGATGGTTTATTTATGAGATTCATTGACCACCTCAGTCCCATGGGACTCTCAGTGGTGTGCAAAATACAAGGAAGAATAAACCAAACCCAACCATTCTGAGGCCAATACATTGACCTTCAAAGATTCTGAAAGGACAAAGGTTTTGCTAGCCTTTGGAAGGCCATAAGAGTAGGAGCCACCTTTGCTCCTGGGTGGGGGCAAGCTGATCCAAAGGAGAGGAACCCACCCAGAGAATGTCTGCTGTTGAGCCCCCTCCTATCATACCTCACAGTAGGAAGGAACCTTCAATAGGAATTCCCTGGTGATCTGGTTGGGCAGGCAGCATCTACCTGGGAAAGGTATGGGGTGATCCTCAGGAGAGGAAGCTTGGGAGAGAGGTATAAGGAACATTCTAATTAGTTAAAGCTTTGTAACTGATTATTTTCCCAATGATAGACCTTTTGTGAACTGTCAACTTTATATACCCTCCTTCCAGCAGTATTTTGCAAGAGCACATACATAGGTATCTGAAATTCCAAAAATGCCACCACCAGTTGGGAACACCTTACTGCTGAAAAGCAGTCTTGGGAAGTGTGATAAACCCCTGTGGTTTGGCACTATATTACTACCTAAAGCATTTGATAGATTGATCTCATGCTGAGAGCCTGAATAAGATGGCATTCAGTTTTTGTTTTACCAAAAGAGCACTCCCTGCCCCCTCCCCCAGTAATCTTGTTTACATAATGGCGCAGCTGATGAAAACTAGTTGGTGATTTTTAAATTTGAAAATCGTTGGAGAGCCACAAAATAATTCTGGATTTTCTGGTTAGATTCGGGCATCATAGATAAGCATTGTCCTTGATTGTGGAGATGAACCATTGCTTTGTCCCCAAAAGTTGACATCTCAGTGACATCCATTGGGGAAGGTGTTGAAAATGTGAAATGGTGACTATGACCGTGCAGTTGAACGCCTGCCCCTTTTTTCACATGAAGAGTTGGGCTTCATTCACATAGTCATGGCCACTACCTTGACTTTTTTTGATTCCCCCTACAGACACTGTGGCGCTCTTCTTCTGATCTCACTTGGAGGCCACTCTTAAGATCCTCATTCTGGGTAAATGAACCGGGTGGGCCAGTTCTACTTGGTGCAGGTGGTTCTTCAGATTCTCTGAAGAGCTAGCAGTTTTTCAACGTTCATTTGTGACTACATTTTCATCAATTTTGGGGGGCACTAACTTATACACTCAATTTCAGTTCTACTCTCTTGCATAACATCTTCATCATTCCCATGCAAATCTCTACGATTTTCCTGATCTTCCTTCAGTTCCCCCCTAAATCATTTCATCATTTTCATTTTTAATTCCAGTCACTCTGCTGGAGTGTCCTTGTTTAGCCCTTTTTATCCAATGTTTATTTTCATAAAAATTGCTCCACATTTTCTCAGCTCCTCATAACCTTCACTATTTCTTGCTCCCATTTTTTGCAACTATCTTTTTCTCTATATGCACATATTGTTTCTCTCATCCCCATTTTTTTCTCATCCACAATATTTTTCACTTCAACATTCCTTTTTGTATCTGTTTTGATTCCACACATTCTTTTTATTACTACCTATTACCGTAACTCCACATACTTCTTTGGGACTCTGTGACATGATTCTTTTCCTTCTGTTTCAGGCAGCTTCCACGTCCTCTTTATTTCCACTTTCCATTAATTATTATCTATTTTCCCTATTTTTTCATAAAGGACTTGCAGTTTCTCATTCTACTTTCCTTTCATGTCCATTTTCCCCCAAGATCCACTGTTGACGCTACCAGAAATGGTCCGCTCCACAATGAGAATCTCTCAGCACTCTTGTATCTTTCACTAATACTCTCCATCTCTCATGATAAATAATCAGATTAATCATGCTTGTTGAATGTCATGGGAAGATTGAGGCACAAATCTCATGTATGGCATCTGAGGTTCAAATTACCTAATTTGAGATATTTACAAGACATGAGTTACAGAAAAGACCTTAAAACTTCTGATACAAAATCAGAGACAAACTTCTTGAAACAATTAACAGGCAGTCAAAATATTAGAATCCATACAGCAGACTAGTATACTTGAAAACAAAGGAATCTGATCACAAATCCTTCCTACATCTTTATCTCAGACAGGACGGATTTCCCCAGCCCCTTGCTTCAGCTAGCTAGTTCTGACTAGTCCCAGATTCCTGTAGCCTGCAACTTTCAATCACAGTTTTAAGAACATTTTCACTTAAGAAGAATTAAGTGAAAATGTTAATCTCCCTAAAGATTACTGGATCATGGATCTCACCCCCGGCTCAGATACATTTATTTCAGCTGTTACCATAGGCCCCAAGTGATCCACTCCATTCACCAGGAATCTCTGTCCCCTCCCAGCCGAACAGGCCTTATTCTCTGTTCCCTGAAGATGTCCTTGGCTTCAATTTAATAACCTTCCTCACCTCCAGTCCCACAGAATTCTGCTTCACTCATAACATCGTTTCCTCCTGCTTGTTTAACTCCATGCTTGGAAACCAGCTCACCAAAACTATCTGGCTGTTCTCAGTCTCTCTCTTGCTTACCTCTTTCAGCAATTTCTCTTTCTCCTGTGTTCCTCCAGGTGATCTGCTTCCTTTCCATCCACCAGCTATCTTCCTTCTCCATCTCTCAAGACAAAAGCTTTTTTGCCAGCAAAGGTGGGTCTGGATGGGGAGAAACAGGCTCAGTCCTGCCAAGACTGAGTGGGTGTGGATTTGGGGGCCTCCTAGATCTGGAAATGTTTCTTCTTTAGTCTTGGATGGAGTTGCATTCCCCCATTTAAAGCTGGGGCACAATCTGGCGGTCATCTTGGACTTGCAGATCCTGTTCAAAGAGCAGGTGGTAGGTGTGGACAAGACGGCCTTTGCACAGCTTCAGCTGGTGTGCTGGCTGCACCCATTCCTGGATCGGGAGGCCCTTCAGACCATCACTCAAATCCTACTCATCTCACAACTGGATTATTGCAATGTGCTCTACATGGGGCTGCCCTTGAAGACCATCAGAAACTACAGCTGGTTCAGAATGGAGCAGCACTGGCACTATTGGGCGTGCCTCAATATGCTGATGACAGACAGACAGACAGAAACCATTTCAGTCACTGACCAGTAAAAATACATCCTGTAAAACAAACAAAGCAAAACTATCCCCTAACATCAGTAAGTGTTAGGAACCAGCTGTGGGCAAAGCTTACACATAATGTAGCAGAATTTTGCTACTTTTAGAGAAATACGATTATCTTGGTTGTTTAACAGATAACGTAAATAAAAATGATCAGAGTGTCCTGGAAATTTAGATAATGGGGGGAGGTAATCAACTGGTGGCGAATATCCCTGTAGGACTGACAATACAAACCAACATGGGTTGCGGTTTCTGTAGCGCCTGTGTCACAGGGGCAATATCAGGTTTCGTATGGGATTTTCCTATACTACCCTCCAAAACAGCTGTGGGAGGACATTAAATTGGGCTAGAGATAAAGCTCGGTATCAATTTGCAGATGTGGCACCACTGCTCCATGAACTGCACTGGTTAATGGTGGGCTTCTGGATGCAATTCAAGGTGCTGGTTATCACCTATAAAGCTCTTCATGGCATATAGCTGGCTTATTTGAGGGACCACCTATTGTTTCTGCCTAGTCAGATTAAGCAGAGTTGGTGCACTTCAGAGTTGGAGCCCTTTAATTAAACACTGTCGTATTTTGGGACCCAGGAAATATGCCTTCTCTACCATGGTTCCTGCCCTCTGGAATGATATTCCCCCCAGAAATATGGGTGTCTCCCACCCTATGATGCTCTGGAGATTTGTGAAACGGTTACTAATCTCCCAGGACTTCAAGTAGGGTAGTGATGAAACCCTACCAGTGTTTCGTTAGATGGAATATTGTTGCTAGATATTTTAGATCCTTTTTATTGTTTTTCTGTTTTAAATTGTAAGCTGCCCATAGTCACTTTGGAGTCAGGTGGCCTCCGAATCTAATAAACCAGAGAAAGCAGATCTACCCCCTTCCTTGGATTCAGGTGGACGTGGCTAGCAATTCCTCCAGTTCTGGCCAGCACAGAAAGCTTTAGAATCAAGCAAGTGCCATGTAAGGAATACAACTGCCCCCTGGGGGAGATGGAGCCTAATGCAGGACACAGATGCCAATGGCTTAAATCTCCAGCTTAGGCGATGGAGACCCTTTGACTAAGCTGCTTGGATTCCAGTGGGAGCTTTCCATGGTCCTGATTTCCACTTCACGTGATTTACCCAGGAGGATATACTGGGAACAAATCACATCATGAAATACAAAACGAATTAGCTGACTCTCTAACAGAAGCTGTGAACTACAAGGGCTCTTCTTAGAAATAGGTTAGCACCGTGTCTCTGCACGACAGTATTGGATTTGATTGTATCAGTGAAATTTAGTGACCAGGGTTGCAAAAAGTGCTGGGTTAAGCTAAACTGGGCTTGGCAATTTTGGGTTCAACTTGTGTCATTATCTTTGTGCCCTGTGTAACTGGCCACCAGATTTAACCATAATATGGTTTGATTTAAGGGACATAATGTAATGGGAACATAGCAGACATGTTTGGTTAACAAGGTTTAGAGGTTATGCGGCACAATCCCAGTCATAATCTAGTGACAAAGAAAGAGTCCATTATAACACAGAGAGAGAGAGAGAGAGAGAGAGAGAGAGAGAGACATGGAAGTGGGGAGGTTTGGGCACAGAATATATCTAGAAAATGAGCACCAGGCAATTGGAAGCCTCGCCTTGCAGTGTCCAGAAAGCAAGCAGCCCCATATAGATGGAGTGAGTTTCTGCTGCTCAGTCCTAGTCCCCAAGGACTTTAGAAGGGAAACCTCTGCCTAGCAAGAGGACAACAGAACAGGAGGAAAGGTGGTCACACTCAGAAAATCTTTCTACCAGCAATTTTGGCACTCACGGATACCCCTATCCATATGGTGATTGTACTGTGCAAATCTTTTTAAAGCAACTTTTAGGGAACTCGTGTGATCAGAAACAGAACAACCATACCTGGGCTGCAGATATGATCTCAAGAGGGTAGCAAAGAAATGTAGAAAACTAATTATTTGCTGCCCTCTCAGGGTCACCTGGATTTTTGCAGGACAGATTTGGCAACCGTAGCCAGAAACTAGGATAAAAGCAATGATCGTGAGCCGTTGGGCCTGTTTCAGTTTCAGTTGATTTATTTTGATCATAGGCCAGCATAAAACAGAAAATAAACGGAGCATAATTAATACTAGGTGTCAGTGGTACTATTTTCATGTAGGATACCACAAGGAAGCTGTATTAGGGGTAGAGGGTTGTCATAGACTCATTTGTAATTATGATCTGAACATGTGATAGAGGGCTCTTAAGCAGTTATAAACATTTGTACTTGCTGATTCATTTGTCATCAGTTTGTCATTATACTACACTGACTTGTTACCATTGTTTGCTCAGTTCCAAACGTATCTGTTCATTTCCATGTTAGATCTAACAGGACATTGGTGGCATCACTCAGCTGGCCCAGGGTCAAGATGCATAACTGGGTTATCATCTACATGTTGATGGTACCGGATCCTGAACCAATGGAGGACCTCTTCCAACAGTTTCATGTAGAGGTTAAATAGGAAAGGAGAGAGCATTGAGCCGAGGCACCCCACAAAGGAGGGGCTGAGGGTGCAACCTCTCCCCCCTGCCAACACCAACTGGAACCTGCTGCTGAGAAAGGAGGACAACCACTGTAACACGGTGCCCCCAATTCCCAATCCCACAGCCAGTCCAGAAAGATGCCATGGTTGATGGTATCAAAAGCCTCTGGGAGATCAAGGAGCACAAGGATGGATCATCAACAACTGAATCTGGCCTGAAACAGACTGGGAGGAGCCAACCTTCTCTCCTTTAGAAAATGGCTTTCTTGATTTTTTTTCACAGCACACTTACATCTAAAAGGGTCATAGCAGTGCTCAGATCATTTAATGTATCATTAGGATACATCTGAATTTGCCACCTCCAATGTTATCAGTTCTGCTTTTTCTGTGAATTAGAGGAAGAGGGTAATCAGTACATATTATACCCCCAACTTCCCTGTGTAGTTTCTATTTCTTTTTCTACCCAGCCCTGATAAAAAGCTGCCTTTCATCAAATAGAGAATTAAGTTCCTAACAGTAGTCCAGACAGAAATATCACATCACCATCATCCCCTTTGCCTCTTATTAGCACCTTTCATTTTGGCCAGGGGCTGTAAAAACAGAATTATCACAATCAGTGCAGTGCTTCGTTAATTTCATCTGCACCCTTATTTTCAAAACGGGCTCCTTTCTGATCCAACAACATGGCTGCTTGGCTTCAAGCAATCCTGTTCGCAAATCTCTTCTTATGGCTAGTATATATCTGTTTTTGGAGTGCAATAAAAACATCACCAAGTGTAATGTGTGAGGCATGCTTGGTCTAATACGTTATGCAACCCAGCCTACGTACATGTCTACTATTGGATATATACACCCTATATATTAATGGGACTTACTTCCAAAAATGAGGACAGGTTAGTGCATCCTGTCCCTGTGAGAGGAATTATGTAAAAATTAGTAGCTGGAAAAAATGGTTGGCTCCAAAGCACTTGATTTGGACTTTGAACTTCACTCCCAGGATAGGAGGTAAAAACTAAAATCCGTTGGCTATGAAACCCACGTTGTGGCCGACTTCCATCTCTAGTTCTGGTGGAAAACAATGGGCTTGGTTTTCCTTGTGGATTTAATTTGTTTTGGTGATAATTTGAAACAACTTGTTCCCTTTCCTATTCTACGAAATACTGGAACTTCGCCTTTGTTCAGCAAAATTAGATAAACTCAAGCTCAGACTTTGAGAAATGATAGAAACATCCGCCTATATTTTTGTAAAAATTTCCAAGCCACTGGGTCTGAGAAAATAAAGGCAGATTATATCAGAACAAAGGTGATTCTTATCACAGCAGTTTGTGGAGAATGCAGGAAGGATGTATAGAAGGAGATGCCTCTCTTTCCAAGCTGTAACTGTTCTTCCTTTAAAAAAAGGAAAAAAAATCACCAATACTTGAGTTCCTCAAATTCACCTCTTCCCTTGTACAGTTGGGGGGCATCTTTGTAATGCTTGAAAATGGCAAGAGGTTAGGGGCAGCAACTGGTGGCTTCTTCCAAGGCTCAAAAGTGAGGACTAGAAAAGAAAGATACCTTGTCCTGAGCTGACTCCCTGTCATTAGATGGAGACGTCCACATCCTTTAGCTGGGCCGCAAAATAGAAGTGGTTTCCCACCACCTTCTTCCGGAATGCTTTTCGGCTTCCGGGACTAGCCCTCGGCCCAAGGATTCCTTGTGGTCTCCCAGCCAAGGATTAACCAAGCCCATCTTGGCTTAGCTTTCAAGCCAGAAAAGTTCAGTGAGTGAAAAGCTGCCACTTGCTGAGACTAGAGGACAAAAAGTAGGACTATCGGGGGGGGGGGGGGGACCTGCCATGGATTCCTTTGGGCACAGATTTGCAAGACCTTCCAAAACAAGCTCAAGCAGGGGCATCTTTTGGAGGGGGGGGAATAAAAGAAGTCCAGATGTTGACTGCAACTGTCTGATTGAAACTCTTCCCTTTTTTTACTTGAGTCACACTTTAAAAAGGTTGGGGCTTTCATCGTGCGTTCCTGGTCACCATCTTGACTTTTTTTCACTTTTTTTGACCCCCCCCCCCCCATGCCTCTGAATTCATGGGTGGCCTATTCAACCGCTTTGTGTCTCTAATTTTTCTTTGGATAAAACCTATAACCTCCGGGAACTTTGTCTTTAGAAAGGTTTCATGGGGGAAAATCGTTCCATGCGTAAGAAGGCCGTCTGTAAAAAAAAACCCTTCATATATTAGGAAGTTATGAATAAAGATGGTTGCAGAATTTTTAAACAGAAAAGTAAATCCCCACCAACCCTGCTCTCGCACGACCGATTTGAATGGCAATTCCGTTATTCAAATGCAACTGATTCATCAGGGGTGTCCTTGAGTGTGGTCAAAGAAGTCAAGATAGCAACCACGATGGTGTGATTGGAGTTCTGCCTGCTTTTTATGCGCCTCCTATGTGCAGCACACATAAAAAATGTGCTTCTTCAATCACCCTGTGCTTCAATCACCCTGTTGCGGCCACCATCTTGACTGTTTTGACCACACCCCAAGGACACTCCTGTGATTTACACTGATTCAGCAATAAACATTATCCTGACAGTGATGCTGGATGATGAGAACATTATATGGGGATGTGTTAACTCAGGGGTGTGTGTGTCTTATTTCCCACAATGCATCTGCAGCCACGTGGATGAAAAGATGGTGCCTCCACCATGGAAGAAGCAGGTGGGGTTTGTTTCCTCCTTTCCTGTGGCTTAGACACCTGCAAGAGCCTGTTCACCTTTCTCAGGCTAGTATCTTCCAGATGCCGGATGGTTATCCTGGCTGGGGATGATGGGAAATGAACTGCAATGCATGTGGAAGCCAGCGCTCAGCACTCGTGACCCAAATCAGCTTCCTAAGACAGAAATGGAAGAGGCTGCATCAAACTTGCATTGTTTTACACCACAGAGAGTTTCTTGGCTCAAACAAGGATTTTAGCATCACATGGGGTTAGAGGAGGGCAGAAATGCTTTCGGATGGCAGGCCCCATTGTACATGGGCTAAGCACCCAAGAGAAGTAAAATAGATCATTTTTTAATAGAGGGAATCTCGTGCAATTATTAAATCTCATAAGAGTTCAGCAATCTTACCCTTAAGGTCCTGCACATGCTCACCTAAAATCTTGTGCAGTTTTGGAATTGTTACCTGGAATCCGCTCTGGGAGAACGTTGCCAGCTATGAAGCTCTCAACATTTGTCAGGCATTATTGTTATTGTTAAAAAATAATCTTGAGGAGGCTTGTCTGAAGATCTGGGATGGTTCTGAACATCGCCTTTGGCTCCAAACTAGAGAAACTGCTCAACAAAGGAGTGCTAAATCACCCAAGGAGTTCCTTCAATAGCTTTGGGCCAGTCCAACCTCCCTTGTTGCGGGGACAAAGTTAGTGGTGACTCCCCAATTCTGCTTTCTCAGGCTCCCAAAGAAAAAGTCTGATTAAAGATATGCAGTTCACAACTGAAAAACAGCCCTCCTGCTTGTCGTAGGAAGGAGGCGAAAGATGCATGATGGGCTTGCGCCACCACCATTAGCCACGGCTGCTGCTGCTGTGCATGTAAAGTGAAGTCTTGCTTGGCCCCCAACTCAGAGGGAACCCAGAGCTGACACATCATTGCTCAAAAAAAAAGAAAAGAAAGAAAAAGAAAAAAGAAAAAAATCACCGTTTTGCCTCTCACTCAGCGGCTGAGCTGGACCTGAGCTACGGCTGGTGAAGAGGAACAGCAAACACGTTCACCATGACAGCTCCAGCTAATTCATCCCAGTTGTAGTGCAGAAATACAAGCTGCCCGTTCAAAGCCCCGAGATCACGTGGACGGTACCATCTGTGTATCGTTGTTCAAGCTACATTTTCCATTACATTGTCTTCTGGAAGGACAGGACGGGCCCATATACAACCTAGTGGCAATGTTGACAAGCCCACATTACAAAGTATTCATCAAGAAATCACATGTCCCTGTGATTTGCGTCGCTCCCTGACACCTACTAATGGTCCCTTTCTAAACAATGTCAGAAAAAATTATGCCAAATTCCATTTTTATTCCAAATATTGTAAAGCAATAGGCCAGACAGATGGACAGGTATGGCATGACTTCATCTGGGGCAGGAAAAAATTGGCTACAAGCCTGGGGAGCACAAATGTTTCAGCAGTCCTTGGGGGTTAACAGACATTAAATTCAGGGAGGCCCTGAAATGAAATGATCTGAGCCTTGTTGCTCTTTGTTTTAACCTGGGGAGGGGCCATTGGGCTGGGAAAATGGTTCCCCTTGATTAATTGACCTGTCACTTTCAACTCCTTTAAACAGTTTAAAAAGGAAACGGCAAATACATACATATTTTCAAAGAGTGAGATGGAGGGGGGATGGAGGGAAGGTTTCAGGGAATGGAGATTTTGGGGAATCGATTTATAAGACCGTTTTGTGGGGATTTTGGAAGCCAATAAGTCAAAACCACAGCAGCAAGGGCCTGGTCCTCTTGCGTTCCCAAGGAATTCCAACTCGGTGAAGAAAGCTTCTCTCTCAAGGCAGAAGCCAAACCTTGGGAAATTCTTCTCCAAATGCTGTCACTGGCCTCAGGGCAACCAGGTCTGGGCTGCAAAGCTCCAGACAACCATGAGATGGCAGAAAGGAGACTCACACAACTCTTTGCAGGCCTGGAGCCTGGTTGGGAGCCTGGCAGCTGAGATCTGGAACCACTATCTGTATTAGCTTTGGAAAACCAACATAGTAGCTTTATTGACTACTCTACTTCAGGGAGGAAACGTTAGTAGCTTTATAGATGAAATGAGCTCAGTGAGAGAATGCTAGTTGCATATTTATCTTATTTAAAGCTGTTCTCCTGATCACAGGGCTATCAGAGTATAGGCCAATCCCAGAGGTGATAGAGGTGTATGAAAAGATGTCGGAGCCGGACCAGTTCCTTTTCCTAAGGATTTTGCAAAGACTTTCCAACTTGCTTCTCAGGAAGGATGGGCAATGTCTGAAGGTTTGGAGGAAGTTACCCAGCCTCCCCATCTTCCAGAGGGCTGCAAGAAACCATTACTGATGTTACTGGAAGAGACCAACCCACAATTTTTCAGGCCTTTGGGGAGGCAAGATTGCAGAGGGGTTTGGTCTTTGACTTCTTCCAAGATGTTTTTTAAACTCCCAGTTTAGCATATAGACCTGGGATTTCCTGGAGCATGTGTGAGACTAGGCTGAAGCTGCCATAACCTAAAGATGAAGCAGACACATAAGCAGGGAGGACAAAAGCCAGGAAACTTATCTATGGGATCCCTTCGGGGAGGTAGATAAGAAGGAAGCAAGTCGTTAAGGAAAAACAAAGGACCTGAACCAGAAAGAGGAGGTTGGGCCTGAGCACATGGAGGCCCTCAGCCCAATCCCATCAACTTGTACTTTTGGGGATAAAAAGGGTCCCAAAGCCCGCTCACTCTGAGTCGTCTGAGTCATCTGAGTCTTCTTGGTCATCTGAGTCATCCAGACTTGGCGGCTTCCGTCCCTCTAGCTAGTGCCTGGCAGCCTAGTTGGGAAGGACGTGGGTAAGTGTGTGTGTGTGTATGAGGAAGAGCAAATATACCTTGCAACCAGTAAAGTTTTGCTGTTACTTTAAATTCACTGGGTCTCCGTGTATTACAAAGAACCTCTCGTGCCCCAGTGTTCAGTTGGAAGTGATTTGTGTGTATCCCCAATTATTTCCCCGCTGTTGACCAGGGCTGTGTGTCTGTCTGCTCCAGCCGCACCTATCTGGAAACCCAGGTAGAAAGCAAGGGGGGCTGACAAGATCCGCGTCCCTCAACAGGCTGTGAGTGTGTGAGTGAGCGACCATAAGCCGAACCTGGGGGCAGCGTCTGTAACACATGTAAAAAGAGAGCAGGACTTAGATTACATGACCATGGAACTACCTTGACTTTATTGACCACCCTTCCACACACCCCTGCCTTGCAGACACCTCATCCACATGCTAACAAGGTCTTCCAAGGTCAGCTAGATGCTTGCAGTCTAAATAAAAAGTTAATAACACATTAATTGTAAACATTAAAACACCAATACATCATTAACATGGGTATAAAAATCCATAAAATTCAAGAGTCACGCATAACCTCTGAAACCGAGGCCCAGACAGCATATTTTAAATTAGGCATAGATCATTTTTCTTCAGAAAATCTACACCTTTCTCGTAGTTTCGACTTCTTGATCATTTCCAAGGGATTGTTCTGCATTTTTCTGAAGATAACAGGGGGCAGGGGATGGACATATTATTTCTTCTTGGATCAAGAAGTTTGAAAACCATGGGTGTTCGAAAATATTTTTCATCACCAATTGATTTGTACACACTGTTTGTTTTTGTATTGCATTACAGATTCGTGTTCATCTTTCAAGAATGTTTGTTTCCAAGGATATGAGCAATTTCTGGGGATGATTTCATACTTCAAAGGACAACAAAGGTTTTTAAAAAATAAAGTTTCTTTACATTTCATCACCACAATAGCTTCTACATTAAACAATCTTATATCAGACTATTACATTTTCCCAACATCCTGATGGGTACTGATTTTGTTATTTACAGAACAGATAAGATCTTGCTAATCCTTTTTTTTAAATAATTTTTTTATTGCTTTTTAATTAATAACAGAAAGGAAAAAACACAAAAATAATAATAAATGAGAAGAAGGAAGAAAACATTAAAAGGTAGTATTACAAAAAAGTGACAAAAATACAAGAACAAAAAAAAATGTAGTATACCATTATATGGTTAATAGTTACACATCTATATATATATATTTATCTAATGCAAATATTATTCGAATGCATATATATTTTCAGTACATTTATATAACTGTCATTCATCTTTAACGTACTGTATTTTGTATAAATGAGTCCCATATTTCATGATACCTCCATACAAAGTCGACATCTATAGGCAATCCGCTCATAAGTGGCAAGTACAATTAGGTTTTCAATCTACTGAGTGAATGGGGCCATACAAGCTCTTGCCTATTTATTTATTTATTTATTTATTAAATTTATATGCCAGCCATCTCCCCCAGAGGGTGACTCTGGATGGCTCACAATTGAAATCAAACATTAAAAAACAGTAAAAATATAACTATCCATATTAATTACCTAAAATAATACTATATAAAAAGACTATATACATAAAAAGACTATAAAATTCAAGATGACAGGGGAAGGGCAGAATCAATGACCCCACGAGCCAAGTCCAGCAATGCCAGCCCCCATCTGGCCCCCAGGCCATCTGGCATAGCCAAGATTTCACGCTCTTCCTGAAGGCCATGAGAGTGGGGCACACCGCACCTCGGGTGGTAGGTTGTTCCACAGGGTGGGGGTGATGGCAGAAAAGGCCCTCTTTCTAGACCCCACCAGCTGAAATTCCTTGACTGGCCAATTCTGATAAAATAATGGATTCCTTCTTTGTTTTTAAGCATGTGAATTTTATCAGAGACCTTCTCAAGCAGGGGAATCAACCCAATCTCATCAATCCATTTTTCAAGTGAAAGAGTACCCAGATACTCCTATTGGAGGGCAGTGATGCTCAGAGCAAGCAAAGCTTCTTGTTTTGTTCCTTTTTAATCATCCACTTCATTGAATATATGTGATAAGCCTAAATTTGATGAGAAGCCAATCTTTTGTTTGGCTGTTGTTATCATTTTGTTAAAGTCTTCCTGCCCCGATTTTGAGATTTTACTGCATTCCCACCAGTGGTGGGAGAAAGTCTTTTCTCGCTTACAGTCCTTCCAGACCTCTTTCTGGGTTACATGGGAGATTCTTATGGGGCTTAAGTGCCCATAGTCTTAAGAAATAGGAACATCCCCGCCCTGACTCAAAGTAGGTAAAATCTTTGTCACCCATGACCTGAAAGGCAGAAGCCATTGGGAGCCAAGGCCATAGAGACAGGGGCAGGTTCAAGAATAGGGCCGACAAAAGAAAGGCTTGAGAGAAGAAAAAGAAAAGAAATGTCGCTAAAATTAGTTTTAATAGTAGATCAGACTCTAGTGCTTCAGTCCATGGGGAGAAGCACTGGCTTGATAAATCACATCACCAAGGGAAAGAGTTTGGACTATAACACCCATAATTCCTGGCAACCAGACCATTGGGACTGTGAACCTTCAGTGAACTGTACTTCATTTAGAGAGCAGAAGGTTGCTTGTGACTTTTAAGATGGAATCCTGCAGTTAATTAGAATAACATATTTTACAATGAAATCATCTGTGGAGCTGCCTTTTCTCCAGAGACAGTTGGTGCAATAGTGGTGGCTGGGGGGTAGACTGATTCTTCTTGTATGTTGCCATAATTTTTTTTAAAAAAATTCCTTTTCTGCTTGGTTTAAATTGCTACCCCAAGAACTTGGTTATGGTGCAGCATTTGAAGGCTGTAATCAAGCAGTCACATGGGCATAAAAATACTGGGGTAGAAAAGATTTTTTAGAAAGAAAAAAACATGAATCATCTTCATTATCATCATCAATATTGCTATTTATCCTTTGCTCCACCTTCCCAGGTAATCCACCAGCCCTTTGAAGAGAGATGGCAGAGGAACGAAAGCAAGTGTGACCGACAATGCCCCCACACAGCAGAAAGAAGGACAGGTTCTATATCCAGACCCCAAAGCCTGGGGGCGGGTGGAGGTGACAACTGGCAGCAGATAAAAGCAATGCATTTTTGCAAGGCGGAGAACACGTCGCAGTGCATTTTCCAGCAAGGGCTGAGCCAAGAGAGAGTGCCACAAAGCAGACTTTCACCCTCTCCTTGCTCCTGTGTGTTCTGGCCAGCAGCTGCTTGGCCGGCTGGACAGGTTTCCCAAACTCTCGTGCCACTTGCAGAGGAGACTGCCAAGGGAGCCGAGCCCACTGGCCAGATGGTTGACCTTAGAACAGCCCTGTGCAAGACACTGAGAAACTCACTTCTTGACCGTGAGTTGAAAACAATGGTGCTCTTTCCCACAAGAAGGATTCCTGAAGCTGCATGAGGTACATCAGGAATCAGGAAACAGGCAGTAGGTGACCCAGATACAGCCTTGCTGGAAAGTCAATCATCAGAACTCCCCAGGCTCAGGTTTTCAATGGATCTGCATGGATCTCAGTTAAAACAAAAAACAAACCTAGATTCCAAAACCAAGTTAGGGACAGACCATCATGGAGAAAATCTATGAGGTTGCTAAGTTGACAATGACTTGATGGCACTTAATCAATCCATCAATCAATCAGATCCCAAAGCTTGCAATGTTTTGTTCATCTCATTGGCTGGATCTTCACCCAGTGCTAAACCATCAAGTAGTTGGTTTCTAGGTGAGTGCAATGGGAAAGCCTACTTATTGTAGTTTAGCAGGCTTTTATGGCCTGATCGCCAAGCTATAGGGTAGGAAGCCAGAGAAAGGAAACTCTTTCCATCCAGTTTGCATGGTTCCAAGACTAAAAACACACTTAAAGAAAAAGTGAAGTAGATTTTATTGCACATAAAAGCCTTACTCATTGTAATGTTGGGTTTAGGGAAATCTCTTCCACGCCTCCAGTATAGATATCCCCTTGATGTATTCATAAGCATGTGATAAAGCTGCTGCCTCCATATTCTCCTGCTTGATGTGGTTCCTCCATAATGCTGCATTGTGTAAAAACAATTCACTGGAAAAAAAGTCCACTTAAAGATGCTCATTTCAATAAGATTTCAAAGATCCAACAAAATAATTGTTATGCATCCATGCAAAACACATTTTCTTTTGGCCAGAGATCTCTTCAGCAACCTTTCTGGAGCCAGTAGCCTGCAGATATGCCAGACTTCAACCCACATAATTCTTCAGCCATCATGGAGAAGACTGCTTGGAGATATTCCAGGGCACTCCTATGTATGTCTGATTTACAGACCTTGCAGAAAGGAAGAAAACAATCTTGATCTCTGCAGTTAAGGGGTGTGGCCAAGTTAAGATCCCCATGTAACATGATGGTTACCTCATGACAAATATTGGGAGGGGCTCCAACCAGTAGGGTGATTCTGAATGCTAGCAAATGTTGATGAAGACCCTGGACCCCTAACCCTGAAATGTTCGGTGTTTTTCACCTGCAAGGTATTATGTTTGTTACAGTGAAGACTCTCGTGATGATTAGCTGAGTCAGTAGAATGGAATGGGATGTTTATCAGCCACTGAGATTACCCTAGAGACAGGAGTAACCTTGTGAGCGAAGGGAAGCATCAGCAATGGAATGGCCTTGAAGGACAGGAGGAAGAGCCCCTATCAGATAAGTGGCATGAGAAAACATCTCAGACAAGACCCTCCCTAGTTCACATAAAGATAAAGGGAGGGGGGAAGATGTTTTCTCAAAATATTTTCTTGGCCTGGGCTCAAGCCCTGCTTATCTGACCACTGTCTTGGTAGCAGCTCTTCCTCCTATCCTCAAGGCCATGCCCTAGACCCTCTACAGTAATGGACCAAGTCACTTCCCATCAATTTAGCAACCCCCCAACTTTGATTGCAGGCTTGCAATAAAAAGTTGAATTCAGGCATTCTTGTTCAGACATTGCCTGAATATGCAAGTATTAAAAATGTTACAGTTGGTTGCATATAATTAGGTGTAATGTGGAAAAGTGATTAAGATAGCTTATTTTAGCCTCTAGACAACTTGGAAGTGTTGGCTGGGAATGATGGAACTTGTAGTTCAACATCTGGAAGGCACAAGACTGTTTTCCTCTAACCATACCTCATAACTAAACCTTATTGTTAAAAGGCATGTAAACAAGTTTATTCCTCCATCCATCATAACAATTCGTTTTCCAGCTGATATATTTTTAACTTTCACTTCCCCATTCAGACCAAGTTACAGGGCCTTTCACTTTCTGGATTTCTGTCAATTTTTTCTTCTCTTCCTTCTGCCCCAAAATAAAAGTGAATTCATACATCATGTGCTGCCGGTCCCTTGACAGCTCAACTATTTTCCACATGTATCACTAGTTTTCCAGCTAACAGGCCAACATTATGAAAAGTGGAATGAACAGTAAGCAAGCAGTCTTTTTCTTCAGCTTTGTTTTAAAAAAAGCATTCTTTGCTGTTGGAAAACGCTATATACAACAACCCTGTATATGACACCGCCTCTAAATTGTTCCATACAAGGCGTATTGCTATATTATAAGCTGTTCATGTTTTATTTGCCATTGCTAAATTGTTCGGGGTCAGAATTCCTTGGAATCTTTTGCCAGCCATCCAGGGGGAAAAGTGTTCTGCCCAGTCCTCTTACGGTGCTGGAGGATTGCCCGGGTGAGCTGTAACTTTTTAAAATTCCCAGCAATGTTTTGGTCTGGAGCTTCATTGGAAATGCACGGATCCTGGTTTCGTGTTAAAGGAAGGCTTGCTGCACCCCAGAGGTGTGCAACCCAAGCCCCAAGGGTGGCATGTGGCCCTGGGAAATGTTGGGTGTGGCCCCCAGAAGCTTAAAAATCTCCATCAAATTGTAATATTGAATATAATAGAGGGGGGAAATTAATGAAGTGTTGATTGGAGAATAATCACATTAACTACTTTATCCCTTCTCACCTGCCATCCCTCAGTGGGTGGCAGCAACTGGTCCATCTCGTCTGGACCCAGAAGCTAAGCAGGGTCAGACGTGGATGAGGATGAGCATGAGGAAATCACGGGGGTATAGGCTGCACTGAGAAGTTCAAAAAAATCTCTAGAGAAGAGTGATTATTTCCATATTGTGTATGAAATCAGCAGGACTTGAGTTGGATTGGAGGGGGTCTTTTCCATGACCTCCCCCTAAATCCCTGAAAAATCATGCTGCCAAAAATTGGGATTGACTGTCAAATCTTGATGGTAGGATCTTGGGGGGAGGGGAGGGTTCAGAGGACTACAAAAACAGGGCTGGCAAACTGTGTTGAGCTGTTGATTTCCCAAACCTGATTTAGGATTTCTAAAGCCATTACCAATCTTCTTGGACTCAGATCAGCCTTCTGCCTCAAGCTTGATTGAACTCCTTTGCATTATAGCTCAAAGAAATACTTGGAAAGGTGCCGATGTATGCTCTGAAATGTTGTTTTAACCAAACAAGAGTCAACTCTTGGAAAACCTTAATTACCAATAACATTTTTAGGAAACTTGGATGAAGATAAAACTCTCTGAAACAAAGGCAAAGCAAAGAGATCAAATTTAAATGCAGAGCGATGATCAGCGTTGAAATCTGGAATCCTATCACAGCCTCTTGCCACCCCCAGCTGGAGCAGGCAGGGTCAGCCAGATGGATGTGCTCTGGAGACCATCCCTCCCTGGTCCACACGAGCGCCAGGATTCTTCGGCTACTGCCAAATCGCTTGGCGTGATATTGCGAGCAGCAGCAAGCTTTGAAGTTTTCTAAATACAGGGGAAGGGGTCAGGAACAAGAATCAGCACCGTCTCGGAGTTCTCTCAAGCAAGGGGAAGAAAGCTCTGCTTTGACCCACCATGGAGATGGCAGAAGGTGGCTCTGCATTGTGTCTGGCAACACATTCAGACTTGACCACTCACTGGCTCTGTGACAGAGGCGGGCAACCCGTCCCAGCCTGGGTGCGAGCTCCCTGCGTTGACCCCTTCCCACATGCCCCCCCCGATCACGTCACTGACATTTGTCAGCCAATGACAGTAGAACAATGCTTCCCCACCTCCAATATTATATTTGCAAATAAAAAGGGTGCACCAATCTTCCTGTAACAGCCCCCAAGCCCCCAATTTTTTTAAGGCAGAAATTCTGCCTACTATCCTTTGGTGACCGGTGCCTCCATTGATTACCAGAAATTGAGGTGGGGCAAAGAACATGACCTAACTAAAGATAGTGTGCTTACTCAGATGGTAAAAGATGGGTTCTGAAAAAAATCCTGCCAGACAATATTTGCACGGGTTTGAATTCAGACTGGGTGCCAGCTCTTTCGCTGTTTACTGGCCCGTGGGGAGAAATGGGCTGGAAACCTTCCTTTCTGTGTTTCTGCAAAGCAACATTTTAGAAACTGGCTGGGGATTGGAAGTGATAGCGATTATTGATACCTGCTCCCGGAGTGGGAATGGCAAAGTTTGAGCTTGGTTATTCTGGCAGTTCCTTGCCTAACTACAGTTTTCCTCCTTTGCTGACTTGGTTGCTTCCATCTCTCGCCCAGATCCATCCAGGGCCATCTTGAGGTTGCTGGTCTCTCTGTTAACTTACAGCAGTGTTTCCCAACCTTAGCAACTTTAAGATGTCTGGACTTCAGCTCCCAGAATTCTCCAGCCAGCATGCTGGCTGGAGAATTCTGGGAGTTGAAGTCCAGACATCTTAAAGTTCTAAGGTTGGGAAACGCCGACTTAGAGAATGGAGATAGGATTATTATCTGCAGGCTTGAACAGGATGTGGAAACTCTACATCCCTGCTATTTTGTAATCTTGGTTCAAAAGTAGAAATGAAACTCTCTTTTTAATATATAATTTTATTAAACCTTTTAAAAAAGAAGATTAGAAACTAATACGAACTAATAAAAAGTAAGAAAGAAAAAAGAAAGAGAAAGAAAGAAATCAAAGAGAAAGCTAAAAGGGCAAGAAAGAGAAAATAGTAAAAGGAAAGTAGAAAAGAAAGAAAAAGAAAGATTAAAAAATGGCTTCCAATCTTCTCCTCAGCAGTTATAAGTACAATTATAATTTTACCTCTTTCTCTAAAGTTGCAACATGTCTCTCCTTTCCATAATGTATCCTATCTAATCATCAAAGCCATAAGTCATAAGTTCATTTTTTTCTGTTTTCTGCAAAAAGTCCATAAGGGGTTTCCAGTCAGTAATAAATGTATAATTAATTAATAAAGAATTAATAAAATAATAAAGAATTAATAAATTCTTCTGACCAAAGAAGTCAATTTGGCCATCTCTGCAAGTTCCATCATCTTCACCAACCATTCCTCCATTGTGGGGAGTGTCGAATCTTTCCATCTTTGTGCATACAATAATCTCTCTGTGGTCATCATATACAAAAACAAACTTCTGTGACTTTTTTCCAACTGTTTGTCCATCAGTCCCAAAAGAAAAACCTCTGGTCCCAATTGTATATTAATCTTCAAAATCCTCTGAATAAGTGTATGTATTTGAATCCGAAATTTTCTAGCTTTTTTACACGGCCACCAAGCATGGCAAAACGTCCCTTCTTGTTATTCACATTTCCAACATGTATTTCAGCTGTGCAGTCACAGATGCCATCTTGACATTTTTAAGTCCCCTGAAGGGGGTCATGTTGTTTTGGGAAGCAACTTCAAGGGCGAGCTTTCCTACAGTTTGGGCTAGTGAACTAAATTTTAGTCAATTCTTACAGTATATAAGTTCAACTATTATCACGATAGGATGGTTGTAATTATATTCTTAAATGTTATGTATATATAAAAATGTGGTGGCCTGTAGGATTAGAGAATAAATATGTATCTTTCTTCCTTGATTGGCATAAAGTAGCTTTTCTAATTTCTTTTAATTGTGTGGCTGAGAGAAATTTCTTGTGTAATTTTAGGGCAGAGGTTATTTTATGCTAATTGATACCATCTTAGGTATGAACTGGCCACTGGCCAAAGTAAGTGACACTGATTGACATTCATCAGCACAGCCTTGTCATATGGGAGCTGGCCTTGTGTTCGGCATGGGAGACAACTGATGATCCTTGCATTTGAGCCCCGTTATTGGAGAACATGTGGCAGGGCGTTAAGGCCCTTAGGACCTGTTTTTGGATCTTCCATCAGCATCTGGTGGTCCATAACATGGCCATCTAGCTCACTTGCAGAGCTCCTCTTATATGCTTACAGTCTCCCTTGTTTCTTTCTGAAACCGGATGGAAATGAAGCTGATCTCCAGCTTTGTAATGAAGCTGGCCAGGTGTTCTGTCTGGATGATTACCTGACCTTCTCACTGGTGGATTCCTGCTTTTTCTCCCTGTCCTGTGCTGGGACAGCAAGCACCAATCACTTTCCTTTCCATGGAAGATCTTTGAGGATATGTGGTTTCCATTGATAGACCTTTTGTTTCCACTGATATCTTCCCACCTTCCCATCTATTCACCAGTGGACTGTGGGGAAAAAGAAAAAAGAAAATACCATAGTTGTATGATTCTTTCAGTCTTGGAGCTAGAAGGGGAAACTAGTAGAATTCTAGCCAATTTCATCTAGAGGAAGGAAGGAAGGAAGGAAGGAAGGAAGGAAGGAAGGAAGGAAGGAAGGAAGGAAGGAAGGAAGGAAGGAAGGAAGGAAGGAAGGTTCTACCATTTCACTGGTCCGCTGGTAAAGCAATTATTAAAAAATCAGAGGCTTATGCTTCATTGATCCAACAGTGAAAAAAAGGGGGGGGGAGGTTTTAATCTTCTCTTTGGAAACTCACACTCCCATGTTTGTTCATAACAGAATCAAGGTGCTGATATTGAGGAACCCTCCTGGCCTTGATAATGGTGGGTGAAGTAGGTAGTGATTCATGACAATATCAGTGAGCAGAAAGAACTCCATATCTAAAAACAAACCTAGGCTTTGAACACTCCTGGATCTGATCTCAGGTGGATCCAAACAATGAATAGTCCATTTACAAATCTAGAGTCTAAATCCTTCCATTTTCAAATGCCATCCTGTCTATATTTACACTCTGTGCTTTGCAACAGGCTGGATTACTGTTTCAATGTTTTGTGCAATATGCAGGATTGTACAACGTGCTTCCTTCCTGCTTCCAGACATTCATGACACATTTTGCTACTATATTTCCATGATTTCTTCACTGTGATAGTGAGATTGATGCAAGGTGTACGCCCTGCAAGTAGACAAGTGCCAGATTTCTGTTTTCACCGCACCACACCCTGCTTAGATTATCAAGGGGAAGGTGCTGAGAATTTGGTGCCAGAAAAACAATGACACAATTTTGGTAGCTAATCCTTCAGTTTTGGTAGCTCAAAATCCACAGGAGGGAAATCAGGGAGCTGGAACTCCTGGAAGAAGACCACCCCAGTTGACTTCTCCACCCATTCACTTGGCGCTAGAAGGTTAGCTCACTGCCTTTTCATTTTTTAAAAAATTGTTTCCACTTTTACTTTTTATATACCAACTCAGTTCCTTTCTTCTAGGCCATCTCTCTCTTTCTGACCGGATGAAATGAAATTTTGCTTGGGATGGGCACTTTGCTTGACAGCACAAATGCTTTATGTATAAGCACTTAGGGGAAGCTTGGAGTTTAAATGGCATGATGGAAGATCTTCACCGGCATATTGGCACTTGGAGGTGTCATGCTGGAAACTCAGGTTCTAAGTTTCAAAAGATTAGTCTGCAAATCATCCCTTGGATTAGAATGCTGATGGATACTTGCCAGTTTGCATCTACTCTAATGAAAACTCAATATGATGAAGGGTGTTTGGTGTTTGAAAGAAATTCATCCCTAATCAGAATCCTCCCAAACTTGGGCTGGGTGGCCTAAAGCAATTGTATAAGTTTGGGGCCAAAGAATATCCCAGGTCTTGCAGTGTTTATTTTCCTAAAGACCTGCAGTAGGAAAAAAAGGAAAATGACCATATCAAGTCTGCTCTGCGCTCACCCTCAGGAAGAGGGAACAAGCCCTGATTATGCCATGGCAGGAGAACGCAAAGTGAGAACAGAATGCTGTTTGGGTGCAGTTTGGAAATTGGAGGGCATGTCTTTACTGTACAGCAAAATGCAAAGGTGTTGACTATATGAGCCGAAGAAGCTAACTGTCTCTCCCCCACTACTTCTTCTCCTCTCTTTTATGGATGTAGTAAACTCCACTTAGCCATGGATAGTCGCATCAAACTTCAAATGGTCAAGGAGATCTTTGCCAGGCCTTTTACGGTGACTCTTGAGCCTCAGGAACTGAAATCCCAGTTCATCTAAATGAGAAAGGAGCAGAAATTCCTATGCTTTGCATTTAAGTACCTCTGTATTTCATTTCAGGAAGAAGACCTGATAGTTCAGCTTCACAGAAACAAATGAGCAAGGCTCCAACTTTGCGAGTTAAAGATGTGAAAAAGGATGAAGGGAAGGGAAGCTTTGCAGTGCTGTGAGCAGGGGGTGAAAAGCGAGGGGAGCATGTTTCACCCAGTCTGGGCAGAAACTGAAAGGATGCCCACTGGGAGATGGAGCAATGGGCTTCTACAGAAGGTGGGCAAACATCTGTGAGGATAGTTCATTGACTTAATGGACCATCACTGGATCAACCGCAAGGATCAACCAGCCAAGAACTTAGCAGCCCAGGACAGCGACCACCACTGGAGGGAAGGGCCATGCCAGATGCTGTAACCAATCGGAGCTGGAACTGTTGCTAGATTGAAAGGAAGCCCTGCAGCCCATCTGGTTGGAAGGGCTTAAGAAGGCTCAGGATAGAAAACAGCAGAGCTTCAAAACACAATGCATTTGTGACGCGCTCTTGTGGAAGGAGAATGAAGTCTTCCATTTCTCTACTCCAGAAGAAGTAGGTGGCCTGGGCTGGAGATGGACCAAACAGAAAGTGCAGATCAGCCATAAGACCCGAGGAATAGACCCTCAGTGGGGAACAGAGGAATCTGGGCTAAACTTAAAATTCCAGGTCAGAGAAGAAATCACTAGAAAACAACTTTTAGGAGGTGTTTATGAGAAGACAATAGTTGCAAGGACACCATTTAATACTGGTGGGTGGGGAGAAAAGGTGCTGTTGCCAGTTTCCACAGCTCTCCTTTTCAGCTGGAAGAACCTCTGGATTTGCCCAAATGGAACTAGGGCTGGATTTTCTTTTCCTGAAGGCAGATTAATTGCTTTGAAGCACGAAGACTGTAGAAAGTATAGGATTTTTAATGGCATGCCTAAATTATATATGGGAATAAGATACATTGGGAGGAGATCAATTAATGCTGGTAATGTACACAAGTGTACAGGGAATTCAGAAGTTTCCATTACAGAAGCATTAGGGAATGTTTTAAGCTTTTCTTCTCAAAAACAAGGTTCTTTTTTTATTATTTTGGTTATACCAGAGGTCTCAAACTCAAATCATCTTGGGTAGGTGCGGCACAGGGCCGAGTTCATTACTCTGAAGACTGCAACACTGAAGCCTTTTCATCAGTGGACACAAAAGTCTCTTGTGAATCAAAAAGGAAGAAAATGGAGGCATCATAATATGCCATTGTCACGTCCAACAATCAAGTACGCTGCGGACCCTACCAAAGAGAAATTTGAAACCAATTCATGAGCAACTTGAAATGAAAGTAAAAAATCAGGAACCCCTTTCACAGGATAAGAAAACCTTTGAGGAAGGACATTGTTCAGTTTTCTTGATATGGGTATGAGCCCTACAGATATTATGACTTTGGACTTTCCGTTGTGGTTCTTTTTCCAATACAGCCAGACAGCCAATGTAAGTTATTTGGAATTACTACAATGGGACAATTTCAGTCTGCAGACTACACACACACACACACACACACACACACACACACACACACAGAGTATCCCTGGCAACTATGGTATGTTTGAATGCTCCCAAAATATCATTTGGGCTTTCATGCCTTTCTTCTGGATGCTCAGCCCCCCAGTGCTCCTCTAATGCAGTGTTTTTCAATCTTGAGAATTTTAAGATAGGTGAACTTCAACTCCCAGAATTCCCCAGCTGGCTGGGGAATTCTGGGAGCTGAAGTCCACCAATCTTAAAGTTGCCAAGATTGAAAAATACTGCTCTAATGGTTGTGAAGGAGAATCCAAGACTGACTTGTTTGGTTCCTTCACGTGGCCCTCTGTCCTTCCAGCTCCTGCCAGAACAAAGTGATGACTTCTGTTAAGCAGAGCATCAGTTATAAAAGTTAATCAGAGACATCTGAAGGCTGGCTGATCTTCAGAGAAGGAAGGGAGGAAGACGCCTGGCCTAATGTGAAGGAAGGAGCAGATGGTGGGCCATCCATCCTGTGTTCTCCCCAGCCCAACCAACTTTCTCTCCGCAAATATGAAATGAACAGGCATAGTTGGAGCCAGGGCTGAAGCTGGATCCTAGATTTACCTCACTTTTTAAGGCAATACTTTGTATATAGTATAATATAGAATAGAATCAAGAGAACACCTTATAAAGTAAAGGCTTCCTTGATTTGAATGGGATTCCTGGTGATGACACAAACACACCCATACTGTGTTCTTGGCGACAGTACAAAAGTAGTTTGTCATTGTGTTCTTCTGGAAGTTATTTTGCCTTCTCTGTTTAGCTTACAGCACTAAGATTCCTAGTAGTCTCCTATCCATGTACTAATAGATAAAAAACCAACTTAGTTTTTTCAAACTTGTGCAAGTTCAGGTAAGGCTGGCTAGGTGTTGCCACCTGAGAAGAAAGGAGAAGCACGTCTAGATGCATCAGAACTCATGGAATACGTGAAGGGGGAGAAATATTGCAAGCTGCTGCCAATCTTGGGTCAGGGTTACTAATAATTTTCCTCTCTAGTAATGGGAGCTGGAAAAATATTTTGGAACTTATATTTCAGTTTGAGCTACTCTGGGATTCATTGATAGGCACAAAATGGCTGCAGAACAGTGGAGGAGTGTCTTAGGGAAATTAAGGAAGAAAAGCATTTTGATTCAGGCTTAGTGAAGCACTGGAATACTTAACCTCATTACACTTATGACTTATGGGACTGCTGAGGTTTCTCTCAATGTGAACTCTTGCTAATTAGCAATGCGCAAGTCCCCAAACTCAGTTTGTAGTTGGCTCAGTTTTTCTTGGTAAGCGCTGGAGAAAACCCTTGAGAAGTCTCTCTAGGTTCCTCACGTTTGCACATGCATGTAGAAGGCATGTGTACTGTACATTATGCCATCATCTCCTGGGAATTGCAGGTTGACCTTTTTAGTACATAGGTGGTTGACATTTTTGCAACAGGGACCACATATTAATATCTGGTGAGAGGACCTTTCAGTGTCTGCAGAAGATATGGCCAGTGATATTATGATATCACCAGAACCGATGTGTTGATATTTTCCCCAGTTCTTTTGACATGTTAAGGGCAAGAATAGGTGTGCTACACCTTAAGAGGTTTGAAGCACTCGGTTCCTTAACCCCCCACTCCTCAAGCCCCCATTCCAAGGGTATTCCTCAAAGGCCTAAAAAAGAGTGCTAGGAGGTTTTATGTGGCCCAGGGTCCCAAATCATGTCAGATTAACCTTACTTCATTTTCTGATCAGGCAGCTTTCTGAGTAGATTGTTGGAATTCTGTAGACATAATATATCTTGACTTCAGTAAAGTATTTGACAAAGTGTACCATGGCATTCCGTTAGCAAACTGGTTAAGTATTGGCTGAATGGTATATTAGACGGATCCAAGGATAGCTTATAAATTGTATTCAAAGAGTGCAACAATTCAACGCAAAATTGGAAAGATTATTAAGTGCTAAAGGGTTCAGCTGCAGGCCCTGAACTTTTCAATGCCTTTAATAATGAATAGTTCTCTTCACTGACAATGAAAGAGTTTGCAGGTAGCTGCTTATAAAACCACTCCTAAATCCTCATCAGTCTGAGAACTGTCCATTACAGCTAATCTAGGACTGTGTGTATTTGGGGTATTGCATTGGGTCCCCAGACTCCTTCAGCTGCCCTTGTTTGATTATACGCTGCATTGGTCAGAGCACATCCTGAATACTGTGTTCAGTTTGGTGGATCACATTCAAGTAAAATTTGAGAAACTGGAAAAGGTCAATGTACTGAAATATTTGAGAAGGTTGCAGATGAGACCATTAGACTGGTGGATTTGGTCTGTAATCAGCTAAGTCTGGGTTTTTGCTTTTCCATCCGCTCACTTTCACATTTGTTGACTGCCTCGTGCCGTTCTCTTCCACCAATCTATGTACAGAACCTTGAAATTCTACCTAATGTTCTTTTTCTCTGCCATATTTGATCTCCCCACATCATATTGGCTTTTGCTGTGCACTAAATGGTGTTGCTTGTAAGGTTTTGTCTCTAATTATAGCATCATTTTATTTATTTTTTTACTCTTTTCATTTATTGTCATCACCTAGGTAAATAAATGTATGGTCCAAAAAAGGGCAACAGGGATGATCAGGAGGCTAAAAACTCAATTTGATAGAGATTGAAAAAAACTGGATATGTTTAGACTTGAGAAGATTGAATGGAGGGACATGAAACCACTCTTCAGACATCTAAAAGGATGACATATAATATAAGGCCAAGACCTGTTCTTTGTTATTTCAGAGTGCAAGGCCCAGAAACGAATTAAGGATTTATATTAAAGGAAGGCTAATTCTGATTGAATGTTAGGAAAAACTTCCTAAGAGTAAAAGCCATTGGACAGTGGAACCAATGACCCAGAGAGGTGGTGGGTTCCCCTTCATCAGATGCGCTCAAGCAAAGACTGGGGTACTTTCATTTGAGTTAGTGCACTAAGCAGGAGGTTGTGCTTAATGCCTCGATGGCCTCTTCCAGTTCCAGGGTTCTATGATCCCTTATGCTGGTCAAGGACCATAATAAAAGTAGATTTGATTTAATCTGATGATTCCAAGGGAGCAAAAGTTGAACAAGGAAACAAGGTAGACTAAACCTAAATCTCTCTCTCTCTCTCTCTCTCTCTCTCTCTCTGTCCATGTTGTTAAATTTAAATCAAATTAATTCTTGTTCATATGAAAAATTGTAAAGTATTTCATAACTTCTCTCATTTCACATTAAAACCACAATTCAATGGCAACTTTTGGAGGTCTTAGAGAGTTGCACCCAAACTTTGCATGAACTCCAGAGCCTTGGGGTATCCTCCTGTACAATACATAAATGTGTGGAGAACAAATTCAATGTATTAAAGAGTAATAAGGGTGATTTTCTTTCACAGGAGATACTGGAGAACTGCAGCTGCCAACCCAACCTGAGATGATCCTGTGACAGAAGAAACATTGGGGTGATTCAGTATAGTGCCGTTTCACTTACTTCCATGATCATTTAAAGCATTCTCATACAGTGACATTTGGCCTATGTCTACGTTAGTTTTCTCCACCCAGAACCTTCTCAATGCATTGGAGCTGAATTCCAGTTCCAAAGCCAGCACATCACTAAGACATCTTCTTGATTATCCAAGTCCTTTGAGTTGATTCACCAGATTATCATGCACATTAGCTATATTTAGACATTGCAGTAATCCACAGCTTTCTTGACCGTGTCGCAACTGGTTGGTTTATGCAACATGCTAAGCCAGTTGTCATGGTTCACAAACACAGTTAAGAATTCTGCCCCTTCTGCTGCCCTCCACTTTTAGGATTCTCAAGATACATGATACCCAAAACCTGAGGACCAACGTGTTGTGGATTAAAAGTAGGAACCCTGAGCTGAAATCCCTACTTAAGGAAGAAGTTGGTTGGCTGACTTTGGGACAGGAGTTGTCTTCTAGCTTGAACTATGGAGAGGACTAAAGAAGAATCAACCTGAAGCTACCCATGGTGGAAGGAAAATATGATGATAACAAATGCATAGTGCTCTTTAATACATTGGCCCATTTTAGCTTAATATTGCCCTTACATTCTCATAGCAGCTAGATCTTTCCTGCTCTTTGAGATGTCAGGACTCGAATCTGGGACTCATGCATGCAAAACATTCCATGCTCTCTGAGTGCTGCTGATTTTGTAGGAAAAATAAGTTAGGTAAGATTCTCCTAGAATCACGAGGACTAGAATGACAAAAATATTTTTATCCTTAGCAAGATCTGAACTAAGAACTCCCACCTCTGCGTGCATTTCTGAATAAATGTATTTGGGGCTCGCTGAAACAGAATATGGTAGACTAGGCTAAAATGGAAAATTGTGATCCAATGGTGTTTGGGAAGCCCAATCATTGTCTTAATGTGTTAAATGAATCAGGCCATCAAGTTGAGCCGCAATATGATTTATTGGTCTGAGCACTGCCTGTTATGCAAACACAGGAATTGTGTTTTCTTACTCAGGTTTACTTTAGCATGTTGTGTGACCCCAGCCCATATGTAATGCTGTATTGATCTAACAGGGATCTGGTTTGTCTCCATTACACTTCAAAACAGGAGAATCTAAAAACCTGATATAGCATGAAATGTTAAGTGTGCGTTGCCCAATGGCGCTCATTCTGTAATAAAGATAGATTTCATTACACCAGTTCCAGGAGCATGAGACCTGCCAGAAAACAGAAAAACCAAAAAAACCCCAAACCACGAATGTCATTTCCCATTCTTTCCCTTCATTTCTTGGAAATCTCATGGTGGTGAGCTTCTCCACCCGTCTTTTGACACCCGAAGGGCAAAGCTTCAGTCTTCCCAGCCAACCCCCGCACATGTCCTTGGTCATCCGCAGCTTGATGTGTGCGCATTAAAAATACTTCAAAGGCCAACTTTTTTGGGTATGTGACAACAATTCTGGTATTCCCTCTACGAGATGAGCCACTCTGGTGAATCGGCAGGCCACGTGGGATCACGTTGGGGAATGTTTTATTTCACACATCTTCAAATTCCTCGCTTTATATTTTTAAAGGGAGCTGCAGTGGAAACTTTCTCCTACTTAAAAGACAGCTCCACGGTGCGAGGCTTGAACACGGCTCTTTGTTCGGTTCTCGGTTTTCTAATTGCCACCATATTTGCTTCCAGCTCATTGAAAGGGGGGGAAGAAAAGAAAAGGAAAGTGCAGCCAAACATATTTGAAGCTTTTTGTAAGAGAAAACAAAACATAACAAAATAATCCAAGTTTCCCCCCACCCCTCTCTCCTGGAACTTTAAGTCACATCTAAGAAGTAATCGCTCAAGGCATCTGTGTGTGCGTTATGGGGGCGGGAGAGTCAAAAAAGTCAGAATTACAGCCACGACGCTGTGATTGGAACCCTGCCCCATTTACAATGCATGTGAAAATCGGGCAGGGCTTTGACCGCACAACTGTGGTTCCCATCTTGAATTTAATATTTACATATATTATTTTCAGGGATTCCCCCCCCCCCTTTTTTTCTTTTTCCAAGCATTTATAAACAATAATATAGTGGAGATTTTGGCATTCAACTCAAAGATTTATACATCTTTTTGATATCATAAAAATAACTTAGCATGCTCAGCTAACCTCCCGTTGAGTAATAATGGCACAACCTGTTCGTTCATAGATCACATCTTGTTTGAAAATATACCTTTGTTTTAAATAAAATAAAAGGATTGTAATAAGGCTAAATACTAGTAGTAAAACAAGCACAGAGTTAAAAAAGAACACGACCGCCATCACTCCTACATACCCTCTTGTATCCTCCACTGGTTTTACTCTCTTTGCTGCCTCCGTCCGCAGTTTCATCTGCTCGCTCAGTTTCACCCGAGCGTGTCTACCTCCGTCCTCTCTTAGGTGCTCTGGCACAGGTTTAGTGGATGTTCTGGGGTGTTATAAATCTGGCTTTCTTACCAGGACATTGGCACAGGGACGGCTGGAACCGCTAGTGTGGAAATACTCAGAGCTCACAAATGCCTCCATGCTACTTCTCCAGGAGTTTGTTGATTTGTCTCCCAGACTTAAACTGATGGGGTGGAAGAGGTTTGTGATCCACGGTTGGGGTTCTGGGAAGGCTGTAGGGCTCAGCCCCCATTCTCAGTGAGGATACCATCATTCTGGATTCCAGAAGCAAGGGTGTTTCTATGTCTGCCTTTGCTTCTTGTTCGATCACATGCCAGATTGGTCAGTTTCCTCTTACTTAATTAACTGAACGAAATACCGTCAGTATGATTACATTTCATGTGTTTAATAATGTCCTGTTGCATTAGAATTAGTCAGAAACTTTTGGAGGAATCTGGTAATGCACCTCTTTGGAGGGGGGGACATAAATGGCCATGGGGAATTTTTTTTGAATTCATTATGTGCTGATCGGTGGTCTTCCTCCCATCCTTCAACAACACTGCAATCTTTGCTGCTGGAAACTCTCTAAAAGATGAGGACCCTGAAGTGGGCAAATGAAGAACTTTACTTAACACCCATGCAAATCTCCCAAATGATATCAAGAGGCCGCTGTGCAATTTGGTCTTAGTGTGGCGTGCTGTTCTCCAACTGTATGTTTGAAGAGCAGTTTGGTTCTCACTATCAGCCGCTATCACTGTTGCAATCAAGTCTGTGGTTTTGCTAAACATGCTCATCGTGTTGTGGGTTGACTTATCTTCTTTGCGTGTTGTTGCTTTAGCTTTGCAAAGTGCCTGCACCTAATTTGAACCATATGGCTGTAGATCATGTCATACTTGGAAGCCAACCAGCCAAACAAGACATTTAAGAGTGGGCAGGAATCACTCACTTTAACACACTTTTAAAAAAGGATTTTGAGACAGCAGTAGTGGGGGCAGTATTTCCCAAAACACGTGCACCAAAACCTTTCAGCGCCTGGTCTGCTCCACTCCTCTCTTTTTTACAAACTCCTGCAGGTATCACTATCTCAGATGAAGTTTTGCATTACAACAACCATTTCCTTCTTCTTACAGCAGGTCTTTTGCTGTCTTGTGGGAGAGAGTTGCTCGGCCAGATTGCTGTATATTAACTGTCAAATATATTTTGCAGATTTTTCTTTGCTCAGCTGGAGAGATTATTATCAGGTTTTAATACAATTTTCTCCCCTGGTTGTGCAGTTAACATCAACTGTACCAAGGGCAAGCAAACACCGTGGGCCTGGAGGCGTACTTGAAAATTTAAGAGCTTAATGTGAGCGCTCTCACAAAATGACTCTCATCGTGGGTGCGGCTCAACACAAAATGTCAGTCTACCAGAAGGTGGATTGTTCCCTGCCAACTTTTTTGGACTCCCAGGTGGCTCCCTGACATCTTTAGTTAGTCTCTGTCCTTTTTCTGGCCACTTCCAGTGTGCTAGAATAACCACCACCTGCTTGTTATTTTCCGAAAATGGCTCTGGGGCCCATGTAGGTTGCAAAAGCATTCTGAAACGGGCGACCCGTTAGCACAAGTGGGTGGGCTGAGGGCCTCCAAGTGGATGGAATCTCATCACACAAATGGGTGAGGCCAAGCTGAGGAGATCACTGTCAGCCCTTCAAGGTAGACCAGACAAGGAAACCAAAGTTATGAATTCTAATAATACTTTTATTGCAAGATTACAGTAGGAGAATCTTGCAAGTCTGAATGTGCTTCCCTCCTCCCTCCCTTTATCTTCGTGAGGGTCTTGTCTGAGATACTTAGTGAGATTACAGATGTGGCCCCGACTCAGATTTCTTTTATCTGACCATCATCTTGGTAGCAGCTCTTCCTTCTGTTCCTCAAGGTTATTCCTTTTTTCCATTACAGTCACAGATTTTCCCTCGCTTTTTAACCACAATAAACCTCTTTCAGACTGACACTAAAGTTTTCCCTATGTTTAACAGCACAATGTGTGAGAAACTCTGCCATCAGTCTTCAGCAATCATGGTCAGAGGAAGCTCTGAGGGCTGTAACAAGGCAACCTGACCTTGGGGCTGCAGGATGTCATCACTCTTTCAAAGAAAGGAAATGCCGAGAAGCATCTGGGCTGAAGATGGGAAAGGCTGAGAGCAAGAACCATAATGCCAGCTTCACATTTATTGACTTCAGCCAAACATGGGAAAGACTCCAGAAGAAGAAAGATCTAAATCTTCCTCCACTCTTCATCAGGGCCCCCAGGAAGATTTGCCATCGGAGACAAAGGAGGACCTGCTGGAGAATGAGAAGCCACCCCCTCCATTGCTCCCTTCTCCTGGGCATCTTCTTCTTGTACTCCTCTTCCCTGGAGGGAAAAATATAACTACTCATCTTCTAACCAGCATAACCAAGCTGCCATGGAGATGTCTGCGTTGAGACAGTTCTCAGAATGACGCATTCTGAGGCAGCCACAGGGGTTGCTGATGTCAGGGGCCGCCAAAGCCATTTCACAGGATCCCGTTAGGACAGCTGATGGGACTGCAAGTTGCTGCACAGAGTGACATACTGTGTAGCTGCTCTGGGTGGGATCTTGGCCCCAATGTGCCCCCTGACCTGGGTTGTCCCTTTATTGCTTCCTTCTGTCTAATGATAGGGCCAGGGCTGTGCCTGGCATCGAAGCTGACTGGACTGGCAAGGCCCCCTGCACCGTTGGCAGTGGGAAGCTCATTGAATCAACAGGTTAAAGAGGTACAAGCCATCTTACCTGGCAGGCGCGGCGGTGCCCAACACTGCTCCGCCTTTGCTCAGCCCTTTGCTCCTGATGCCAAACACGGTCAATGCACCACCGGAGGCCAATCTCACTTATCCGAATTACCATTCCGTGTGTTAAATATTTTGATTCAGACGTACTGTAAGCTACTGTAGCCAAACCCAGTGTGGAAAGGCAGCATTCTTTTTTAAAAATAGGACTTTTTAAAAAAATCACAAGCTTGGTAAGCAATGACTCTCTGAAGGCAAAGGAGTCGAGGAGGCAGTTTGACAAAATAGGAAAAGGACCTGCAGCTTGCAGATCATCTGTCCTGATCGGTATTTAAGGCAATCAATACACTGATCAGTACAAGAACATAAGCATATGAAGAACTAATGCCCACTGGTTTGAGTGAGGCTTACTCCTAGGTTAAATTTGTTTAAGAATGCACCCTGAACTTGAAAATAAAAGCACCACATTAAATGCTGGTAAATATTTCACTCCAAGTGAATCACTAACTCCTAAGGTTGCCAATTTTTGAACTGTCCGTGTAACTCTACCTGTAGGGGTGCGATTTGAACTGTTGGAATTAGAAGGCGAAAATTCTCATGGAAGGAGGTCAATGTCCTCTTGCAATTCCTACTTATCAAGACATAAGAGCAGGTGATGCGGCATTTTTGTGATCAGTTGGCAACTTTGGAGGGAGATGTAAAAAATGACAGGCTCCTCATGTTTGTAATTTATTCATATAAAATTAAGTTCAGCAGAGAAAGAGTCCAGGATTGAATTAGCATTAAAAGTATTGAGAAATAGTTTACAACCAAATGATTCCCCCCCCTCCCCCAAAGTAGGCCATTATGCATTATTGCCCAACACACAGGCTTTTCACTTTACAAGTAGCTACTTACACTCACAAAATCTTTATTTGCCTTTATAGACATGTGAATTCTGGCTAGTATGTGCAGCCACGATGACTTTTCTTTGTTTTTGATATTCGCAGCCAATTTTCCATCTGTCCCATAGCTGCCCCACCTTCTCTGCTGACATTCAACTTGGATATGGAACGCTGTCAAAATACACATTTTACCCAACTTTGATGATAGGAAACTTGCACAGAGATTGACTCTGGTATACGTTTCTTCTACAAATTAGCTCTGGATCTAGGAAAATGGCAATGTTCAACCACTGCCGTGTGAGGGAATGCTCCAGAAGATATTGTCACACAAAAATAGGTTAATAATCTTTCTGGTGTGAGTTAGGATTAAAAGTTCACCTGGATGTCAACTTAACTCCCATCACTGGGAGTGGGAAATGACTGATTCCAGGGTGATTCCAAGCAAACTATTAACCTTTGGGGTACAGACAATGAATGGCTACCACAGAATCTGCATGGTCAGTGGCCAGTCATTGTTGGGCTTACAATTGTGTGTGGAGCATGGTTTGAGATCACAAACCCTTAGCATGATCAACCTATACAATTCTACTCCTCCTTCGTGGCACAGGGCCTGGTGTTTTGAGGGACCGCTTTTCAATCATTTCTGTCCATCCAGAAGGGTCAGGCAGAGCGAGTGTGCTCCAGGTCCCTTTGATTAAACCAGGGCATCTATCAGGGCCTAGGAGACATGCGCTCTCCATTACAGGATACTTCCCCAGAGCTTTGTGTTGCTCCCACCAGATGATGTTCCAAAAATCCTTGAAAAACTGGCTCTCCCAGGCTTTGGAGCAGGGTGGTGGTTGAGCCCCTGCTGGTTTTTCTTTGGTGTTGTGTTTGTTTCCTCTGGATGTGCATGATCTTTTTCTTCTTATCTCATTGTTCTTTATTTTTTGAAAGCATAAGAAGTTCAGAGTCGTTTAGAATCAGGCAGCCTTGAAATGAAATGAAATGAGATGATGATGTATGGGGTTTTGAGACTCATCCAAGGGCCCCGTAGCAGGGGTGCCTGGTCCACAAAGCCCCCATCACAAGGTATCAAGTCCTTCCTTGTAGGGTAAGGTGGGTGAGATATCATCCGTAAAAAACTACTGCCTTGCTTCTCATATAAGTGCACTGGTGTGCTTGCTCCATCCATTGCCGCCATTATTCCATACCACTAGTTACCAAACAGCTGATTGGCGCATTAGGAGTTGAGACTCATCTCTCCTCTCAACCGGCTTGCAGAATTCCAGAAAATTTAACGATCGGCTCTTGCAAGCTGGTATGAAGTGGCATCAGCACACCACTGCTTAAGTGTGGCTATAATCTTGGAAACTCTAGAAGTAGGTGGAAATCTTCTTATGCCACACAATTTATTCTAAACTGTCTCTTCTTTGTTAAGCACACAGCCAGGGAGAGAGAAAGTATTTGCACTACACTGCATAATGAAAGCAGGAATCTATTATGGTTATCTGCAAATAACTGGATCGATAAAAAGTAATTTCAGAGAAGAAGGGAGGACCTTGAGAAAGATCACAGAATTTGGAATACTTATACACAGCTAAGACATATTTATGCATTGTTACTGAAACACAATACAGAGACAGGAGAAATTTTAAAAATGGCATGATAAAATGGATGCAAAATTGTAACGAAGTAATAACAGTAGAACAATGGGGAAAAAATTAATAAAATTTACACCAACCCACAATCTGAGAGAACATTAGTATAAAATGTTCTATAGATGATATATAATTCCATCAACGATTGCCCAAATGGATGAATATCTTTTGCCTATTGAGTGCTATGCTATCCAGAGGGTTTCCTTTCCCTGGCTTAATGCACAATAAAACGATATATATTCACATTTTTATAAGAACTAGGCTGCTAGTAAATTTTTTAAAACTCCTCATTCACCTGCCTTTTAACCAATGTATTAATCCCCACATGACTGAAACTTTTTTTTGAGATGGGTTCTCTGAACATCTTAATAAAAGAAAGGTATTACTGGTGAAAGAAGAAAAGCAGTAATAAAATCAGGACCAAATTAGCTTCAGAACACGAAGTCTTTCTCTTAAATCTCATCCTGTCAATTTACAATCTGACCCTGCTTAGCCCCAACAAAACCCTTTTAAAATGACTGAAGAGGCCTCTGAGCTACAACTGGACTAGAAAAGGCCCATTTTGATTTACAAATCACTTACAGTTTCCAGGGACACCACTTCAAAAAAACAGCTGAAACTGTTAAGTGCAAAACCTCTTGGATAAATTAAATTAGCTACAAGAGGCCCAGTTCCGACCTTGGTCAGTTCTTCCAGTGCCATCGGTATTAAATCAGCGGCTTTGGTCAACCTGAGACCTGGGAGGTTAATCAAAAGTCAGGAATGCAGGACAGGGCTCCATCACGCCAACTTTGAATCGCATTTCTTGGCAACGGGGTGAAAACAGAGAAGACAGACTCCCCCAACAGGGACACCATAATGGTTTGAACTGTGGTGTGCATTTGATATCTTCAGGCAATGGTGCATCGGCCAAAGAAATTCTTCTGACTTAACTCCGCTACTTTGCATCAAACTATTTATGGCAGATATGATATATGGGGGGCAAGGACAGCACAAAATTAGTAAGTGCAGCCTTACAAAAAATGTTCAGTTCTTTTTTAACATAGCATCCACTCTCTCTGGAATCCCTACCCTTTCTTTTCCCCATTAAATTATATGGCTCCAGTCTCCTGCTGACCACCATGGAAATTAAAGCTGGGTGGAAGTCTGGCTTGCAATTTCTCAAAAGTGTTCTTTCTTTGCAAACAAAAAAGCAAGACTTCTCCTTTTCTACCTTATTCTCAAGGTCTTTGGGCATTTCTTTCAAAGCTATCTTACTGGTGTTTTTATTTTGGTTTTGGTTTTTATTCCCTCTTCTCCTTTGAAAGACATTTCAAATGCAAGTTCTCCTTTTCATCAGATTGAGTGAGAAAGAGTAGACCAAAAATGCAGAAAGGTTTAGAAGGAAGTGGCAGAAAATATACATTTGATTCCAGATAAAACTGCCTGGAAGTCACTCCATTTCTTTTATGTTCTTATTGGGAAATGAGTCCTAAATAGCTTGGTGGCTGATAGGGGAACTGGGCCAGTTTTCTAGCAGACTGTGTAGATTTTTTGCAATTAGCAGAATCCTCCCTGGTTATTATTTTGATAACTTAACAACGATGACAACAACAACATATTAAACTTGTATGCCACCTGACTCTTACACATACTGGTTATTTGGTAGCTGAGCATGTTTTTTAATGAGAAAAATCTATTGGGCACCACTTATATAATACAAACTGTCCCACCTTATTTGTGCATTAAGTATTTCAGAACTCCAGAACTGGGGGCCAACCTATGAAGAAAAAGTTGCTCCCTTCTTCCATCTTTTTTCCCCCTCCACCTCTCCTGCCTTGTGAGTCAAGAAAAAAACATCCCAGAGTAATAACATTTGTTTCCAATATTTTATGTGGAAAACTTTGCATGTAACATAAAAATCTTCTGGCAAGAGAGCCCATCTGGGGAGAAGCAGTGTGTTATAATTTGATATTTGAGCTGACGTCTACCCAGAAAAGCCACTGAAAGGTTGTTGAAGGAGCTCTGGTCTGGCCAAATTTCTTCACGACACCTGCTTCCTCAGCTTTCGCAGGCAGCAACAACAGGTGGTCTGCCCAGATCTGGTCTCCATCACCCCTGCTGAGAACAGAGAGTAAGTACTTGCCCCGTTTCTTTAGAAGTGCACCTTGCAAGTAGAATCTTAGAAGTTGCTACAATGGTACGTGGGAATGACCTTGAGAGGCGAGGGGAAGAGATGCTGCCCAGGGAATGGTTAGATAAAAGGGAGAGGAACCTGCACCCCTTTATCTGACCATTCCCTACGCAGCATCTCTTCCCCTCGCCTCTCAGGGTCATTCCCACGTACCATTATAGTTGCACAGCATCATCCCCCACATGTTTACGGATCTATGCTATATTTTCCCCTCTGGACTAAACCTGGAACTCGCTTTACTCATCCACTCCATGCCTGGGAGATAACAAGAAACAGTGTGGTGCAGTTGAGGTGGACTAGGCCTGGAAAGACCCAAGTTTGCCTCCCATGGCAGCTCCCTGAGGGACTCTGAGCCACTCTTTCTTAGCCAGGCAATCCCGCGGGGTGGTGGTTGGGGAGAAAGTGGAAAAATGAACCCTTCAACCCCTGGGGAAAGGCAGGATATAAACTGACTGGACAGGAGCCGCTTTTCATCCAAGCAAGGGTGTCAGATAGCAACCTTTTTTCATTTAAAGCCAGTTCTACCAGGCCAAGGGAAGAAAAGGCTCTTATTTACAATTTGAATGGGATTTCAATGCTTTGAACTTTTGTCTGTTGTTTTCCTCTTTGAGCCGCATTTGCCTAAATTATTTTTATTTTTTAATTTTAAGAAGTTGCTTTGCAAAGACCGTGTGATTAAGAATCTGCTCAACCTCCTAGCCATGCAAGCTTTTCTATTCTGTAGGAAGAATTAGATCAGGACCATAACCTGGTCTTGGTATCACTAATTTCCTACTATCGCTATTACTAAGATATGTGCATGAGTCATTTTTTGTTTGTTTGCATTACTTTGAACAGGGTTGGGGAACGTTATCTCCTCTCAAGCCAATAATGGGAGGTCATACCCCATTTCCACAACCCTGGCTGTCACCCGCACATGCCTCGTTCTGAGACTTCCATTCATGTGGGCATAAATGCATATTGTATTTCCCTACCTATACACACACTCTCCCGGTCAGTTGAGCAGTAGGGTGTGGCAACTGTTTGGGAAGAAACAGAGGAGCAGTGGGAAGAGGGAGGCCAAAGAGAAAGTCTTTGAACGAGATGTCCTTTTTAAAAACTTTCTTCTAGGCATTTTAGTATAAAATTATGGTAGCAGCATCTAGCTGGCCTTGGCTGATCTCGAATGTTAAGCAGAACCAGGTTAGTTACTTGAGCAAGAAAGACCCAGGCTCATAGTGAAAAAATATTCTGGAAGGAAGCAATGGCAAGCCATTGATCTTGACTTGAAGGAGGCATGAACTTTATTTATTGCTGCTATCATTTATGCTCCTGATTTTTATTATAGTTGTTGTCCTGTTTCCTACACTGGTTTTTATATTGTTTTCGTTTTTTCTGGTACGTTGTGATGGATTTGTACGTCCAACAAGCGTACAGGTCGTCCTCATTTAGCGACCACAACTGGGACCAGCAACTCAGTCATTAAGTAAAGGGTCCTTAAGTGAAACCCCGATGTGCTGATGACCTGACTTCAGCTTTCCTTTGCTTTACAGACCTGCGAAGGTCATCAATGCGAGGATTGGTCGCCAAGTTCCTTTTTCATCACCATTGTAACTGCAAACAGTTGCTAAATGATGTAGATGCTAAACGAGGACTACTTGTATTGTGATTTTTGAACAGCCCCTATATAATGAATAATATAATAATATAATGAATGAGAAAATAAATATATATATTAAATTATATTTATATTAATAAATTAAATATTAATAGTAAATTAAATATATATATTAAAAAGTGGATTTCTTCCATTTTGAAGCAAAAATATGAAAAACTGCTAAATTTAAAATAGGTATAGCCTAGTTAAAAAAAAACAAACTTCCCTCCCACCCAAAAAAGTAAAAAGGAGGCTTGAACCTTAAAACTAGCAGGCATTCAGATGGGTATCACTCTGCAGGTCTGTGAAGCTGCCCAAATATGTTGACCATTTCTTCAGCTCTTCCTCCCAGAACCAGCAACATAGTTTTGCACACTTGATGGCTAAGCAGTTAAACATAACATTTAATTCTATCTTGTTCCATCTAATATTTCCTTTAATGCAGAGTAATATATAAATCCCGAAGATGGTAACAACAGCAAAATAAATTATACTAAGAATATATAAATCAACCACAAAGGAAAATTTCTAACTCAAAGTAATTCTTAGCTAACTCAAGCATAAACCTACTTGACTACTGCACATACGGTAAACAAATGAACAAATAGATAAGTGCATATTTTCAAACAAATGATTTCCATCTGCTTCTAATCCTCCTGTCTTCACCAAAACTTCAACAAGAGACAGATATTCACCGAGAAGAATATTCCAGAAGTAAACCAGGAGGGGATGTCAGTGTCAAAACTGGTGCGATTTGGGCTGTTGACTCAAGATACGCGCAGCCACATTGATACCAACTGCAGCCTTCCAAGACATCTTCAGAGGAGACCAGAATGCAGTAATGAATTGGGCTCATCTCAAAACAATGAATATGTGGATAACCAAGGCCAGGCTCAGGATTCAAAGGTGGAGTTGCTTCATACAGCTTCCTCCTAGCTCTATCTAATTTATTTTTGTTTTGGAAGGGGGATGGGGGAAAAGGGCCCGGGGGGAGCAAAGAACATGCCCCTTCAAGGCAGAGGAACAGCTGTGGCTTATTGGCACAACACAGGTGTTGCACACTGGAGGCTCCGAGTAGAAGACAATTTGTTCTCTACTGAGGGTTAGTCATAAGGAATTATGGAAAGTCTGGTGGGCACATTTGTAATTCATGCTGTGGATGCCCTCACTGAATGGCTGCCATTACAGGAGACTTGCAGATTTACACAACGGGTACTGTATGGGCTAGCCCAATTGCAAAGCAGTCATTTACAAGAAAGCCAGTGTTGCTGAGGTAGCACATCAACTCTCTCTCCTGAGAAGGTGAAATATATAGTGGCTTCTCAGGTGAAGGTGATATATAAAGTGGCTGGATAGTATAGTGTTTAGAGTGCCACCCTTTGACGTGGGAGACTGGGGTTCAAATCTCATCTGGTACCTACCTTACCAGTTGGGGTCCTTGGGCAAAGACCCCTTAATGCTTCACCTGCCTACCTCAGATTTGAGAGTGATACAAACTAAGAGAGTCATGCCGGCTTGGACATCGCCCAAATTAACAAGGTCCAGGCCAGATGTTGGGGAACCAGGACAATCTGATGATAAGTGGGCTACTGGAACAAACCGTACATGGACAAGAGAACCTGGAATTGCTGGAATGCCACTACAACAGTAGACTTAATGAGAGGGGATATATGAAATGTATGAGGGAACTATGGATGGACAGAAGACCTACATCCACACTAACTGACATCCACACACTAACAACTAACACACTAACACATAACGCACTAACTACATCCACACTAATGCTCCAACATAGTGAAGAGACAGCTGCTCTCACAATTTGAGATAGACCAACTACACATTACATCCTGGACTCAAGAAGATCCGGAAGAACAACTGGATGTGCAGCCAACATCTGAAGCTGGAACGTCACTGCCACCCCCTCCATTACAGAGCACAGCAGCTGATATGAGGCATAAGATCATGGATAAACTAGCTACAGTCAACCCTCAAGACTGACTACCAAGGCTCAGTGGAGAAATACCATCAGATAGTATGCTAGAAGATGCCAACAGAGCCCTCCAGACAATCCCTACTACCACCATAACTCAAACCAATGAGCTGGTATACACTACAACCACTGTAATCCTGGAGATGCTTGGCTACATGATCAAGAAGAACAGCAGTACATACACCCCTGGAAAATGAGGTTGGAGGCTAAGATCAAGGCAACTCAGAGAGAAGTTAGTCAGCTGGTGGAACTACAGAAGGGTGTGGAGATTAAGGATCCAGTTGGACAAGCGGGTACTGGCCAATCAACCAGACATCATGGTAGTAGATGAGGACCAGAGGACAGCGATGGTGATAGATGTAGCAGTGCCAAGTGACAGCAACATCAGGAAGGAGGAGTATGAGAAGCAGGAGAAGGACCAGGGCCTGAAGGAAGAACTAGACAGCATGTGGAAAGTCAAGGCCAAAGTGGTCCCAGTGGAAGAAGGAGCACTTGGGGCTGTGACTCCTAACCTGGGAGAGTGGCTCCAGCAGATCCCATGAACAACATCAGAGCTCTCTGTCCAGAAGAGTGCAGGGCTAGGAACAGCTCATATCCTGTGCAGAACCCTCCAACTCCCAGGCCTCTGATAGAGGACCCGAGATGGAGGAAGACACAGACCACCCATAGTGGTGAGAAGGGATTTTTTTTTTAAATCAGTCAAAAAAAAAAGTCAAACGAGGCAAGTAGATGCCAAGGAAGGTACCTTGGGAGGTATCTTGTGCTCACAGAACCCACTGCCTCCCTGTGCTTATATTACCCTTCTCCAAACTGGTAGGTTGAGACTGTTGGTGAATGCTGGCCTATATATCCCTCCTGCTCTAAAAAAGAAGCATTTGACAATAGCCCTGCTGGATCTGGCCAACCAGAAGATCTCTTAGCTAATGTTTGAGCTATGAAGGTAACAAACTCAGGGGCAATAATTGTGCCTGACTGTACCCTGACTTCAAATTTCTTCTGTGTTGAGCCAAACTGTCCTTTAGCTGCCTGAGAAAGGGGAATAGCTGCCTTAAAAAAGAAAGAAAGAAAGAACTGGCTTTCTACCCCAGCAGACAGTCATCTGCTTCTAGTCTAAACAAAATCTCAGTAGCTGCAATTGGCACGCAAGCTGTACGTCTGATACCAATAATAGCCAGTGGATGACGTAGCAATTCATCACAAGAGCCAGAACAAGAATTCCATATCGGAGCGTTTCTGAACTTTGGGCGAGATGAACCCAAAATCTGTGGCTTGCTGGTGATGTGGCGTCAGGTTTCGACTTCAACTCAGTCGCTCTTGTGATATGGCTGCGATCGACACCAGTTTGAGAGTAGTGCAAAATCAACTTCTTCTGCTGTACAGGAATATGCACTGAGATGTTTCCATTTAGGACGGATGATTTGGAAACAGACATGCAACATTTGGTTCAGTTTTGGACTGGAATTTGGATAGCCAGCAAGACAGACCTTCAGTGCAGAAGTTAAGAAAAAAGGAATAAGGTGGGGCTGAATCCTATAGTGGGTGTGCATTTTACAGTGGGTGAAACAACAGCTGTATTAAAATGTCATAGGCTGAAGCCCCAGCAGAATTTGCTATTGAAACTTTGCACAGATCTGCTTAAAATTTTTAATGAAATGAGGGTCATAAATTAAAGAGAAGAAGCTGGACAGAAATGTCAATCCACAATGGTCCTCCAGTTGCTCTTGCTGTCTGGAACAACAGTCATATTTTTCCTCTGATTCTTGAAAGGTCAAGATCACTTTTATAGGACGTACAGATGACAGACGCATCTTGAGATCTGTGCCTATATTAAGAGGGAAAACACAGATCTCCTTCCAGGAGTGTTTAAAGTCCCAGAGAGTGAACCTCCAGGGCAGAATTCCACTGTTTTCTAAGCAGTATTTCTTATTTCACTTTATATAAAAACGGCAAAGCAGGAGAAGCTACTTTTCAGGAGCCACCCAGAACAGAGAGGAAAACAGGGAGCACCCGACCAGACCCAAATTCTTCCTTTGAGTTTCATCTTACACCTGTGGCCATTTTATTAATCTTCTTTGTACAATGCTTTTTGGCCCTGGCAGGATTTCAAATCCTTGTTTTCCAAGATTAAGTTGGGGATGGGAAAGAAGGAATTTGGCAGTGGCTGAAAGCAATGGCAGAACTGTGGACAGACCTTTCTATTAGTATCTGAAGTAGCTGTGTGCCTAATTAATTCTTTATTCATTATTAATTAATTAAGACCCAGAAGCAGTGATTTTTGTTCTGACTGGGGAAGGGAAAAGTCCTATGAATGCTCTGATATGCACACACACACACACACCCCTATATCTGCCTCTACCTCTGCATATCAGCCTCCCCACACCAGCTTCCTTTTTGATGAAAAGGATGTTCTCAGCTTTGTTACTTCTTCCAGAGTGTGCATGCCATCCTTCTTTCTTGCAAAAAGACCTGAAAAATCAAAACTTGTTTCTTCCAGGAGTGAGGCTTGCAACAAGGCCCTGCTCTTGATACAGACCAGGGTGCAGACCTTTTTCCAGGCTGAGGGCCACATTTGGGTGTTGGTGCTCCAAAACATACACAGAGCCAGGACAAAAACTAAACTGGGTTTCAATGAACTTAATTTTAAAGATAATTGAGATTGATTGATGAGATATATAAGGCCACCCAACTCAAACAATGTGATTCTGGGTGGCCTTCAAAGATTCAGTGAATGAAATATGAAGGTTCTGGTGGCCACATCCAAGGCTTTCACAGGCCACATCGCAGCCCTGAGCTATGCTCCTTGGTGGAGAGACCTTCCAAGGGAATCATCCTCAACAAAGTTTCCTTTCTCAGCTGCTCTGTTCTTATTTTGATCCGACATTTTTGCCAGATGTTTCCAACTTTTTTGTCCCTTCCACTGTTCCAACTAACCTGCTTTTCTTCCTCCACTCTTTTAAATGGCTCACTTTCATGGTGCACGCGCAATTTAGAAAACAAGACAAAGGAAGGTGTCAAAAATCAGAGGAGTATTTGGGATCAAAGCCAGAGGTGGAGAACCAAACAGGTTAATTCCACAAGGGTTGGCAGATGTTTTGATGCTGAGACACAGATCAGGGTTCCCTCAATACCCCTCACCTAATAGCAAAATTAATCCATTCCACTGGTGTTCACAATGTATTGAACTAACTACATAGGCTCGGTTTGTGCAATCTGCTACATCAAAACAAACTAGTTTGGGTTAAAACCAACCAATTTCAGCCTCAGAAGATGGAGCTGTTAGGGTTTAAATGACTTGGTTAAATATGTTGTGTGGACTCGGCCTGGGAGAGGATGGTGTGTAACCTGGAAGGATGGAGGAATGCCATGTGGGGCTCCTGTGGGGACAGAGGCTGACATCTAGTGGGCTAGAAGAAGAACGTACCTGGTGTCTAAGAGATGGAGGTCAAAAAGAAATCAAGTTCTGCCATTTTTCCCTGAGATTTTAGTCCATCTCCAGCAACTCTAAGAAGGAAACCTAACATTTCAGATGTCAGATTCTAAGGTTAAGCTGGTGGGAAAGGCTGATCAATCCGAGGAGGGAAGAAGCTTATAGGACTAAGAGGGTCAGACCAGTGGGGAACTCTGGTGAGTAGCTGGTCTATCTGATGCACAAACCACACTGATTAACAGGATGGAGGAATTTAGGAAAAGAGGAAGGACAAGAAACAGTGGACGAAGAGCAGCAACTCAACCAACCAACAGCCAATCCAGTTTTACAAGGGGTAAAAAAAGACATTTTAAAAAATCCTTTAACTCCACCTGCAAGGAAGGCCCTAACCAGGTCTGATGGGAAATGCTTCCAATTCTTCTTCTTCTTCTTCTTCTTCTTCTTCTTCTTCTTCTTCTTCTTCTTCTTCTTCTTCTTCTTCTTCTTCTTCTTCTTCTTCTTCTTCTTCTTCTTCTTCTTCTATTGCATTTGTATCTTGCCTTTCCTCCAGGAGGAGAAAGGGGAGTCTCTAATATATCCTCTCCTCTTTGTCCTGACACCAATCCTATGAAGTCACTTAGGCTACCTGACTCTCCCTAAGTCTCTCAGGGAATTTCATGGCTGAATGGGAATTTGTGCTTGATTTTTTTCTTCCATGAAACGAATCCCTTGATGGAAGGGAAGACAGTAAGGCAAGACTGGGCTAAGATTGTGACTGAGTTCACATTGATCCCTCTGGGATATTTCATGGTGTGAAGACAAGGTAGAGTTGGTGAATGGGCTACAACATACCCACACCCATTCTCTTGGATGTATATAACCATCCATTCATATACACCACCCACCACCATTCCTCACACCATAAACACATACATGGGCACACGTAATGGCTGGAGATGAAAGGCTTCCCATGTGAAGAGTTGCTGATGACCACATGGAGTCCACAGTCTTCTTAACTTCTACCAATCTCTTGGAAATTACCCTTATCAAAATCAATCTCGCTGACATCTTTCTCAGCATGAACAAGATTCAGTTGAGATTGTAAACCTACAATCCTGTCCAAGTTTATCAGAGGCTAAACCCCATGAGACAGAATGAGAGTTGAGGTTTAGAAATACCTAGGATTGGGAGGGAAAAGGCCTGCATGATCCAGCAGGAACAGGACCAGAGCTGGGCCAGGCTGAAGAGAGATGTCCCTCTTGTTTCTGTAGGTAAACTGATCCATTGACAAAGGCTGCCTGAGATCACTTTTTCCATCTCAGAAATTATATTTTAAGCGAATAGAAAAATGTCTTTCTTGTCAACACAGTGTAAGCCAGGAACCTAGAAAAGGAATATACCTTAAACAGCTATTAGCAACTTTAGTTCTGAAAAGATACTAAAATGAAGCATTGTGGTAAGTTATAATTAGAACCAGGCAGAGAAATATTCATATACTTTTCCCCCTATCAGGCTTTATTCAACTTGATGAAAAAGAATTTGCTTCCAATATTTCTTCCAAAAGAGAATTTTGGTGACATTATTGGGCGTCCCTACAACGTCTTACTAGGGGCCCTGGCATGCGTGCATGAGTAAAGTTTCCTTCATGGTACTCTTCTCTCTCCAAGGTCTGCAAAAGCCCCACCCCCACCCCCTTGCTTCCCACCCTAATCCTGCAAGGGAAGACTTGAGAAGGGTAATCTCTCTATCAGGGTTTCCAGTAGCCGTGTTCCTGTCATCATGAAGGGAAAGCCCTGCCCTTGAGATATTTTTGGAAACCTTCTTCCCCTGGAGAAATTCAGAGAAATTGCCCCACTTCTTAGCCCACAGATCTGGTAAAGGGAATGGCAAGTCATTATTCTTTCAGTTTCTGATATCTAAATGCAAGATATCACCAACTTTATCTTGGTGAAAAGTACCATCCACACACACACATACATGCAATGAGTTGGCATGGTTGACAAAGTTTTGAATTAGAAGGCAACTTGACTCAGGCCACCAAATAGACCAATAAACTCATAGCCATTAACACCTAGTAATTGTTACTAAAAGGTTGAAGAAGAAGCAGGGAGAGAAGTCAGAACTGTTATGGAAGGAGCAGCTGAGAGTGATACTACTCCTATCACAGAATAATAAAGTCATAGTTGGAATGTCTTCTAATCCAACCCCCTGCCCAGGAAAGGAATCCTCAGATCATCCCAAGCAAATGGCCATTCAACCTTTCCTTGAAACCCTCCAATGATGGAGCCCCTCATGACTCCAGGAGACAGGCTGTTCCACTGCTAAAGAGCTCTCACAGTCTGGAAATTCCTCCTGAGTTCCAGCTTGGATCTCTCACTGTGAAGCTGGTTCCTAACCTGGCCTCAGGCACTATGGAAAGTAAATCCACCCCCTCTGCCCTGGGGCAACCCTTCAAATATTGGAACTCTGCTATCAGGTGGGCTGTTCCATTGCTTTGTAGCTCTCACGGTCAGGACATTCCTCCTTATTTTAAGCTCGGATCGCTCCTTGTCAAGCTTCCACCCGTTGGTTCTCCTCTCACCTTCAGGGGCTCCGAAGAATAACTCCCCACCCTCTGCCCTGGGGCAGCCCTTCAAGGAATGGGAGACTGCTATCACATCTCCCCTTAGTCTTCTCTTCTTTAGGCTAAACAGACCCACTTCCTTCAACTGCTCTTCATAGGATTTGGCCTCCAAGCTTCTCACCATCTTTGTTGCTCTTCTCTGCACACTTTCCAATTCCTCACCATCCTTTTTGTATCATGGTGACCAGAACTGGACACATATTCTAAATGCAGTCTGACTAGTGAGCAGAATTATCACTGATCTCAATACTATACCCCTATTAGATGCAGCCAGAAATTACACTGGCTTGATTGGCAACTGCAATGCATTGCTGGCCTGTGCTTAATCTGTGGTCTACCAAGATGCCCAGATCCTTCTCACAAGTGCTACTGCTAAGCCAGGTACCACCTACCTTGCACCTGAGGAAGTATTTTTTCCTACCTACATGCAGAACCTTATTTGTCACTGAATAACATTTTGTTGGATATGGCCCAACGTCCAAGTCTTCAGGATTCTCTAGAACCTTCAAGCTGACTTTTCAGGTGTTAGCAATCCCTCCCCCACTCCCCCAGCTTTATGTTGTCTGCAAATTTGCGGAACATCCTTTCTATCCCCCTGTTTAAGTAGTAGAAGCCTGTAGTGCACATTTCGCTGCAGGGTCCCTGAGTCAGTGAAAGCATAAGCAGGAGACACCTGGCCAATGCAACAGGATCAGCACAGCCCAGTGTTGCCCCTGCCAGTGTTTGGGAGCCGGCTGAACTGGAGTAATCATATTGCCTTAATCTTATTAGTGTTTTCCACTTGATGGAGCCAGATAGTAACAAACATCTTGAGCGCCTGGTCCAAAGGCAGCCAAGGGTGTTTGCAGCCTCTGCAGAACAGACCCTTCATGTCAACATTTTGTTGCTTTACTTTTCTTTTCCTTGGAAAAGATCAGCCCAAACTTTTCTATATCCATGGAGATAAAAACAAGTTTTGCCCTGTAGCCAAGACCCTCGCAAAGAGGATTTTTCTTCCTCAAAGGAGAGAAAGAGAAGCAGGCACGTGCTTGGCCTTGCTGCTCTGGAAGGCACCTGCCAGGTAGGGGGTTGGCATGATTCCCAGGGAAGGAGCCGGAACTGCAGCAGAAATAACCAAGCATCTGGGGCACCCGAAAGGACCAATCATTTGATCACGGCACCAATATTCATGCAATGCAGTTGACTTCATGAGCTGCAGGAACAATATTCCAAGCAAGGAATAAATTATATGTACATGCACTCATGCTGGTTGGGAAGGGAAGAAGAATAAACAGTGAGTTTGGAGGAAAGTGAAGTGCAAAAAGGTTAGTAATGTGTAGGAATGGTCTACTGAGTGCCACATGGGTGAAATTTTTTTATAAATTCTAGCATGGCTTTTTTTGAATGGTCTTCCTAAGATTATTGCTCATCAAAGGATCCACTGTTTTGCCTACCCCTGCGATTTTGGAAAATGACCCCTTAATGTCAGAATCATGCCACCTCTTCCTCCAATCCTGTCCTCTTCCTCCTCATCCCAATTTGCATCCTTGAAAAAGTGGCTTGATAATGACCATATCCAATTTCCATACTGATCGTATTACCAGGGGCGTCCACAGAGAGATTTTAAAAAGTCAAGATGGCAGCCATGGCTGTGCAAATGAAGCCCTGTACAATGGATGTAAAAAAAGGGAAGGGGCTTTGATCACATGGACATGGCCACCATTCTTGACTTTGTTGACCCTCACCTGAGATGTCCTTCCTTATTACTATCCCCCCAGATCGCAAATTGCTCTCAAATTACAGATAGGAACAACTATGGGCTGTCCACAGAATGGATAAACTGTCTGTCAAGATGGAAATGAAATGAATGGATATGCATGATTTTTCTTCCCAGGGAAAAAATGGGTTCTTGCCCTGCTGAAGAATAAAGAGAGACACAGTCCACAAAGGTGGCATTTTTGGAGGGGACTGGGCCAAGGAGGGACCCATCCGGGGCTTCCTGTCCTTTATCACTTCTGATGGACAAATCTGCCTGGGGATGGCTGGAGGCAGATGAACTCAAGAAAGGAAGCTGATACCTTGTGTGAGCATCACCCTCTCCTGGCCAAGAGGTCCAAGGGAAGGAAGGGGGCAGGAGGCGGTCTGCAGATACTTCCTTCAGACATCTCTTTGGAGTCTGATCTTACCCACTTTGCCTTAAGGCCCCTTGAGATGAGCCAGTGTATCCAAATGTGCCACCAGAGAAATCCTTCTGGTTCACATTCAATTTGCTGAAAGGGAATTGGCTTTTGAGGTTATTTGAAAGGAGAAGAGAATTTTGGAAAACTCCTCATGAGAGTGAAGGAGGCTGTTTTGGGGCTTCCTTGGGGACAAAGTGACCAAGCCATGGGTATAAATGTCATGTCTTTCTTCTCACAGTCCAGAGGTTTGCAGCTAAGCGGGTAATGAAAAGTCTGCAAATCAAAAACCAAGTCCAGAGATCTCCTTCAGCTCAGAACTCCAACTCTGAACTGTACATACTGTCTAAAATTAAAAAAAAAAATCTTTTAGAGAAGCTGCAAGATAGATTTTGCTACAGCCTTAATGTTTATTATGGTACAATTGTGCATGAAGTGATAGTTTAAGTATGGGGGTGAGAATTAGAATCAGTGAGATTAGATGGAAATGGTTGCTGCTGCTGATTAAATGAACATCCTGGCACTGGATGTGCAAATGAGAAGGTGTTATGGGAGAACACATCAAGCATACAAATTAAATCTCTTGATTCCTTGTGTCTCACTACTCTCTTGTACTGTGTCTTAAAAAATGTCATTTTAAGGAAATTGACAGGTAAGCTTTAATTGCAAAGACCAAGTCTGTCACCAAGCTGGACATCAAATCATTCTGTTCTGCTGTTTCCATGGTTTCCAGAAATGCAAATGGGCTAATAAGTTTATAATTGCAGTTGCCTCTCACACCTACAAAGTGTGTTGCACATGGCCACGCCAGTACCACTGTCTTTCCCTATTAATTCACTCTTTAATAATATTCAGCGCAACCAACAAAGTAGATTCTACTCCACCAAGTTTTATGTGATAAAAATGCATTATTCGTTAATGTGCCACCTGATATTGTGCTTTAAATCTCCCTTCTCCTCCATCTCCATCCCCTTTTCCTTCCCACCTATGCCTCTGAAAGAAGATTTAAATGTTTGGATTGAATGTAGTGAGTTTGAAATCAGCTCTCCTGGTCTTTTCCCCATGTCAGCTCACTTATTCTGCGATTCATGCATTTTGAAAAATAATGTATGTTTTATTAAATATACAAGGAAACAAAATATCTCTATGTGTATATCAGTACAGGTTGTCCTCGTTTAACAACCACTCATCCAGTGACCTTTCGAAGTTATGACAGCACTGAACAAGGGGAACTTATGACCACTCCTTATAGTTGCAGCCATCGCAGCGTCCCCGTGGTCACCTGATAATAATTTGGATGCTTGGCAGTCAGCTCACAATTATGATGTCGCAGCATCCCGCAGTCACGTGATCACCATTTGCAACCTTCCCTGCCAGCTTTCCACAAGCAAAGTCAATGGGGAAGCCAGCAGGGGAGGTCGCAGGTTGCTCCTGCAAGTCACTCACACCCTCCCCCGCCCAGCAGCAGCCACTTACCTGCCTGCTGGCCTGCTTGCGAGCCACCTGGGACTCACTTAACGACCTGTGATCCTCACTTAATGACAGCAAGGGGGAGTGCCAGGATTGCCATCGCTAAGTGATGTGGTCACGTGACATCGCACTTTATGACCGCACTGCTTAGCAATGGAAACTCCAGTTCCAGTTACCATTGTTAAGCGAGGGCTACCTGTAAAGACAATGGGGTGTAAAAATTAACAATAGAAAAAAGAAGCTGAAGGTTTGTACTATAAGCAAACAAGTCCGAACTACTTGCCCAAACAGCTCAGGCTTTGCCTTCTCTGTCCATGAATTTTGGCTACAGTATTTCTGGGCAACTTTCCTCCCAATGATGCAAATGTGCTAATCATTCTGGCCTGGAGTTGGCCAAGAGGGCATGTTGAGATGAGTTTCTCCAGGGGAAAGATAAATTCTCCAACTAATTTTAAAGGGGAAAAAGGACTACACAGGATGCTTCATCCAGATGAAATGTAAAGGAAGCACAGAAGTAAGTGCTGAAGAGTTTCTTGGTTCAGTCTAACATGCAATCTCATTTTCCCTTCAATCCTAACTGCGGGGAGATCCTCAAGTTCTTACACCTTAAGAAGCATCCTTGGGGGGGGGGGTGTCAAAATTTGCAAGATAGTAGGTGGGATGTTGCAATCAAAGCTCCATGCCCTTTTGCATATGCGTACATACAACACACACACATGTACCAAAGGGACAAAGCTTTGATTGCATCACCCCATCTACCCTTTTGACTCTGCCTGCAAACACCCCTGTGTTGGGTAAATGTTGATGCGTGCAAGACCTTTCCTTAGGTCTGTGAATTGGATCATGACCTTCAAGAGCATCCTACCTATGATGCTTAAGAACAGAATAAAATGTCCAAAAATAAGCTATGCAGGAACTACAGATGGCACCTGGAAGAGAAAGAATCCAATGGAATGTATTATTCCAACACCATCACTTGCTCCCTACAGCTGAATGGGAGACCAAGGAGACCAGGGAGAGGATGTGGCTAATCTTTGCCTATAGTGTAATCCTCCTTAATGGTCATCTGGGACCATTCCAGCTGTTTTCACTACACCTGGGTACAGACAGACACTGTTAAGGTTTTTCTGATACCTTCATAAATGTCACCCAGAATTTGGGGAGCAAGCAGATCCCCCAGACAGAGAGCGCTAGATGCGAAGCTCTACCTCCCTGGGCCTCCCAAGGCTTCTTCTTGCAAACAACTCAGACATTTATAACTTCTGACTCCCTCACTGCTCTCACCTTGCTGGTTATCTCCAGCTCCTTCCTAAGTATCTCTGGTATGCCTCTTAGCTGTGAGGACTGAGCACTGAAAAATGTTGAGTATGTGATGAGTTTTGAACCGGGCATACCCTGCATTGTTTTTGCTACCAATTCTCAGCCAGTCAGTCGGATGGGAGAGATTTTCCTTTTGAAATTCCTGAAAAGGAGAAGAGAATTTTGGTGAAGCCCTCCCAGGGCAATGTGGCACCTTTGCACATTTTTGGTAACGAGTTGACCAAGGAAGAACCATCCCAGCTTTTATGCTCCATTTGCTTCTCTGCTTTGGTACCTTTTTAATCTATGGAAATGTTTTTGGTAGATTAGCGCATTGCAATCCTAATCATATTTATCTGGTATATGCAGCACTGTTGGAGTTACATCTGAACAGAAATACTTATCAAGGGCATAGAAGTTGGGATTCCACACTACCTGGAACCTCACTTTTTAAAGAGGGGTATTGTAATCAATTTTTTTTAACACGTCATGTCCTTCAAAAGACTTCAGCCTATCTCAAAAGATTCCTAGTTCCATTTTGAGTAGAGTTATTTAAGAGTCAGCTCAAAGAATTTAAGAAATTTTCTCTATTCATCCAGTCTGCAAATCAGCCTTCCCTGACCAGGTGCCCCCAGATGTTTAAGGACTTAAATGCCAGCCAACCATCATTCAAAGCATTCCCTGCCCATCGCTGAACTGCCAGAAAACTGTAGCGAGGTCAGACTTGCTATCTCACACTGCCAGTCTGGCAAATGGTGGTGTCCTTATTTACGGTGTGCAGAACAAGTTAAGGAACAAAACTGGTGGAATCCTCCAGATTTGTTTCCTGTCCTTTCCTTTCCACCAAACATCATCACACAGTGGGAAGACCTCACCCAGGTGCTCTCCTTAATACGCAACAGAGAGGAGGCAAGTTTTGATGGATGGCTAGACTAGCAGGTTTAGCATCTGTTGAAACTCACTTCACCTTTCACCTGTCCAATCGGTGAAAGGCATTACAAGGAACAGCGTAGCATCCCTGCTGAAAGAGGTAAGCATGGTGCAGTGGGAATCTCCTTTCCTTTTTATACACCACATACTCATCGTCTCAGGTTATTCTGAAACATGCATTTAGTATTTTTCTGAAAAAGCACTTAATCTGTGTTAGTAACAGGCATGGTGCACCTGTCCAGTGTTAGTCAAACTATCCCTCTTTCCAAGCCCTGAGCCTAGATCAGCTTTGAGACTTGGTGGGGACAGGGTGGAACCAATTTGAAAAATCTGGACTCTCCTACTGGCCAAAACAGAAAGGCCCTGAAAAACCTTGGTGCCCACGGGATGGAGGGGAAGGGCATACCTGGACTAGCCTAGAATACCCAATACGTGCTGGACTGATCCCTCCCCCTTTAGAAGTCCCCCGACATTGCCATTGACAGAAAGTCAGCAAGGTGAGTCAGTTTGTACCCATGGCAAAACCTGGGTTAGGATAAGGAGAAACCACTATTTTAACATCAGTACAGCTACGGTTGACCAGTACAGCTAAAGATGAGGGTGCCCTGCATGTAGGCCAGGTGATGTCATGAGGATACAGCACAACAAAAAGGATCCTGGAACTGCTTCTGAAACAGTCTGATGTAAGTGAGGGAAGGCAGATGTTGGAGGAAGCAAAGAGGGAGAAGAGTGTCATGATTCTTCTTTGGCATTATGTGATGATTAGAAGAATGGGCATATTTGTGGCATGTTCTTTTTAATGGTAATGACTTTAATTTCAGAACTGGTGGAATTTTTAGCTTTCCAAAAAACCCCAAAATAAAAAATCAAGTGCAATGATTAAGCCTCTAAAACTGGGTTCTCTTCCAAGAGTTACTGGGTGGTTCCAGCCTGTGGACTTTGTAGAAGACAAGAAAAAGGCTATTAGCGAGGAGGTATTTTGACAGGTAGTCTTCACACACACTATCATTCTGGTCATCTTTCTGAATAAAGATGAAAAATATATCTATAAGGATGATGAAGCCAAGGAAAATTAATTTCATGATAAAGAATGGAGTGCGATGCTTCCAACAATTCTCTCTTCCCTTCTGAGAGTTTGGGTTGGAATATTTATCAAATTATGATTTATCCACACAGAATTTGCAGTGAATGTCCCAAATCTGACAAATGTTGCAAACACAAGGGTTAGAAATGTATGCATTCATTTATTTATATGACTGTCAACTTTTTGTCTGAATCCAAGCTTTTGAAGTTACATTTTGTTAGTTTTGGATGGTCACTATTGATTCTCAGCAGATTTTAAATTTTCTGTGCGATAAGTAAAACTTTGCCTTAAATCTACACATAAGCACACCCACAGAGCCCTCCCTTCTTTATGTCAAGCTATTATAATTGGAATGAAAAACTGAGGTTTAAATTTGGCATGGGTTATTCAGAAATGCCACTCTAGAAAAATCTGGAAACAGACCCGCAAGCTTTTTTCATCCTAAGACTCATAGTGTAAACCCCAACTGGCTAATCTAACCCCCGTTATCTAGGTACCTGTCATGTATATGCAAACATACCCATCACGCTATTCCCTCTGGGGGGAGGCAAAGTTATAGAAGCAAAGCATAGCCCCGAAAATTAAAGACATCCAGTAAGAAAAGGAAATATAGCCTACACCAGCACTATTCACTATGCCTCTCCTATGCGTGCAAACCAACTTTCCTTCCACTACATCCACACGCTGTTTCTATCATATCTTTTGTTTAAACTTTTCGCACTTTTGTTTTGGGGGATTTCATCAACTCAGTCCGATCATGACTTTCTTGATTTCTCTTTCCTCTCAATCTGTTTATTCTTCCTTCATAGATTTGTCTTGCAATTCACCACTCACTCATTCTCTATATCAGGGTTCCTCAACCTTGGCAACTTTAAGACAGGTGGACTTCAACTCCCAGAATTCCCCAGCCAGCAAGGCTTATTTTTATGTTTCTCCTGATAGACCCAATTCTCACTTCCATATAACAAACTGGGCAGAAACACATACGCAACTTTTTTGCCTTTTCTTCTTATAAATGTTCATTTTTCACAACAGACCATATCGGGAGTGTCTGCGGTGGTGGTCCATGATGTCAACATGGCAGGAGCAACTGGGCAGTTGAGGCCCCACCCTTTTCTAGTCTGCATTGCACGCATCACGTGAATGTGAAAAGGGGGAGGGCTTTGGCTGCCCAATCGTGCCCACCATTTTGATCTTGTTGATTTCCCCAATGGATGCCCCTGGGCCACATACTACCCGCTAACTGTCAGCATTTCCAGATCTTAAAATTTCTCCATGCATTTCTCCATCTCTAGCTAATATTCTACTAAACTACACAATTTTGTCTACCACACTGTGTATGCTTCCAGTTTTCTCCATTTTTGTATAACTTGCAACTGTTTGCTCTTTTCCCCTCTGAAGACAACACACTGGACCTGATTCCAGACCATTGTGTGGGTTCATACAATATTTTGAACCAAAGGCTAACAAAATGGGATGGACCTGCCTGATGTGCTAAGACACAAACAAGCTTGGTTACCCCGACCAAGTTTCCCTTGAGGTATAACAAGTCTTTTTCTTGGAGGTGGAGGTGGCTTTAGAACTGCCCCACTGTTGACTGGATTGTGGCATTTGCACCGCACAACTGAACATGTGAAGGTGGTTTAACCCCAAGGAAGCTTGGCTATTCAAGGTTAAAAGGAACCATTTCCACCCCTAGGTTATGGTGTTCACTGCTGCCTAGGTTATGGTGTTCACACAACACACTCACCCTGCCATTGCCTCAGTTAACCATGTTGTGCAAAACCAGGAGTTGAATTTTGCAACAAAACAGTGTCTTATCTCACATGGGAAGGTAGTTTAGCAGCTGCAGGAGATCCTAAAACAGCCCCAGGTATAACTGAAGCGGCCAGGGCCTGCCTTGTAGAAGAATTGATCCTCTGCTTGTGGCGTAATTGCATTCTTCAACTTACCTTGTGACACAATGTCTGAGTTCCAACCACACATGTAACCCAACAGCAACTCAACTTCTGGGAACAACATGCTATACTCAAATAAATAAACCATAATATGTTTAACATGACGGTTTGGTTCACACCTTCTGCTAAAATAACAGCTGGGACCCCACTACATAAGTTGAAGTTAAAATGGTACAGGGCTTATGTGAAGCCAGTTGTTCTGTTCGCATCTTGTGGGAATCAGACTGCCACTTTAAGTCATACTATAGGAACATACAGTATGTGCTGCACATATAGGCTGGATTCAGTGGCTTTGAGGGTGGGGGCAAAATGAACAAAATGGCGCTGCAGCATTGGGACATAAGTTCCACCCTTTTGATATATGCAGAATGACATCATGTACATGTATGAAAGGAGTGGAGTTTGTGATATGGTGAAGTAGCAAGCAGCTGTGGACACCCCTGGCTGGGGTGTCTGTGGAGGAAGGATGTCAAGAAAGTCAAGATGGCAGCTGGGACATGTGACTGAAGTCCCACTCCTTTTATATGTGCACTACACATGTGACCCATGCAAAGAAGGGGCCAGGTTACAATCACAGGCTTCAAACCTGACTTTTCTGACCACCTTTGTGACCACCCCTTCTCTACAATGGGAAGGTGCCTTTTGTTTGCTGCCTCAAGCAGCCAAATGTCCCCGATTGGCCTTGTCCATCTGGGGAAACATTCCTGCAAACAGGGTGGGGGCCGAGCTGAGGTTTTAATGTCCAACTTTAAATTTTGCCAATGGTCCTAAATCGGTAAAGAATATAACCTCTTTGGAGGACAATACAATGATTTCCAAATTACCTCAACCAGTTGGGGAGAGGAAGTGGGTGGGGATGAAATCTTCCAATGAACATCTAGGTCACAAGATGTGCAGAGCCTCAGGGTGGCCTTGGATGCCTTCTCCAGTCCGTGGGCCTGCTGGGCGTTCATCTTCCAGCTGTGCATGAGAAGTCATGGAAGGCTGAAGAGACGCCCTTGCAGAGCACACTAGCAGTGAATGAATGGGCCCAGGAGGAGTTGATGAATGAGGAACGGTCAGGACTCACATCTGAAACCCACCACTTGGGGAAGAGAGTTGACCATTCAGTTTCCATGCAACATTGGAAAATGGGAATCGAGGGACGGTGTGTCATGCTGGAGGATCCTCAGCGTTGCGTTGTTTGAATGCACAGATGGGGCCAAGGCAGCAAACCAAACATGATTCCTTCCTGAAGGGATGATTAATTGGGGAAAATCTTTTTGAAGGAGGAAACAGTGTATTACTCTGGGCCATGAAGGCCAAGGAAAGAATGCTTGACTCTCCTCTTCCAATTTAGGTAAATCCAGGGATCTCTTTGGAGAGCTTTTAATGGCATCCACAGTTACGTCTCTACATGCTGGAATGGCTGATTTCAGAGGCTCTTTTATCCACGGCTTCTTCCATATCCTAAGCAAAGCAGCAGCAGTGGTAGTTTTTCCGTTCAGAGGTCATAAAAAGCTGCTCTGGAAATACAGAGACGGATAACTGTAGTTAGGACGATCCTACGGGGTCAACTCCATCCTGCATTAAATTGCCAGCCCAGTGGTAATGAGTCCAAACTGAGTTGGACCTTGTATATTCCAGCACAATGTGCCTGGTGCCTAGGGCAGCCGCCTTACCTCTCTTAGGGACCCCAACTCTCTTTTTCAAAACCTGATTTTAATTACCACATTTTGCACATGAAGCTAGCATGCTGCAAGTCTGAGCAGACGCTTCCAACATCTTCCTTGCTTTTAAAGCTTCTGAGACCCAAGAAAGTCCCCCTGAGTTCTAATCTGGCTGCTCCCAGCACAATATTGCACCAATGTGTGATTGTTTCAGGAAGAACCAAGGAATCAAGGAGCCGCTCTAAGCGTTTTGGAACTTTAGAAAGTTTTTTTTAAGACAAGGGAGGCCCTTAGCTCTCTCATAAAATTTAGAAAGTGAGTGCCAGCCGTGTGCCCCCCCCTCCCAAATATTTTCTAGGGAAAGAGGCATGCTTGCTGCAGTTTGCTCTGGCTAGCATTTATCTTGCCCAACCTATTGGCAACATATATACAGACATCTATGGTGGAATATTTCTTTTTGTTAATTTTTTTTTTAATCCGTAGGAAATGTCATTTGCATTAGCAACCTTTTGTAACATAGGGAGGGTTTATGGGTCTCTCCCCCTAATTCTCATAATCGTTAGCATCAGCTATCCAAGAACTTGTTCAACGGTATCTGCAGAGGGGCACATGAGGAAGTGGGGGGGGGAATCATTAAAGTAGAGTTACACCACAGTGTAGCAACCAAACTCTACCCCTTCCATGTGTCCATTGTGAAGCGCATGTAAGAGAGAGGTGGAGCTGGTGGGGCAATGGGACAATGCTGCTTTTGTCATTTGGACAAAATTAGCGAGATCCTGTGGACACACACCTATTTACAAGACAAAAATCTTTATTGTGGTCAGCGACCAGTCCATAAAACACATTGCATACAAATAGCTAATATGGATTAGCCAGTTGGGTAAACAGGTCAATCAGAGCACTGCCCATCTTACTTCTTACATGACAACATTTGGCCCCACATAAAGAAAATAGAATCATTGGAATCTGAAAGCAAGAGATTAAAATAAAACTGATCAGAGTGACCAAGATATAGAACTTGAAGTGGGATGAACAGCTCATGATGAGTGTCGGCTTAAAATGAACAGTACAGTGGTACCTCGGGTCACGAACTTAATTCGTTCCGCGACTCTGGTTGCGACCCGAATTGGTCGTGACTCGAATCAAATTTTCCCATAAGGTTCAATGTAAATACGGTTAATCCGTTCTGAATCATATGTATTTTTTTTTTTAAACCACAAAAATATGACACAAAGTACAGTACAGTACAGTAGGAAGAGAGAGAACGCTAACCTTGCTCGAGGCGACTTCTGGCGTGGAGGACAGGAAGGCGGGTGGGGAGGCGGTTATTGCTTGGAGGGAGAGTCTCCCTCCCTACAGGAAGCCACGACCACGTGTCACGGGAGGGAAAATGGCCGCGGATCCTGTTCATCACCCGATGCGGAGTTCGTGAACGGAAGCAAAATTTTGCAAACGGTGCTGTTCATGACCCGAATTGTTCGTGAACAGAAGCGTTCGTGACCCGAGGTACCACTGTATAATAAAACTTGTTTAATGGGTTCAGTGGGTCCTTCACCACACGGGCAGCACAGATCTATTTCTGAAATGAAAGTCACGCTGGCGTGAAACAGGGCTGCATCCAAAAGGCACCTGATTTTCCCACTCAGTTTATTTTGATGTAAATAAACTGAAATAAACTGGCCTTTTATTAATAAATAAATTAATCAGTTCTTCCTTTTTGTTTTTCATCCTCTGTTACGAGAAGTCTTTATTTGTCCTGATTCTCTGCTTCCTACAGCTTAGTCAGTAACCGATCCTAATGGGATCTCTGCTCTTATACCACTGTGACCGCTCTCTTGGCCAAAGAGCCTCTTCTTTTTCCAAAGTTTTTTGTACGTTGAAGTATGTGGATACCCGGGCTTCATTTTCTCTTTTAGAGCTTCAACAGAATCGGGGGAGCTCTGTGCCAGATGAAATCATAACTCAAGTTTATTGATACCAACAGAAAAACTAGTGCCATGCAGGAAAAAAAATTCCCATCTAGTCTAATTTACTTTGATGCAAATACCGAAATATGCAATTATTTCATTCAAGGACCAACTTGCAAGAAAAAAAAAAAGCCACAGAAGAATGTAAAATAGAAATATAAAGTTCTTCCAAGGAAGGAGAGAAAAAAATACCTCAAGTAAAAGAAAGTGTCCAATAAATCAATTGAACATCACTTTAACTTGCTTTGGGCTACAGGCAGAGTTTTGACACCTCCATGGAGCACTCTGTGACCTTGTCAGATAGTAAATAAATAGCGTCATCTTCCTCTGAACTTCCAGGGTTTTTTAAAAGAGGAGTTTAATAAACTTGAAGTAATAATCCATATAGTGTGGGCAGCGAGGTCCCAAGTGTGCCACCAACCCTATTTTCTCAATTTCACAGGGGCATACCCTTTTAAGCCTCAGTGTGCTATCACATTTCCTCTCCAGAAACATCAAAGGTAGGACATTAAACTGAGTCAAGGTAAAAACTCTTCAGTGGGTTATATAAGTGATATTGGACAAATATTTAGTAGGACACCAAACCTCTAAGATCAGTCCCCAACCTCAGAAGGTTTGGGTGGGAGTAAAATTACCCCTGAATCTTCTTCAAAGTTGAATTTGGACCTCCGGAGGCCCAGGGCAATCAGCTATTGGCTGGAGGTCCCACTGCTGCATCCTCGTTCCTTGAGACAAAGTCTTCCTGGCAAACCTAAGGGGTAGATGGTTGGAGGCAGTAAATGGGGCAGCCGGGTCTCACATAGGGCTCATGGGAAGCCCCCCCCCCCCCCCCCCAGCCTCCAGGCACAGTGACTTACTAGAGGAACCCAGGACACAGCGCTTAGAAGTTTTGACAGGGTGGCTCCTATCAATCTGAAATCTTAATAAACACAGACCTGGGACCCACACATGCTTTGGCTGATGACCCTAGCTTTGAAGCTTTGAAGCTCCTTGGCTAAAGTCAAATGCCACAATGCTTTCAAACCATCATATCCGCTATTACCTTATATCTCATCTTTCTTCTCAGTATGTCATCTTGTGTTTCAGGAACCATGTGATGTACTCCCTGTATCACGCCCACAATATGACTGGAAACATCAGCAAACTGGGCAATGAGCATTTTCAAAGGACACACACCCCCCTCCCAAGTTCAGTGATTGACTGAACCTCTGTTAGCAAGGAGCCGCGATCGGAGGGTGCAATCAGCAGAAGATTGGTCTGGTCCTAGAGGCCAGTGATGTCCCACTCAAATAGAAATAGGGGCCAGAGAACCATACATAAGGATCCCTTCAGCTGCAAACTGACTGAGAAAATCACACATTTATATATTTCTTTTTTTATTAATACATCAACACATTAAAATCAAATGGGAACTAGATGTACATAAAAATGTACACGAACTAATACATAAAAAGAAAATTATTATTACAAATTTGACAGTTTGTTTTCAATATTTATGTGCATTTATATATATTTGTGTCTGTGTGTATATACACACACACGCACAAAGACACAAAGACACACACACACATAATTATAGATATATTGTGTATGTGTATCTGCCACCAAATGGCCATGGAAATAGCAACATCCGTCCAGGAATAAGCCATGTTCCATGTGGCCAATCAGGAGTTTCTTGCTGACACAAATACTCCAGCCATTTTACTAATCAGGTAAAGTTCTGAATTATGCTAGCAATTAATTTTATATTTTCTCTGGCTACCCTGACAAATCTGGAGCTACTCAACATTTTCCAACTGAAGAGGGTTTGATTTTTTTTAAAACTAAGAATTTAGGTATGCAATTAAAAAGGATGCCAAAAAGAAAAGAAAAGAAAAGAAAAAAAAGCTGAGCTCATGCTTCCTGTAAAACACATACACAGTCACACACACAAACACACACACAACCATGGAGCAAATAAATAAGCCGTCATGTCAAATTCAAAACAGGCATATATCTGAGACAAAGGGGGGCAGAGCAAAAGTCTATCGTTGTGGCAACCTAACAGAAGTGATTAAACAAAAGGAAAAATAATGTTTTTGCCAGCATTAGTATTGCATAGAAAAAAAATGAAGGCTGAAAGCAAGAGAAAACGTGATGCTGACAGCAGAAGAGCGGTAATTCTCTCTGCAAGAAAACATTGTTTTAGAGTCGAGAAGGAAGGAAGGAAGGAAGGAAGGAAGGAAGGAAGGAAGGAAGGAAGGAAGGAAGGAAGGAAGGAAGGAAGGAAGGAAGGAAGGAGAGAAAGAGAGAGAGAGAGAGAGAAAGAAAGAAAGAAAGAAAGAAAGAAAGGAAGGAAGGAAGGAAGGAAGGAAGGAAGGAAGGAAGGAAGGAAGGAAGGAAGGAAGGAAGGTAATGAGTCTTAGTGGTTTGCATCCAGCAAAGAATGTGGCAAATGCTTGGTCCTTCGCGGATACCAAAGAAGCCAGACACATGTGATTTTTATTTCTTCTCCATAATTAAAACCAAGAGGATGGGCCAGAGTCTCAAAGAGATCCGCGAGGGCTCAGCTGCCATGTTTTGGGGCAGGGTGTCAAATGCAAGGGAAAAAAGAGTGGATTGATAAATAGACAGAGTGCAATTCCTGGGCCAGGAATCAACCAATGTCCAATATCTTAACTCTGGAATCCATAAGGACAAAAAAAAAAAAAAGAGTAGCTGCATCAGGGGTGCACTCCTAGAAGTCCCAGGGATGAATGTGCCCCCCCCACAAGCTTTAGGGGTAGTCTGCAGAATCCTCCAAAAGTTGTGAACAAATTGTAATTTTAATGCAACAGAAGGGGAGGATTACTTAATACATGGAAGGCATGCACATCAACCATCCTTAACTGACTTAATGGAATCTAAATGTAAATTAAATTAAATCAAAATTAGGTTTAGTCCTGGTCTGGCTCACGATTTTTTCTTCATTCCATCTCCTTTTTGGAGTGTGGCATCTGGCTTGCATGCTAGCCAAAGGCCAAGAGGCCCCTGGGCCTGGCCAACTTTTGGGTGCCCAATAAAATTTTGTTTATTTCAGATGTAGCTCTTCCTCCAAAGAGTTTGTATTGGTATCCAAGTTTCTTTCTGCCTGTCCCTCCCTATGATCTCCTTAAAACAGGCTTGTAAGGTAGATTGCTGTGAAAAGTTGCAATCGGGAGAGGATCACCCAGGAAGCTGATGACCCAGGAGAGATCCAAACCTGGGTCTCCCCCTTCTTGGTCCAACTCTCTTGGACGGTTGTACACAAGAGGTATGTACAGTCTCAGTCTCTAGAGAGAGGACCCTTCAAGCAGAGTTAGAGATTTGCTGAGTGTCCTGAATTGGTTGGCTGAAGCATGTCTGTGGAAGGGATTCTCCCTATCGCACAATCCGTTCTGGGAAATTCTTATTTTCACTGGAGAAGCTGCTGTCTCTGAAGAAGAAGCCATTGCGAGATGTATTTGGGGAAACAGCTGGTGGATGGAGCTTTGCATGTTCCTGTTTGTCCCTAATCCTAAAGTTCGAAGGCTCTTCTTCCTATTCCAGGTTAACATGGTGTCCTCCTGCCTTTGAGATGGTAGAAAAGCATGCTGGCATAAATGGTGTTGCCTCAATGGCCAAGCCCTGTTTTGCATCAGGAAAGGGCCAGAGAGTGACGCATCCCTGCACATTTAATGAGGAAAAACACAGGAAAGCCAGTGAAGGATTCCACTGGCTTCATTTGCCCTCCACTAATTGTTCTGAGTTGTTCTTGGGAGAGGAGAGGTAGTTGACTAGGGTGGAGGGTTCCGGCACCTTCCAAGTTCCTCAAGTGACAAGTCACTAACATGGAGGTGCTCCACTCTGGGACCCATCTCTCAAGCTATTTTTAGACGTGGGCTTAGCACTCTTTCGAAACCCTACTAGACCTGTATTGAGAAATAGCCTGAGGAATAGATTGCGAAAATGTCAGAATTCGCTGAGATGGCAAAGCTGAAAACAAAAACTTTCCTGAAAGACTGGAGACCTTATACAGATTTTTTGCTGAAAGAAGAAAAAAAAATGATATGCTGATTTATGGATTTGAGGATTAAAAAAAGATGTGGACTAAGTGAGGGGGTGAAGAGATTTGTATAACATCTGAGAGGGAAGGAAGATTATAAGATTGTAATTATCTGTTGAACAGAAGATCGGAAGTCATTATATTTTATAACTTTAGTTTCTTTTCTTATTTTTCTTTTCTTGCACCTATTTCTTCCTTCCTTCTTTCTTTCTTTCTTTTCTTCCTTTTTTCTTTAGATTTGTCTTTTACTTCATGTAAATCAATAAATACATATATCTTTTTTTAAAAGAGTGAAATAGCCTGACAGGTCGCAGGCACAGAGGACGGGTCGGGAGGAACAGAAGGACGCCTTCCTCCTGCTTTAGCCCGTGGACCTCTTCTGACTAGCTGGTCTGACTTGTTATTCAGGCGAACAGATACGAAGTGAGAATGAGTGAGCAATAGTGAGTGAGCTCTGCCCTCCACATAGACTCTGTGTTTTCCAGACATGCGTGGATCTTTCTTGCTTGGTTTATGGTTCTTTCGTATTTTTAATTGTAAGCCCGCCAAAGTTGGGAGTCGGGTGGCCTCTAGATTTAAATAAATAAATAAATAAATAAAAATGTGCTGGAAGGGAACCATGGTGCTGGCTCTGAGGGCCATGGCAGTGCTCAGAAGCCTGTGAAGTAGGCAGCATGGTGCTCCCCAACGAAAGGAATAAAAGCAATAAAACAAATGGCTGTAGGAAACTTCTTGCTGGCAGAAGTAGGATAAAGCCTGTAAAGCAATCATTGGAGAAAGAACCAGCAACACACTGTTGGCAGAACCTGGCTCTCTTTTCTAGTTTGAATTGATCTGTGGAGTCCTTGGGGTTCTCTGAGCTTGGTTGTTTTCTTGCAAACGTTTCATTACCCGGCTAGGTAACATCTTCAGTGCTAGAATCTAGCACTGAAGATGTTACCTAGCTGGGTTGCAAGAAAACAACCAAGCTCAGAGAACCCCAAGGACTCCACAGTTCATATATTCTCTTCTATTGAATTGATCTTCTGTACAGCTCTTTCAAGAGAATGCTATAACTGGATTTTAAAACTAGTTTAGTGCTATTTCAAAACAGCGTTAAAACTGTGTATCTACAGAGCCTACCTAAGACCCAATAAGCTCTTTAGAAAACAAGGCTCGGGCATTTTGCAGACAGCTGCCCCTGTAGCCAGGGGTCAGGTGTCTTCTGCAACCCAAGCCAAAGTGGCCCCAGAGGGACCACCTAAAGTGGCCAATAGGAGCTGGGCAGCTCCCAACCCTGACTGCAACATCAACCACATTGTTGGTGAAGCATCCTAGGTTGTGTCCATGGAAGACATTGTCTTGGGAAGTTGGAACTTCTAAAGACAACATTAAGCTGCATCAGCTTAGGTCACGGATGAGATAAAGGCAACATCAGGAGGCTGGTATAGGGGCATGTTCATGTCATGGCTAGGGACCCAAGGATGGACCATGAATGTTCTCCAGCTGTCAAAGTGTGGTAGATCTCAGAGGCAGAGAAAGGAGGATATTCATGACTGATGTATATATTACAGACCAGCCCTTTCTACAGAGAAGAGGCAGTATTTCCAGACATTCTGCCCAATTATGATAGGATTGATACAGAGAAAAGTAAGAGTTCGTGCAATAATAAGCAATTTATTGAATGTCTAGGATAAATACAGGGAAAGAATTAGCCTAGATTGTCCCTCTCTTGCTTTGCTATTAAATGTTTATTTTTATAAAGAGGAAGACGCAAGGAAATTAACTCAGGGGGAGATCATTTCTTTGGCTTGCAAGATTTTATCATTGATAAGACAGACAAAATCTTTTGAAACTCTTACTTTACAAAGGTTCAGTCTACCTGGCTGATTTCAGTATTTTCTAATAAATACTGAATTTATTAGTATTTTATAATTCTTTAAGAATTATAAAAACAAGGACGCTTAGAGATTTTACTAAATTTGAACATCTTATAATATGTAACTTGGAACATCTGCTGAGCCACATTTATAAATTGCTGGTGAAATGTTCAGAAACTGAACAAGACACAGATTGTTCATTAAATGGATGATAAATTTAGATGCACTAATAGACATGCAAGAATGGGAATTTCCAAGGAAGAAGAGTATTTACACCAAATTGAATACTCAGAAAATTGGTATAAGATGATATATTCCAACAAAGTATACTGAATTAGCTTTGTACAAACTAAGTGCTGCAAGGACTTTATTGGAAAAGACATTTGACCCCTTCTATGAAAGAAGATCAACTAAGTTATGGGGAATATGCTTTGATGTCTAGAATAATTTCATGCCTCAAAAGTAAATCTGACACAGAATTTAATTCAAATTGGAAACCATTTCTAGACTACAATTTAATACGTGAATTTGTACCACATCCAAAATTTGGGTTTCTCTCTGCATAAAGTCTATATTTTAATTTGGTAGGACTTCTAAATTAGAATAGACTTTTAGTAGTATTGATAGATTTATTGCAAGACATGTTCTACTTGAATATTAGAAAGAACCTCTTGAAGGTAAGAAGAGTTCCACAGGGAAATCAATTCTTTGCTCTTTGCTGGGTGTATTAAAAAAAGAACTATCTTTTGAGGATGCTTGGAGTTTCATCTATCAGCTATCTATCTATCTTCTATCTATGATCTATCTATCTATCTATCTATCTATCTATCTATCTATCTATCTATCATCTAATCAACTATCTCTCTCTCTCTCTCTCATCTATTTATCTCTATAATCTATCATCATCTATCATGTATCTATCATCATTATCTATCTATTTACATCATCTATTTATCTCTATCTTATCATCATTATTTATATCTATCTATCTATCTATCTATCTATCTATCTATCTATCTATCTATATCATCTATCTATTATCTTAAAATGTATGTTACCAGTTCTTTAGATAGATGTGATAATTTATAATATAAACAGGAAGGGGCTTCTGGAGGAGGTATGGCAAACTGAATACAGCTCTGCAAAAGTGGAGCCAACAACCACAGCAAAGACCAAGGAACCAGTGAGTAGACCAGTTCCTTGGAACCTCTCCAGATAAGGAGAGGGTGGGAGATCACCCACATGTGCTCCGGATGGCTGCTGCTTGCAAGGAGACCACAGGACGGCAGTTTTCTGTGGGTTTGAGTGCCGGGAGACAATGGGATCAGCCATCTTGGTCACAACTGTGGTGGAGACTTTTAAAGGACTAAGTTTGCAAATTTCACTTTCAAATCACATTTGGAAATTGCTCATTAAATCAGGTGAATCTGTTTTCAGTCCTGAATGAAAGAAAAATTTAATCATAAGCTTAAGAATTTAAAGAATCTGAAATAAATAGCAAAAAGCTAAATATGGTTTTGATCTTAGAAAGTTATAAATGGACTAAGGGTTCAGATAAAATTGGAATATTGAAACTTGTACAATAAGAGTTTGGAATTAATTATAAAGTACAAACAGCTTCTCATGGGAAATAGATATTGCTTTGGTTTTTACAAGACATACATAACATAGATAAACAATTTCAGGATTTCAAAAACTGCACACTAGAGGGGACTAATGCTTTTAGATATACAGATATACAGAGCTGTAAGATGATGCAAAATGTTATGACAATTAAAATATTGAAGAAGGCTTTTGAAGAATGGAATCAGAAAATAGTAGCCACAATATCAACATTGTCAGTAATGATCCCTGCTTCTATGGGTAGAAGGATGTCCAAAAGATGCTATTGAAGAAATGTCAGGTGTGGAACGAATTTTATCTGACAAGACAGAGAAGGTATCAAAAGTGGATTTACAGCTGACAGACCAAGAGAATGACTTAGAAAAGGATGTTTCACTGGATCTAAAAAAGAAACTGGCTGAGGCTTTAAAATTTAAAAGGGAAATACAAATGACAAACCAAGAGAGCAACCTGATAATTTTTTCCTATTGGATTTACAAAAGAGGTTTGTTAAAGCCTTGAAGAACTCTATGCAATGGGACAAGGAAGAAATAAAGTCCTATGACAATATTTGAATGAACTAAAGGTTAAGACTGTTAGAAGTAAAAGGAAGGAATATAAAGTTGGTTTATTTGATCAAGGTTAAAATGAGATGTTGTAACTTCTGGCTACCCTTTTTGGACTTTCTGCTGATACCAGGACTGAAGAGATGATGTTGTATGGATTTATTTATAGGTAAAAGATGGGATATGGGATGAAGAGATAAATGTTTGTAACTTTAGAGAGGATGAAGAGTTACTAAATTTGTACTTGTTGTGATGAAGGTTGGAAGTCACTTCTTTATTTCTTTTCTCTTTTTTATTATAGTCTTATCTCTTCCTTCTCTCTTTTTTCTTTCTTTTTCCTTGCACCTTTTACTCCTTCTCTCTATTCTCTTTTCTTTCTTTAGTTTGCATTAGATTTTACAATTATAATCAAAATTCTCAATAAAAATTATATATATATAATATAAACAGGAAGATAGAATACTTGAAATATTTTGTTTGGTCTAGATACACTTCTGCCTTATGTTCTTAAACATTTTACTTTCATTGAACATCTGTTCTTTTCCATAGGGAGATGGGCGGGGACAAAATAAATAAATAAATAAATAAATAAATAAATAGTCCTTATATTTCATAGTCAAATTGCTTTGGAGAGACAGTTTGGTGTAGTGGTTAAAGCACCAAGAGATTGTGAGTTCTAGTCCTGCCTTGGACACAAAGCTAGCTGGGAGACCTTGGGCCAGTCATTCTCTCTCAGCCCTAGGAAGGAGACAAGGGCAAGCCACTTCTGAAAATGTTGTGAAGAAAACTGTAGTTGCAAGGAGACAAGACTGAGTTGAAGGCACACACACACAGAGATTGCTTTGAGGTGCCTGATCCTGAGTACAAGAAGCTGACTTAATTAATTTTTGAGCTACCACATCATTGTCTTGTTTGTATACTTTGGCCAAGGGAAGGTAAGTAGTCTTCTGCTCATTTTATTCACAATCTCCCTGTGAAGTGGCTGGGTTGAACAATGCTGCCTCCAGGTCACTGGGTAAGCTTTGTGGTTACCTAAACCTACTTCATCTGGAAGTCAACATATCCAGGGCCATTCCTCATTATTTAACACACTCTCCACCCATCTTTGGGTTGGGAGAAAACTATACTAACAAGAAATGTGTTGTCCGCACTGCAGATCCCCCTCCTGCCTCAACTGCCTCTCTTACCAATCACTGCCAGTCCCTTGGCTTCCCTCCAGGGTCTTGCTTGACCAACCCTACAGACCTGACTTACCTTGGACAGGGTGGATTATGGAGAAGAATACTACAGCTAAGGACAACTTGAATCTGTCTCATTCATGGGCTGAGGATGTGATGAGGGCAGCATTATGGAGACATGGAAGGAAGAAGAGGTCTGTGCTGCAGTTAAATGCAGGTGGGACACAATCCTAGCTCATGAAACACCTGTCTTACTTGTCTACGACTCTAACAAAAAATGACCACATTAAGAAACTTCCTGAAAAGTCTGTTAACTACAGAGTACATTCTGATCTGTGACTGCAAAAAGGGGTGAGCAGAGATGCTGAATGTAAATATTACTCATGAAAAATATATGTAGCTCTGTTGGCCCTAGCGGGGGAAAATCCAAAGTCCAAATAGGGTAGAAATATATCCAAAATCCACATAGACCTGCTGTGAATATTAACTCTGCTATCCCTCAGTTGCACGGCGGAATGTTGCCCACTAATGTGGAAGCTGACTGAGAACATGTGTGTGTATGAGTGTGCATGTGTGTGTGTGTTCATAGTGATGAAGTATGTCTCCTGCATTAATCCAGAAGAGAACACTGATCCACGTATCAAAAGTCTTGGAAACTTGTCATTAAACTCTTTGTAGCTCATCTGGGAGGCCTTACCATTTGCTAGTCAAAGACCAAATGCGACCCAGGAATTAACATGCTAAATTGCACTTTACGCTCCCTCGAGAAACAGGGCCCCATCTGAAGGCCGGGCACATTCATTTCCTGCCCCATGAGCTGTTTCAGAGCCATGCATGTCTGGGGTTGGGAAGCCAGTAAGAGCTGATGCCAAAACTGTGTGGAATGCGCAAAGGTCAAGCCCGGGAAGTCGTCTGCTTCACAGCTATTTGGGAACTGCCTCCCCACGGGCTAATTCAAGGGGAGCCGCACACAGGTGTAACGGACAGAGGAGGGACTGTTGCTACAAGTGTTATGCTGGCCATGCAAGGCGTCAGGAGCTGGGGCGGGGGGAGTCAAGAATCAGAAGAAGCCCCTGGGAGTGCACTCAGTTTCAGGGAAAAAGCAAGATGCTGACAGCCTCCGAGGCATCATCGCTTTTTCTATGACTTGTTATGCGTCAATCAAATGATTCTATCGACTCTCTGGACAATGCCTGAATGCCTGACTCTGACATCGCCAAACCGTCCCGATTCTTATATACAGAGCAAGACTCTCCCTTGCAAGGGCCGAACATCTACCCACAGTTCCAGTGGCTAGTCGGGGGCCTTTCCCACTCTCATCAAATCACAATGCAACATGCCTGGCAGCCCTTTTCCCTGCTATGTCCCCACAATATTGTCTTTCTTTGACCCTAACCTGTGAATGAGAATGGGCTTAAGTCATCCTTAGATGTAAAGTTGTTACTACTGTTCAGGTAGTGTTTCCCCCCTTATTCCAACATTATCCAAGGGCAAAGTGTGTAAAATCTGTTAGGCTTGGTCAGCTTAGATGGAAAGCAGGAAACTGGCTGTGATGGGGAACAGAGTCAGCTGAGGCAGGAGAGGGTCTATAACATGGACCACAAATGTCATGCCTGTATAGTTTTCTGCTGATTCAAGGATGGGCAGAGTCATGGGGACTGGCCTAGGGTCCCACAACTGGCCAGGTTCTTCTGTAACACTGCCACACTAACTTCCATGAAAGACTTTTGCCTGCCCCAGATCCCAGCATAGTATGACAATTCCCTTGTTCTCATTCAGCAGAGCTTGGGACCATAGTGGTCAGTAGGAAACTAATACCAGCTTAGTAATCCAGGATTTGAACGTGCTTTTTTGGAATTGAGGGAATACATCTCCTTCAATGGAGATAGATTTGTCTTGATATTACACAGCCTTATATCTTTTGATTCCAGTTTGCACATTTGGTTTAACTTAAATAGAAATAATTGGAGATATGGTGTTTATATGTGTGTGTGAGAGAGAGCGAGAAGGTGCATCACTGCCTCACTTACTCTATCTCTCTGGCAGAATTTCCCACCCATCCTATCAATCTATTAGCACACATCACACATCCAATACAATCCGCCTCTCACCCATATATACTCACACTATATCTGCTCTGTTTTGGATGGTTATCCTGGGCATGGAGGTCACAGGAAGAATGGATGCCATGTGAACAGCTGAGCATCAGGAACACGACTGCAGGGCCTTACTCTGCAACTGATTGGTGGAGAACTGTCAGGCCTAGCCCAAGGAACTCCAAGAGACAATGCAGATTCAGTCCAGTTATGTTTATTAGCTACAACCTCTAGCAAGAATCTTCCCAGACTGAAACCCCATCTCCCAAGCCAGCCAGCCACAACAGTGTGAATTCCTCAGGGAGGTGCCAGCCTCATCCTCTTGTTCCTCCCACGCTCTTCTGGGGAGCTAAGAAAATGTTTATCTCCCTGAGCCTGGCCTTCATAATTCCATTCCATCACAAGAACAGACAAACAGCCCAGAACAACGGTAGGGTGTTTATTCAAGAATGACCATTTTCTGTAAAATACACTAACTGCCACCCACAGTCAGTGCAGGAGTGTTATTGAACAGGTTTAGTTCAGTTCTTGTAAATCATTTGTTAAATCCTTCCTCCTCCTCTGAGGAAGACAGAGACCAACAGGCTGAGATTGGTCAGAGAGGTTCCCACTTCTAGTAATTGTCCTGGGCCTTCCAACTCTGTGCTCCTTCAGCCTGTACTGCTGCGTCCACTGCAGTCATGGCCCCCATCGGCACATGTGCTATGCAGCTCAGGAGCAAAGCTAGCCAGGTCCCCCCTAAACAAGACCTAAGATGAGAGTTCACAGGGCCAGCCAAGCAGTAGGAGGAAGAGAAGCCAGGACGGGATGGGTAGCTTCATCAGAACCTGATTGAAATAACAGGTGATGGCTGACCAAAAACAGTAAAACTGGCTGGGAGTCCCCAAAGCTGTAGATTAAATAGGGAACTCAAATAAAATCCTGGAAGAAGGCAGGGGCAAACCATTTTCATATTGTGGTCAAGAAAACTACATGGATGTATCCATGAAGTCACTAAGAATAAGGCCTTTTGGGGAGCTTATATGTTGACTAGGAAACAGACATAATTTTATTTCCAGGGATTTTTTCACCTCTCATTGATGGTGGTGCACTTCAGCCAGTCAACTAGCATCATCCTTAGCATGTTCACAAGCATGAATACATGGGTATGATTTCCCTGGTTGCTTATACAGCTGTGTTGGATGAACATCAAGTGTATTTGAGCATGTTTACCCATCTAATCTGAGATGGGCACCCAAGGCACAGAGTCGAGTGTCTGAAGGGAGTCTATATTGCAGCAATCTCTTCATTCTTTAAATGGGAAACCTTTCATTGTTTGTACATTTCTACTGATTACAGCAACTTTTGGCAGGAAGGGAGAAAACAACCCAATTCACGTTTAATACTGCAATTCTTAAATGGAGAAGTGTCTGCCGAGTGGCGGGGGTAAAAAAAGGAAAGATAGCAGGCATAACAATGAAAGCGGTGCCTTTCTCAAAAACATGCGTTGCACATGTGATGCATGTAAAAAAAAGGGTGGGGCTTCGTGCAGCTGTGTCATTTTTGCTTTTCAAACAACTCTCCCCCCAGGTCCTGAAGATGCCCTTGCCTAACTGTGCAAATTTCTCTTGCCTCAAGAGACTCACTCAAAACTTTGAGCTCTACTGGCATTAATATTAATCACTTAATATTCTTGCAGTCTTAAAAACTGGTGGAAAATATAAGAGGAACAAAATCCTTATACTCCCTGTGTGAAACAGTTAGCCACTCAGTGCACTGAAGTTCCTGATTACCCTAAAACACTTTTTTTTTAATGTAAGAAGCACCACATTTAAGCTAGGCTAAAAATAATAATAAAGAATTCATGTAAGTTTTTCTTTAGACCTACCCTGGTAGCCCACTGCATACCTACCTCCACATGGACATGGAGTCATTAAGGACCATGCATGGGCTACGGTTCTCCAGTCAACTGTGAATCCATCTGGTAGTGGGACCATCCAGCCCACATTGTTCCAGTTTATCAAGAAGGAGACTATGGTCTACCTTATCTAATGCCTTACTTAAGTCTAAATACCCTACATCCACAGCCTTCCCTGGTCCACTCCCCCCTCTTTTTAAAAAAATATTGGAATATCATTGGCTGTTTTCCAATCTTCTGGCACTCCCCCTGTGCTCCAGGATTTCTCAAAGATTTCAGCCCAGTGGCTCCGAGATGACATCCACCAGTTCCTTCAATTCTTGGGGTCCATTTTTTGTTCAACCCACGACACTGGTTGTGAAAACCTGGCAGCGGCGATCTCTCGCATCAAGAAAGTGTCAGGATGGGATCAGAAGGAGCTTTGCAGGAAGGACAAAAATGACATTTTCCTCTCTCTCTCTCTTTTGATTTCCAAGTCCGACAGTAGAACAGACAGGACCAATTACTGTTTATCCTTTCAAATCTTTTTTAGGGTATTCAGAGCAGTTACAAAAAATAGAACTGTTAAAACTCCCATTATTGTGGGGTTCTGTTGTTTTTTGTATTTTTAGAACAAAGTGAAACACTTAGAGATTATTTTGGTATGGAAGAGCCATTAAGGAGGGATTTGGAGAAGTTTTTATACAGTCCAGAGGTTGAAGGAAACATGAGAAAGAAACTCAAAATAAACCCACATTGATTTTGTTAATATAAAAAGAAACAGAGAAAAACTTGGACAGGTATTCAGGATTCTCTTTTGACCCTACAGCAACACAGCAGAGTCCTGGAATCCCCATGGCGTCTGTTTCTTGACCTGGCCTGCCTCAAAGGGCTGACAACATTGCACCATTGAAAATCATTGTTTTCTCTGCAAAAATGGAGCTGTGGGGTGCCTACCACTAGACTATAGAAAGTGGTGGGAGATGGAAGCAAAAGTAAAGAGGGAAAACATCGTATCTTGCGGAAAGTTTTGGGCACTGCATACAGCACGTATAATCCCAACACTGTACATGATCTCCTTCTCCTTCTCCTTCTCCTTCTCCTTCTCCTTCTCCTTCTCCTTCTCCTTCTCCTTCTCCTTCTCCTTCTCCTTCTCCTTCTCCTTCTCCTCCTCCTCTTTCTTCTGAAGAATGTTCAACAAATACTGGTAACTTAGGGCCAATTCAAGCTTTATCCCAAAGCCTATGAATTTTTCAAATACATATGTGGTTCCAGGCAAGGCTGCTCTTTGTAAACTCAGTGTTGTGAGGTCAAATAATTCTAATTTTTTTCAGCTATGACACTTCTATTGTTATAGTTCCTAATGCTCCAAAAGTCCTGATATTTTACAATTTCCATTTCCTCCCAGTTCCCTTTGATTCTGCTATCATTTAGTCTGGCTCAGTACTAAAGTAAATGGTACATAAGTAAAACTTGTTTTTCTTCCATTCCTAAGTGGTCTGGCATGTTGTGTTCTAGATGTTGGTCCATCTGAATGTGGAAATCCCATAAAACGTTTACATGGGTATTCTGGAACACTTTTTCAACATTGTGATCATACCAATACTCCGGGGCATAAAATCCATCCTTATTTTTGCCATTGGGTCATGTCATGACTTATAACTTATTTGGTCAATCTTGTTATAGCCACTTATGTGGTTAACAATCTCATCTTTGCACACATTTTCTGTTTTACCGGTTATTTTACTGCATTTTTGTCTTAATGGCATTTGTTGCTAGTGCTTGTTCTTCTTGTGCTGTAAATATTAATCCCATTTCTTGATGGATCCTTTGGATGAATAATGGATGAAGTCTTTGCCAAGTTCTGCTCCTACTCATTTTCTTCAGTTTTTGCTTTATTTTATTTTGCTTTTTTGTTTTTAGGAATTAACCATGTAGAGGTTTAAATTTCCCATTTTTCCTTTGCTTTTGTAATTGTCTGGTTCTGTATGCTGCCTTTGATTCTGTCACATACAAAATGCTTTCCTTGCAGACCTTTATTAACATCCTCTCTTTGCTCGCTTTTATGAAATCATGTAGACCTCTGATTTCATCTTCCACTATCGGCTTCGCTTGCAACAAACCAGTCGGACACGACTTAACAACTTAACGACTGAACCACAACAACAAAAATTATATATTGTTTTTTGGGGCACTGTACTTGATGTATCATGAGAGCTAGTTTGGTGTCATGGTTAAAGCATCAGGCTAGAAACCATGAGTCCTGGTCCTGCCTTAGGCACGCAGCCAGCTGAGTGACTCGGCCAGTCATTCTCTCTCAGCCCCAGGAAGCAGGCGATGGCAAACCACTTGCAAAAATCTTGCCAAGAAAACTGCAAGGACTTGTTCAGGCAGTCGCCAGCAGTCAATACTAACTCAAAGGCACCAAAAAACAAAAAAAACTTGATGTATTTTCATAGCTTTGGGGGATTTGCAGTTTAAAGGATCTAGTTCAGTTTGCGTCCATTCAACAATGCCTGTTTAATCTAGATGAAAGAGTGGGTGACCCTGAGAAACAGAAGGTTATTGGACTTAGAAGCGTACGATTTGAGATTTGGGTGGCACAGCTATTTATGGTATGACAAAGTCAAGGTTAATGTAGATTTCAAAAAAACATGTTATTAGATGTGCCATTTTCAGAATTTGGAATAGATATAAATCTAGATCAGTGTTTCTCAACCTCAGCAACTTTGAGATGTGTGGACTTCAACTCCCAGAATTCCCCAGCCAGCAAAGGCTGGCTGGGGAATTCTGGGAGTTGAAGTCCACACATCTCAAAGTTGCTGAGGTTGAGAAACACTGATCTAGATTGTGTCCAAAAATACCTTTATGGCTGTCACCACAGGAAGCATATTATAGAAGAGAAATGGTAACTAAGCAGAAATGGCTAACTTATGGTGACATTCTAGATTTTTACCAGGGAGAATTTGAAATACAATCAAGAGAAGACTTGATATCAGAAGGATATATGTGTCAATGGTTTTCACATGTACAATTATTAGAAAGATTTAAAGTTGATAATAAAGTTGATGGTTTTGAACGGGATAAAACTGTATTTGGAATTGAGTTATGTACTAATGATGAACATCTTATGGCTAAAATGTATAAACTTTTGTTGAGATTTGAAACAGAAGATGAACAAGTTAAAGATTGTATGATAAAATGGGTTAAAAATTTTGGATATAATATACAAATGGAACAATGGGAAAATATGTTAGATGAAAGGGTTGAAATTTACTTTCTATAATCTTAAGGAGAATTTTTATAAAATTATGTATTGATGGTATCTGTCACCAGAAAGATTGTCAAAACTGTACAAAGGGGCTTCAAATATATATTGGAAATGTGAACAACAAGAAGGGACTTTTTATCATTTTTGGTGGACATGTAAAAAAGCTGAAAAATGTTGGACTCAAATACATATATTAATTCATAAGATTTTGAAGATTAATATACAATTGAAACCAGAGGCATAAGTGAAACCATGACTGTGCTGATGATCTGACTTTCCTTTGCTTTACAGACCTGTGAAGGTCATAAGTGCGAGGACTGGTCACACAGTTCCTTTTTCATCACCATCATTACTGTGAATGGTGTCGATGGATAAACAATTGGCAAAATCTCATCTTTGTTTTTATATATGATAACTGCAGCGATAACTGCAGTTTTACATGCTCAGAAGTGGAAAGACTTGATATTACCTACAATGGAAGAATGGATGGTAAAGCTGATGGAGCTAGCCAAGATGGCAAAATTGACAGCTTTGATTAGAGAAAAGATATTGGGTAATTTTAATGCTAATTGGAAGCCCTTTTTGGACTTTTTGCAGAAAATAAAAAAAATGAAATTATGATATATGGATTTGATGATTAGTAAAATTAATAGACTATAGGGAAAAAAGGATGTTAAGTTGTAATCCTAGAGTAAGAGCTTAATGTAAGTTTATATCTGCTGTAAAAGAAGTTGGAAGTCATTCTTTTTTTGTATTTTTGTTTCTTCCTTTTTTTCTTTATCTTTCTGTTCTCCTCCTTTCTCTTTACTCTTTCTTTTCTTCTACTCTTTTTCTTGATTATTAGTTCTTGTTAGTTTTTAACTTTCTGTTTAAAATTTAGTAAAGTTATTATTCTAAAAAATGCCTGTTGTTGTAGTATATTAAAAGTATTACTACCACACCATTCAGCTTTAATTTTAGAACTTCTCTGTTGATAATTTTCATGAACAGCTTTGGACCCATCACCTTTCCCAGTGCCTTCCAATCTATGCTGCAAGATCAGCTGGAGAAGCTCTTTTCACAGTCCCTCTGATGAGTTTATCTCACAACTCAGTGGACGTGTTTTTAAGGTCATGTTTTAGTTTTACTATTTGTTGTTTTTAACCATTACTGATTCTGTTGTTGATATTTTTATTTAAGAAGTTTGTTTGATATGTGCCCTGGACTCCTGTGGGGAGAAGAGATGGGAAGGAAGGAAGGAAGGAAGGAAGGAAGGAAGGAAGGAAGGAAGGAAGGAAGGAAGGAAGGAAGGAAGGAAGGAAGGAAGGAAGACAAAAATGGCTAGGAAGTTCTTTTTTTTTTTTGCCTTTAAAAAAAATTATTTTATTCTTTAAACAAATATTTGTACAAAAAAGCTTTTTCTATATTTAGAATAATGTACAGTAAAGATCAACATCTCTTTCTAAACATCTTGTTGTAATACATTATGTTGATAGTACTTTTTGTCATTATCCGTTTAGCTTAGAGAACTTTGTTTATAAGGTTATAATTTTTCTCTACTTTTTTGGAAAAAGAATGTCAAAAATGGCTAGGAAGTTCTTCTATATGTCCCATCAGAGCTGGTGGTGACAGAATGAGAGAATCATTCTGATGTTTTGAGTCTTCCATCAACTCCTCTCCTATGCTTTCAGCTGAGTCCCAATTCCTAGTGTGAGAGATGACAAAAGAATCGAGCTCACTGGAGCAAAAATCAAAAATATTAAGAAAACAAAGAAACCTCAGAGCAGCAGGTGGTGTCAAACTCCTTTTTTCAGTAAATGTACCTTACAGTTAGCGCTGTTTTTTAATGAAATAAAGTGAACATGGGCAGACTAAGGAAAACTGCAAATGTTCTCATGTTATTAAAGAAATTATTTGACATCATAGCAGAATGTTTTAGTATTTTTATCACCCTCAGGAGCCTGACAGATGTTTCAGAATCACAATCCAGGCACACATAAAAAGTAGAAAAAGAAAACTGGATGCAGGCCTTATTCTCACACCTCAGAAGGGACGTTTTGGAATATGCTTGAATGGGAGTGACTATTTCCCTTGTTGTTTGTGCATGAGTCCCTGTTCTTCCCAGGATATCATGCAGAGATGGAACAGGCATCGTTCTCAGCAGGCAAGTCACCTGATCCCATCTCGGCACTGGGAGGGACTGGGAGTCCCAGTTCTGTTCATGTGAAAGGCTTTCTGTGCTTTAAGCTGAGTGGAATGAAGGAGGGAGACCCAGAGCAGTCCCAGCTGGCTGCCCTTCTAAAGCGGGCTTTGGGGACAGAGAGGGGCCTCATGCAGCAGATCTACAATAGGCACCCTGCCACACTCTCTCTTAAGGTCCTTCCTGGGAAGGACAGTGGCTCAGGGACCCTAAAAGAAGTCTGGAAGAAAGCAGCCCTTTGTTAAAGAGAGAGGAAGCGTGTCCTGTTCCTGTGTAGAGCTCATTCCTCTCATTCCTTCTTGTGGGTTGTTCAACAGCTTGCCAAATTTGCAGTAGCTAGGCCTAAAAGGAAAGAAAGATGATGGATGTGTATAACCCCTGCCAAATAACTTCTACTTTCTCTGAAATCTGATCCTTAGTCCCGGCTTTTGGGGCCATCCTTCTTGTGAACCAGGACATACCAGCTGGTCCTTGGGCACGACAGCAGGGATGAAACCCAAAGAAAGGAGAGGATGGCCAGGAACTGGCCATTCCCTCTTGTAGTCCTCTGCTTGCAAGAAGGGAAGCAGGTCATGCTGCTGGAGCTCAGGCCAGAGTAGTGCTAGACCCACACATCCAGCCGCTGGGGACACAGGATGAGACCCCACATCAGAGGCTGACAGTAGAGCCTCATGTGTCTCGTGCAGCAGAACAGCCACGGGCAGGCTTAGGAGAAGAGGCAAAGTGGGAAGCTTATCAATAGAGTCCAGTGCCTTGCTGGCACTCCTAACCCTCCAGGGTCTGCTACCCGAGGTGGCTGGCTCACACGGCTGGCCCTGGATTTAGCTCCGCAACTCATAGGATGCTTTCAGTGAACATCTGGGACCTTTGTTACTCAAGACAAACTAGAGTTGGCACTAGCCATGGCCTGAAGCAGGCCAGTAATGGCATTGCTAATGTCAGGTCCATCCATGGGAGAGTCAAGAAAGTCAAAACGGCAGTCACAACCGTGTGATCGAGGCTCTGTCGATTTCTGGACGTCAGTCCCTTGACTGTGGCTGCTATCTTGACTTCTTTGACCCCACTCCCTGAAGGCCTCTGGCTAATGTGACATGTAGAGCAGGACCGTTCATCAGGGCAGTAGGGCTGGAGCCTAAGCATCAGAGCCACCATTCCAGGAGCAGGCTCACTCTCACCCATTCTGGGAATTATGGGCATTGTAATCCCAAAATATCTGGTGGTCATCGGGATGAGGAAGGCTCCTCTGTTTTCCTCCTGTTCTCGTAGCTTGCTTTGAACAGAAGAAAAATGATTTGCTAGTTTAAATGTTTTGCAAGGTAACCTGATGGAAAATCTTAGAGAATGGCCTGTCTAATCTTTCCTTTTGGCTGTAAAAGGATGCTCACCCATCCACACGTACGCACCGTGTGCCAAAAGCCTTGGCACGCGCTTTATGTGTGTGCAGCCTGACTGAAAAAACAACTCTTTGGCAAAGGGGATCCTTTATGAACTTGAACTGCTTGCTCAGAAACATATATTATGTGGGAGAATATCGCCAAAGATTTGTCTGCAACTAGGACCTTGCTGTCCAAATTTTGGAAGCGGGTAGGGGGGGAAAGCCACACAAGATCAAGTGTTCATCAGAATTCCTGATTTTCACTCCATTTTGCTTGATCCTGTGCCAAAGGCGACGGAGGCCCGCAAGCGGTGTTCAAAGATAGGCCGGTCGCCGAACGCCTGAACTTGCCTGAACTTGCCTGAACTGCAGAGGAGTCATCCAGGCTCCTGCTGCGACCACCGACCGGTGGCTTTTGGCTCTCTGTCCTCTGGCAGAAAGCCACGGGAACAGCAAAGGCCGTCCTGATTCAGGTGTCTGAGTTCTGACTTTCACCAACGCAGGGCAAGCCTGCCAGTTCCACCCCCTGCCCCTTTCTCATTATCTTCCATATGCTGAAGTTGACCTCCTGCAGCAGAAGACCATGTTTGGCCTGGAGTTCCCCTGTGCGGTTTGGAAGCCTGATTTTCCAGAATCCTAGGTATCCCAAGAGCAAAGGTTATAGCTTCAGCATCTCTCTCTCTCTCTCTCCCTCTCTCTCCCCGTTATTAAGTACTGTAACTTGAATGGGGCAATGGCCCTCTGCAAATCAAGATCCTTTTTGGTCCCCAAGAAAAAGAACCATAAAACAGAGTTCATGGGAAATGGGTTGTGAGGGCATGGGCTATGGCTGGGGAGGCTGAAATTTAAATCCCCCCTCTGCCAGAGACATCCAGGGAGGGGTGGGGGAGGGAGGGAGGGGTGGGGGGTCAAGAAAGTCAAGATGGTGTCTGCAACCACCCAACGGAAGTCCACATGTTTAAAAGGTCAGGCTTCAATCGCACTGTCATGGCTGCCATCTTGACTTTTCCAACATCCCTTGTGGACGCCCCTGGCTGGGTGTTGATTTAAGCTTCAAACTCCTGCTCTAACCACTATGTTTACATTGGAAATCAGGCAAGACATGATCCGAAGTCTGAAATGAGATGTGGGGCAGCAATTCCTGCTGCATTTTTCTTTTTCAGTAAGCAGCCAACTTTGGGTCAGGTCTCTGATGGGTGGGAGGGCAGGTCGAACCCTTTGGTGCTACTGATTCCCAGCTGCAAATTGTCCCACCTCCACCATCCCAAAATCACTGAGAGTGCATATAGGCATTTGACAAATAACAACCATTTAAATAGTGTCTGAAAGCCAACCTATTGCTATTAAAAGAGACCGTTGGGACAAGGCTCACCTAGAAATCATCCAGCCCTGAAATTGATTTATCGTTTAACCGTATCAATGCTCTCATCAACATGCAAGCAGGGTCCGGATGCTATAGACAAGGAGAAGGATGAAATCTCTGCAGGGTTAATAAATCACGTGTTGTTTTTTCAATCTCATGGGGGGGCTGCTTCTAAAACAAAAGCGATTCGACTCAGACTGTCTGCGGCCAAATCAAATAGGACTATGAGATGGGAAATGGTCTCTTTGCCAGGCTTCATGTCCAAAAAAGCTTTATAAAAGCAGAAAAATACAAGTGTTTGCCCTCTCTCTCCCCTAAACTGAGGGATGTTAGGCATCAGGAAACAAGATGTTCCCAGTGATCTCCACCAACAAAAATGAAAAATAACAGGATTGATTCCTAAGGGAGAACAAAGGGGAAAGAAAATATAGGGAAAGGGGATATCAGCTAGCCCAGTCAGCAAAGGCGGGGCTATGCCCCCATGATCTCAGTGGGCAGTATTGTATCTCCTTGGATTTATTATGATCTTAAAAAGCTGTGCTGGTCAGTCTTGGCTAAAAGACTGATTGCCACTCCATCTGGACAGAGGTGACCTTATGCCGAAGTTGTCCAGATTCCTGTAACTCTTCATTTGGGCTACCGCTGGTTTTTGTAAAGCAGGTGGCTTTGGAAAACTCTCCAGAAATTTCAGTTAGTCCAAAATTGAACTGAGATTACAAGAACTGGACAGTAGGATTGTATTGTGGGAGTGCTACGTCGTCTGCTCCTAGACCCAGATCAAAGTGTTTCAGGGCTTTGGAGCCAGATTACCAAATTGCCTACATGCACCAAATACCTTATTCTGAAAGATAAATTTTCAGTGGTGGCCTCTCAGCTATGGCATTCCTTCTCCAGATCTGATGTCTACCATACAGTGCTTGGTTCTTTGAGGGTCAGACAAGGATTTTTTAATAAATTAAATGCCTTTAAATGTTGCTTTTAACTTTTGGAAGTTGGCACTATAATGTTTATCTTAGTGATCTCTGAAAAAAATTTTTAGATTTTAACAACTGAAATTTCTGATCCTGTCCCAAGTAGGATACTCAACTGCAGTGTTTTATGGTATATTTAAATTTTATGGCTTATTGTCCACATCATCATTAGTATTATTTCGTAAAGAACTGTTCTGCCTTTCAAGGCAAAGCCTGCTGAAAGTAGTTGACAAAACGAAGATGAATTAAAAAACAGTTTGTGGTAAGCTGCCCCAAGATCCTTGATAGGTTCTGACTCTCTCCAGATGCAGACAACCTTCTGCCTGTTGGACTGGGACTGTTATGAATTCCATCCAGCGTGGCCCGTGCACAAAAACCATGAAAGCTGCAGGATAAAAGAGTCCTTGTGCACCAGGTTGCCTGCTCATTTGATCCCACCAAGACCTTGCCCTGTCCTCGCAAGCTCTCACTTACTTGATCCCATCAGAGAGTCAGGAGACTCTCCTCATCCAAAAACACCATGAGGCAACCAGGATGGGGCACCACACTTTGAAGTATAGCAAAGAATAGGGCTGAGTAGCTATGTGCACTTTATATTTAAAAATTACACTTATTTTAAAAAATACTCTTTGCTGCATGCGTGATACCCATGAGTACAGATGAAGCTTCAATCATGCCATCATGGCTGCCATCTTGACTTCTTTGACCGGGGCAAAGAATGCGGTTGGGTCTGGCCAACTCAGATGTGAAGTCCTCTTTGATATTTCTGGGTCTGAGCCAAATGATCATTATTCCAAATTAAAAGAACATCATGCTTAAAGGGAATATTGTTCTCCAAGCAGAAACCACCCAAGTATGAAGCTGATGCAGCAGATGGGAAGGAAAGAGGTGTCAGAGGAACAAGCGATGAATTTGGCAATTGGTCTTATGTTTCTAGGCCTTCTTTTCTTATTTATGTTGTGGAGGAGGACAAATTAAGCAATAATTTCACCAAAAAGGAGGGGCACGAGTGGGAATTTGAAGGAAGAGAAAAGCACATCCAGAATTCGGAGAAGTTGCATCCTTAAGAGGAAAATGAGGAAATTTATCTTAAGGGAGCTAAAAACTCTGGCTAGTTGAAATTTTGAGGTGGCAACAAAAGTCTTTAAGGGGAAATAAGGACCGAGGACTCAGATAGCATGTAGCCATGGAGAACTTAAAGAGAAGACCCTGGGACCGGGCCAAACATGCAGTAGGAAGACAGGCCATCCCTTTTTGCTTCCTCATAGCTCCTTCCTAATTACAAAGGCAGGAGTGTTCTCCTTTTGAGCAAACGGGCCATAGCTCAAGTCTGAAGCAAGAAAAGTGGGATAGGAACTTTCCAGCCCTTTCCCCAACAAAGCGAGCAGAAGGACCGAGCAAAATAAGCTCCTGCCCATGATTTTTCATCAACTGTGCAGCAGCTGGTATGTTCTCAAACTCTTGCCCAACAGCCAAGGAGCCCCTGTGGATTATGAAGGCTTCTAGACCATTCTCCAGAGTAGACACCTAGGTAACAGTGGTGGTCTGCTGAAGAAGATCCCCCCCTGCAAAAAAACCCATACAATGTAGTCTTACTTTTATTAGGAACAATGAAAATGCCACCACAACACAACTGCTGAAATTCTCCAGAATGGTTCATCAGACTTTACACTGAGCATCCTCGCTCTCCAGTGGTTGTTCTCAACATCCAAACCACCAAAATCTTCTCATGAACTCAAATGTTTTCTCTCTGTGTTTTAGTTGGTCCTCATAAAATCAGGGTGCACCACTTTTCTGGATGAGGTGCAGCCATGAAGAAAGGTTTTATTTTAAATAAAATGCCCAGGTTGATTCTCCCTATGTTTAGTAATTTGCTCCTTCTGTCATATAGCAATGGAAATTCACTGGCTGGGTTTGGACACCCCGTCCCCCTGGGGTTGTACCCAGGGCTTGGGTGTGGGGCTGAATGCAGGCCTGGACCCTCAGCTTGTCCCCCCATAAGAAAAACATCAAAAATCACCTAGACCTTTGCAGCGCAGACACCCTCCTGATCTTGCGCTGATCACTCCATGAATCTAGGAGTACTCCCCCTCCCCTTGCTGCCCCCCCCCCACTTTCCACATGCCTGTGCTCTCTCCCCCACAAATTAGTCAAAGTCTCAAGCTCCTGCCAAGGCCAGCAGATTAGAACAAATCTGGCAATTTTAGGCTAAGCCATTGGGAAGACGCAACAAGCCAGAAAATATTCAAGACAGAAGAGGGAAATGCTCCGAAGGTGAGATCATTTCTGTCTCCCCAATGATTTCTCTTGATTCGCCTTGAACTTTCGATCAGGCAGAAAATGGTTCCATTTGGGCCACATTTGGAACACGCAGACGCACACACACAACTGCAGGGGCTGTCACTTAATTGGGAATCAGAGGTCATTCTCAGATGAGAGTCTCATTCTCAGAATACCTGTTTCACTTTGAGCAGAAATGTGGAATCCTTCCTTCCTTCCTTCCTTCCTTCCTTCCTTCCTTCCTTCCTTCCTTCCTTCCTTCCTTCCTTCCTTCCTTCCTTCCTTCTTCATCACCATCATTACTGTGAATGGTGTTGATGGATAACAATTGGAAAAATCTTATGGACCTTTGTTTTTATATATGATAACTGCAGCGAGACCTTTATATGCTCAAAGGCGATATTACCTACAATGGAAGAATGGATGGTAAAGTTGATAGAGCTGGCTGAGGTAGCAAAATTGACGGCTTTGATTAGAGAAAAGACATTGGATAATTTTATTGGTAATTGGAAGCCTTTTTTGGACTTTTTGTGGGAAACAGAAAAAAATGAAATTATGACATATGGATTTGATGATTAGTAAAATTAATAGATTATAGAAAAATGGAAGTTCAGTTGAAAACTTAGAGTTTAATGTATGTTTTACTTATATATGCTGTAAAGGAAGTTGGAAGTCATTCTTTTTTATTATTTCTGCTTCTTTCTTTTTCTGCATTTTTGCTTTCTTTCTCTTTGATATATTTTAGTACATTTAATTTAATTTTAGATTAAATAACATTAATTGTTGTCTTTTATTTTTATATACATAATATACATAAATGTAAGATGGTTACTATTGTATATTTTGATTGAATCTGGCCTTATGGGTGTAATAAACATGTGTGCGTGCTTTCTTTCTCTTTATTCTTTCCTTTTTTCTATTCTCTTTCTTGATCATTAGTTCTTGTTAGTTTTTGATCTATTTTTTAAAAATTTAATAAAGTTATTATAAAAAAAACTGCAAATGGTCACTAAACAAGGCAGTTGCTAAACGAGGACTATCTGTAGTTGTTATTCTGTAAATGCATAGATGAATTGTAATTCTTAATGTATCAGAATTGGAAATACAAGGAAACTAATCATATTAATAGTTGCAATTGCATTAAAATCAGCCTAGGCCCATCTCTTTTTGAATGCAACCTTTGACTTGACCACTACATCAAGATATGGCTTCAGCAAACATGTAATGTGAAGGGGCCATTACTGATTAGACACTGCAGCTGCTGTTTATCATATGATAATTTTGAGGCTGTTCAAATAACTGATGCTAAGTTTCCAACTGGTACTTCCTGTGTGAGAAGATCTGAAAGAACTGGGTGTGATGTAAAGATAGGCCACACTTACTCTCCTCACTGAGTACCATGGTGGAAGATGCATGTCAAAGGGTAGGTGGGATTCAGACTGAGATATGGTGATTCCAGTGACAAATAGCTTGAGCCTCTAAGACATTTGGCAGATGTTCAGGCTGAAATCTGCTTCTTTGCAAGCTTCATTGAACTCAGAATGTGGGTGTTGGAAAGAGAATGAATAATTTGAAAAAGTGGAACATAGATTCATAGCACATTGATCAATATTTGGTCATTTAGCCATTTCATTTACCAGTCCTAATAAATAACACTTAGAACTTACTTCTCCATTTTTTAAAATTTTGAGGCTGTTCAAATACACTGATGCTAAGTTTCCAACTGGTACTCCCTGTGTGAGAAGATCTGAAAGAACTGGGTGTGATATAAAGATCCCTCTTCTTTACAGTAAAATATTTCATTTAACTATTACATTGTTAAATGAAAGGCATTTACAACCCCCCAAAAATTGTGAAAATGCATTTTTAAAAATCCAATCAGTATTAAGAATCTACATACCACAAAATATATAGCAGAGATGGGGAAATAAATGAGCAGACAGTTACAGTTATTTTCCAATGACTATTGACAGGTTCGTCTTTTCCTTGGAAAATTCATGTCTTGTGTTTTCAGAAGAAGAAATCATTTTATCATGTACCAGAATGGTACCAAAATATCCAAATACTCCATAAGGGTTCCACATTGCTTGAGGCACCTAAACAAAGACCTCATTCAAAAGCTTTCATTTTCTTGGAGACACTTGTATGGATGAGGGTTTGATCCCCAAACTCTGTGGTAGATGAAGTCCTGGAAAAGTCAGAAAGGACATTGAGTGAGGACTTCATCTACCACAGAGTTTGGGGATCAAACCCTCATCCATCCAGAAGAGGCCCACAATACCCATAGGGCACTTTCCTCCTCCCCAACCACCCCTTGCTCCCAATATAACTTCATTATTATCCCAGCATTTCCCCCATTCTCAGCCTCCCAAAAATCCTGGACCTCTTCTGTCTCAACGCCAAGTGCTAGGAATCTCCATATAGTTTCATTGTTGGGTTAGATATGGGTTTTTAAAATGTATATTTGAATAAAGAAGAATGGTGAAGTATTACAGTTATCCAAGGAGGCATCTAAGCACCCTTTGATATCTATGGGTACTACACTTCTTTTTGTAAAGAATGGGTGGCAGTCCTCCTAGATCAAAGCTCAGAATGCTTTCACTGTTTCTGTTCTGTGCAGGATGAGTCCACATGCTGCCTTCTGAGCTTCACGCTTTGCAAAACCAGACCATGGCATTTCTGGGGCCAGCTAGTAGCAGCTATGTCCTGGCCTTCACCTGGGCTCACTGAGAAGTGGGAAAACATTCAATAAAGGATTACCACCCAGCCAAATAAATAATTCCAACCCTTTTCCCCCCAATACTCCTAAGATTTAGTCTTTTTTTTTTCACCAGTTTGCTTTATACTGGGCATGCAATTTAGAAAGTAAAAAATGTTTTCCGGAGAGAGCACGAAGCTGTAAGCTGCTAGGCACGGAGCAAAATTTTCCATAAATTCCTGTTGATCCTGGATTCAGGCTTCCACAGCAATATTGATTCAGGACAAATATAGGCTGCTGGCTGCCCTCTACAACTTTCAGCAGATAGCTTCTCATCCACCAATCAAAGTAAATTGTACTTGTTTTCAAATACATTCCATTCAACAAATACACCTGAGAAATTGTTGTGGTATGGACTTATACATGTGGAACCTCAGACAAACGAACAGCATAAGTAAGTTTGTTTAGTATTTGTCAATGCTCATTTTTGTTGCATTTCTATTTTTGCCTTCAATGATATCCTGGGCATGTTATTTATCAAGACAATTATTTTGAATGTTGCTGTTAACCTCATGTCATCTTCTACTATACCAAAACTAGTTAGATGGTTCAGGAATGGTGGAACTGAATAGGATTAAAATCAGATTGACTGATGAGTTTGCTGGGGGTTGGGGGGTGGGGAGAGCAATTGAGAGAGAGCTTGTTTGGCCCAAGAGCTAAGAGAGGTGGTGAAGCAAGAGCTACACCCATAAGTAGACCATCCATAGGCTCCAGTATTGCCAAAAAAGCCCAGTTTGGATCCAGTTTCAAATGAATCGGTGTGGAGGCCAATGATGGCTGAGCCTTTGAAACAAATGACATCATGGGGACTGCCAGGTCAAGAGCTAATAGCAGGGCAAAGTGTGTTGGTAGAGGAGCCTTCAGAGAGGGACTTTCCCAGTTTCCTTAAAGAAGACAATATGGTCACTCCTCAAGGAGGATCCACTGGATTGTAAATCTGAATCATGCTAAGCTCCTAGCAAGGGTTCCAGCCTTGTGCAAGGGGAACGAGTGTGTGTTCCTCTGAGGGCGTTACAGTGATCTTAAACTGAAACAGTCTTGGTCACCTTGTAGGTGACGTCTCTAGGAGAACAGCAAGAGAAGCGCAACTCTGATGATTCTCCTTGTTTTGATACCATCCACCAAATACCATGCTACAGCTGGATGCTAGTGCCTAAAAGCAGGGAACCTCAGCACTTTTCATCATTCTTAAAATTACTTTACAATTTAAAACTGTAATGTCTTTATACCCTTGGCCAGCTCTCAGAACGATATGGATTATGTTGTAAATACAGGCAGGGCAGGATGGGGTGGGGTGGTAGGGCCTTGATATTATACTCTCATGCATCTCTAGGGAACAGACCAGCAGTTTCATCCCAACTGATTTATTGATTCATAAAATGTATGGGCTGCCCCAATCTGTTATGATTTATAATCCTATTTCTGGACCCTTATCATAAATTCAATCCCCAAAAGTGGAATTCTGAGAAATGTATTGAGGATCTGTTACTGTCCTTGCTCTCTGTCTCAAAGGCCTTCCTTTAAGGCATCTCACTGTTGTGAGTTCTTCAGCTAATTAAAATAAAACTTCTTCAATTATCCCATAGAAATTAGAAAAATATTTTATTACTTTATTTTATTTTATTGCAATTTTTTCCCAGGGCAGCTTACAACAGGGTTTGCTTCTGTCCCATTCCTCACCCATCTATTTGTGTACTCTGAACCCAACAGAAAATGCTTTGAAAGCCAGCCAGATGGTTGTGATCAGATCTCTTCCATAAAGGGTGATAAGGGTATGGGAAGTATTTGTGGAGGCATGGAGAAACCAAGAAATTATAAGAAAACATTCCCTGAGCCAGTGTCTCAGAAAAAACCACAGTGAAACGAGAAGATGATAGAATGAGTATGGGACACAAGAACACTCACAAAAACAAACTATTTCACATCTTCTGTGTTGTCCTACGGGCATAGAGGCAAATGTCTATTTTCATATGAATTGCTTACCTTTGGAGGTGCACAGGAGATAATTTCTTTACATATATTCAAGAAACAGGACACGCAGAGTCACGATGTACTGTAAATTTCAAAAAAGTAGACTTGTAATATTTTGAAACTCTGGAAGGCTAATATGTACAAATGACACCTGTCTGGTATATTTGGATGGAACAAAATGGTAAGAGGGACATGAAGGGAGGAGAAATAAGCATTTCTGCAGACCTCCAAGCTTCCTCCCCAACTTGTAAGAACAACAGTCTGTGGGACATCCACACCTTTTAAGAATTGTAATTCTGGCTAAATGGATTATTCCCAATAAAGGGGGGGGGAAATGAAGAAATAGAGATAAAAGACGATGAAAACGTTTAGTTATCCCATGTGAAATTGCTATAACAAAATATTACGAAGGTATATTAAAAGATCTCCTTAGAGCAGTGTTTCTCAACCTCAGCAACTTTAAGATGTGTGGACTTCAACTCCCAGAATTCCCCAGCCAGCCCAGTTGAGGAACACCGCCTTAGATGATAGAATTAAAAAAAAAAAACACTATTTCATCAACTTGTGGAGTCTTAGCAAGCCTACAACACTGTAAAAGAGATGCAGGTTCAATTGAGTGGTTGGGTGGGGGGATCATCTTGATTTTTTGGACCACAGGAACAGTCACCGTTGTGTTTTCACCAGCTGCTCTTTCTCTTGAAGAAGAATAGCATTTGGGGAAGGAAAGGTGTGCTTGGGTAGAGAAAACTGCTGGAGGAAAAAAAGATTGGGTGGTCTCCTCCCACACCTTCCTCCATGTAACCATCCTGGCTTCTCTTCCTGCATCTGTTTTCCTTTTACAGGCGGAACTACGATTTCATACCTAGTGAGCATAGCAAGGGGGCCAACGGCGCTTTCCTTTTTCCTGTTCCTGTACCACATCCATGAAGGGGAATCCCTTCTATTCTTCATGGAATCGGGATGCGCTTGTTTTAATGGTGGGCGGGATGCATTTAATAGAGCCGAGTGAAAGAACTCGGTTCTGGTTTGTTGTTGTTCAGTCATTAAGTCGTGTCTGACTCTTCGTGACCCCATGAACCATATTGCGCCAGGCCTTCCTGTCCTTCACTGCCTCCCTGAGTTTGCTCAGTTTCATGCTCATTGCTTCAGGGATGCTATCTAACCATCTCATCCTCTGCCGTCCTCTTCTCCTTTTGCCTTCAGTCTTTCCCAGCATCAGGGTCTTCTCCAAAGTGTCCTCTCTTTGCATTAGGTGGCCAAAGTATCTGAGCTTGAGCTTCAGTATCAGTCCTTCCAATGAGCCATCAGGGCTGATTTCCTTTAAGATTGACTGGTTTGACCTCCTAGCAGTCCAGGGGACTCTTAAGAGTCTTCTCCAGCACCACAGTTCAAAGGCATCAATTCTTCGGCGCTCAGCCTTCCTTATGGTCAGTGATGATAAAACACGGCCGTTGCGGTAACAAAGGTAGCCACTAGATGGCGCTCTGACATACAGCGGCTAGTAAACGGAAAGGAATTCGGACCCTCCATCTCCAGATTAATCATTTTATTACTCAACTAATCTGCTTTGATTGACATATATACATTGGTGCTGTGATTTCATGGATATGGTATTGTTAGAGTCATTTTCTTTTATTTTAGAATGGGCTGTAAAAACAAACCACATTTTTATACATTTCATTTGATCCATATTGCTGAAAGACTATACTCAAAATATAATTGTTATCATTTTCAGTGTCCATAATTATTCTAGGGTATACACTTAAAAAAAAAAACTACATACCTATTCTGTTTTTCGTATTTCTGAAAGGAAGCCAGTAAGTCAAAGGATCCATCTGGATCATCACAGAGCGCCTTCAGAAATTTTGAAATATCCTAGATTTTTTTGAAAAATTAAATAATAATATTTTTATTATTATTTTATTAGGGCTCCTAAAACCCTTGGGTGCAGATTCTTGAACCCCTCCGAAGGTTGCTGCCATGTGTCATTTTAATATAATGCTAAGGAAAACATGAAATACATGAAGAATTGTCTTATTAACATTAATAATTAATTGTAATAATTATATTCAAATTCAAGTTAAATTACATTTTAGTATTTGTCCTTCCTCTACCCACTTCATTATCATGACCTCTACCTATTCTTAGTCTATAGTTCCCTCCACCCACCCACTACTCAAAAGCTAAGCGTGGAAAGATCCTCAAAGTGTGTGCACCTGGTTGTACACAACGCTTTAGAGACAAGATTTGAGAGGGCCCTACCACCAGGACCTTCCAATCTAGAGCAGTCTTCCCTAACTCATCCACCCCATATATGTCAACCCTTCGAGGTAGGCCAGGACAAGAAATGGACACTGCAGGGAATCCAGGAATGCTACTTTATTGTAATAGGGTATCGTAACAGAATCTTGAAAGCCTGTCCAAGATTCTTTCTGTCCCGTTTTATACTAAACAAAATCAAGGCGGGGTTATCTTGAGTTTCTTTCTCACGCTTCCTTCTATCTCTGGACTGTATAATCTCTTCTCCAAGTCCCTCCTTAATGCCTCTCTCATACCTTCCCCAAAGTCACTTCTAAATTCCTTTACAATACTCTGGAGAACTCTCATGGGAACTCTAGCCCCAAACATCTGGAGGGAATCAAGTGGGGAAGGCTGATTTAGTTACAGACCCAAGGAAAGAAATAGAGCGAAATGATGGCTAGAGAAAATAGGAAAAGAATACGCAGATGTTTTGTTATGGGTGGCCCAATTATGGTGGACTAAGGCGGGGAGAAGGCTCCGAGAATAAAGGCAACAGGAGTGGTTGGACATCGAGGCCTTTGGTGTGTTTGTAGGAATGAATGTCAGAGGAAGGACTATGCTGGGCAGAACGGCAGAGAACTGAGCATGGCCAAGATGGGGATTGAGGACGTTGTTAAGCCTGTTAAGATTGGTGCTACAAAAATTCCAGATGCCAGCCAGGAGTTTTTGGTGTCCCTTTGCTGCCCTCTAAAGGTCACACAGAACTTTGCAGCTCAGATCTGGTATCTGGCTGGGGAATTCTGGGAGTTGAAGTCCACCCATCTTAAAGTTGTCAAGGTTGAGAAAGACTGCTCTAGACCTTGTTCTCTTGGTGTTTCATCTTATTATCTGGCAAGTAGTACATGGGATCCTGCCCTAAGGTTCCAATATTAAGGCTTCTTAATCATTTAAGTTTTGCTGAGATTCGTTGCACAAGTCCACAGTTGCAGCAGTGCTAATCTTGGACAACTAAGCCACTCCTCAGCCAGAACAAATAGATTATTATTATTTACTTGTATATGCTACATTTCAGCTGCAGCGTTTAACCGACATTTAAACTAGCCAGCCGAGCAAAGCAGGTATAAAATTTCAAGGGGAAAAGCTGCAAATAATGTGGTTTCAGAGTCAGGAGAGACTGAATCAGCCTGGCTGAGCAGAAAGCAGCAGGAATATCAGTAGGGGGTTCAAAAACGTCAAGATGGCAGCTAACCTGTGCAATCAGAGCTCTTCCCCTTTTTACATGTATCGCACAGCAGTTATAAAAAAAAAAGCAGATGTTTGATTGTACATTCATGGCTACCATCATCACTATTTTTTTACTTCCCCCACTGGAAGCTCCTGGAAAACAAGGGGGGAAAGCCAGAAATAACAAAAGCCAGCTAGCACGAGCCCGACTCAAATGTTGATTGATTGATTGATTGATTGATTGATTATGTGCCACCAAATTGATGTTGACTCTTAGTGACTCTATTCTGTATATACTTGCAGGTAAGCCGAGAATTTTAGGTTCCAAAATACACTCCAAAACTTGGGATAGGCTTATCTCTGGACCAGAGCTCAGATTTTTTTTAAAGCCCACCACAGCTTTAAAATTGTGCAGTTTTATGAATGATGATGCAACAGTTTTCAGTTTCCCGCCTGTGCTGTGCTTAAAAATTTGTGGGTTGGCTTATCCATGGATGGACTTATCCATTATTATATATGGTAGATAGATTTTCTCCATGAGAATTTGTCCCCAACCTTTCAGGTCTTCCAACAGTGCATTGTCCACCCACCTTGCTGCTGGTCGTCCTCTTCTTCTCCTTCCTTCTACCTTTCCCAGCATTAGAGCCTTTTGTAGAGAGCTGGGTCTTCATATAATGTATCTGAAGTAGGATAATTTGAGCCTGGTCATTTGTGCCTCAAGGAGAACTCTGAACTGATTTGTTCGATGACCCATCAGTTTGTTTTCTTGGCTATCCATGGCATTCTCAGAAGTCTTCTCCACCACCAGAGTTCAAAGGTATCAGTACTCCTCCTATCCCACATCTCAGATTTTAGGAGAATTATTCTTTCTTCTGAGCAGAAGTTCCTTTCTACAGCAGCCGTGTTTGTTCCAAAGCAGTAAAAATACCCAAGCATTGTATACGGCTAGCACTCTGAAATTCTGTCAAACTTTTGCTTGCAATCTCTGAAAGGCTTTTTCTCTCATGAAAGAGACTTCTGCTTTCCTATCTTTTTCTCAGGGTGCTTGAGAATTTCTTATGAATTTCTTTTGATGATCCTTTATTGCGGAAAAGATCCACGGTGTACTACTGGTGTGGCTGCCTCCGTTTCCATCGCTTTCCATCCCTACCTGCACTTCCCAGTCTGAAAGCATGCAGTTCCCTCCAGAGATCTCCTTGGGGTGTGGGGGGGGGGGAGTGTACGAAGTGTGGGAAGCCAGGGAAGAAGTTGCCCACTGATGTGACTGTTAGTCATGCAAGACATGGCGGTCACACCCACCCAAGACCTCATCCCACCCACAACAATTGGAACAAAATCTTCTTGAAATGAAATCTTGAAAGCACATCGAATGCTTAAATCTATTTGTTCTGGCTTTCGCTGAATTGAAGAAGTGGGGGGAAATACAGGAGAATTTTACTGAAAGGCACTACTTATGAAACCAGGATCATCAAAATGATGACAGTTGTCTTGTCCCCTCACAAAGCTCTGCCCCTTTTGTGCACGTGTGAAACTTCCCGATGCGCCTACAAAACGGGCAGTTGCAGGCTGGGGGCCCAGAGCAGCTTTTGCCATCTGCTCACCTCCGGCCCCCGCCAGCCCCACGGACGGCCAAGCCGTGCGGAGCCATTTCCTTTCCCTATTCCTCTTTTTAAATGGTTTCTTCTAATTCTTCTAACATAACATTACTCAGTAACTGAAGCAGGCGGGGTCCTCGTCAAGAGTTTGTGTTTGGGGAGGGGGCTAACTGCACCTTCTAATTTGCCAAAAATTAACCCAGACTTTCTCAGACAGACAGTCCTTTCCCTGCATAAATTTCGGCATTCGGGGGTTATACAATCTGAAGAGAAACCAGAGTATCAGCCGGTGGGTATCATTTTACTCACCGTAGCCAGACTTTTAGTCCTACAAAATGAAAAATGTATTTTTCTGTGTTGCCAGCTTTTGCGAGTCTAATTCTGCAGTTGCGCGCACCAGTGCTAAGATAAAAAGAGCACCCAGGCTGGAAACCTGCATAAGAGATATGTACAAATAAGCAGGTGGATGTTACATTTGCTTTCCTGGTCGAGTCAAGGCGTTCAGATACACTTCAGGAGAACAAGCAGAAACATGCAGGCTCAGCTGTTTGGGTTCAAAATAGTTTTTATTTTGACCTGAGCAACCTACCTCCTAAGCCGTACTCTGCAATGCAATACAGGCTTAGGGTCAAGCCAACATGTGCGCAAGATATCTGAAAATAGATTTTGAAGCCAGAAAGAATCCAGACCAATGTGGCCACTAAGAGCATTATTGGAAATGAGTAAAGTTCCACTTGGTCAGCCTTTGCTAACCTCAACACAAGAGACAGTCCTTGGATGAGAGACCACCAGGGTACTGTCTAAGTGGGGAAGCTGAAAATGCATCCTGAAACATGACCACTTCTGCGTCATTCCCAAGACAACCAGGTTTGACCTGTAGAATTTAGAGATAAGTGAGATCCTGAAAGTGAAAGTATTAAGCTGTTGAGATTTATGTGACTAAAGAAGCCTCTGCAAGAATCTTGCTGTTAAGGAGTAATTGACTCTCCTTCTGCCATTTTCCTATTCAATTTTTAAATGTTTTATAAAGGTTAGAGAGGTGATCTGGGGACGGACATCAGTTAAATCATTTGTATTTAAAAGGGGAACATCCACACCCATTTTGTAAATAGCTACACCCACTTGACAATCTTTTTGAGGCGATGCTCATGACCTTTCCTCAAAATGTGCCTATGAACCCCAAAAGGTTATCTGGTACTGACATAGATTCAGGCAAATAGCATTTGATTTATCTGCACTGATTTAGAGACAGGTATTCTCAGTTAATGTGCATTTTCATATATCTGTCCACAGTTTCTGCATTCATTCTTGCTGCTGTTAACTTTGCATAGGGAACAATAATGACATTCTTCTAATTGCTGGGCACAGATTCAGTCTTCATTCAAATGTTAAACAAGTCGCAGACCACATCCATATTTAGCATTTCTTCAGTTACACCATCTCCACCTGCAGTCTCACCATTATTCAACATTCTCACAGCATTTATGATAGTGATGCATTAAAGAGTGAAATTGAAATAAATGGGGCTTCAACTTCACTCTTCATTGTATCATTATCATTCCATACAAATCTCTCACTTCTTCACAGTTTTATCCCAAATTATTCCATCACTTTTATTCTTAATGTCATTCATTCTGCTGGAGACTTCTTGTTTAGCCCCTTTCACTTATTTAAAAAAAAACAATTTTGACCCTGGCAGGAATTCTTCTGTATATTTTTTCCTAACAGTTTTCAAATCCTGCAAGGCTAGGGGTGTAAAAAGAGTGACTCACCCCCTCCCGTTTTTGGTTTCCAAACCCCTTCTAGAAGGGGGGGAGGGCAAAACATTTGGCCCAGGTTTCTTTATATATTTGGGGGATTTTAAGGGACAAATCAGTGCCTTAAGTATCACATTTCATCTCTAAAACAACTCCTCCCACAAGCCTAGATGGGAAGGATCTTGTGAAAATCTTTTCTAAGGCCACTCCAAACATACTCAAGTCAACTCATAAATGGGTAGAGAGCACTTTCATCTCTTCACATTGGATATCCTGATTTTAATCAGGGATGTCCATGGAGAATTGTCAAAAAGTCAAGAGGCTAGTCACCACCACACCATCAGGTTCTAATGTTATGGGACATGGATGAAAGCATTTCTCTTTCCATATTTTCCAAACTCCATGGGATTATTTTTAGACTGCTATCTTGACTCCCCCACCTGCCTTTGCTTTCCTTGTAGGACTGCTTTTTAGCTTCCTTTTTTATCCCTTTACCAAATCTACTATATCATTTCTCAGGTCAGAGGACTAGAAGTATACAGAAGATCCCACATGTGCTTTCATCCTAAATTTGCATAACAGCATGACCGTATTGCATGATTTAGCTCCAGTTCCCTTTCTAATTATTCCAAGTATGGAATTTGCCTTTTTGACAGCAGACATATCACTCTGGGTGGCATTTTCATTGTGCTCCTCACCACCATGACTCTGAGGTCTCTTTCCTGAACCCCCACTGCTGGTTCAGGTGCCACATATGTCCGTGGGAAATCAAGCCACTATGTATACTTGCACTCAAGTACACTGACTTGCATTTGCCTTTGTGGAAATCCTTCACCCAGTTAGAAGAAAGTCTTTGCAATCCATTTTTGACTGTACTACCCTGATCAGTTGGGTCTCATCAGTAGACTTGGTCATTTCTAACTCAGATGGTCAATAAACCAACCAACCAACCAACCAACCAACCAACCCTTCCTTCCTTCCTTCCTTCCTTCCTTCCTTCCTTCCTTCCTTCCTTCCTTCCTTCCTTCCTTCCACCTGTACACCCACTGAATCAGTTACAGACTCCCAGCAGTTTACAACATAATCAGCAATAAAAAACACTGATAAAAAGTCAAAACATCCACAATAAGTATGAATAAAAATAGAAACAGCCAATTATTAATCAAAATTACAAAAATACAAGAGAAGAGAAGAGAAGAGAAGAGAAGAGAAGAGAAGAGAAGAGAAGAGAAGAGAAGAGAAGAGAAGAGAAGAGAAGAGAAGAGGAGGTGGCAGCAGAATAACAAAATGAAAGATGAAATGAAATAAAAATGGCACCAACAAGCTATCTACCAAACACTTTTGAGAAAAATCCCACCGTAAATAACATCCAGAATGTTAAAGCAAAAAAAAAGGTGGAGGAATCTTTAGTTCTAAGAAGCTGTTTCACAGATCCGGAGCAGCAATTGCACAACAACACCTCCTGGATTCCATTTCTCTTACTTCATGGAAGTGGGATATGGCCAAAAGCTTCTCCTCGGAAAAATGTACAGGATGGGCCACTTCAGGTGGGGGAAGGCACCCCTGCAGGTACTAAGGTGCCCCACAGGGCTTTGCAAGTCAAGACTAGCACTTAGAATTTGTACCCCAAACCCCATCGCTAACCAACAGCAGGCGTGAAGCCCAGGATGCGTTAAAGATTTCTGGAAGGTTCCAACTTGAATATCTCTCCATTCTGAACATATTTCATTTATTCCTGCCATGCCCTATTCTTTAACTAGCCATTTAGTTAATGCTAAGTGACCAGAAACGGGGGTGGGGTGGGGGAAGGACACAAAACTGTGCTTCCTGATGCATCCATTACGATCAGAAGCTTGGCTACTTAGGGCTGGTAACACAACTTGGTGGTGAAGGCAAAGAAGGAGGCGGCGCGTTTCCGTTCTGGGCCGTTGGCAGGTGGACGTTGAACCTGAACACAATGGAGACCATTTGGAATTAAAGGCTCCTCTGTCTGGGAGTTTTGCACTCGTTCTCCTTTCGCAGCTGGGGGGATTATCTGTAACATGAGTCTCTGGGCTGGAGTTCTGGCTGAGGAGAAGAATCGCTTTCCTCCCACGCCATCGCCCTACTTCCAGAAGGCAGGATGGGATGAAAGGCAACCTTCATGAAAAGATCATATTGTATGGTGCAAACGCTGCTGGGAGGGAGGGAGGCCTTCCCCCCCTTAAATGCTTCTCAGAGAACATAACTGCAAATGGATCACAAAAGCTCCTGATCCAGCAACGGCTGGATTCCTCATGGCTTCCTGAGGCATAAGCAAATCCACTCAATCACAAAACTGTTAAGCCCAGTTTAGTCTTGGGTAGCGTGTAGTTCAACCCTGGCTTAAGAAGCCAACACAACCTTCAACCAGTTCCCCAACTGGAATACCTGCAGTAGGGATGAGAAGATTTCACCACGTCTCTGACGGGCTTCTTGATGCTCTGGTTTCTCCTCGCCGGCAGCACAACCTCAGTGCCCCTCTTCCAGGCTCTGTGCCCGGATAACAGATTCAGCATGTTTGTGGGGGAGGCAACAGAGGCTTTCATGGGGAGGGGGTGGTTTAAAAAAATCAAGATGGCAGCTGCAACCATGTGGTTGAAGCCCCCCCCTTTTTTTAATGTGTGATGCACATTTTTAAAAAGGCAAGGTTTGGCCACATGGTTGCATCCCCCAGTTTGACTTTTTTGACCCCCCCCCCCCAGATTGGGCAGCAAGATTTTTCAGAGTTAGGAAGGGTTAGAACAGAAATGGACACTGCTGGTAGCAGAAGGCGGTGCTATGTCACAATGTGCTTGGAACCAAGACCTGTGTTTTCTTTCCTAGCTTCACACTGGGTTCTTTGCTTTTTAAACCACATGAAACTGAATTTAGGATTTTCACTATAGTTCCTTGTTGTTCTCTGCTTCTGGCTATTAGGAAATTGATGCCACCAATTTTCAATAATAATCTGGAGCTAGTGAAAAAAGAAGGTTTAGGTCCATTCACAGGGTTGGCTCTGATTACGGTTCTCCTCTTTTCTGTGGCTGTAGGACTCTGTCAGCAGTTGCAGCTGATCGAAGTCATCCCCCCCGCCCCCCAACAAAAGCCTTGCCATTTAGGATCATTCTGAACTGGAGGCAGAAATGGCTGTCTGGGCAGCCTTCGCTATTGCCCTGAGAGCCCTAGACTAAGCGGTTATGGAAAGTGGTGGAAAGTGGTGGTGGAGAGATGAAGAAAAGTTCATCTGACCAGCCTGCTGTAAGGAATGTATGGAATAAAGGAGAAGACAGCTGCCATGATGTTACTATGCTTGACCCTGGAGTTAGCATGTGCAAGGATGTGATTAAAACAACTGTTCTGAAGTATGAAACTAGGGCAATGCAAAAGGAACAGCGGAGTTTGATTGTCACATATAGTATCAGATTCCAAACCGATCTAAGAAAATTGGCCATGGGCAATTCAGTAACTTAAAATTGGCTGAAAATTAACATATTTTCCCCATTATTCCATTTCCAGAACAAACGTATCAGAAGACCTCTCTCCAACTTTGGTGAGAACACTGTTGATGAAGGCAGTTCTTCACGGTTGGCACGGCAGTTCAAAATGATGACGACGTTCCTGCCCCGTGAAAGACAAGGACAGCGCCTGCTAGCAAAAACATCTTGCATATGCTCCCTTTCCCTCTTAAATCCTTCCATCTCAGAGAGATTCTGTAGAGGAGAAAGAATCCAGTGGATTCAATAGCATTACATATGCATTCTCTGCCTATGGAAATGGTATCTCATATCGCTATAAGGATTGGATATCTGGCAGACCAGCCACTTTGCTCCACAGGAGGCTATTCTGATGGAGAATGGAAGGAAGGGGAGAGACTGGAAGAGCCTATCAAGGGACTGATTTTTTTTAAAAAAAATTAGGGGGCGAGAATGCAGACGCATCAAAGTTGAGGCCAGACAGTGATAGCGTATACCCTAGACCTTCATTTCTGCCCAGAGTTCTTTAGAAGAGGCCTGAAAGGAGATAACTCAACTGTATTTCTTATAATTGGGGCTTTCAGATCTGGGCTACCAAAATCCATGTTACCACTTGGCTGCCATTTGGTGATCACCCAGATCTGCTGGATCCGTTAGCCTAGCCTACAATGCGTGGATAAGTGGTCATTTGTGTCTAGAAACCTAGCCATTGCTCAACCAACTTGTGTGAAGCAGGCTTATTTGTTTGTCATGAGAGCACAGGAATTATATTTTCCTAACCTGGGTTTAGAATTTAGAATATTTTATGAATCCAGCCAGAGAATAGTATGCCAGAATGGAATTGCAGTGTCCAAATAAAATCTACATACAGTTCATGATAAATTGCAGGAAGCAGATTCTAATAAACAGCTATAGACCACTGATGGTGGTGGTGGTGGTGGTGGTGGTGGTGGTGGTAATTACTATTCATCCCAAATCTAGAAAGCTTAAAAGTGATCCCTGAGATTGTGATTTCTGATTAATTCAGATTGTGATTTCTGATTTCTGATTTTATGATTCTAGTAAAGATTTTTCTGTGTTTTTTTATTGTTCCAATTAGGACACATAATTGCTTGTTTCTTCCTGTCTGAAAGGTGTTTGGACACTTAAAAGAAAAAAAAAATCTGAGTTCTTGGTTTTAGACAATCACTGAATTGAAATTTCAGTGCACTGAAAAATCATCATGATAATGACTTAATTCCATTGATCAGATACATTGATTTGCAAGTTTCAGAAATATTAAAGGAGAAATTGCAACTGATCACGCAATAGTGATAAAATACCTTTTTCTAATCCAGAGAAATTCATTTTCTCAATCTTTCAGTTTAAGATCAAAAGTTAAGGTGATTTATCCTACATGTGACCACAATGTGTTTCATTGGTTTTGTCTTAGTATGTTGTGGTTGGTAGATTATTTATGGCTTTGGGTGAGATGTGAATCCAATTTTGGGATATTCAGTGAATTCATAATTCATAGAATAGGTCTCACACACATATTTGGAGTATTAAACAAAATTCTTTGCTTATCTTTGTCTTTTGCTAGCAGAAGGGCAGACGTCCAAACAACGTGCAAAGACTTGCAGACCACAGAAGCATTTTTGGAAACAAAAATCATGTTGGAGATTGACTCTTGGCATAACAGTGTGCTGGCTTTCTGTCTATGTATTTCTATTTTAACTAACAGAATCCCAAAAACAGGGGTGTCTGTTGGAGAGGTCATGAGAGTCAAGATGGCAACTTGAAATCCTGCCCCCTTTTTAACATGCCTCACACATGTGCAACAAACGTAGAAAAGGCAAGGCCTCAATCCTGCAGTCACGGCCACCATTGTGACTTTTTTTGACTGCCCCTGTGGACATGCCTGCAAAGAGCAGGGGAGGCAGGAATGGTCATGGATTGCCAGGGTCAGATCTATTTCTCCCAAGACTTAATTGCCACACTATTGAGTTTTTATCCCTACCCATCCCACAGTTGGTTGTGGTAAAGATGGATTTTGATAGAAAGGAGTTTGGAGGTGGAAGCATTCCATGTAGGTATGTGAGCATTTCTGAGAGTGAGAATCTCAACTGGGAAGGAAGAGTGAGGCAAGTTTTATAACTGTAACAGAAAGGAAATTTATTTACAGGGAACGCATTATGATGGACAAAGTCCTACCAAGAAGAGAGTCAGAGAGCATGTGCATGTTGGCCAGAGAAGAAAGGCAGAGGGAAGTGACCTCGGATTAGCAATCTCTTAAACCAGTGTTTCTTAACCTCAGCAACGTTAAGATGTGTGGACTTCAACTCTCGAATTCTGGGAGTTGAAGTCCACACACCTTAATGTTGCTGAGGTTGAGAAACACAGTCTTAAACAAAAGAAGGCAGAAGAATAGACAAAGAGAGACACAGAGTAAATCCTGAATTCTTTGTCTACACCCCAATTTCCCTTGTGGTCATGAGGTCCTGAAGAGTCAGGGTCGGTGGACCTGGATTTCCAAGCTGTTGTTTTTAAAAAGACTTTGTTTTCATTTCACCAGCTTATAGTCCATGAGAGCAGCAGTTCTTAGAAAACAACAAGAACTCAACCTCCACACCAATAACGAACTTGTTCCTTTAAGCCAGTGTTGTCCAAACTTGGTCACTTTAAGATGAGTGGACTTCAACTCCCAGAATTCCCCAGCCAGCCATGCTGGCTGGGGAATTCTGGGAGTTGAAGTCCACTCATCTTAAAGTGGCCAAGTTTGGACAACACTGCTTTAAGCCATTTTCCCAAAGATCTGATCCTCAAATCAAAGTATCCCATGTTGTGTGAAGTATCTGATATAATGCATAAAACCAAAAGTTTTCCATTCATAAAGATGTCAGCACTTCTCCCTACCAAAATGTCAAACTTCTCAGCAGAGGAATGTTCAAGATCCATGGAATGAAACAGTAATGTTTTCTCAATCTTATCGAGAGGCAATGATAGCAAATCTGACTGAAGACACATCTCTGGGTGTGTAAACAACTCATTGATACTGGCAGCCTGTTGGAAGACAGGCCAAATTTCAGCTCCCTTCCCAGTTACTTGTGATGGGATACATAACCCGAATGAAAAGCAGGTTGCTGTAACTCATGACCCATCAAGTTGGGGGAAGGCAGCATGTTCCCCATGGATGACTAGTTCAGTGTCTCCCGTTGTCCATCCTGACTTGTCTTTTCTCCTGCAAAGCCAAGTACCAGCACCTAGTCTCACCTGCATTAAACAAACAATGATTCTGGACTCCGGATAGATCTGACTGGCATCCTACCATTGTTTTGTTTAGAAATGTGACCACCTGAAGAAAGACAGAGATAAGCTGGAATGATACCTAGTGAGAGAGATGGGATGGGGTCATAGGCATCCAGTAGAACAGTGTTTCTCAACGTCAACAGCTTTAAGAGGTATGGATCTCAACTTCCCAAAATTCATAACAGGCACTGGGACATCATCACAGAAATGGTGGAAATTACGTGGCATGCATCAGTCATTCATGCAGTGACATCAATTACATCATTTGCATAATTTGCTTGAGGATGTTGTGACATGTGTGACATCACTTGTCCTCCATGGTTGACCATAAATGAAGTGGGGAACATGCCTTCAGTTGTCAATACACTGATGCAATCCCCATAAGAACAATGGGGAGTGCAAAGCCTACACCTAAAGCCTCAGCTCTTCCCAATCTAATGCCATCTAGATGTCTGGATTTCAGAACCCAAGGAACGAGTAACAGTGATGTCATAAGACATCTACCAAGTCAGTTAAGAGATGGGCAGAGGTCTTGTTTCCCCTCCCAACCAGCACAATCTGTTAGCATGAGGCCTCTCATCCCTAACTTCAGTTCGAGAGGTAGAAGACAGAATCAATTCCTGCCTGGATTAAAGCGTCACTCCAAGAAGCAGTGGAATAGTTGGTGTAAGAGTGATTCTTGTGCCAAAGGAATCCATTTTGTAAAGTAAGAAAAGTATGTGGAAATGTTTATGTTCTAAGAAACAAGCAGCTGTATGAGAAATGACTTAAAAAAGCAGAAGGAAGATACCTGGGATTTAAAGTGGGAGACTGATCTAGGGAGCAGGATTCTGGGGTGCTGTTTCATGGGGAATATCTTATATGTGGCTTCCAAATTCTCTGCAATAAAGCTACTTATCTAACCTTCTTGTGTCTACTTGCAAGAAATGGTTTACTTACCATACATGGTATGAAGCTGTAAAAACTGCTCCCTTGACCATCCCCAATGCTTCCTATCTGGATCTCTGAGCCATTTAGCTGAACAAGCTCTCTGTTCAGTATCTGGTTGATTGGCTGGACCATCAGCCTGCAGGATGGAGATCACAGCTGTACCTTGCAGGAGGAACAGGCATTTCACTGGCTTTCCTGTCACTGCTCAGCATTGCCATCTAGAGGGGTGTGTGTGTGGGTGGGATACAAGCCATATGATTTATTATATATCTCTCTCTGTCCAAAGCCATGATAGAAGTACCAAAGACTGGGCTTTGACTCATGGCTTTGTGCTACATGTTTCACTATTTTTTTATCATCAAGCTTTGTACTGGATGGCTGCTGTCCAGCTTTGTCTATGGGAAGGAATGAATAAATCCTGCCATTGATGCGGGTAGCTTAAGCCCTACATTAATATATCAGTCTGTGGAGAACAGGACCTCTGTCCATCTCCTAGCTGACTTGGTGGAGATTTTATGAAGTAGCTTCTGTCATCACTACTTGTTCCTTTCCTTGGATACATTTTAGCTCTTGGCCAGAACCCATGAAAAGTTTGACATCTTGCTCTTCATAACTCACCACAGTCAATGAGACTCCACTGACCAAATGCATTTAAAATTAGCTGAATCTTCTTTTAAGACAACAGGCAGTTTCTGCTCAAATTACAACAGCAATTGGGACCGGAATTTCTGTCACTAAGTGATAGGGTCATAAAGCGAAGCTGTAACTTCTCGGACCAATTGTAAGTCCATTTCTTTCAGCACTGTCGTAACTTTGAACAGTCACTGAATTAATGGTCGTAAGTTGAGGACTGCCCATACAGCCAAGAGGCACGCACATACAAAGGAGTTGGGTTCAATTACACTGCTGTAACTGCCATTTTGACTTTTTTGCCATCCCCCTCCCCCACAGATAGCACTGTTTACAGCAATCAGTGCTCTTTAACAAGAAATTTAGGAGGGAAGGGGAAGCATGACAGAGGTATTTAAATTATGCATGGCACAGAAGACATACTGAGAGAGAAGTTTTTCATCCTCTCTCCCCAAGTTAGAAGGAACAGATGGAAATGGTTTTTCAGAAGAGCCACAGTAGGGTAGCCTGGACTGGTTGGCCTAATCCAGCGAGACTCTTCTCAAGTTCTTAAACTTCCATATAGCCTCAGTAGACTTATCTTCTGTAAGAATTCCTAAGCCCTTTGAAGGCCGCCACTTGTGTTAGTGAATTTAATAAATTAATTCCCAACCACTACAAGTCATGACATAATGGGACCTCTGCCTCAGGAGGCAGAATATCGGTCTTTATCCTTTCCTCAACAGGCAAAGATGTTGCACTGCTTGGGTGATTCCTCAAAACATGTTTGCTCCAGATGGGAAGTTAGATGTTTGGTTTGACTACAAACAGCTTTTTTTTTTCCTATTTCAGATATGCCTCTCATCCAGTTTGCCCGCCTCCTTCCTGCCTGCCTGCCTGCCTGCCTGCCTGCCTGCCTTCCTTCCTTCCTTCCTTCCTTCCTTCCTTCCTTCCTTCCTTCCTTCCTTCCTTCCTTCCTTCCTTCCTTCCTTCCTTCCTTCCTTCCTTCCTTCCTTCCTTCCTTTCGCTGTTTTCCTTAAAGGCAACTAGGGCCTTGTGCCTACAACTCCCAGAATTCCAGAGTTCTTGGAGTCATTATCCCACCACTTCTGGAAGGTGCACACCAAGGTGAGCTGAGTTAATGAAGATCTCTTTTCCTTGGCCTCAAAGGGATGTGAAGCTGATTTCTTCCTGTCTTTCAACAAGTCAGAGTGTGGTCCAACTGTTTATGTAGTTTCCTTTTAATAGTTTTTTCCCCCAATTGCCAATTTCTGTTTTATTTCAAGATGTCCAAACCATTTATATTGCCCACCCATTCATGCAGGCAGCTCACCTCTTTCCTTCTGCCCAAGTCTGCTTGAAAAGGGAGCAAAAACACCAACCGTTTGACTCCAAAGTGGTGATTAATCTTTGCTCTGGATTCTTGTCAACTGCTTACTTTCCCTCAAACATCTATGCAGCTCTTTAAATCCATCTGGCATACTCTTTATCCCTCCCTCTCCCCCCACCCCCCAGCCTGCCTACTTTTTCTCTTATTACTCAAGAAAAAGAAATCCAAACCCAGTTGCAGTTGGAGCCCTCCAGGTGGGTGATATCACAACTTGCAGAACTGTCTGACGCTTCGTACTGAAGCGCCTTATTACCTTCCAGCAGCAACACTGGATTCCTTTGGCCTCTCATTCTGCCAATCTTGTTTTCATCTTTCAGATGTGTAGAAGTTTGCTTTGGGGGGAAACTTTGACCTGTGCTGTCGTGCAACACGCTTTGGCATCCCAGTAGGCTGCAGATGTATTCCACTCAGACTCTCATCATTCCCGGCCAATAATTAAAAAATGGTCCAAGTATTTGGAAGGTGCCAGGAAGGGAAGGGCTGAGAGAGAGGAATGCCAGATCTGACATATCTTCTTAGACCAAAATTGTCTGTCTGTCTTTCTTTCTTTCTTTCTTTCTTTCTTTCTTTCTTTCTTTCTTTCTTTCTTTCTTTCTTTCTTTCTTTCTTCCTTCCTTCCTTCCTTCCTTCCTTCCCTCCCTCCCTCCCTCCCTCCCTCCCTCCCTCCCTTCTTCCTTCCTTCCTTCCTTCCTTCCTTCCTTCCTTCCTTCCTTCCTTCCTTTTTCTTTCTTTTTCTTTCTTTTTCCTTCTTTTTCTTTCTTTTTCTTTCTTCTTTCCAACATTTGTAGACCACCCCGCTCATGTGACTATGAGTGGTCTACAACACTCATAGCAAATAAAACAATGACATTTTATTTGTTTGCTTTTCACATTTCTATCCCACTGCAATCAAAGACTCTCAGTGGCCCACACAGAATATGAAACCAGTGAAAACTTCCACAGTAAAAGCTTGCATAAGAACTATAAAAACAGCACCAACTTTAAATAAGCAAACAAACCTAATCAAACAGAACAAGATATCCACCCAAGATGGAGCAAGCACCCCACTCAACCAGTTCAGTCTTGACTTGTGGACAATCAAGACAATCAAGACTTGCAGAAAGCAATGAAGAAGAGTGCTATACGTACTTTGGGGAGAAGATGTTCCATAATTTTCCAGTAAAGATCTTTGCCACAACCGAGGGCTTCCTCAGGTATGGTCAAAAAAGTCAATGCCAGATCACTTCCCACCTTCCTGAAATTTGGAGTAGTTAATCTTTTGGGGGGGGTTGAGTTCCTTGCCTGTTTCACAGGGAGTCATCTTATTTTGTAAGATCGCCACTCTTTTTATGCCCCAAGGATATGTCTTCCTCCTCTGTTTTCCAATGATTTCCTACTATGCAGTTCAATATGGTCACATTACCATTTCATGAACATGTGATCATTGTAGCAAAGAAGGAAACTAGAGGAAGAGAATCTTCATTCAGTGCATGGGGATGGGGGATGGGGATCTCCCCCTACCCAGATTCCAGTCGGAATTCAGTCCACCATGACAATTCTCCTTACTCTGCTTGGATCCCCCCCCCCGCCCCCCTGCCCTCTTCAAATCTAGACAAAGGTGAAACAGAGTGAGCATTTTGGACAATAGATGGAGATGGAGTTGTTTTAGGCATTTAAAAGTACATCCCAGGAAAAAAACAGAAAAGAAATAAGAACAATAAAAAAAAGAAAGAAATTTACCAGCTATGTAAAACTGAGCACAAATTTTGAAGTAACATTAGATCAATGCTGCACATAAAAATAATCAAAATCATTATTAAAGTCAAGACAATATTTAATAAATAACAAAAGTAGCCAGAATAATAAGTATAAATCAGAATAATGATTTAAGAGGAGTTTTTATCTGACCTAAAAAAAATTCTATCTCTATTTAAGACATCAGGCAAGAGCTAGTATTGTGTTGTATTAAGTGTTGTGTTAAGAGAACCCAAATAAGACAACACTCTTTTGATGTATGGAGGGGTTCTGTTGCTCCTTCCTAATGAGTTTTTCTCAAGGAATAGGATTATAATATCATACACTTTTGTTCATGCTCCATTCCTGTAGAATATATAGGACTGTTATTATTTACAAAAAAAGGAAAAGTTACAGGAGAATTATTATAGTTAAATATGAATAGTTACCAAAAAAAAGGGAATGATGGCCAAAGCAGAAGAGCTATGTTAAAAAAAAAATAGGGTGGATCTAATTTTCAATAGCTGCTGATTCCTGTTTCCTGAACTTCTGTGAAGATCTGTGAAGGCCTCTTATAGGTGAAGGATCTAGAGCTGATATAAAACACAGCATGAAATTCACAACCCTGCCAGATTTGTTGGGAATTTGTTTAGGACAGGTTGCTTAGTAGGTCCTGTGTCTATAAAAGCTGCTTACATACTAGTGACTGCAGCAAATCACAGAATCTCAGGGTTTGGTTTCCTTAAGATTCAGCCACAATTCCTTCGGTTTTCATGTCTGGTAGCAACTGACCCAGGAACCACTTGCAAACATAAGTCAATGTTTTCTTAACCTGACTGTGCCCTACTGTAAGCACGGTCATCATGCTGCTACCCTCTTAGTCAAAGTCTCCTGCCAGAATGCTGCAATTACTCAACAGTTTCACCAGTGGAACTTCACCAATGTTAAGACACTGCTCTCTGGTGGATTGGTCTGAGAAACCCATTTTAGTTGCATCATGAAGAACTCATCACTGTTGGCCTATGCAGGCACAGATCAGCAACTTGCAGACAGGATGTGGGGAGGTGGGCTATATAACACCAAGGAAGTTTGAAATCTTTTCAGGCAACAAACCCCAGTGTCCCATCACAGCGTTCCATTCCACCAAATTGCCAGGGTTAAAGAGACTGTTGAGAAAAGAAGAATTCTTCCCTGCAGAAATCAGGCATCTCGCTCTTTCAGGGTCAAGGCGAGGCTTCCAAGTGTCAAATTGGGCAATCCAATCAGGAGGGCCCATGGGGGGTCAAAAAAGTGAAGATGCAATATATGCCAAAAAGGAGTGGGAGTTTGATCACAAAGTTGTGGCCAACATCTTGACTTTTTTGACCTGGCAATCCTGGAGATTATTCATTTGAGGGACAAAAGAACTTTGCATGGTAGAAGTGTCCAAGAGGAACTGTGTGTTTGGAACTGTTCTGCAAGTTTTTTTGGTGGTGTCCTTCCCCGTTTCCTTTCACTGCCAAGTGCCCTTTGGCACGTGCAGCTGGTGAAAAGGGCTTCAGCTGAATTGTGTGCTAGCTGGGCTTGAGGAATATCTATACAGATCCAGAAGCCATGAGCAACAGCCCCAGGGGCTGGGTCACTTGAAGGCATTGGTTCCAGGTGTAGACAGTGTATCAAGAAGGTTATAGAACTTTCTTTAAAGGAAAATATGGGAGAAAAGGAGAAGACAAATGGAGGCGGCCACCATGGCAGATGGGGTGGGATTCCCAGAGGCGCCAGCAGCACCATGGATGCTCCTTCCTTCTGACTGCTCAGCGTTGGAAGAGTGGGACACCAGAATGAGGAAGCGCTTGGTTGATTTTAAATGATGTTCAAGGAAGGCACTTTACTGTAGTGAAAAGTTTGCATATCACTCTATCTCAAATCTCATGAATCAGTCAGTTGGTCATTGTCACTTTGCACAGATCTTGGGAATGCAGGTTATATAGCTCAGACACAAGTCAAATCCTACTGTGCAGAAAACGATGATAGTGACCCAGCATAGTGACCCCTCTTGGTGGAACCAAGTATCTTGGCAGTGATGGGGATCTCAACTTGGAGATGCTGGCTTATGGAAATGTTGCCTCCCCTCCAAGCCCATCATACAGTGGACAGGATGGAAGAACATGTGTGCAAGATATGGGAGGGACGATGGGAAGCGATGCCTCACCCAAATGATTAAAGAACAAGGACTACCTGCTGCGTGGGCACCGACCACCCATATCTTCTTCCTGGGTTTGTTTGGAAGCATTTTCAGAATACACACAGAGATTGGCAACATCTGGACACCAATAAAAAGGAAAAAGAAAAGCTGGAGAAAGCTGGAACTCCAATTTGACATGTGCACCATGATATCATTACAGAAATGGTACAATGATGTCACAGCGTCATGGCGTCTGATGTAAACACCTTAATTGTATCATGTGATGCAGTCAGCAGGAATATGTTGGCTTTCCCCATGGATGAGGATGATGATGATGATTTTAACTCTCCTGTGTCTATTTGCACACTTTGCACTACAATTTTAGTATGTTCACACCTCCAAAGGTCAGGAAACTGTCACCAGTTTGGGACAACTGTTCTATGGGAAGCAAAGACAACTTCAGGCCTCACCTGTCCCTGGGGCCTCAGGTTGCCCACCCCAGAAAATTATGGCAAAACTCTACTGCATGTGGCCCCTGGCCAAATTGCCTTGAATCTTTATGCTTTGTGAGCGGTGATGAATTCTCTGCCCTTTTCATAAGGATGCCAAAAAGCAGAAAAACTAGAATCAGTTGCAAGTTGCCCTGTGGGGCAGGGAGGTTGCCTTATCTGAAGACGTGTGATGGAATTCTCTCTTTCTTTTGCTTAAAGCCCCCAATGCTAAGGGTGTTGTGCAGATGTTGCCCCATCTTGTGGATACCACTGCAACGATGTCAACAAAATTACCAGATCCCCTTCTGCGGTTAGCGGTCTTTCATCAAGTGTAGCATAGCAACGAAAGTGCTGGACTAAGACCAAGGAGAACCCAGATCCAAGACCAGCCCGAGCCACAGAAGCTCCCTGGACATCTTTGGGCCAATCCCTCAGTTCAGTTTCCCCACTCAACCTATTATGGTCGTAGGACAAAAACAGAGGAGGAAATGCTTTGAATCCTAGAGGCAAGGCAGGAACAGACATCTAATAAGAAGTCACTTGTTCCAATATATTTAACATTTATCCTGAGGGTTTAATGGGACACAGTGTGAACTCCGCTAATCTGGTTCTTGTCAAGGCATCTGCTCCGGAGTAAACCAGAAGAAATCTGAACGTGGGGCCAGGCAGCAGCCGATGGCTCAGAACTCTGCCCCAGAGACACGTAGCAACACAGACACACACACTGCACAAGGTCGGTCAAACAACTCCTGTGAAGCACCCAGACCAAATCTTATCAGCCCAAATTATATCTTCCAACTTCCAGGAAATTCCATATATAGTGGTCTGACTTGAGAGAGACCTGTGTTACAACAGATGATGCTGTGAAGACCTCGGGAGTTTCAGCTTTAATCTAAACGAAATAGTTAAATTACCCAAGCTTGAACTTTCCATCATAATTAGCTAATACATTTCAGTACATCTTTCTAATACTTTATAATTTTAATGAAATTAGAGGGGTTTTCTTAAATACACATTTTAGCACCATCTGCTGGTGTTGAAATTAGCTGTTGAAATCCAACACTAGACTCCCTGCTTAATTCTTTACTGCTGGCACTTTTTATTAAAAGTTAATTGTTTATTTTACTGCTACAAATCTCATTGTCTATTAACTGTAAAGTTCACTGAATCAAATCTTCTCAAGACCTTATGCCTAGAGAGCCAGTGTTCAGGACCTCTTCATAGAATCATAGAAGTGTGGAGTTGGAAGGGTTTACAAGGATCATCTAGTCCAACTCCCTGCAATGTGCAGGAAAACCAGTTGAGAGGTGTTTGTCCAGCCTCTTCTTCAAAACCTCCACAGGTGGAGAACCACCAACTTGGTAGGTAGACGGTTACACTGTTGTATAGATTTTATCATCAGTCCATTTTTCCTTATATTGAATCGAAATCTGTTCCATTTTCAGCCATCACAATGGAAAGTTATTCTGAAAAGTTACCAGTAATAAAAGCTTGTTAATGTTTTGTGGAACATTCCAATTTAAAATATAGCAATAGGGACATTCCAGACTCAAAGGTAGATTGCTAGGGGAGGAATAACAACACTAGAGATTTGCCTTCATTCTCAGAGCCAGCTGATTTTCCCCTCTTGGATTTTGATGCACACAGAATTGGTTTTGATTCTGGTGAAGAACATTGTGCTTGGAATTAAATTATGGTCTATATACTGATAACAGTCAGAACTTGACAGGCAGGGAAATCTTATGTGTTCCTTCCATGTCAAAGGCTAGGAAACATTTGTATGGGGAAACATTTGGGGGTTGATTGAGTAAGAAGGATGGGTATCCCCTCCAGAACCAGCTGCTCCCAGAAATCAAGTAGCAAAAATGGTTGCTGGATAAGATGCTCAGTGTTTCTGAAGATATGTTCTTCATCCCCTGTAGTCAATAGAGAAGAGTAGCCAATGGCGTTGCAGCTTTTGAAGGGGAAGGGACAGAATACAAGATTCAAGTGGTAATATAATACAAATATGGGGTCTTCAGAGGCAGGGGATATAATGGTTCAGGGGTCATGCTAGACCTGGGGAGACCCTGGTTCAATACCAGGCTGAACCAGGAAGATCACTTGGTGACTGAGGGCCAGTCACTTTCTCAGCCCAGGCTAACTCGCAGGTTGTTCCTGTAACTGTACAATGAAGGATGACTATGTACAAGTTTCTTGAGTTCCTGGAAAAAGGGGGACTATCATCATCATCATCATCATCATCACTCTCAAAGGTAAAATTTATGGTGCAAAGTGAAAACAATTGTTGTGGATGAACTTCCTATGTGGATGAAAGCCTCTTCCTGGTTGCAGTAAGAATATCTTCTTGCTTCACCATCTTTCCTTATCCTTTAGCAAATGAGCTTATTCTTAGTCAGAAAGATTGATTTCTGCCTATGATGGTTTCCATTTCCCAAATCAGTTACAGAACTCATGTCGCTGGATTGTTACGCATCCTTGCCAGGGCTGACCAATTCTCTGTTTCACTTTCTCCCATTTTACATTTTTTTATTACCCCACATTATTTCCATCCCGTTTATGATGTTGTGACAGATGTAATAGCATTTATGTGAATCAGGTTATCTAGTTAAATCATGTTATTTGAACTCCAGTGTTATATTTTTATTGACCCAGCTTTGGGGCTTAATGTGTTGTGTGAACCCTGCCAAGATTTACTAACCAGAACTGAATATTCTTTAGAGTTGAAAGGTAAGATAGACATTAAATATAATAATCCATACTTTTGTTAGATGGCACCAATATCGTTGGATAGTTAAATGACCTTGTATTTGTTCTTCCCTCATTTCTTTCCATCTGTAGAAAGTCTGGTCGTTCCTCAGACGCCAACCTATTTGCATCATCCTTCCAACAGACAGACATTTCACAGGCCTTCCCCTTTCCTTGAGAGTGGTCATGTCCACAGAGTTCATTCCCCTCAAGTTTCTCCCTGAATTCCTCTCCCCACAACCCACACACTTTGGAGCTCATTCAAATCCCATGGCTGGATTTCAAAGGACTTGTGTTTATGATAGACAATGGGTGGGGTGAGGGCAGGACAGGAAGCAAACCATTAACAATTTCTTCCTCTTCTGTTGCAAGGAAGGGGGGTGCTGTCAGTCCCAGGACCCCTGCTTGTTCAGATGAAATGAGTGAGTGAAGGACCTGCAGATGGACAGAAAGAACAACCATTGATTGGCCAATGTTGAAGGCAGCAAATCCCATAATCCCTGGCTGGAGTCCACAACCATTTCTGCCCACAGAATTTCATGGATCATAGTGATATGAATGCTAGAATAGGTACAAAAGATATGGGCAAGGGAATGCTAATTCAGATATAAGTTATATTGTGACAGTACGGGATAAAATCATGAGCTAGACATCTGGAAGGGTTTCAGTTTTCCTTCCTCCCACATTCAGTTTGAAATTATTATCTCATGTTTTCCCCACCCCATTAAAGTAGGAAGTCTGAAAAAGAACTGAGAGAAATAACCATCCATCTCCAGTCTTTAGGACAGGTAAGTTAAGAGATGTGGAACAACAGAGATAAGCTCTGACACAGGCAAAATGGCAGATTATTTTTTTATCAGAAAAAAATGCAAAAATATTTACCAAAAATATACGAAAAGTTTCCTTTTTGTATGTTTTTGGTAAATACTTTTGCACTGTTTCTGATAAAAAAATAATCTGCCATTTTCCAGGGGAAGCTGAAACAGGATCCCTGAAAATTTCAAAGAATCATGCATCATTCGTACACAAACACACATATTGCCTACGTATGTCTCCAAAATGTTCAAAATATTGCTTTCATTTTTAGTGGATATTTTTTGATCCAAAATCTAACATTATTCTCCCAGAATACTTGAAAAGAAACAGTTGCTATACCTGACCTGCTCATAGCTTTATTTTGATTGATGACAAGGTTATAGCACAGCCAAAAAAGGCTGGTATCATCTTTGCCCCAAGTGGCAAGAGTGTCTGCAGGGCACCGTAAACAAAAGTTAAGATGGCAGGTGCAATGGTGTGATTGAAGCTCCACCATAAAAAACAGGTAGAGCCTTGATCACACCATTCTGGTCACCATCTGGATTTTTGTTACCTTGTCCAGTGGACACCCTCATGCCTACTGGTCTGTCCTTAGCAAAGCTTCAGAAATCTGAGATCCATGGATGCTAGGGCACTCAAAGAAAGGGAGTAGGACATGTTCTCCACCATACCCTCCACCATTATGAGCTGACTTGACAAATGCCCCCTAAACACACCTGTAAAAACATCAGTAACTCCCATGTTATTAACAAGATTGAACCAGCCTTGTGTAGATCCATTATAAAAGACTTGGAACGGAATGGATAGATAATTTTATCTTCCTTCCTGTAACATTGGTAGATATTAAGATTCTGTCCTGGTAATTTCCATTCCATTTGATTCCTGTTTTCTTGATTTTTGTTTAGATATCTTTATTTCAGTGCTTTCAGCACTGCTTATCAATTGGTTTTAAAAGCAAACCAGAACTGACATCCATTGATTGAGTTTTCCCCAGGAAGTGTTGGTGCTGGGCGGCTTTTCATCCTATTCCCGGGAGAAAGAATGGAGACATAGTAACATAACAGGATAAAACACTTTTCGGAGGAGAACTCGGTACAGATTTCCAGTTTGCAAAAGAAACCTTGTTGCTTGGAACACACAGCCCTGGGCTTTGCAAACCAGGATATAAGTCCTGAGATGGACCTACCTAAAATAGGGTGGCCATTAACCTAAAGTACCAAGTGTGATAATGATGCGGATTTTAGATAAACACAATACACCTTACCCTACAGCAGTTGTGCAGTTGTGTATAGTAATACACATCACTAGGATGGAGTATCCTTCAGATGAGGGCTTTGGCTGAAATAGTCTTCATGTCACCAAATAAGCAAGAAGCCATAAATTTCATTTTGCTTTTATTTCTCAAGCACTGATGCAGAAAGAAATGCCCTATTTATCCCCTGCTAATAAATAGTCTTTTCCAAAGGGTGTTGACTGAGGGACTTTTCAGATCTTCAGAGGTTAAATTTTCAAAGCAACAGTCAAGAGGTCATGTCTAAAGCAAATCCCATTTTTCTGCTGAAATGATTTGTGCACCCTGCTTTGAAATGGACCCTCTGAGAGTCTGGAGGGGATACAAGGTCTGAAGGCCTTCTAAGATTTAAGGGGGAGAAGGAAAGGCCTTGACCCTTAATAAAGTTAATGTCTACAGCAATGGGACTTTTTACTTGAGTACATCTTCATTTAGAAAATAGGTCTGGCCAAAGGTGCTACATTTGTAACCTCTGCCAGTTACTTTCTGGGTTGGACAGGAAATGTCCAAAACATAGGATGTCCAGAAAGATCCAGACTGAACCTTCAGAGCCAACCAGTGTCCCCCGTCATGCAGGATGAGTTTAAAGTTACTGACTTTCAAGAAACAGAAAAGCATCTTTCCTGAACTTTGTAGAAAAGCAGTCCAACATTGGGAAGATTTCATTACCAACTGTCTGGTAGTGATCGTTGCCACTGGATAAAAGAATAAGATTTTAAAAAATTCTTGATATTGGTTCTTCATTGTCAGATATTGGTGGAGGTAAGCCAGTCATGACCTCATCACTCCAACTGTGCTCTTGATAACAGCCCATGTATCTGATGAGAAGGACTCTAATTCACAAATTTATGCTGTAAAACATACATTAGTCTTTCCTGCGTTACAAGACACAACAGGTTTATAGTGTGCCACAGGATAAATTCAGAGGCAGACATAATCAAATTGGGATCTCGACAATGGTAAAAATTCTTATCTTCTATGGCAAGTCTCAGCGTCTGGTGTTGAAAAACTATCGCTCGCCTCCTAAGACCTATCTTGGGAGACTCCACAAAGTTCAGCACTGTGGTTGAGGTCACTGTGAGTTCCCAGTCAATTTGTTTGCAGATATAATGTAACTAAAAGGCACCTTAAATCTCCAATAACCTTGCACCAAAAATGAAGCATAATAAACCAGCCTTCTCAGCCTGCGGGGAAAAGGATCTACAGGATAGAGCCTTTGAGACTACAAAGAGTAGGAATCTAAATTAAAGAATCACCAACAGAGAGCCACCCAGTTTCTACTTGAATACAACTAGGGAAGGGGGATGTATGTTGCCTTTAGAACTGATTCCACTCTTGAACTGGTCTTAGAAAGTTTTCCGTGTCATTCAGCCAGACCTGCCTTCCTTTCTTTAATTTAAAACCATTATTCTGTGACCTAAACTTTGTGATGTGTTGAACTCTGACTGGTTTGCAGAACATTTTGTTGACAAAGTCACTAAGATTCACTCAAATCTTTGTTCGTCATGGACAAGGTCTATTGTAGAAACATCCTGTGATTTAAGCTGGTACACCTTTTGGCTGTAGACACTGATGAAGTCAATTGTCCTCTGCCACTTGGGGACTGGCCTGCACCTTACATGGCTCCTCCAGGGAGCAGGGGTGAACTAGTTAGATCCAAGAGGTGGTCAATAACTCACTATGGCCTCCCATAGATGATGTCTCCAGCCTTGAAGGAGGGAGGCTATGATATGCCCCCTTCTCAAGAGGGCTCAATGGGATATAGCGAACTTGGATAACCACCAAAGTGTCTCTAACATTCCCCATTCTATAGTTATAATCTCCATTTTATACTTATTTATTTTTTCTAAGTGCATTTATTTCTGTTAAATTTCATGTGATTATTTGCAATCCAATTCTCTAACTTAAGGTCATTTTTAATTTAATTTCTGTTTATTAACTGACTGTTTACTCAGTTTTGTGCCATCTTCCTCATTCAAGTCATTAATAAAAATATTAAATATTGGACCTAGAATTCAACTTGGTGACAACTGACTTGATACCTCCAGTTTGAGGAGGAACCTTTGATGAGGATCCAGATGTGGATCCATCTAGACCAATGGTACTGGTCTAAGACCATAATAAAGATGATAGACAGACAGACAGACAGACAGACAGACAGATAGATAGATAGATAGACAGACAGACAGACAGACAGATCAATCCTGGCCCAGTCAGGGTGACCCAGAGAGCTCTTTGCTGAAATCAAGATATATTATGTCCACAGCATTTCCACAATCTGCTGGAAGAGATCTGTTGGTTTAGAGTGTGCTACCAGACTTCTTATATAAACACTGTACAAAAGAATTGGAAATTCCATAATAAATTTGAGGAAGCTGCATTAAAGTCAAAGTAAAGAGATGTTCAGCTATCCACAAAGCTGAAATGCATGATTATCTTCCAACTATAAATCAATAAAATAAATAATATCCTCAAAATTTAAGGTGGGGTCTTCAACCATCAGGGGAAGGGGCACATTTGAAATGAGAGTTTGGTGTGGATGTTGTCATAAAATTGTTATTTTTTAGCAACTCAGTTATGATAGCTCTATTAACTGGATCCCTTTTTTGATCAGCTCCATAACTAATCTACTGAGTAGTGGAATATTACAGGTGTGATTTATTTACTGGAATTTATCAGAATTTTTTTTTCATTGGGAGATGGATTCAAAGCTAGATGACAGCTACTCAGTTTTCTACATCTGACTATAGAAAAATATATGGATATATTGTTAGACTAAGAAGCCAAACACCAAGTGAGATGCCATGAGACGTTGATCTAGGCCTTATATTCTTCAACATATGTACCAACAGTTTAACACCATGTATCACCACATTGGGAATGCAAGTCTCAGTGAAAGGGTGGAGAGAAGACTTCTCATACATGGAGATGATGAAACATCGACTAGCATGCCAAAAGCAAGGGATAACATTGGAAATTATTTTAACAAATAAAAAATCCAGCCTGAAATTTAAAAACTAATAAAGATAAATACAGGTTTCTGCACTTAATAAATTAAACTAGCTGTGATTATAATGAGAGATATCTGAAACTGGTACACATGAAAAAGATCTTGGAATTCCAATAATTCACAAACAAAATACGCCATATGACTTCAGCAAAGTCAAATGCAATTCAGCCTTGATGAAACTATATTTTTCAAGTTACCGAAAGTCATATTCTAACTTGTACAAGTCAGACTTCTGCCTGGAATAGGAAGGCAGCATAAAATTGCTTTGAACGAACACTTATCTAACTTCCTATTTTGAAACCAATAGACATTGGTAGTATTACGTAAGCTGCAATTTGTTGTATTAGTTATCATTCAAAATTCCAAGTTTAGCAAGGCAGTTCTGCAATAATTTTAAAAGGTTTTTTGGAAATAATGTTTCCAAAAAGGCATGTGTGCTTTATTTATTTTTTATTTGCCAACATGTCTGTGCCGCCTGTTTATATGGCAGCTTATCGCAATGCCCTGTATTATGCCACGTTGCCACAATGGAGCGTGGAGGCACAGGACTTCCCTCTCCCACCTAGCTGGCCTCTCTTCCTCTTGAAGCCCGACTGCCTCATTCCGCAAACGAAGCTCCCGGATCCCTCTCCAGGGGCCATGCTCCCCAGCGAAATTATGGGCTGTGCATTGGGCGGCCTCTTCCGCTAGGATTGCGCCCTGGAAGTGCTGCAGAGTCAGCCAAGGATTCCTACGGCATCAGTCTGTGCTACTAAAGTTCTGAAAGAAGAATTGTATATGGTAGGCAAGGAAAGTTCAGAAAAAGACATCAAGGGTGGAAACTATCAAAAATTAAAAAAACAGACCTGAAGCCAAACAATACATGGAAAGTTTAGTCTGCACCGAACAAAAGGCATCACATCAGATTGCGAGTTTGTGTGGCGGCTTCTGCTTGGCTCTCGGTAAAGGTCGCAGAAGGAGCCGTCTCTTCCCACTCCCTGAATTATCCTCACCCGGGCAGGTTTTTTTCACACCCTCCATTGTCGGATCCTCTTGCTCATCCAGCAGGGCCAACAACTGTTTTCCATTCCGCGCTTTGCATTGGCCGAAATCACAGTCACTCCTTGCATTAATGAGCCCCAGTGGAGCAGGCCGGGGGCTGTGGTGTATCAAAGGACGCCCAGCTGGGAAAATCAGAACCATGCAAATAGCTGAACCGATAGGTAAAAGTCTGGGCTCCTTTCCAAAACACACTGCGCCGTAGACTCCCAACATCTGCTTCAGGGTGGACTCCTCTGCCTCTCTGCTAAGAGAACAGCAAAGTAACATTGAAGGAAGGAAGGAAGGAAGGAAGGAAGGAAGGAAGGAAGGAAGGAAGGAAGGAAGGAAGGAAGGAAGGAAGGAAGGAAGGAAGGAAGGAGGGAGGGAGGGAGGGAGGGAGGGAGGGAGGGAGGGAGGGAAAGAGATGGAAGAAGAAGGAAGGAAGGAAGGAAGGAAGGAAGGAAGGAAGGAAGGAAGGAAGGAAGGAAGGGAGGGAGGGAGGGAGGGAGGGAGGGAGGGAGGGAGGGGGTAAGGGAGGAAGGAAAGAGGTCCCTGCTGGCAAGTATTCCTTTTCTTCCGTGTTTAAGTGCCCATTCAGAGGGAAGTCATAGTAACAGCCCCAGCATGCCTGGGCACAGGAAAGGCGAACAAATTCATTCATTCATTCATTCATTCATTCATTCATTCATTCATTCATTCATTCATTCATTAAATTTATATGCCACCCATCTCCCCCAAGGGGATATACGCTGGCAGTGACCCAAGACACTTTGTGACATGTCTGAGATGTCATCTGAGGTTCCACGTGCATCTCTGCGCGCACAGAGCATCACAGGGAGAGAAAAGTTGTAGCTGGGCTGTGAAATATCTAATTGAGAATGTTGGGCTCCCTGGGGGGAGACCCTCAAACAAACCACCATTACCATCACTGACCATTTTCCAGAGTACCATGCAATTTGCTGCTTAAAGTTACCACTTACGTCAAGGTACTGTTAGAGATTTTGAAGTAAGCTACTAAAAGAAGGGGCAAATAATAAAAGTGGCCATAATGCAAGAGGAAGTTACTCCTCTCCCTCTCCCTTCTGTCCTCCCCCCCACCCCGCCCCCGCCCCCGTCTCAGACCTCCAGCTTTTCACCACCTGGACAGCAATTCTACAAAGGATGACTTCACTATTTATCATTTTACCTTTCAGTGCTTCGCTTAATGCATGACCTTCTCAGTAAAACATTTGCAAACTTGGTTCCCTGGTCCTCCCCCATTCCAAAGGCATGCAGAACGTTTCAGATTTTTTTTACGCTCGTGGTCTCTGTTCTAACTCAAGGCCAAGCAATATAAAAGCCAGCCGGTTCGGCCGTGTAAGGTGAAGGGGCAGAGAGTGAAGAAGAGCTGGGTGGCAGCTTCGGAGGTGCTGTTTTATTTGCCTCACCTAGACCAAAACAATCCGGCTAGCAGAAGTTATCGATGCTTCTGAGAATTTCTATCATCATCATCATCATCATCATCATCATCATCATCATCATCACGATCTGCAGAAAGTTTCATTCAAATGACCCAGCTCTTTCAAGCAATTCCATGAATTTTTACGAGTGCACAAGAGGAATTTGTCTTTTGTTTCCAGTTTATTTTTAGAAAGTCTAGCAGTCCAGAACTGCAATATCCATCCAGATCATTTCTCTGTTTTTCTCTGAATTCGGAGGAAAGTCTGAATGCCTTCCTCTGAATTCAGAGAAAGATCTACAGTCCTAGATCAAAGAATGATCTACAGTCCTCGAGGAAGGAGCCGTAAACAGGGTAAGGTGATTCCGTTGCCAATATTGCAAAGGACTGAATATGAAAGGACAACATTTGTTGTCATTGTTGCTGACAACAAATGAGTAGAAGCAAGGAAAAACTTTTTTAAAAACTCCACCAAAATAAACCTGCAGGACACCGCCTCAGCCCTCCTTGTGTTATTCAGAGGTCAGGTCTGTCAGAACAGCCTAGCACATGAGCTGCTTGGCTCGCATGCCGCATTAATGAGGTTAACATCTGGACTCACCGGGGCATTCCAAAGGCACTGCATTCAGGCCCAAACTTAGCAGTGCCCCAAGCAGGACATTCTGACTGCTGAACTACCACTGTCAAGCCAGTAAACAGGTTGGTTAGCAGAACAGTGGATTTTTCCACCGGATCAAGCTGTATCTTTGGATGCTGTAGGGAATGACCCAGTTCATGATCATGACTCGAATATGTGTGATGCACATAAGAAAGGTGGGGAGAGCTGATCGTGGGGTTGCAGCTGCCACCTTGACTTAATCACACACACACACACGCACCACAGGCACCCCTTCTGTGTATCCTGTGTATTTCAGGAGATACTGACAGCTTTTGAGTTCTGCACCTTTTGCAGAGAAGGTGGAGCTGGGAATCTAGAACAGCTGCAGTGAAGTCCTGCTTTACCCATTTACTTAGATAATGCCTACATTTGGATGTCACCTACAGCTCAAACCACTCAAACGCCTTATTGATAAACTACTACCTATTCTGGACAGTGACCCTGCACTTTCTCAGGCACTGGATGGCAGGCCCTCCCTTGCATACAAACAACCGCCCAACCTGATGCAGATTCTCACAAGCAAAAAGAAAAGACAGGACAATGATGACTCTGCAACGAATCCAGGTGTCTACTTTGCCCCCACATCTGCACCAACAGCACCATCGCAGGCCCCAAGTACACACACAGGGTTAGAGGCACCTTCACGTGCTCCTCCTCTAATGTGAGATACGCCATCATCTGCCAGCAATGCCCCTCTGGATTCAGGACAGCCTTTGTGCAGAAGAATTAATGGACACGTGTTTGACATCAGGCTCAAAACAAAGTAATATCACAGCATTTCAATCTCCCAGGGCACTCCATAATAGACCTCAAACTGACTTTTAGAAAAGTGGGACTTTAACAGCACATTGAACGAAAGGTTGCTAAACTCACATACCATACATCAAAAAGTCTCAGGCAATTTCAGAAGGTCTCAACAAACACATTGAGTTTTGGCACCATTGTTAATTGAAAAGAGACTTTGCTTGTAATCTGTCTCACACGTAACCTGCATCTGCCTAACCAATCTGTCTTCCTCTCCCTTCCCCCCACCCCAGTTTAAATCCAACATCAGTCCAGCCACTCCAAGCATCTGATGAAGTGAGCTGCAGTTCATGAAAGCTTAAGCTTTCAAATAAAATGTCTTTGCTGGAAAAGCAAATTCCTTCTGATTTTTTGGCCACCATAGACTAACCCAGCCCTCCTCTGACAAAGTTTACATTTGGATGGGGAAGGCCTGGAGGGCAATTCTCACCCACTCTGCCCGTAATTTGCGAATGAAGTCTTCGTCTGTCCCTTGGTTGTGGTCTTTCCCACTTCTTTTCAGGGAAAACTGTGGCATGAATGAGATGATAACTGTATTATCCCAGCAAGATGTGGGAAGAGAAGGGGAGGGGGGTGCTCCTCCATCACCAACCATTGCAGCCCAAGTACAGGAAAGGCCTGTTCTGGGCCTAAACCCCATGAAAAACTCCACTTCTGGCTTGCAGAGGTTCCATTTTCAGATTTTATAAGCTATTCTTCCCATTGCTCCTTTGAACCTGGCTTTCATTCACCACCAACCTGTCTCTCCCTTTGACTTGTTTATCTTGGGTGCCTTTTAAATTGCACAACCTGCTCCTCTCCTGCCCTCAGACACGTGGCCCCTTCCCCACTCCCTCCGGCTCCATGGCTGCCCTCCCCAAAGGGCTCACCCTTGGTTAATGCCTCACATTCCACCAATGACTTTGCTTACATAACCTTAAATGGCAGTACCTCTTGCACCTCAAACCGGGAGACTGCAAGTTGCCCTGCGTTACACTTCAGGCTGTTGTCCTTGTCCAAGAAGGGCCTGGAAATTCATCTCTCAGGAGTGCTTTCATTTGGATTCCTGCACTGAGCAGAGGGTGCAGGTAGCCCCTTTCAGTTCTAGGATTCCAGCCTTCTTCCATCTGGATCTTCTACAAGAACCCAAGCCCACTCTTAGCCTCCTTGGCCTTGGGTCCTGCGTTGCACAGCCCTCGAGCCTCCACTTCTCCAACCATTCTTGGACCATAACTTAATGTACGGATTTGTTCCACACCCTGAATTTGGCTTTTTGAAAGTTTGTTTGTTTATTTATTTATTTATTTGTTTTATTTATTTAAATTTACTGGCTGCTCATCTCTTTAGAGAGATTAGATTTCTGGTGTTAATCTAATTCTAATGAGTAAATATTGTGTTAACCAAGTTTTCTTAGCATAAAACTCAGTTTTTTCTTATGAAAGTGTTATAACACATTTCATAACTCTATAAATAATTAAGGTTACATTGAAAAAATGTCATCTCCGTGGCATTTGAGATCCCATGCTTCTTTGTGTTTTAATAAAATTGTTTTTTACTATCTTATTCTTTTGATATGTCTTCTATCTTTCATGGTTTGAATTCACTTTTAAAATTAAAGAAGTCCACTTCTCTGTTGTCACTTTCTGAAAGGCCGCACATTGGTATGCATTGACATGGACAGAAATATGGGCAGGAACTAAGTTTTCATGTGTATTATTTAAAATTTCCTTACACCTTTCAGAGCTTTATCTCCCAACATTAGCAAGATAAACCTAACAAGGATTACCAGCTTGTGTTCAAACACAACATGCAAAGGATTTTGTCCAGTGGTACGGCAAGGACTGGAGTTTGGAGGCCAAAGTCCCAGGCCATCTCTTCCCCCAGCCAAGGCAAGGAGACGCCAAAAAGTCTGTTCAGAGAACAGCAAAGGATGGAAAGAACATGCTTTCTCTTGGTACCTGGGGTGATGTGAGGAGGCTGAAGGGACGCCTGCAAAGGGAGTCAGAAAATTCAAGATGGTGGCCCCATCTTGTGATGCATGTAAAAAGGGAGAGGCTTCACACATGAGGTCACGGCCATCATCCTGGCTCATCTGTGGACACTCTTGCAACCGGGACTGATACTGCTGGCTACAGGATCCTTTTTGGAAGAACTTGGGACATACTGAACATAACAGCAAGTTGGAATATGTAATTATGGATTGGTTTAAAACTGACAGAGAATGCCCACGGAACTTCAACTAATGAGGGCAGAGAGTGATACAGAAGGAAAAAAAGAGTTGAGTGGTGGCTTTGTTTTAATCTCTGTCTTCACTGATGGCAGTGAGCTGCCTAGGATCATTATATGAGATAGGCCACCATATAAGTGCTGTAAATAAATAAATTTGTGCGTGTTGTATTTTGCAGCTCTGGTGTAGAGAGCTGGCCTTGGGAATAGGGAAGAAATGAGAAGCTGTTAAGGGGGAACTCTGAGAAAAGTTTACTCAGCCCTGAGAAAGAGGAAGACGTGAGAAAGAAACTCAGAATAACTCCGCCTTGACTCTGTTTGGTATAAGAAGAGGCAGAGAGAAACTTGGACCCTCTTTCAGGATTCTGTTACGATACCCCACAACAAGAAAGTGGCACTCCTGGAATCCCCACGGGGTCTGTATCTTGACCTGGCCTACTTCAGAGTATTTCCTCTTTTTCACTGGAATGAGATTGGCAGAGTTCTTTGTTGAATTTTTGGGCTTTCCTGCAGGTGCTTGCAGATCGCTTTGGTCCCCTAAAGGTATTCCCTAATTGTGGAGTTTTTTAAATTGATAAACATCTGGGTTTGCTTTTTTATGAACTAAATCCTAGTTTTTTCAAACAAATGGGAACCTATTTCAACTTCAATTCCTTTCCCAGCACAGCTCAGTTAAAGAAGGAAGGTAATAGGATCCTAAAGCCTATAAGGCTTGATCTAGGGCCCAAAGTGGGGCTGCCCCACACATAAAATGGCCTCCCTTTAGAATTAAGGCTTGTCCCATTCAACACCTGGCAGAAAGTGACCAAGTTGGAGCATTTATGGAGAGAACTTGATGATTGGTATATTGTTGCCATCTTAGTAGTGGGTATTTTTTTATTATGAATTGGTTATATTCCTTCTGTCTGTTTTTGTTTTTATTCTATATTTTACCATGGGCATTGATTTTAGTTGTTGGTTGTATATTGTGGCAGCTTTACTGCTGATTGTTTCTGCAAACTGCCATCACTCTATAGTTGATTAGGGGGTATATAAATAAAACAAAGAAATAAATCTAGGCACACCCACTCATCGTTAAGACAATTGTATATCCGAAGTCACTGTGACAGTGTCCTTGTGTGTGTGTATGCACACACATGTGCACCCTTTAGAATGAAAATTTATTTACTTATTTATTTCCAAAAGGTGCTAAATTCTGAAATGGATAAAAATGCCAAATATCAGATTAAAAAAGCAATAAAAATCAAAATAAAATGAGGGAGCAGAGAAGGGAAGAGAAAGTTATAGAAAAAACACTTCTCCATCTCCATTTCCATATTCTGTGAAACTAACATAGCCCATTCTGAAGGTAAATTGAAGGTTAAAAAGGACACTAAAAATATTTAGCGCTCATTGGCCCTGATCCACTTTGGTATGAAAAATCTTCAGTTGGGTATTTCAGAGCATCAAATCAAGTAGACTCAGTTCAATTTACCAAACAGGTTTGAAGGCATCTTGCCTGACCGATCGATTTGATCTAAATCATTAATCCAATTTGGAAAGGTGGCTTGATTTTCAGATTTGATCAGATTGCTTTTGAATAAACTGAAGCTTTATACAGCCCTCGTAAATATAATAAACCCACTTTCACAAATGAAAAGAATTAAATGCAATTACAGCTAACGCCCTGCAGAAAACCTTTCTTGTATGTTTTTCTTCCATTTGAAGAGAGAAAATTTGCTACTGAAATTTCTTTCAATAGCAGAGAAGATAATTTTGTAGAAACTGTTGTGGAGAGAAAGTGGTGTTCTAGCTAACCAAGATATTTCCTTCAGCTCCAGCTCCATGTTTATTCTTCTACCAGACAGAAGAAAGCAGGTAAGAAGATAATTACTGTCCTTCTCAATTCCTGGGATTGTTTTTTCACAGGAGGAGAAAACTTTTTCCAACAACCCTTGAGGCGTCCTTTCTGTGTGGATGCGAAAGGAGGGAACCAAGTTAGCCACAGAGTGCCTAGCAAAAAAACCATTTTTGGCCAGTTTCTCTGAACTTTTTCTCCCTCGTGGAGGCCAATAAGTTAGTCAACCTATAGCCAGTCCCTCAGACATCCCAAATGCCTGTGAATTGGACACTGTTGTGGGATAAATGGCTGAATCCAGGAACTGGCTTTGAAATGTGTGATACCAGTCCATAGTTGAAAACCTCTCCTAAAATAGATATGCATTTATCTGTAAAATACATATCCCTCCTTTTCATAGTTAAAAATCAGCCCAGTCATGAGATGTGGAGAATTAGATGTTAGGGTGTTTGAAGAAATGGAAGGATTTAGTCTCACAACTGTCAAGTTTCAGAAGGAACGTGGTAGCACCCTTTCTGACTAACAACTTTATTAAAAGGCATGAGCTTTTGGGCAGCTCATGAAAGTTTATGCCTTTCCAATAAAATGTGTTAGATGCTACCAGACTCCTCCTGACTTTCTGCCACGGTAGACTAGCACGGTGCTCCTCCTACAATGTCAAGTTTCTTTCTAAGAGAACAAGGATAAAAACTCTTGTTGGCTGAGTACAAGGAACCCCATAGAAAGTAACCCCCACCCTCCCAAAGTGAAAGGGTAACTCCAATCAAGGAAATAAAATAAATAACATTAGGAACATTTTCAGTGAAGGGTCTTCGGGAACATTAGGTTTTTACTTGAAAGCCACAAAATATATCACTTAAGACCCAACTTGTATTGGGAATTTCAAGAGTAAAACAATGTTGGTTCATCAGAGATGCTCACAGTGTAGCTGACTAACTTACAACCAAGGCTGATGGACATTCATTGCACTTTAAAAAATGGGGACATTCCAGATAATTGTAGGATTTGATGGGGAAGCATTTTTAGAAGAGAATAATATTCAGGAATCTGGCAGATACAGTTGCTGTCTAATTATCTAGGTCCAAGATATAAATTTTTCCCCCTTAAAGGAGGCCTCAAATGTCTTGGTTCTCTTGGGATTCCAGCCTGCAGCAGTGATAGCATTTCAGAACTGTGTGCCAGGAAGAGCTGAAATGAAGCTTGCTTTGCCCATCGCGGATGTCTTGCTCAGCCTCAGACACACAACTTTGAAGGGCTCATCTGGGATCTGGGTGTTCTGCAGGGACTGCATTCCAAGGAACAGGTCAAGCAATAAAATTTAAATTACTATTAAGCATTAGAGGTTGAAGATACCATGACTGTGTTTCCCCTGATGGATGTCTTTCCCCTTCCCCACTTCGATCTGCACATGCATTCTCTGCAATATTTTATTTATTCGTTTTTTATCCCACCCAGTTTGAAGGCAAACAGTTCCACTGATCAACAGCTCACAATGTTGAGAAGCAGGGTGTCTACATGGAGGTTTAAAAAGTGCCAAGATGGCAGCTGCAGACTCACCCTTTTTTTATAGGTGTCTCACACTCAAGACATACATAAAAAGGAGTGAGGATTTGACTGCATGGGCACAGCTGCCCTCGTGACTTTTTTGACCCCACCATGTCCCTACTAGAACATCGAACCAAACATTCAATTAAAATCTGCCTTCCTGTAATTTCAGATGGTTGTTTTGTGTCTTGCACCCTAGAATGATTAAAAAAAACAGATCTTAGCTTTCTTCTGCGTGACCCCTCTTCAAATTGCCAAGTAAACAAGAAAGAAATTTGCTTTCCCCAGATGAATCAAATACAGATATTAGATTACTGTCCAAATATTTAATACTTTCCTCCTTTTCTTACAGTAAGAATTGCAGCTCGTCAGCAATGCTTGGAGGGTTTCTGGAAGCCACACTGAAGGCACCTGTGGCCTGAGAGCCTCAGATCTTGCTTGTCTAATTTGAAGAGTTGAGTTTGTGGCCTCCTCTCTCCACCCCCCATGAGTAAGCACAGTGACTGACTATTAATAGACCTCAGGGACAGGAGGGATTCTCTCCCCTCCAGCCATTGTTTCCTGCATGGGTTGCAGAACCTTCCAGACTAGTTTTGAAGGACAGGAGAGCAGACGGAAGCCATGGTTGGCCAAAAAAAAAAAGTTCTCACACAAAGAATGGGGTATTCCCCAAGTATAATTCCAGCCTTCTTCACAGGAAATGTATTTATTGATGAAATTTATAGGCTACCTCAATTGGTTATGACTCTGGGCTATCACATGATTATGATTAGAATTTCAGGAACTTCTTCACTGGATCACCTCTTGCAAGAAGTGAGCCATATGCAACTTTGATGACTTTTTGGTGCCAGGGAATGGGTGAAGAATGCAGGGGGAGCTCTATTTTAACCTTCAGTGGTTTTTATTGTTACTGATATTCTTTATTTATCCTTTACTTCAGTGTTGTCATCTTGGGAAACTTATGATGAGTACAATAAAATGGATGGATGGATATAGATAGATGAGAGAGAGAGAGATGATAGAGGGAGGGAGGGAGGGAGGGAGAGGGAGAGGGAGAGAGAGAGAGAGATGACTTCAGCCCTAGAAACAAGTCAACACTTTTGGCAAAACATGCCCATTTTAAACATTCTGAGCTAGCACAATTGACAAACCCTTTAAGCACTTGTTTTAAATTACCCATTTCATGTAAATCGCAAAGGATTCCATTGCTACTTTTCTATCTAAATGTAACCATCCATTTCATCTCCACATCAATTTTCTTTAAGCTTTCGAGTGGCATAGGACTGCACATTCTAACAGGTAAATGGAATACAGTATAAGATGTATGTTTGGACTTCAGAATTGCTAATTCCCTGTTTTCCCATTGGGAAGAGGGGGATGTGACACAATGCTATTTAAGAGGCATGGAATCTATGGAGTTATTTATATATAAGCTCTACTGTGTTCTTAAGATAGCAAATGTGAGCACGCACACTCTCTCACACATACACATGCACAAGCACATTCAGCGTGGCTATTCTGTACCACCCAGTGGCTGCCCACCTCTCAACTCGATTAGGACAATAAATCAGAAGACCTGTTTGGCTTCCATTACTTTCCTTGCTCTGGTTAATATCTTCAGAATCATCCAATTCATCAGAGTCATATTCACTAGATTTTTAATCCTTTGATTTTCTCTGTTCCTGATTTTTTTTTGGTTCATTTGTTTTCTGGCAAGGAGCTGGCTTAGGATATACAAAGATAGACAGATATTGTTATAAAGCATCTCCCCCACACTCGCACACTCTCACACACCCACCTTTCTTACTTTTGCACAGGGTTTTAGGTCTAAAACAAGGAGGGAAGGCAGGCTACATTCAGAATTTCACACAGTTCTTAGTTCAGACACTGACACAAAACTCTGACACTCAAAGAGTCCGGAAAAGGTACTGCAAACGCAACTGGGTTCTCCAGAGCCATTAGAAAGATCACCGTCTTTTTAAAATAATATTTGTTAGCTAGACAAATAGCCTAGCTGTTAGGGCAAGGCTTTCTGTCAATGCCATGCCTGTCAAGGCTAATTTATCTCCCCTCCAAAAACAAAACTGGGAATTGAATTTCATGTAATCGTTACCCAGATGTGGTCTGGATGAGATGATGGAGAAAGACTAGAGCCTTCCTGAATTGGGGAAGGGGGACAAAGCATCCTATCTGGAGTAAAAATATTCACTGATCTACTTTCCAGTTTGCTAAGTTCTCCTACAGAGTTCCAGCCTCACACTAACAAGTTCCAATCTCATGCTAAATTTTATGAGAACAAGTGTTGGCCCAAAGCATCAGTTGGCTTGAACTTCCCAACTAAAGTATGCTCATCCAAAGGCAAAGAAAGTTCTCATATAGTTAGACCAGGGGGCCAACTTTCTCCAGATGGAGAGCTACTCTGGGTGTTGGGTGATGTACTAGATGCCACCACGGACACCCACACTTATGACAAAACATGCATCACAATGTAGTGATGCAAACGCCACTCCATTCGTACTTGCATTGTGAGGCTGCATGTAAGTATGTCGGGGAGGAGCTTGGCTCGTGACCTCACAATGCACATTTCATCATTTCTGACAAAATCTTAGCTTGCAATAAATACCCCTGAGGGCCACACTGTCCAAAGTAATAGGTGGACAATGTGCAAACACTAAATTTGATTGCATTTACCTCTACTATATTCAAATGAAATATAACTAATATGACTACTCATCTGTCTGTATTTATTAATTTCCCCTTCTTGCCTTTTTTAAAATTAGAGTTTAGTGACAACTTTGATGTTCCCTGGACGTTAAAATGGTTTCCCTTAAAAAGAGCCTTAGTTAATGAGAATATGAGTATGTAAAAACAGCCCTGCAGGATCAGGACCAAGACCTCCCTCTCAAACAGTGGCCCACCAGAGGCACCTCAGAAGCCCACAGATACATACAGTTAGACTTTCCCTGGGCCTGGAGGGAGTACCCATCATCAAGTCAAGTAGCCATGGAGAAACTAGTCCTGTAGAAACTGGTCTAATTCCCTTTTTGAAGCCATCTAGTGTCCCACACTGCATCCTGTGGCAGCACGTTCCATAGGTTGATCACATGCAACATCAAAAAATATATCTATTTTAAATCTTCTACGAGTCACTTCCATGGCATGGCCTCTAGTTCTAGCATAAGGGGAGATGGAGAAATACTTCTGCCTATTCATTCTTTTGTTGTCATACATCATTTTAGAAACCTCAATCATATCTCTTCATAGGCATCTTTTCTCTGAGAAAAACAGCACCAGTGGAAGCCACTTTCCATGCTAGGACAGATGCTTTGATTAAAGTCAATGTAGAGGACAGAGGGAATGGCCTCGAAGGACAGGAGAAAGAGCCACTACCAAGACAATGGTTAGATAAGAGGGGCTTGAGCCCAGGCCAAGAGAGTAACTTGAGAAAACATCTCAGAAGAGCCCTTCCTTAGTTCACATGAAAAGAAAACGAGAGAGGAGGAAACACATTCCGATTTGTAAGATTCTGCTACTATAGTTGTTCCAATAAAAGTAGTCCTGATCTAAATGACATTGGATTCTTAGTGTAATGGAAGGCTTGAGCGAAGAAGATACTGGAATGGAGGATCAAGGTTATCAGGAGGGAGGGGAAGTATTCCAGGGCAAGCGCCTCCTCAGTCCACAGCAAGAGCGTGGGAATAGAAAGAGGAGGAGGCTAGCCCCTCCCTAGGGTTTCATGGGGTTATATCCACTAGTTGCTTTAGCACAGGTTTAGTCTGGCGAGACTCTGCCTATTAGGTGCAAGCTAATAAAGGAACTGGATTGGACTGGACTGGACTGGACTGCCTCATGGTTGTTCTTGGGGTGAATCTGACACTTAGTCTAGTCCACGTTGTAGTGTTGACCGTCATCCTTATATAAAATTGGCAGAAGGTTTGGTTTTAATAGGACCCTGATAAGCTCTTGCTGGTGGCTGAGTTTGATACGCAGGCCTCTCTTTGCTGACTTGTTACCCAACGTTACCCAAGTCCCTCCAGATTGTGTCACCAAAATTCAGGCCAGTTCACTGATTGCCATTATTGCTATGTTTTTTGCAAAAGAAAAAGAGGGTCGGTGCTGAATTTCAGTGCAGTCTTTAGGGAGCTCTGAAGAAGGGATTGGGGAGGCACCGGGCCCCTCTTGAACAGATGGCACAAAGGGGCTGTGGCTGAAAAACAGGACAGATTAAAAGTAGGATTTGGGATGGTGGGAAAGTGGAAAACAGAGAGCAAAATTATAGAAACATTGGAGATAAATTCTAGAACATTTTGGAAAGACTCTTGAGAACGGTGGTTAGTGCTTTTAAACTAGATGGCAAAAAACTGATCAAAGTCTAGCTAGCAAAGCAGTTACTAGATGCATGGAACTTAATTTCAAGGAAATTCCAGGTCCTGGCGCATATTCCTTTTGCATCTTATTCTGGAGCATGCAATAGAAATACATGCATTTGGCTTGTAGAACAGCCTTATCCTTGGTTTGTGCCAATCCTAGTATACTTGGTTTCAGATGCTGAATTTTAACATTCTGAAAAAAATAGTGTTTGGGAGGGGTGACATTTGAGTGGGGTACAAATCCCTCAAAGAAGGTAAATAGCCTTTTTCTCTTTTCTTCCCCATTTCCACATTCAGGACTCTGCCCATTACTTAGAGTGACTGTTGGGATTTGGGTAAGAACTTTGAAAGCTAAAATAATGAAAGCTTGAAAGTTTCAGGAGACCTTGAATCTGTTGGGAAAAGGTGATGATAGTAAAGGAAATCCAAATGACTTGTAAAACAAGAATGTCTGTTGTCTGTGATGGCATTTTGGATATACTCCATCCTTGGCTATAAGTGCTCTACAATACTCAGAATTAGCATTAGAGGTCAAAGAAAAAGAAAGGGAGGGAGGGAGGGAGGGAGGAAGGAGGAAGGAAGGAAAAGCTGGTTGTGATAAAAATCACTATTGTTCTAGAAAAGGTTGTTCTTTTCCTTTACTTTCAAAACTAAATAAAAACTTTTAATACAGTGGGAAGCTACATGGTAGCTTTCAGAAAATAGGCGAAGATTCACTATAATGTGGATAGCAAAATCTTTACCCAGGTCAGGTCTAAAAAGAAAGGAATTTGCAGTGGAAAAGTTCTCAGTCATTACAATTTTTAGTACCGTTGGAACAGATATTTTGAAATATGTAAGGAAACAGATCCCTGTGAAGGGCATCAAAATGCTTTACTGCCAAGCTGGCCAGACCCTCTCAGAAGAGCAGGAACAAAGCACGTTATACTCCAATGGATGAAATATGAAAGCCTTCGACAATATGAATATGAAAGCCTTCGACAATACAAAGCACATTATACTCCAATGGCCTGTCACTTTGCCCCATCCTCTGCAAGCCAAGGGGCTCCCTTTAAGTTGTCTTAATCCCCAGGAGTGGCATGGATGGACATGCATCCTCAGGCAAGTCAGGATTCTCGATGCAATACTGTAGTTTGCTGGCTGGATTTCTTCCACCAAGAAACTTCAGGGCCAAGTGAGCTCCGAGATTACATTTCCTTCCCCTTCTCCAAAGAATGGGCTTCCACCACAGGGTCCTCTGAAGGACTGCTGTTGGTGCGGTTCCTCCTGCAGAAGGCTCAGAAAGGAACATCTTTTAGTTGCAAGACTGACTTTTTCCTAACCTCTGTCTCCTCTGAGGAGTTGTTGTATTTATGAAGTATTCCTACCTAGGAGAAAATCTAAAATTAAACCTTTGCATTTAGATTCTCAAATGTGCTGAGCTCTGGGGATCTGCAATCATATTGTTTTATAGCTTTTCTGCTAAAGATTTATTTGAATATCTCAAGTTGTATTCCCTAAAATTCTGACAGCTGCAGCTTCCTTTTTTCCCCAGAAATCAGAGGAAATATTTACTTTTTCCAAAAGGGGATCTAAGCCTAAGAAATAGCTGTTTAAAATAAAGTCTGCCCGCACTGGTTCTGGATCTTTGGGTAGGGAGGCAAGAAGAGAGCAACAGTTCACACTGGGGGGCAGCAGATGCTTCTCTTAGGGCAGGTATTTCTGGAAGGACGGTGAACAATCGTGATTCAAGCCCAAAGTGATCCAGAGATTGACACAGTTGCATAAAATAGCCCCTCCACAAGTTCAAACACATTTACTTTTCTTGCATCAAAACTACATAGGATATCTCTTGAATTACCTTGTTAACTGAATGAAGATGATTTTTTGTTCGTTTGTTTTAATAGGATGGTCAGATGAGCAGTTTGGAAGCTTAAAATTCTCACAAACACCAAAAATATATTAATTAAACAAGGGACTCTCATGGATTAGCCAAGTTCATGATAAATATTTCTTATTTACTTCCTCCTCTTCCTTCATCATCATCATCATCATCATCATCATCATCATCAGGTTTGAATCATCAAAATGGAACACTATGAGTACTCATTTTTAATTTTAGATTTTCTCCTAGGTAGGAATACTTCATAAATACTGGAAATCAGGATTACCAATTCATAATCACTGTAACATGACAGGTTTAACTCCTCATTATCAGATGGACAGAAAGTTTCTTGTTTGATTACATTTTCCCATTTACAGCTTATTCATTAATGATCCTGCAGGGATATTTACAAGGGATGATGCATATAAAAAAGGTGAGGTTTTAGTCAGCAATGGTGGCCACCATATTGACTATTTTGACACACACACACACACACACACACACAGAGACACACTTGTGATGCTGAATAAATCTTAAATCATGGATATTAACATAACCCCTGGGTACCCTGGGTAACTTTTGTAGAAACTTACTCTTTTCACTAATTTATATTAATACCTCAAAAATACTTCAGCCATTTTTATTTTATATATTAAACTTATACCGTTTTTTGTCTTATACAAGACCAACAAAACTTACAGCTAAAGCGCAACACAAAAGTTCCCCCCAGATTTAAATATGGGAATACCAGAATATTAAAATGACCACTGAAAGTACAAACATCAATATAATCTAAATTTTATTTCTTTATGTAAGTTTTAATCTTCATTAACTTGCATCTGAACTCTTGCAAAGCTTCAACTGCCAACTTTAATTTGAAGGGAGCTGAACTTTTGTATGAGAGGTCTAGCAAGATCCAGAAGCTCAGCTGGTTTGAAGTTTATCTCCCACCTATATAAAATAAATGTTTAAGAAAACTGTAATAAAGGGAAAAGAAAACATGAAAGTGATTGCTGGAAAAATGAAGTACTAGGAGGCATCAAAGAGACTAGAAGAAGATTAGTCCTAATAATGCCTGATAAGAGTGTTGTTCATACTTCAGCATTCATATATTATTTCTCCTGTTGGCAGCCCTCACAAGATAGAATACTTCAAGATAAAAGTTGCCAAACTTATTTATATAAAATTATGAGCACATTTAGAAAGAATGTTAGGTAGAGTATGATGAACTCACTTTAAATTGAAAGGAAAATAAAGATCTCCAGATAACCATATTCAGGCAGAACTACATCTTATACAGAATTCAGAAAGAGTCTGGTAGCACCTTTTAAGACTAACTATTTTATTTTAGGTTCTTAAATAAAACATCCATCCCATAACAACTTCCTTCAAAATCTTAGTAAGGAGGAAATAGTACACTATTAAAGAAGGGAAGTTGAACCATACCTAGGGGAGAGGAAGAAAGCGATTGATTAGAAAGCATACCATTTTCACTGATAGTTTTGTGCAAGATTTTGTAGGAGGAGAGGCCTGTTAATCTATGGTAGCCAAAATTCAGAAAGAGTCTAGTAACACCTTTTGAGACTAAGAATTCTCTTTAAGGCATATTTATGCTTACGCCTTAAATAGAATTGTTCGTCTCAAAAAGTACTACCAGGTTCTTTCTGAATTCTATGTAAGTTGTAGTTCTGCCTTAATATGGTTATCTGGAAATCTTTCTTCTCCACTGAATTCAAAGCAAGATTATCATTTCTGCAAGTTTTGAGGCAAAAAAAAAATCAATGCCAAAAAAGACAATGAATTTCAGCAACTTTCAGGATAAAATAAAAAACAGAATAGGTCACAACTAGGGCCAAAGTTCTGTTCTTTATCCTTTTCTTTCTTTTTCTTTTTACTCATAATAATGATTAATATTATGGCAACACCCTCCATCAAGGATAAAAAAACACAATCTGTTCCCAAAAACATGACTCAGCCTCTTCGCTCCCAACTATCCTTGGAAAGAATTGCAGGTCCTTTATGCATATCTTCCCAAATACTGTCCAATCTTTCAATGTTTCTTGAGAAGAAGCAGTTCAGCAAAACCCCACACCTGTTGCTGTGTCTCATGAAAACTGCTGCCATTCTGTAGCCGAGAAATGTTCCTCGTAGATTCCAGGGTGGCCTCCAAAGTCCTCGGTCAACATTACCAGGAATAGTACAGACACAGTATTCAGACCAATAAAAAAATAAAGAGCAAACCAAATGAACTTGATCCAAAGCTTGTTGAAATCAACTGAAAAAGTTCCATGACCAGAGCAAGGGAAGGGGAGTTACACGTGATAGGAAGACAGGACAGAGAATAATGGGTTGGAACATTTCTAAAGGAAGAGGAGGAGGTGGTGGTGATATGTTCTACTTTCTCCTAAAGGTATCAAGAGTGTGTCCATTATCATAAAGGATAAGATAATGATAAAATAAATAAACAAACCAACATATGTCTTCAAACAATAATAAAGTGCACTCTGCACTTGTAATGGGAAGTAGGAATAACCTTGAGGAACTGGAGGAAGAGCCGCAACCAAGATAAAAAGGTCAGATAAAAGAAATCTGAGTCTGGGGTAGAAATGTAACCTGAGAAAGCGTCTCAGACTGGACCCTCCCTAGTTCTCACAAAGATAAAAGGAGGGAGGGGTAAACGCATTTAGACTTGCAAGATTCCGTTACTGTCACCTTATAATAAAAGTAGTATTAGCATTTATAACTTTGGTTTCCTAGTCTGGTCTACCTCGAAAGGCTGACAACACGTAAAGCAAACACCAACTTGTGGCTAAAAAGGTTGTGAAATGTAGTATCACTATTAACAATAAACTAGATGTCACCCATTAAAAGCCTGTTGTAATACAACTGTCTTTGATCACTGGCAGAAGAAGCACAAACTGCGAGCCGAATGAATGTCAACTGAGACTTCAGGTGTAGACTTGTGGCTCCATCACTGGAGATGCCCTTTGCTCATCTTTGAAAAGCAGGGCTCACTTCTAGGAAGACTCATATCAGATTAAGCAGTCTCTAAGGTCACATGATTCTCAAACATGTTCAGGTTTGGACCTGAAAGTAAAAGTTTAATAGAGCTGGTATAAGACTGGAATTAGATGCTCTGCTTGCCACACTTTTGAGCAAGTGAACATTTTTTATTATCTGCAAAGGCAAACAAACTTGCCGTGCGTTAGATTTCTCCAGCATGGCAGTAGGTGAAGGATGAGTGACCTTAATCCTTGTCTTCTGCTTTCATTGTATCTTATTCCAAAGCTTTATTATTAAAAGCCAGAGTTACCTGTCTGTATTTAAGTTTGCATAAGTTAACTGTCTGCATCTTCCTCAAGTAGTTTACATAACTATACAATCAAGTATTACAATAGGACCCATATTACATTTATCTATCTGATCTACTGAGGACCAAGATACTAACAAATAATCAAGTTGGGAGCAAGTGTGACATGGAGCTGAAAAAATAACTATAACTTTGTTGTAAATCCATCAAATTAAACTCCAACATATAAGCTTGTAGCGCTTTCCACGTACTAGAATTGAATTTAAATTTTAAATTTAGCTGGAACGCTGTTCTTATCTAATAATGGATTTAGAATTTAATTAAAATCTGATGCAAAGCTAAACCAAAAAAGTATTCAAAACATCTTTGTAAAAGAACTGGATGGTCCTAATGTAATAAAGTTATGAAAACATTTAACTACTGGCATTTAAAAATATAATCATTTATATCTTGATCCACTATAAATGCTGAAGGTTTGTTCATCAAACTGTTACACTCATAGCAGAATTTCAGATTCCACTAATATATACTTGATGAATCTATCTTGTAGGTAAAAAATCTTTCTCAATTATTAACAACTTTAGGTTTTAAATTACTCAGTTGGGTTAGTACTTTTTCCTCTTGGAAGGAGATCTGAAGTCTTTTACATGCCATGAAACAACTAAGATGACATAAGTGGAAAAGCTGCACATGAAATGAATAATATTTCTGTAGGACAAGGGGAAAAAAAACAAAAGAACTTTCATCTAGCTGAGACAAACTTTTTAAAGAACTTTAAAAAAGCATGAAAAAACAGAAATAGGAAAGAAAAAGAAAAAGAAAAAGCGCTTAAAACATTGAATAAGAAATTTAAAAATAAAACTTTAAAAAGTAAAAAGAAAAGAAAAAAAATTACAGGGACTTATGGAAAAGACACTGAAAACATAGTATAGGAATTTTCTACCCCAAGCCAAGATAGCCCATCTCTCTTAAAATATATGAACAGAAAAGAAAAAAAAATTTCTTTAAAATACTTTAAAATATATTTCCTTCAGATGATCCAGTAACTTTTCTGCAGCCTCCGGATCAACAAACATCTTCATAGGGTTAAGCAAGAATTCCTGGAAAAATGAAAAATGTTTAATACGTTTTTGTTTCATTTCCAAACATGCTTTATGAATAGCTTGCACTTCTGAATTATTTGTGGAAACAGATATGGAAGAATAATTATTTTCCTTGAATTCCATTCCAAAGATCTCACTTAATAAAATAATTGCAAACTATGATCATAAAAATTTCACCACAATAGGACTGAGTTTCTGTACCAAACAAGAAACAGAAACGCAAACGATAATCAATTTCAATTTCTAGCTTATGTTCTGACTGCAGTGAAAAAAATGTCATATATACATTTCTCCATAAAAGCTGGTATAGAATAATCTTGTTCAGTGTTGCAAGAAATATTTAAAAATTGTAGATTATTTCTATGAAATAGACCTTATATGTGGGTCATTTCATTTTGAACATCCTTATTTATTTTATTTTTCCTGTTTCAACATCTGTGGTGTGCTGGTTATCAAAATTTTCAAGCTAGATGATTCTTCTTTTATGTGAATCAGTCTCTAAGGTTTTTAACTCTACCATTCTGATCTAAAGACTCAAGACTGCTTTGTCTTCAAAGTTCTGTTTCACCTCATCCATTACAGTTTTTATCTGCATGAATTCCCTCATTTCAAAGACTGTAAATCATGAAAAAGATCTTTTAGATTGATAAGCAACTTCCTCTTGCGTGTCAACTTTAGCCTATTCTTCAGCTCTGAAAAGCTATTCCCCCTCAGATGAAGAGGGGAGCTCTTTGCTTTCTCTGTCTTCTTGACCTCAGACCCATATTTTCTCACCACAGAGCAGTAGTTTAAACCAAAGGAAGACAAAAGGTGTTTTCTGCTTATCAATTAAGCAATAAAGCTATTATGAGCACTCATCGCCACTGTAATTAAGCCCCTCCACCTTGCTGCTCTTCTTCTTTTTCCTTCCAGGTACCTGATGACAAGCACACATATCACCAATGCTGAAGGCCCTGCACTGGTTGCCTGCTGGATGACGCCTTCCAAAAACGACATACAGATTTTCAAAGGAGCTACAGTGATGGGAGAGTTTAATGACCCTGACATCTCTTGGAAGACCGTTGAAGCACTTTGCAGTACTCTTCCAAGGTGCCAGAGATCAGCCCAGCCCCTTCCCTGATGCATTTTAGGAGGATGTTAAGAACAGCTCTTTTGGAAAGCATTCCAGCCGAGTTCATGACTTGCTCCATCTTCTGTTCTTATTTTCATTCTTTGCTTTTCTTTTGTTTCTATGATTGTTGTTAAAATGATTCATTGTTTTGTGGTTTTTGATTTAGATTTAATTTTTTTTATGTTTGATGTACCCTGGATGTTTAATTTTTTATATCATGAGAGCCACCAATAGCCTTTGGATTGTAGCAGGATGTAAATATGATAGAGTGATCATAACTAGATCACATGAGGCCATGCTCCTGCCTTCTTTCCCAAGACAGACTCCACATCCATACCCATTCTGAGCTCAGTCCCTTTTACACTATCTCCCTTAATTTTTTCCCCTAAATAAATTTTGTATTTTCGTCAAAACTTGGGACTCCCCTTTTTCTCGTTTGTAAGTGGTGTTTGGTTGGCAAAGGTGAGGAGTAGCACTGAGATGGGAAGTTTGCTCTTGTGTTATGGCTAAAGCCAGTTTCCTGTTCCATTTAAATGGAGGCAGTCTCAGCACCCCTTTTTGGAAACTGATGCTGCAATCTTTTGATTTAAAGATTTAAATTGTCCTCTTCACACAGACAATTGTTAAATAGGAAGAACTTCATACAGTTAAGAGTCTGCTGTGAAGATGTTGCAAGCTCCAGAAACAGATGGGAACCCATTCAAAATGTATTATACTTCAATGCTCCTCAGAGAAGGCTTCGTCCACCTCCAGTGAGACGTTGGCAGTCAGGAGGGTACTGGGTTGAAGGCCCAGCAAAATGAGAACAATGCTCAGAAGAGATAGTGGGGTAGATCCAGCAGAGCCATGAGACCAAGGAAGGAAAGACAGATGAAGAACTGAGGAAGTTCATACAATCAAACCCATAATGGAAAAGCAGATGTCACAGAGGACATATGAGAGGCTGCATGTGTTTTCTTCCACCTCTCCTCTGCACACACACACACACATGCACACGCACACACCTGCACTCCTCCTAGCATGCTAAACATATGGCTGAAATTTGGCAACACATTGATTGACAAAGTCAGTTGTGTGATTTGGGCCTGTCTTAGGAATGGAGGGGAGTATATTTCTATTGCTTTTGTGAGCTACCTAGAACAGGAAGGAAGGAAGGAAGGAAGGAAGGAAGGAAGGAAGGAAGGAAGGAAGGAAGGAAGGAAGGAAGGAAGGAAGGAGGGAGGAAGGAAGGAAGGAGGGAGGGAGGGAGGGAGGGAGGGAGGGAGGATGTCTATGTCTGCAGGGTGTGATCAAAAAAGTCAAGAAGGTGCCCACAGCAGTGTGATCAAAGCTCTCCCTATTTTTTTATGTGTGTTGCATGCAATGCACATAAAAATGGATAGTGCCTCAATTGCAGTGTTGTGACCACCATCTTGACTTTTTTGACCATAACCTGTGGACACCCCTGGAAGGGAGGGAAGGAAGGAGAGATTTACTAATGGTTTTGGCCAGTTTTGATGACAGTGAGTGTGTGCATGGCACAGCAAGACTTTCCACTTCAGCTCTCAAAATATCTCAGTCTGGCCATATTCTTCTTCTTCTTTTTCTTTTTTTGGTACTTCAAAGAAAAAACTTCAGGAATTGCCCACCTTAATCTCCCCCTACATACATATCCATAGTAGACAGCCCTTATTATTTCAAATGACTTTATCGTGTAGCTTTTTGTAGATAGGCAGAGGCCTCATTATTTCAAATAACTTCATGGCAATCTGTTCCAATTACTGGGCCATATAGCGGTGAGATTTCAAAATAGAATTCAGAAAGAAGTTGTTTTAAGACCAGCCAAGTTGTGATACTGTACTTAATCTTTCCCAGTGAGTGGTGAGCTCATCTCCACTATCAAGCAAATCCAATAATCAAGAAAAGAGGAGGCGGAAACTGCCGTGCATTTTTTAAAAGGCCTTCTCCTAAATAAAATAAAATCAGCAGAGAAATCATACAAACCACTGAGATGTGGAGTCGGTCTGCAGGTGATCATGGATGAAAGATCAGGGGACATGCAGGGTCCAGATTATAAGAATATGTAAGTAGATGAGAGAATATGGAGGGAAGCTAAATCATCCATATGCCATTTCTATCCATCTTTGGAAATCAGACTAATCTGGGTTTAATATGCTTACAACTACACTTCATTAGAAAGCAAGCAAAGTCACAGAATAATTCCAGAGAAGTAGACAAGTACTAGTTTTGACTCTTGCTCACTAACCCTTGTGTGGATGTCATGATAAAGTATTAACCAGGCTTGTGGTCTCCTATCATTTCAAAGTTAGCCTTTGGCAAACCCACAGCACAACTGGTAGCTCTGGACAACAGACAAGCTCCCTTTGAAAAGTTATCTCGGGGTGATTTTGAAAGGGGACATTCCTGAAGCGGAAAAGGCCCTTCCCCCAAAGCAGAAAGCCTTCTGTGAGCATGTAATCTTCTCTCCAATTGGCGGGATTCCCATGATGATGTTTGACAATGCTAAGAAGATTTGGAACACATCTCTCAAACGTTTGGAGGCCAAATGTCATGAGTAGCACATCCTTTCCATCGACAGTAATGTTGAGTCTGCAGCGGTTGCTTCTAGCCCAGGCCGAACTAAAAAGTGTTTCAGTTCCATCATCATCATTCAAAGAAGAAAGGTTCCATCATCATCATCATCATCATCATCATCATCATCATCATCATCATCATCATCATCATCTTTATTTTGGTCATTGACCAATAAAAATAGATACAATAAAACAGACAACAATATTACCCCTTTCATCAATAACTACTAGCAACCATTTGTGGGAAGAAAGGTTCCAGATCCTAGTGCAGGAGCAGATGTCCATCTGATGGCACAAAGGTGTTTCTTTACAGTACCCAAAATGAGAGCAAACGAGAACTGGGACAAAATGTGTTCCAAAGAATAAACCCATCAATCTAGCAAACCAACCAACCCATATGTAATTAACAGATTCCTGGAAAAGGGCATGACTGAGTAAGATCCTCACGGTCATGAAAGCCATCATGAGAGACACAACTTGGGTCTGGCAAATATTTTGGAGACACAGACATTCTTACTAGTCACGCTTAGCTCTGGGATAATCTCCACTCAAAGATGTGGGAATTGATGTGGCATTTAAGGAGGCCTTTCAAAAATACTTTTTAATTTAGCTTTTTCAGTGGGTGGGGGTACAATATGTTTTGCAAACTTCCTTGACACTTTTGAGGATCGGTGGCCTCAAAAGGTTTATACGAAGTGCTAAACACCAAGAAGTGCTGAAGGTCCATCTGTAATGGGGTTGGTTGGCCTGTCCACATTGGTGCCTTAGATTCCACAAGTACTTCCATATTTTTTCATTCCAGTGGGCATCTTTGGCACAGCTCAGTCTTGGGCTGCAAGCAAAATTCTGCTAAGGCTCATCTTTCCTTTTAAAAAATGCAGAGTGACTGTCCTTACATTTATTTGCTAGGCTTATTCATTCCTTAGATTCATATCCCATCGATCCCCTATAAACCAAAGTTCTCTCTATGCCCAGCAACAATCCCATGAACTAAGCTGGGTTGGGGGATGGTTATTGGCCTAAAGGAGCTTCTATGGCTGAGGAGAGACTTGGTTTGGGGAAGGCATCTTCCCTGTTTTCTTTACTTCTACTAATAAAACTTTATTATGGTGGGCCACCAGTTAAACCACTTTAGTTACTTCAGTTAGAGGGATCTTAAAAAACAAATTCTTGTCCTTGTGTTTGGTTTATGTAGTAATTAATAACCAACAAATCAAATCTTTATTTTGTTCATAGACCAACCAAGTCATGCATATGTTGTACATGGTTAAACATGTTTAAGGAGGAAGATTTTAAACACAATGGGCTGCCTAAATAGTTGCATGTTTTTCTGCAGACAACCACGCAAAACAGGGCCCCATTGCAGGGATCTTTGTCATTTGATCCAGAAAGTGCCAGATGACATAGAATTCATCCAAGTATCTCAGAAACGTTCCTGAGAAAAGAGACATTCATTTCTTAAAGGAGTCAGGGTCAAAGCGGCAATATAAAAATATATGCCCCCCGCTTTCTTAATGGTTAAAACACCCCTCACACACATCAACAGCCACACGGGGCAGTTTGTTGAGCAATGTTGACCCTTCTCCAACACCAACAGGACCCCTATGCCAGGCAAATTGGTCTGCCTGATTTGAAACCAGACAGAAAAATGGAACTGATCTGGACTAATTCCAGCACCATTCCAGCGGGCATGGGGAGACATCAGAAAAGGCACCCGACCCCTGCACCCCCCCCATTTTGTACCCTGTATCTCTCCACTTTCCAAAGAAGAGAAAGCATTTCACGCTTCAGCTGATAGATTGGCTAACTGCAATTGTCCTCTGCCCTTGTGCCCAGAATCAGAGGGACGGGGCAGAGAAACTTGCAAGCGGCTTAACAGAGTATTTCTTGGGTATCTGAGGACCTCCTCTTTCATATGCTCCAGAAACTATTGCAAAGTTTAAAGCACTGTTTTTCAAACTTGGCCACTTTAAGATGGGTGGAGTTCAACTCCCAGAATTCCCTGGCCAGCAGGCTTTATGTTGGGTGGACTTCAATGCCCAGAACTCCCTGGGCAGCAGGCTTTAACTTCAACTTGTAAGGCATTAAAAGCCAACTGTCCCTCAGGCATTTGGGTGGTTAGGGGAGCTTGCCCCAACTTATGAGAGTCAGGGCCATCCTAATCTCTGGAAGGAGGCTATTCCACAAGGCAGGTATGAGAAGACACAACTTGGGGGTCCAACAAGACAACATTGTTTAATGGAAGGAACCCAGAGCCTGCCTTCCCTGCTGGATCTGGTGGGGCAAACAGAAATGATGGGAGATAGCCATCCTGCAAGTAGCCTGGTCCTTTGCCATGTAGGGCTTTATATGGCAACCAATAGTTTAAACCAATGTTTCTCAAACTCAGCAACTTTAAGGTGTGTGGACTTCAGCATGCTGGCTGGGGAATTCTGGGAGTTGAAGTCCACACATCTTAAAGTTGCCAAGGTTGAGAAACACTGGTTTAAACAAATGTAGTTTAAACAAATAAACCAATCGTTTAACAACTTTAGTCAGTATTTCTGAAGCACCTGGGCCTGTAACATTGCTTGTTCTTTTACCTAAAAGTTTCAAAATTGGAATGATTTACATGAAACCCTCTCTAAGGCATCCCGGAAATCTTTTCAGCTTGGGAAAATACACGGAATACGCAAAGGATTCCAACCTGGAATTGTCCACTGCTTGCCAAAAGAGCCAACTTCCACAAGCTACCTTGGGAAGAAAGAAAGAAAGAAAGAAAGAAAGAAAGAAAGAAAGAAAGAAAGAAAGAAAGAAAGAAAGAAAGAAAGGAAGGAAGGAAGGAATTAAGGAAGGAAGGAAGGAAGGAAGGAAGGAAGGAAGGAAGGAAGGAAGGAAGGAGGGAGGGAGGGAGGGAGGGAGGGAGGGAGGGAGGGAGGGAGGGAGATTCATGTAAAGATTTTTTTTTTTAATCTCTTTTTAAATATAACAGAGGGCGAGGGCTCCCATACCTACAGGAGGATTAAACTTTGCCACTGTACAACAGTGTCCCTCCCAGTTATTTAAAGGGTGGTTGTTGTACAGTCTCTCCTTTCCTTTGCTGGTGCAATTAGTGGTGAACAGCCTCTTCGGCCTATCGCGCTGGGCTCCTGCTTGCAACCCATCACCCCACCAGCATTTGGCTTTTGCTTTCTGAAAGCCAGAGATCCAGGAGGTCCCCCACTGTGGTCCAATCGAAGGCAGGGAGATGTTTCTCATCAAAGCAGCAATCGCTCCGTTTGCCCCCATCCAGGTTGTTCTGCCACCAAAGTCGGGGGGATTGTCTGCCATCCTGAGCCCAGCTCCATCACACCGGTTGCACATTGTACCCAAATCCTCTTCATTCGTCTCCACTTCCTCCCTCCAGGAGGGCCATATTACATCAGGCCATTTTTTCTGGTTGAGATGTACACATGGGTGGCTGGTTTTCTTGCTTACAATTTTTTAAAATTTTATTTCACAGATTTAGACAGCCAACCACCCAAGGAACTCTGGCTAAACATCCATTCCAGGTTATTTAAAAAAATATGTATTTCTAGTGAAATACGTAACATAATTGGACCATCATCTGCGTAGCCCTTTCCTATTTGTCCCCTTCTGCACCAAAACATATGGGATTTTAGTTTTTGGGTGGGCGGGGGGAAGGAACAAGTCACCAGGCATCAACAGCTGAAACATTTATTGACTTGCTTGGAGAGTTCAGAGAAATTGCAACAGCCTCTGCGCTAATCACATTATATGCTATTTAACATAATGCTGCTAGGCTTTGTCAGATCATGCCATAAAATACTATTATACTGTAAATTAGATTACCCATACCTCCTGGACACTTAGGTCAGCCTTGGTGTGAGGTCTTTGCCCAGGGACCATTCCTTCTCTCTCCCCACTGCAACTTTTCTCAGATTAAACCAGCTTGCCATCAACCATCAACATGGGGTGTCAGGTTTCTTTAAATTAGCAGTTAAATAGATGGAAGAGGGAAGACTTTAGATTCTCTTCTTTTTATCATCCTAATCTTGGCTCAAAAATAGTAGGTTATTTCCTTCCTTGAGGTGCTGGATTTTATTACAATCTCTTGGGGAAATAGCACATAATTTGTCTTTCCTATCAGTTGGACCAGGATGAGTCTATAAAATTATCAGAATACACCCATCAAGACAACCCCTTGGAAAACTATGCTCTTGTGCCCACCAAACTGTTTCATTCAAGATGGCTCAGCATGATATGAGTTGTAGAATTACCCTATGTCTGGTAATACTCTAGGCCCCATCATTGATATCACAGTGTGACATATATCCCTACCAATTTCTATCAATAACTACCACTGGAAGCTGTAGGATTCAGAAATACCTAACTTAACTGGAAATGCCCCATAATCTAGACATTGAAGCAGACTCCCGCAGTTTGATTAACCATTCTCCAGTAGAGGGGATCAGAGATCTTCTCCCATAAAAAGCATATAAAATCCTTGCAGCTGTTATCATATACAATGCCAGCTTAGTGTATTCTGAATAAATATGTGGATTAGTAAAATTTAATAAAAACATCTCAGGTTGAAATGGAATTACAGTTTTCAAAATGTGTTTCATTCCATGATGAATTAATTTCCAATATTGTTGAGCTCTGCAACATTGCCACCACATATGGAAGAAAGATCCAATGTGTTCGTTGCATTTCCAGCATTTTGCAGAAAAGGAGTTACTCATTTTAGTAATCATGACTGTAGTAATATATCAGTGATGGAACATCTTATACCAGTTCTCTGTAAGCACAATGTTCGAAGTAAATTTAATATTCTTTTTCCATTGAAATTCCCACTGTTCCATCTCTGTAACTGTGTTCAGATTTTGCATCCATTTAATCATATAATCTTGGACTTGTTCAGATTTCAAATCTTATTTCAGTAATAGATCATAAATTGTGCCCAGTAAATGTTCAGTATCATGATTTAAAAGATTTTAAAATTCAGTCAAATTTCTCAATATCCGCCCTTGTTTCTCTAATTCATTTGTTGCTTATCCGAGACTAACCAACTGAGTTACTCTCACTATACGATTGTCTCTCCATTTAGCAAATTTCTTAATACTTTCTTCATCATTTTTTAAGCAACAATAAGTTACTTATTATATAGTCTCTTAGAAAGGGTTTATTTCTGTGTTTATCAACCCAAATACAGTATATCAGTACAGCCCATGAGAATGGCCTGCCCCTCCATTGAACTGGTTGAACCATAAGAAAATATAATCCATTCTGAAATCCATGTTAGGCAACTGGCATGATAGGTCAAGCTGAAGTTCGGGGTTGCTAAGTCACCTCATTCTTCTGAATCTTGAAAGCCTGGGGCCCGTCTCATGGCTCTGCTAATTACTGTTGGGATTTCCTTGGCTGCTATGTATTTTAATTTTGGTATATGTTTCTGTTTTTACTTTCTTAATACTGTTCACTGCCAAGAGTTATTTGTTGAGATGGGCGATCATATAAATTGGTTAAATAAACAAATAAATTCTTGAATTTAATTCCTGGCTCTTTGTTCGACCACGTATAATTCATTACTTGTCTATGCCACTCATTTAATACCTCAGTAGAAACTGGAATAATTTGAAATAGAAAGTTTAGTCTCAACTGTTGCACTTCTTCCTAATCAAGACAAATTCAGTTTCTTCCATCTGGAAATATCTGTCAGGTTATGTTTCCAGCCTGGTAAGTAATTGTTCTTGAAGAAACCCTTTGTCAAAAATCTTTGTCAAAATGTTTCCTAAATCTTTGACCTTTTTAGCAATAATATTAAAGCAACTGAGTTTTCTCTTGATTAATTTGTTAGCCTGACACCAAATCATATTGTTGTATATGTTCCATCAATGTTATTAAAGAGCAATTGTTGATACAATATTATCAGCAAATAATTTCAATTTATGTTCTTGCACAGCTAGCTTAACTCCTAGGATTCTGTTGGTCTGGCATATTTGGGTTGCCAACTGTCAACACCACTAGGTGGACCAGACCAGGAAATCAACTCCACAGGAAGACTGACACCACTTTTATTGAGAGTGGCTCTAACAGCAGCATCTGGCAGGTCCGGGGGTGCTGTGCCTCCTCCCCCCTCTTAAACTCCTGTGAATTAGGGAGGTGTCATGAGGTGCTACTTATCTTCAATAACTTTGGGCATCTAAATAGCACCAGATGCATTCAGACCAAAAGATGATGTGTCTAACTTTGCACTGTCTGGAGCTTCACTGACACATACGTTTTGACCCGGAGTACTGCTTGAAAAGCTGGGCAAAAGTTAGGCAAGGGGGTTGTGTCAGCCCCACCAGGTAAACCAGGCCAAGAATGGTTGTGCGGTTGTCAGCCCTACCAGGTTAAAAGCTAAAACTACTTTTATTGAGAGTGGCAAGACTTGCCAGTCTGTGCTGTGCCTCCTCCCCCTTCTTATACCCATGTGAATTAGGGAAGTGTCCTTCTGAGCCTCTTTCACATATTTTCTGCTTGTTTGGAGTTAAGCCATGTTTTTCCCCTTGTCACTTAGGTAACAGATCTTGCCTATCTTCATCAAGATCATCTTCCTTTCTCCCTACACCAAGGGTTCTAGTGCTAGTAGAAATAAAGAAGAGAGAGAACAGCCTGGTCTTGTTCCCTTCAGTATAGAGCACTGTTGTGAAATAAGACCATTCACAATAATTTTAGCTTTTTATTCTCCCGAAATACTCTGTATCCATTTAAAAAAATTATGGCTGCAGCCCATTTTTTGAGAATTGCAAACAAAAAGAACATCTCAGATAGTCAAAAGCTTTTTCAGCATCAAGGACAATCATGACCAGTCTTTGGTTTTCTGAATTATCTTAAATGACAACCTTTAGAATATATCTGATATTTCTCTCATACCCCTCTTGGGGACAAATCTCATCTGGTCAGGATATATTATTTCAGTTAAAAAAGTATTTATCCTCTTAAGAAGAATTGCTGTGAAGAGTTTATAATCCACATTTAATAATGAGATAGATGTATATGCTTCAGGATGAGTCAAACCCTTTTCTTCTTTATAAATCAAGAAAATAAAAGCTTCTTTCCATGATGAGGGAAGTTCTTGATGTACCTGAATCTCATTCGTTCTTGTTCAAAAGCTCAGTCAGGATTTCTTGAAAAGTCTTGTAATATTTTGTAGAAATACCATTGGTTTATTCATTGTTTAACTTTTTAATTGCCTTCTATTATAGGTAAATTAAAAGCTTCTTTTTCCTGGTCAGTAATTTTTAAAAAGAATACTCCATTCAAAGATTCTTCAATTTTGCCGGGTCAGACTGCTATTTACAATACAATTTTGAAAAATAATTTTTGAATTGCTGAGTAATGACTTTCATTGGGAACACATATTTTGGTCCATCCCAAATAGAAGTAATCATTCTCTGATTCTGTTCCTTAACTGATAAGCTAACAATTTGTCTGGTTTATTACATTTCTCAAAGTATTTCTGTCTGGTAAGATACAGCTTTTTATAAGTTTCATTTACTTCCAGTAAATCAAGGTGATTTTGTATTGTTTTTATCTTTTGCTCTAGATCTGAGGTTGAGTTGAGTTTATTACTTGTTTCCAATTATTTCAGATCATTCAGTAAGATATCTTTCTGCTTTTGCATGGCTGTCCTTCTGCTTCTTGCAAGAAAGATGAACAACCCTCTTGTAAATGCTTTACTAGCTTCCCATACTGTAGTTAAAGAAGTTTCAGAAGAGAAATTAGTCCAGAAGAAACCCTTGAATTCCTGTTGGCACTTCCATTTTATCTCATCGTGTAACAACAGCAGTTCATTAAGGCTCCACCTGTTCAGTCTGGGATTTCTGTGGTCAACGCACAGTGAAAGGCCACATGGAAGCATTCTGCCCCAAGGGCCATTTCAGGCAGCAACAAAGGCCTCAGTCAAACCACCCATCATATCTCAGGAATAAAACCAAGCTCCTTCTGGAACCCCTCGTCAGTCATCTGGGGTGGACCAATCTAATAGGTCCTATCTCCCTGCAGGAAAGGATGCCCAAAAGCAATCAAAGAGTGATCTGTCTGTGGCAATGGACTGGTGGTAAGGTCCTTTACTTTCAGGTCACGGTGCAACTGCCCAGAGACAAAAATCAGATCTAGCGTGCAATCGTTGGTATGTGTCAGGGTCTCAGTGGCCATGAATTCCTGAGCTGCTCCAGACTGAATGCCACCTGGGGGGAGGTTGAAGCTTTGGGAATTCCACTGCCAACCTGAAATGAAACCTAGCAGCTCAAGCAGGCGTGTCACTATGCAGCAGGGAGGCCAGTTAAACAACAACAAACGCAACTGCTCCCTACAGCCCAACTTTAACCAGAGTCTCACCACCTCTGCCCTGCACTCACAGTTGATGCTAGACTTGAACCCAGGTAGGCATATCTCCAAGAGGGGAACTCCACCCTTCAGACTCATCAAGGTCAATTAATTTGTCTTATTTAATGGTGGTCTTATTACCTAGCAATATGGCTTCCAAAAGCAGCAGCCAGAGTCCAGGACCACCAAGGATCCAATGACTTTGTCTTGGGGGTGAATGTTGAGGCTTGAAAGGCAGGACAGTCCTCAGTCACCGATCCCTTCATCTCCATGAGTGGCTCACCCTCAGCTTGGTCTCAGCTTGGCCTTCAGCACGGTCTTTCCTTTCTTGTTCTCCAAGGACAGGATTTTTATTTGCTTTGTAATACATCTTATCATTTCTTTGCACTCTCTGCATTTTCTTTCAAGGCAGTGCTGAGATGCACATGAAGGAACATGGCGGAAGAGAAAGGATCCTCGCCGTATCTCTTCATGTGCATCTCAGCAGTGCCTTGAAGAGCAGTTGGTGGCATCATATCACCCTTGTCACTCTGCTGCGTACGCCCTCAATCTTAAACATGGCTCTCTTCTTGTCCTCATATGTTAAAAATAGCTTTACTGCGGCTTCACCTGCTCTTACCCAAGCAGGCCTCATAAGCATGGCCTGGGAAAGCATTGCACACAGAAGTTCTGGGGAAGATGGATCCACCTAAGGTTTTCACCCTTCCTAAGGTTTCAAATGACGCCATCTGTCCTTTGCTGAAACAACATTTTTCTACATCTCAATTAGCCAGATAGTTGGGGAGCTATCCAAGGTTCTGGCTGATGTTTATTGGAACTTGTTTTGACCTATATATTTACAGACTGGCAGTTATATCGACCTGTTTAGTTACATCTTCCTTCCCGAACTTACTTGGCTGAATCTGATTTATCAAAATTTGACCTACTCATCCTTGTCTTATAATAATCTGATTATTTACTTAAGGTGTACAGACTGTCTTTCAGTTGAAAGACCTCCAGGATATTTTACAATATATGGTAAAAATACATCCGTTAGAAATGAGTTGCTTTTTCTTTCATTCATACCCAGGTTTTGCTCAAATTAGATTTTTTTCCTCCTTCTCTCACTCCTTCTCTTGCAACACAGAAGCTATTTAGAAGGCTTAACACTGAAAATGGACATGAATTATTAAACTGATCTCTGCCGGTCATCCAATATGTGTAAACCAAAACTGTAACTTTTTTATGCAGTAAGGCAGTACAACCTATACCCTGTACATTCTACAAACCCACCCATACCCAGCTGCAGCCAAAGTATTTTTTTACTTACATATGTATGTGTGCACATGTATAGACACATGTGTGAATAAGAAACTTTTTCCAGTAATGTATAGTTGTTTTCTTAATAACGTTACTGATATTTTTAAAGGAAAAAATGAAACAAGATGGGCTTTTACAAGAGGGGTGGGCATATTCTTAGCCCTGCGAGTGCTAGCTCTATCTTTACTGTAAGGTCGCATTAACAGAATCTTGCAAGGCTGAAAGTATTTCTCCCCTCCTTGCTTTTTACTCTCCGGAAAACTAGGGAGGGTCCCTTCTGAAATGCTTCCCACGCCTTCCCTCCTTGTGTGGGCTGAGATACCTTTTGCGTGCCAGTTGTCCAGTCTGCGGCTCTTTCTCCTGACTCCAAAGAACATTCCCACATACAACTAGAATCAATAAAGCAGAAACAGAAAAGCAAAACCTGTAAATACCATTCAGACAATTCAAACTAAACTATATACTAAATAAGACAAGCTAAAAACTAACATGGATATAAAAAAAAAAGAAAGGAATAAAATACATTTTAAAATAAGTAAATCAAAGAAAAAAGGAAAACGACGGAGTAAGAATGAAACGCATCTATTTTTCTACAGTACACGAAAATACCAGCTACATCCAGTATGCCAAGGTTTAAAGACGTTAACTTCCTGCCAAGGACTTGGTCTATGATAGTGTTAATGTCTAACCAAAAATGAACTGTTAAAGGACTCAACCGAATGACATGCACTAAAGTTCCTTCAAATTTATTGCACCTCCAATACCCAACCTTTTTTAAACATCTGTTGGAGAGTTCTGCAAACCCTAAGAGAGATTTTTTGTTGCTGAATTAACCTGGTTTTCAGTTCATAAGAAACATATTTAATATTCCTTGAAGCCTGGCACCAGTGGTTGGTAAATTTGAAGGCACTCCAATTTTCCATTCCAAATTTCTTGTATATTATCCAAAATTCTTTTTGTAAAAAAATGAATTGCTGCTAATATTTAATTGTTTTTTTAGCTTCTATAATAATCTTTTCCAAGGCATTCAAAGATACTGGAGCACCTGGACCCAAGAATGTAATAGAGGCTTTAACTGTATATATTGTCATTCACATGTTTTGGGCAGATGAAACTTCTTTTGCAGTTTTTCAAAAGTCTTAAATAATCATTAATGAACTGAGAACAAGTATACCAGTTTCACCGCATGGTTTCTATAAAAAGGGTTTTTTTTCCTGCCATTTTTAAATAATGATTGTTCCAGATCATCAATTTCTCATGGGAATTCAAGTCAAATTTTAATTTCCTATCCAATAATTTCCAAATATGTCTAACTGCCTTAGGTATTCAAAATATTACTGAATGCATACTATCGTTGGAACTAAGTATTTGCCACGACTTCAAGGATACCAGAATCCACAAAGGTTCATATTCAAGATAATTCTCATTCCAGTACATTACTGAAATTATTGTTTAAAATGTGGAAAATTAAAGCCACCATTATTATGAGAACCATAGCTTTAAAAGATCATTCTTAGAGTTTGATCATTTCATAAAAAGTTAACTATTGGTTTATCAGTGTTTTAACATAAGCAGCAGCTCTTTCAGCCATGTATATATTTAAGTCATATGTCTTTAAACCATGTTTACGTTCATTAGACTTATTCTTTCCCATAGATGTATGAGCATTTCCATTCACCTCTTAATATCCTCCAATTATCTGTGCTGTACAATTTAAGATATTTATTTATATTAAGCAGAATATTTTCCTATGGATAATTATATCCAGGTACTTAATAAAATCAGAATAAAAACATCCTAATTTTTAAAAGACCTTATATTATTGCAATTTGGAAAAATATTCCAATTTATGTGTATTATTTTTACAAATCTGGTGAAGGATATATGATCATCATTAAAAAGGCCCAACCAATGTAACAATGCTCAAGTAGAATAACCACTAACTGAGATACTAAAAAATAACCTTGTCATGAACAACGGCCTTAAGGTGCGGAGAGAAATTTATAGTTGAGAAAGGGTTAGTTAAATGTTATTCTCTCTATTTGTCTTCCAAGTTATTTATTTTTTATTTATTTAGTCAATTTATTTAGCTGCCCATACCACATGCAACTCAGACCTGTTAAATTAAACAATATAATTTAATTACATTTCAATTAAATATATTAAATAAATATACTAAATTATATTAAAGTAGAATTTAATTGGAATTAAATATAATTAAAACAAAAATATATAAAAATAAAGTACCATCACATATAATAAGACATGACACAGATTACACCAGGCACGGTGCAATGACCAACATCAATCAATTTGAGTGGGTTCAGAAGAGGTCCTGGGGGGGAAACTAGGTCTTCAAAACCTTATGAAAGGCAGGCAGGATTGGGACCATCCAGATTTCCAGGGGAATGCTATTCCGTGCAGCGGTCACAGCAGCAATCTTCTTGGTCCCACCAGATGACATTGCGTAAGTGAAGGGATGAAGGGACCTGGGGTGTGCCAACCCAGTCAGATCTTATTGGATGGGCAGAGACAACAAGGAACAGGCAGTCCCACAAAAAAAACCAGGCCCTGGGCCATGAAGGCTGCTAAATTCCCACATACTTGCATGAAACGCATACCAACTCTGAGAATTTGTTTTTTTCAAAAATTTTCTTCCAAACCAAAATTGGATCTAAAACTAAATTAAAATCCCAAAGTGCAATTATCTGGTCCACCTGTAAATCAAAAAGATTTGCAAAACACTTACATAAAATGTCAGGCTATCTGGACCACATAAAGCTTGATCCTGGCCATCCAACTCTCTCCATTATCAACCACCAAAAACATCCAACATTGCTTGCTCGGCTGCAAAATTTGAGGATTTCTTAATGAGCGTTGTCATTCCTCTGGCAATTTTTGAATTTCCACTTGTATAAAACTATTCCCCCCTTCCCCCCACCCCTTAATAGCCAAAATATGTTTCTCATCAGGGCAGATGTGAGGATGAATATTCAGACAGCAATTGCAACACCAGAACAACCCAGGGACAATCACCCGGGTTTATCTTCTATGTACACAATCACTAAAGGGGAAGGAGATTCCTCCCCATGTTTGTTTGGGTTTTTTTGCTATCCACTTTCTTCATTTTCACAAATCTTTTTAATTTATTCTTTTATAACGAGACATTTAGAAATTTTATTTAACTTTTTAAAAAATAGGGTGTTTTGTTTTGATCTGGCAGGACTATGGTTGTATCAAGTCATGACTTAATTTTTGGTCTTCTTAATGCTATTTTATAGTTTATGGCTTTTATATTTCATTTCCAGATTAAAATTTTCTTGCTCAAACTGATTGTTTGGTAGAAGAAGTATGAGTCTTTTGAAACTTTGCATTTTAACTATGACCCATTATCGCATTCTCTTTTTTTCTTTTAAATAATTTTAAATGTAAAATTAAATATTATATTGTTATAATACTAATTTATAATATTTATTTATATTTGTGATATTAATTACATATTTCTCTTTTTCTTTAAGCAAAGATTGGTTTTGTACTGTAAATGGTAAAGATCTGAGAAGTATATCTAAGAAGAGAAAAAGGAAATTATGCATGGAAGTTGTTGAAGCTTGAAGTTGCTTTTTGCAAGAAATGCCCAGTAGTGCATTGCACACTTGGCAAATGGATGCATTATGCTTCCACAAATGGGGAAGAACTACTTCCAGACTGAGGAATGATTTACTTAGAACTGGGTTCAGGAGATGGACACGTGTGATATAAGAGGAGGCAACTTAGAAACGCAAAGGGAGAGAAAAACAGAGATTGAAGATATTAGAAGTTGCTCAGCATGACCTAGGTTGAAGGACAAAGGAAATAGCAAGGAAAAAATGGCCCATGTCAGGAAAAAACGGGATGCTGATTCAAATGATGGGCCACAGGCATAATATTCCCAGGTTTCAGAAAGGAAAAGGAAGACAGGAACAGTCTACCTGTTCTGCAGGAAGAAAGAAAAAAGACTTAAATTTTAGATGGGTTGGCAAAATGCCAGGCACAGAAGGTATCTTCCAGTCCCTCCGTTTTGGATTAGAAATGTGAAGAGGCAAAAGCCTGGTTGCCCAACACAATTCCTCATTCACTGGTTGCTTAACAAATGCAGAAAAACATGGTTCCCTTCTCCTATATCATGGATGAGCAACCTTCTTGTGTCGGGTCCAACCTTCCTCCCCTGCTTGCTAGCCAGTTTCTCTAAACCAGCATTTCTCAATCTTAGCAACTTTAAAATGGGTGGACTTCAACTTCCAGAATTCCCCAGCCAGCAATGTTGAGAAACGTTGATCTAAACCAACAATGAGGCTCTCTGTGGTCAGACTGAAACCTATAGGAATTCACATCCTAGACTAATTTCCCAGGGATTCAGCCTGATGTTAAGAGTTAGGAATTGTGTAGAAGACACCTGGTCAACTCATCCAAGGTACTGAATAGGACACTTGCCTTTTTCTCTCTTCCTTGGAAAGCCCACCTAGGTGGTGAAGCTTTTTTTTTATCAAGTCCTGGCCCTGCTATGCCCCTCAATTGTAAATCTTCCCAATTCCATAATTGCTAAGTCTGTCCTTCGTTTTCTTTTCAGTAGCAGCTGATCATTTCTGTCTCTCATGTTTGTTGCTTTGGTTGACATAGCAAATTGGAAAATGAGTTGATTTAGTCCTTGATTCACCCAGGCTGGAGAGAGGTCCCATCCAACTGGCAGGTGATTATGTGCACTGTTTACATAATTCTCCTTATTCAGGCACAGATGTATTAATTATTATAAATAACAATTATTTGTTCATACTTGTGTCAGGAAGTAATGTACCTGTCAAGAAATGTATGGGTGTCCCTGAAGTAGGTATGAAAGGGCCATTAAGGCGGGGAAGGAAGGAATCTCCATGGGGTTTGGAGAAGAAATGACATAGTCCAGAAATGGAAGGAAATGTGAGAGAGAAACTCAAACCACGGTAACCCCATTTAGATTTTGTTTAGTGTAAGATGGGGCAGAAAGGAATTCAGATAGGCTTTCAAGATTCTGTTGTACAGTAAAGTGGCATTCCTGGAATCCCTGTGGAATTGTGGAATTCTTGACCTGGCCTACTTCAAAGGGATGACCCCAATCTGGAAAGTCTGTCCAAGTTTCTTTATGGAGAAGGGAAAACTACATTTCAGTCCTAAAGAGTCACAACACCTTAAACCAGGGTCCCTCAACCTCAGCAACTTTAAGATGGGTGGACTTCAACTCCCAGAATTCCCCAGCCAGCATGGCTGGCTGGGGAATTCTGGGAGTTGAAGTCCACCCATCTTAAAGTTGCTGAGGTTGAGGAACCCTGCTGTAGGCCACCGTGTACCACCTGGCAAGGTTGTTGCCAGTGAAGGACTGGCTCTCCCTGGGCAACGGGAGCAGGGGAAGCCGCTCATTTTCCCTTCCCTGAGACGCTGCCCAAGAGCCGCACACCCCCTTTTGCCATGGGGAGAATGGTGGACGTTCTTGCTGATGTTTTGAAGGGCCCTGAAGCCTTGGCTCTGCACTCAGGCCTTTGGTGAGGGCTACTGAAGTCCCCTTTTCTTTGTCATCTCTGCCATCTTAGCTGGGTGGTTTTCTTTTTAAATGTTTTTAACCATTTGTAAACCACCCAGAAAGAGAGCCAGTTTAGTGTTGTGGTTAAGGTGCCTGGCTAAAAACCAGGAGACCATGAGTCCTGGTCCTGCCTTAGGTACAAAGCCAGCTGGGTGGCCTTGGGCCAGTCCCTCTCTCTCAGCCCTAGGAAGGAGGCCATGGCAAACCACTTCTGAAAATCTTGCTCAAAAAAACTTCAGAGACTTCTCCAGGTAGTTGCCAGTAGTCAACCCTGACTCGAAGGTACAAAAAAATAAAAATAAAGAATCACCCAGAGTCACTGGGAGTCAGGCAGCATATATGTTCATTGTTATGACGTCAGAGCACAAAGAGAGGGCCATGATGTTCCACAGACTTTGATCTAGGACCGTCCTTGCAACTGCTATCGAGTCAACCCAGCCCTTCCTTTCTATCCCCACATACCTCCATGTTGAGCCTTGCTTCTCTTTTATTTTCTTCTTTAATATAACATTATTGAGGTTTATAGGATTGCTAATTGTACACCAATCTATGTATTTTTCAATATAGTAAATAACAGGTGTGGGATATAAACATTTCACATAATTAAATATTGGTAAGTATATATAAAAGTCTTAAGTTTACCTATTCATCCAGTGAATCTCTATTCTTATGCAATGTCCAAAATAATTTCTAAACTTTAATAAGGAATCGGCTTTCTTAGGCCGCCCGGCTTAAAAAAAAAACTTTATGATTACATTGATCATCAGTCAGATGAAATGCAAAATAAACTTTATTTTTTTTGCTGCCCAGAGTCCCCTATTGTGGGGGAGATGGGCGGGGCAGAAATCCGATCATCATCATCATCATCTAGTATAATTACTAAAGTATTTTATACTAAAGTATTTTATCCACACATTTCTCCACCATCACCACCTCTTGTTTACAGAAAGAACTGAGTAAAATGAACACTTTTTTCCTGGACTTGGTAATGCCCATCATCAGTCATATCACTGCCAAACAATGCCACAATTTATTGTCCTACAAAATAATGCATTTGGCAATTGTACTTTTACAGGAATAGAAAAAGAAATCAACATTTTTGGCTAAATATTCCCAATCTGTCTTCAATAGTTTATGACCTCTGCATTACCTAATTTTGGTGTACATAGTTGGTATCTACCCTGGGTTTCCTCTACTAAGTCTGATGGCAACTCTTTCTTAGCTCTAGATAAAAGAGTTCCCACACTAAATTGTGCCTGTTATTTCTCTGATCCCACTTTTCGATGAAAATCTGCTATTGAATATTGGATAGTAGTGGTGTTAATTCATATCTTGAAAAAACTCTTGTGCGGTTGTCTTGAGGTCTCTTTTACGGTCTCGGTCTCTCCAGCTCCCTGTTACAAGATGTAATGGTATAAGCAGTGCAGAATTTTTGAATTCTCCTACCATACATTGAGTTGTAACATCAGTCACAAGTTTGTCTGATACATCAAAGGGAAAAGATGTGTTACTCTGTTCCTGTGTATACAATAACACAAACAGAATAATGTGTCTGTTATTCAATATACCTGTGATAGACATTATAATAAAATATTGGCAACTGGAAGTCTTTCCCAAAATCTACCACCGTCAGCTCTTCAGAGTACACCAGGTCAAGGAGGAGACGCCGCAGGGATTCCAGGAATGCTATTTTATTGTTCAGTAACAGAACCTTGAAAGCTTGTCCCAGCTTTCTCTGCCCCATCTTATACCAAACAAAATCAAGGTAGAGTTATTTTGAGTTTCTCTCTCATGGTTTCCACTTTCTCAGGACCGAGTTGCTATTTCTCCTCTCTTGACGGTTCACTCATTCCTTCTCCAAAGTCATTTCTACATTCTTCTACAACCCCAGAGGCTGGCACCTTTTTGGAATTGAGAGCCATATTTGATGCTTGAGTTGCATGCTGAGACCACATTCCAAAATGTGGGCAAGGCCAGGGCAAAAAAGAAACTAACCAAGACCAAGCAAAACATTAACTTTGAACTAATGCGGATGAAATGGAGCTAATTAGGTAGAGCCAACAGGATTACTCCTTATTTATATATTACACTTCAACGTTAAATATGCAAGTGGTGCAAGGATACGCAGTCAAGGTTACGCGTGGTCCTTCACCTGAACTCACAGCCATCTAACTACCAACATTTCTAATGATGCACGGCCCACCATCTTCCCAGATTTGGTCTTTCAGTCAGGAAGTTCTTTATTATGTTTCTCCTAAATCCTTTTCTTGTTGTTGCACCCCATAGTTTAAATCCAATCCACTGGAATAAAATAAAACAACTGATAATTCTTCAAATATTTGAAGATGACATTCACCTCTTGCATGTACTTCTTTAGAAACAAATACTTGTCATCCTTGAAATAAAATTGTACCCTATGTTGTACCAGCTCAAAGCAAGACTAAGCAGCTACCTGAGCACAATATGCTAGGTTTGGTTATTTTTATCCTGGGGGGGGATTACTGTTTTCTGCAAATCCAACACAAATTAGTTTACAATTCAATATATTATGCAAACACAGGAAATAGGTTAATTCAGTAACCAGTGAAGCATTTTATGTGAATTCAACCATGAGTTCCACAGGGAAGGGGGCAAAGGAGCAAGAGGTGCCACGCACGTCAAGACATTGCATAAATAATGCAAATGATGTCTTTTGCATCATTTAAGTGATGATGTCATGACACACCATTGTGCTTTCTACCAGACACCTATGAATGCAGCTATCTTGCTATTTCTCATAAGTATCTGTCCCTGAAATCGCTGAAAATAAAACTCTCTCCTTGCCTAACTGAACTACAGACTTAAATGTCTAAGTTCAAGGAAAAGTCAGCATATTGTTCTGGTCTCTGCAATTATTCCTTTAGGGATTCTGTCATTATTCCTTGAAAATTCTCAGAGGCCGTTGTGATTCCAAATGGCAATAACTGAAAACAGCCACAGAAAAAATATGATACTTTTAATCACCAGTGCCCTGGTTTGTCAGGTATTTATCAAAAATTGCTTGAAGCATCCAACTTGGAAAATATTTTGGGTCCAAAAGAAAATCATTTTTTTCTCCAATTATGACTTCATTAAGCTTTTCGGTCTTCAAACTGATCAGTAATTGAAAGCTTTCTATACACATACACAAAATTGCTCCCTTGTTTCCTGCCACGTACCCTCAAGTCCCCCCGCCTTAGTGCAGATCCTCCCCATCCCGCTCTCGGCCGCAACTCTTGCTTCTTCTCACCCCCTCCGGCTTCTCTTGGGACAGTCGCAATGGAAAAAACTTCCGCGTGGCTATTTTCCCACTAACTTTAATGACACCTGTGGTTACCCAAGTGGCAGAAAGGGTGTCACTGTAACAACACTACTCTCACATTTGAAGGTGACATCATCGAAGTCTGGGCTCAACAATTCTAAGAAAACAATGAAGGCTGCTGTTTGATCTGGCTCGCGCACTGCACAACGGCAGTTTATCATGGTTCACTGAATAACCCATAATGAGTCTTACTCCCACACTACATTTAAACTAAGATCCAAAAAAGCATATTGGGCCAGAGTTATTTGCAGGACTAGCTACTTCAACACAGACCGCCCTGCATTTTAGGTCATCTGTGGGTCGCCTTCAGCAGCAACAATTAATGCTACTTTTTCTGTGGAAGCATCTATAATATGGGATAATCTACCACCAGAAGTTATGGCATACCTTTCTTGTTATTTGAGGAGATTAAAAATATAACTTTTTACGCATGTCTTTTAAGTGTTTATTATTAATTAATGTACTTAATTTATATGCCACCTATTCCCAAAGGGTCTGAGCAGCTAACAATCAACAATATTGGAAAAAGAACATCGCCAAATAAATACCCCCCCCCAAAAAAATTTTTTTAAATCCCAGCATCTTAAGGGATAAAGGAAAACAATCAGATGCTTAAGCCATAAGGGATCCCAACCTTCCTAACAGTCTTGTGAATCTCTTTGTGCCATCTGGTGGTCGTGCAGATGCTTGCAGCCCAGATTGGAGGGTCCTGATCAACAGCAGCTGATGTACAAACAAATAGGATGAATTAGCTGAAAGGATGTGCAAAACATTCCATGTGCAAACCGACCTGTGTGGGTTTTGGGTGCTCTGGGCCTGAACCCCGTGGTTGGGGTCTCTGGGTCCATGCAGGTTTTGCTCAGATATTAAGTGGCAGAGGCTCGGGGCGAGTGGCAGAGGATGGTGACGGTGGACACGCAGAGGCAGAGAGGCTTCCTTGGGGCCGGTGTGTGGACAGCAGTGGGGCAGCCCTGGGTGGGGCAGGCGGGGAAAGTGCTGGGAGGGGGCAGCCAGGGCGCCACCCGTGCGGTGGGAGCAGAAACAGGGGTGACTCGGATTTTGTGGGGGCTAAATCCCAGAGCACCTGGGCCGTGGTCCTGCTGATGCCAAGGCAGCCTAGCATGCTTCTGCGGAACTAGAAACGGATGGCTGATTCCCAGTTGGGAGCGAAACCGGTTTCCCAGCCCAGAATCGGGCTCTGGGTTGACCCTTCTTTCACGCGGAGCGCTGCTCTTCGGTAGGGCCGGGGCTCGGAGGCCGTTCGCACACCTCGCCCGCCAAGCCCGACGTGTCCAGGCGCAGCCCAGGCCGGGGCCGCCTTCCTCCCCTCCGCCTCGCGCGCGCTCTTCGTGCTCCCCAGCCCGGGCTTAGCCACCACTGAGGAAATAAACCGCACGCTGCCCGAGGTTTGCGGAGCACGGAGAGCCGCGAGCTCGGGGCCCAAACCCGGGGCACCGGCTTCCCCAGCGCCGGGAGCCCAGAGCAAACAAACGGGGCCGCGGCCGAGCAACGCGAGGCGGGAGGGCGGGGGTCGAGGAGCCCCTCAGCCCCTGAGCGACAGCGCCGCCTAGCGCCCAAGCGGGCGACGGCACCGCGGACGGCGCGACTTCGGGTCAGGCTCCGGGCCGAAAAGCCCCTTGGAAAAGCGTGGCTGAGTCGCCGCAGCTTCTCCCTCGCCCTCCCCCGCCGCCCACCCGCCGGGCGCTGGCGCTCTGTCGGCAGCTCCAGCCGAGCAGCTGCTGCAGAGATACGGTGTCCCGGGGCGCGCGAGAGCCAGGAAGCACCTGTTCCCGGGCGAAGAAAGGTGGTGGGAAAGGCCAGCGCCGCCCCCGCCGCCGCCTGGGAAAGAGGCTTCGCGCGGACCGCTCGCCCCGAGCACGCAGCGACGCGAAGCGAAGCACCCGACGGGCTGCGGGGACGGCGCTTCCTCGCCGACCTCCTCGGCCCTGCGGGACCCCGGCCGCCCCGAGACGGGTCCCAAAGCTGGGCCGTCCGGGCCCGCCCCCCCGGCCCGCCCCGCCTTTGACTCCGAGCTGGCGGGGGCGGTGGGGAGCGGAGTCCGCTGCACCTGAGGCGGCGGCGGGGAGCGGGCAGCAGCCCTTCGCTGCGGCCGCGAACGGGGCGCGGAGCAGCCCTCGCCCGCCCCCGGGCCCGGGCCGGAACGGCGGCTCTCCCGCGGGCGCCGCTGCCCTTCGGCCGCGGGGAAGCCTGGGCGGGAGGAGGGGCGGGGGCTGGCGCCCCAATCGCCCCCGCGCTCCTGCCCTCGGCCCAGGCCGGCCGCCGCGGCGCTTCCCCGGCCCCGCTGGAACCGCGCCGGGCCCCTCTCTCCGCGCCGGCCGGCCGGGCCGGGGCGCGGCCCTCCGCTCCCCCCGCGCAAGAGCCGCAGGGATCGCGGCGGCGGTGCCGGCCAAGGGCGGGGGTTCCGCGAGGTGGGGCTTGCATTTAAATCGCCGCGACGGCGAGGGAGGGAAGGGGACGCCGCGTATATAAGGGCCCCTCCGGCTGGGCGCGTCGGACAGAGCGAGCGCGATGCCAGGCGCGCCGAGGGGGCCCCGCCGGCGGCCAGCCGGAGGAGAGCCGGCGCAGGCCGCCTGAGCGCTTCCCCCCGCCGCCGCCTCGCCGGCCGGGGCCATGGCCGAGGTGGGCGGCTTCCTCGGCTCCCTGGATTTGCACGGGATCTCGTCGTCGCTTGGGAACGCGCCTTTGGCCGACTCGCCGGGCTTCCTCACCGAGCGGCTGGGCCAGATCGAGGGGCGGCTGCAGCGGGGCTCGCCCACCGACTTCGCCCACCTCAAGGGCATCCTCCGCCGGAGGCAGCTCTACTGCCGGATGGGGTTCCACCTGGAGATCTTCCCTAACGGCACCGTGCGCGGCACCCGGCAGGATCACAGCCGCTTCGGTAAGCCGGGGGGCCCGATCCACGGGGGCACGGGGGACGCCGCGCTCGCTCGGGCCGCCCGTCTTCCACGGGCGGGGGCTTCTGGACGGGGCACAGGCTGGCGGGACCCGGCCCGAGGGAGGCTCGCCTTGCCCGCCGCGGGAGCGGCGCCCCCGGGCTCCCCCCTTTGCAGCTTCTGCGCTCCTTCGCCTTGCAAGCCACGAGGTCACTTTTCCCTTTTTCCGCCGCCGCCAAACTGAACCCCACGACCCTGCTTGGAGCCGCTCCCCTCCGCCCGCCTTCCCGGGGGGACCCCTTCCCGCCCCCGCCCCCGCCCCCCCCCCCCGCGGGCAGGTGTCCCGGCCCGGCGCGCCTCCCCGCGAGCTCTCGGAGCGGTTCCAAGCGCCGCGCGCCCCGCTGGACCCCGAGCGCTGATTGGCCACAGATCTCGCCCGGCCCGGCGTGGATATAATTAGACCGCGGCGGGCAGCGCGGCTTCCCCGGCCGGGCCCGCGCTCGGACTCCCCGTTCCCGAGCCTTCCGCCGCCAGGGCCCGGGTGCAGGTGCAGCAAGAGGCGCCCTCCCTTCTCGGAGGAAGAACCGCCGGGGGGGTCCTTCGCCCTCCCGCCCCGTCGGAAAGCTCGCAGTGCTGGGAGAAGCAGGTGCTTTGGAAACGGACGGGGCACAGCTTTGGCGCAGCGCTGCCCCCTCCCCTGATCTAACCCGGGGGGAGTTGTGAAGTTTGAAGCCTCCGGCGAAAGGGGGAGGGGAGGGGAGGGGAGGGGAGGGGGCCAAGGCGTGGCTAACTCTCTGGGCTGGCGTTGCCTCGCTTGCGAGCGCGTCCTCGGCGGGCTGTGACGGTCCCGCTTTTAGTGCGAGGAGGCTGCGGGAAGGGAGACGGCTCTGGAAGCGCCCCTCGGGTTTGGCTGGAATGGCCCACCAGGTCTCAGCCCCGTATTCCGATCGGGGTCCGCCAGCCCGTCTCCCGGCCGTGCGTTTTCTGCCTGTCAGGCTTGGTCTGCCTTCGTGGCTCGCAGCCCGCCCTCTGGTAGAACAGCAGGAGTCGGGATGGTTTAAAAGGAAGGGGCCCCACTGGAGAGCTGGCCCCGGAGTTGGCTCTCCCCAGAGTAAGTTGTTGAACAGAGGTTGCCCCCTTGTTAAGCAGACGTCTGCTTTGCTTGTGGTCTTGATTTCGCTTTAAATGTTGCTGTCCCCCTGTGGAGTTTCAGAACAGGAGACACAAACAATGGTACAATTTAAAAAATAAAAAAGCCGTGACTAAAAACAAGGCTCATGATAGCCACCTGTTTATTCACAATCGTTTCAGTTCAGCAAGACTGACTCTTAACCGAGGTATCAGCAGAAGGCCGGAACAAACTCAGGGGCCAATTTCCTTGTCCTTGTTCCTGGGGGGCGGGAGGGGGGTACTCTCTGCCTTAGAAGGTTTCCCCTGAAGAAAGGAGTGTGTGAAAGAGGTGCTGGTGATCCCAGCAGCTGCGCATGTAAAACACATGCAGGTTTTAAACAAGCTTTTAGAGTTGAGTCTAAGCACAGAGGAAAACCGTTCTTTCTGCAGCCGTAAGCAAACCTCGCTAGTGCTGGCGGGGAAGAAAAGGGTTCTGCCTCCCCAAACAATTAGTTTGGGCCGGTATCCAGGCTCCTGTCCAGAACGAAGGCACTTTTGCCCTTCCCTTTCGTTAAAGGCAGCAGTGCGCATTTTCTTTAGACAGGCAGAGTAAAGATGAGCCGTTAACTGAATGCCTCGTCCAATAAATTTTCGCATTCCATAAGTATTTCAGCTGCTGGTATCGAGCTAGGTAAATGAGAACCGGCTTCTGATTTTAAATATTATGAATTCCTGCTTCCCCCAAAGACAGTGTAAAATAAATAGTGATTTGTTGTAATCGGAGGAAGAGCCGGGGGATTCGGTTAGGATCCGCGGGGGCGGATTACGTTGGCTGGAGCTCAAGGCAGAAGGAACTGAAGGCCTCTGAGAGCTGGCAGGATACGCAGTCTGCTTTCCCACAGCCTGAGTAGTTAAAACTCCGTAGTGTTGATTGCAAGAAGACCCCAGGTGTGTGTTCTGGGTCCTCCTGTAGGCGGAGCAGAGGAGGCAGGTCACAAGAAGTATCTTCAGAGATCTGTCTTGCAGTAGATCTTAATTATACCTAGCATTAAGCATGAGCTTGGATTGAACAGTGCTGTTTGCAAAGAACAGAGACCCACAGCATGACTAGGACTTTGAGAGAATGTTATGGGCACACTCACAAAATGGCAGCCTTGGTAGATGTGGCCATTCAAAAGCACACATTTGCCAGAAGACAAGTGAAGCGTTGGGCTCTATCCCCTTTTATTTTCCAAGAAAACCTTTAGGGTCCATGTTGGGGATGAGGTGAATTATTAGAAATACAATAAGGCCTGAGCCAGATGTTTTACACCGTGGTAACTTCCCCTTGAGCCCAACTTCAAGGAGCCTTCATATTTTGATATAATAGTAGACAAAACAATTCAAAGAAAATTGGCTAAATCTTTGCCATCTGTCTTGCCTGGCCTGGATCTAGCCATCTGTTAAAAAAGGAACTAGGTTGGATGTTAACACAGACAATGTACGGCCTGCTTCTCCAAGAGGGAAGGGTACCTTCAGCCAGGAAAGTGGGCTCAGAGAAGTTGAGCCTGGTTTTTAGGCTTGGTTGCAGGAGAGTTATGGGTTCAGATTCTGCTTGGAGCAGGACAGACGGTGCTTATAACTAAGTGGTAGAAGAAGTAACCTGCAGGAAGATTCTTGCAGTGAGTTGCTGATCAGATTAGCAGTACAGAGTTGGATGGGCTGAGTCTGTTCAAGGACAGGCCCTATTTTGGTGACTCCACTTTATTGATTAGATCGTTTCTCCGTTTGCTGAGGTCAGATTAGTCCCTGCAGAGGCATTGCAGGGTAGCCATCTCTGCAACTGCCCTCGATTGAAGGATCAAGGATCATCATGTTGGACAAAGATTGGAAAACACCTCCTGCCATCTGGGTTTCTTATGTCAGTGAGCCCTGGAAGTTAAAAGAGCCAATCTGGGCTTTCTGTGCATAAGAAGAAGGTATGCCAACCCATAATTGATGAGAGAGAGAAGAGAGGAGAAAGAGGGAGAGTGCATAGAAGCCATCTTACAGACTGGCTCTACGTATAGCTGCTGTATGTGACTTTGATATGTCTCTCAAGGGGCCATTTATCATAGAGGATTTGGTACACAGGCTCACTTGGCCTGGACACTGCTGGTCAGGCCCATTGGCCCTCACATCAGTGCTCCAACACTTCAAGTGGAAACATAGACTGTAAGGATTGGAAGGAACATTGGACATCAAGCCTACTAATGCAGGAATCCAATAAAGCAGAGTCTACCAGCTTTACATTAGGAAAAATTCTTCCTGCTGTCATTGAAATCTACTTCCTTGCAATTTAACCCCCGTTTCTTGTTTCATCTCCCCTTTCTTCTGCATGGTAGCTGTTCAGGTACTTGTGGAAAGCTATCGTTGTCTCCCCAGAGTCTTCTCTTCTCCAGGCTGAGTATACCCCACCTCTCCAACTGTTCCTCTTCAATTTTTTTCCTTCCAGGCCCCATATGATCTTGGTTACTCTCCTCTGACATGCTCCAATTTGTTAACAATCTTCCTTGCAACATCCAGAACTGTGTGCAGTGCACTAGATGTGACCTGACCAATGTATAACTTCCTCTCTGTTGGAGGGAAAATGGTGGCCAAGCTGTCTTAAGGAGAAGTTTTTCTGCCGTGAATGGTTTTCTTGAAACATCCCAGGGAGGCATCTGAATATAGTTGGGAAACCATAGCTTCAGGACAAGGGAAGGTTGAGGGAAAAAATGGGTCTTATAGAATGCCTTCTTAATGGTATGGTCCAAATTGGGGAAGTCTCCACCAACCCAAGCCCAATTCTTAATCCATTCTCCCAGCAGTTGGAAGCTCAGCAGTATGGAGTTCAGGGGAACATAGTCTTCCCAGGTTATGTTCTGTGAGACCCCAACTGTGTAGATGACAATGCTGCCAGCCATGAACTGATTTAGCACGGGTTGCAACTGTTGGACAAGAGGCTTGACAGTCTTCACACTTTCAGCCAGCATCATTCCAAGGTGTTCATTGCCCAGAACGAGCCCCTCAAACTGTGCCATTACTCTGACCTTGTCAGCAAGCCAACATTATGCAGCTGATTGGCATCCAGGTGCAAGTTGGCTATTTTAGAATGCCCACTCCAGAACAGCTTGGGAAAAAAATATATTCGTGATTATCCTATTGCAGTGGTCTTCTAACTTGAGCTATCCAAAGGGACCCTTCTCAGTGTGAAAAATCAGTGGGGAACCCATGAATAAATACATTTCACATAATGCATTTTATTTGAACAAAATGTTACAATTAATATTCCAATAATAAATTTCATGCCATGGAAACAGAAACGGTCGTGTTGAACCCCTGGATGATTCTCGGGGAACCCTGGGGTTCTGGGGACCCCTTTGAATACCGCGATCCTGAAGGAGGTCTTTGTGGGATGTGCTGTAGACCCCATCTGCAGGTGATCAAGTGATTACACACTGAATGCGTTGCCTGCACAGGTGGGAGCGTTTCCTTGGGAGGCAGGTAGTGCTGCTGCTGTGAAAATTGGCAAATGAGGAATAGAGGGAAATGCCTCATAATCCAACCCAGTTATTCTCACCTCGCCTCCGTGTAGTCAGATCAGTGACGGCCGTAGCTCTCCGGGGATTCAGGTGGTGTTTTTTCCAGCCTCTCCAAGGCGGGTAGCCATTGACCTTGACTTCTTTGGCCAAGCAACCATTTCCAGGGCCACTAAGCCAAACTATTATGGCCTGCCCCAGCTGTTGCAATGGGGAGGGGGGCACATAAGAAGTACTTAGCATAAGTAGAGACATTGCAACCGTAAGTCACCATATTCGAGAGGAGCTAGAGGAAATGGGCATCGCTGCCCTCTTGATTTCATTGTGCCCAGCCATTTCAGAGGGGGAAGACTTTTTAAAACCGCCCCCCGCAAACCTGGTATTCTGCTAAAGCCGTTTACCCCCTTGTTCTTCTGCGTGTTTCAAAGAGGCTGCTGCTGCTGCTGCTGCTGCTGCTGCTGCTGCTGCTGCTGCTGCTGCTGCTGCTGCTGCTGAACACCGGCTGTTTTGCGCAATCGTGTTTTTGAAACTGAAGGCCGGGCAGGTTGGTTGTGTTCAAGAAACAGGGACAAGCTGTCCCCCAAATCTGTTGCTGGACAGAGTTCCCAAAATAGAAGTGACTGGCAGCTCCTTGCGGTGGGCATTTGCTGCTCGGACCGAAGACGGAAGGAGAAGGTAGAAGCAGGGGTGAAAATGCTCTCTCGTTGCTGCTTGCTTCTGGCCACGCTCGTGGGTTGCAGCAGAACTGGCCCTCCTGGAGGGGGGAGGGGAGGGGAGGCTGCAAACCCAAGTGAAAATCCAGAAGGCCGTTCCTGGTGGTCTGTGGGCAAGTCCCCTGGGGGGGCTTCAGCCAGCGGTGGTGGCAGCAGAACCAGGGCAGCCGGTCCCTGATGGTTCGTAGCGCTCCTGTGTCACGTCAGTTGTGCCAGGGCTCCATGCGGCGATCCTGCCGGGCGGGCGGGCCAGGGCTATGATTCCATCCTGTGAGATGAGGGCTGAAGCTGAGGTCACCTGGAGAGTTGACAGCAGAAATGAGCTTTGAGCGAGGGGCTTTTGCCAAGACAAGCTCTTTTGTGACTCAGCACGGAGAATAAAATCCGGGCCTGAAACTCCCCGCGCGCCATCCAACTTGAAGGCCGCCTGGCAGGCCTTCAAAGGCAGCTTGTGATAGAAAGGGCTGGGGGGGCGGGCGGGGGCCTGTGAAGCACAAGGCGGCTTTTGGCAGAAGCAAATTCCTGGGAACGTGTTTGGTGGAGTGGTGAAGGGTGCGTGTGTGTGAGTGCGTACATGTTGCTCGTGCTGTGTTGTGCTTCCCATCCGTGTGCAGAAAGGGGGTTGGGCCAAGGGTGGTCTCGATTCCCCAAAGACCTGGAAAGGAGACACCCCCCCCTTTGTCTGAGCCTTGTGCTTGGGATTTCTGAGATTGCCAGAGTCCTGACCCACGGTGGTGGGGCGGGGCGGGGCTGTGGGGCCGTGTGTGAGAGTTCCTCTTTTTTTGTCCTGCAGCCCCCCTGCTGCTGGGGAAGACCCCCTCCGGGGTTGACATGCAGCCCCTGTGCACCTGTTTCCAAACAGCTGTTGGGCGGGGGGGTTGAAAGTTTAGATCTGCAGATCTGAGTACAACATCCAGCTTGTTCAGAAGCCGCCCCCCCCCCCGGGCCTGTATGAGGAGAGACAGGTGCAGGCGGCCAAAGTCATCTCGAACCAATTGTCTTAGTGCCAGGACAACGGCTGGCAGGCCGTGGGGGAGGCGGGCGGGTGGGCGCGCACCCCAGGCTCCAGGAATTCCGGAGCGCGATCTGGAGCCTCGGAGGGAAGTGGAGCGGGTGCCTCCTGCTGCAGGGAAGAGGGCGAGGAGTGCTGGAAAACAACCCCCCTCTGGCCACCGAAGCAGCGAGAAAGTGGATTCTTGATCCTCTCCCAACAGCCACACCCAGAGCTGGAAAAGCAAGTGAGCAAAAGCTTGGAAAGTCACCTAGGCTGGCTTTGCTTCGGGGGCTGGGTGTTGCAAACCCCCGGGGGTCAGCTTTCCCTCCGGTGTCTGCAGAGCGTGGTCAAAAAAGTCAAGATGGCGGCCCCGACGATGCTGTCGAAGCTCTGCCTGGTTTTGATGTCCAACCGGGTGGTGCTTCGGTCACGCCCTCACAGCCACCACCTTGACTTTTTTGACCACACCCTGCGGACACTTCGGGTTTTCTTTGATCTGAAGCTTGCTCTCGGTCTGAGGTTATCCCATTGAGATCTGGACCCTCAATCATCGAGGTTAGTGATTAATGAGGCCGCTTCGGATTTCTCTTTGGGTTTGTTTTAGAAGCTTTAGAACCTGCCCAAAAGACTCGGAGCAGATTAGAATACATAAAGACGTTATGGGAAACGATAACAATACTCAATCAACCTCTTACCCACTTACGCTTAGCAAAGGCTGAAGGTTTGGTAAAATTGACTGCGTAACTTATTATCGTATAAGTAAAAAATAAAGTTTCCTTTGGAATGAACTCAGTTCCGTCAGTTTCATGGATGCAGCCATGTCGTTTTCCTTGCAACTCCATGGAAAGAGTTTGCTGCTGTTGTCTTCCAGGAATTCCCGGTCCCTGCATTTCCTAGTGGTCTCCTACCCAAGTACTAATCAGGTCTGACAAGAGTGGCTAAGTGCTGCCACTTAACTATTGTGCTTTTTTTTATATATTATAAAAAATAATAATTTAAGTACAGTGGTACCTCGGGTTATGAACGCCTCTACTAACGAACATTTCGGGTTACGACCAGCTTCAGCAGGAAAAATTTACCTCGGGTTACAAATTCGCCTCGACTTACGAACTGGATCCGCGGCCATTTTCCCTGCTGCCACGTGGTCGCGGCTTCCTGTGGGCGAGGTCACGGTAGCAAGGAGACGTTCGGTGAGGCTTGTGGTGTGTTTTGTGGTGTTTTGCGAAGGTTTTTGGTGTGCGTGTTAGCATGGCTCCAAAGAAAATGCAGAGCAGGCTTGGCAGGAGTAAGGCTCTGAAGAGAAAATTGCCTCGGGTTGCGACCAAATTCGGGTGGAGGGTGGAACGGATTAACCGGATTTACATTGAACCCTATGGGGAAATTTGCCTTGGGTTGCGACCAAATTCGGAGGGCGGAATGGATTAACCAGATTTACATTGAACCTTATGGGAAACTTTACCTCGACTTGAGACCAACTCAAGTTGCAACCAGAGTCACGGAACGGATTAAGTTCGTATCCCGAGGTACCACTGTATTATAATAAGACTACTTTAAAGAATAAAAATATATCTCATATGCTTATATTTATGTTTTTTAAAAAACTGTGCCTGGGGGAGATATTTTAGAAGAAACATTTTGCCTTCGCTTTTGCACAGGAGATGTCTCCTAAGCCATAAACATTTCTGGCTTTTACCTCTCCAGCTGGGGAATTCTGGGAGTTGAAGTCCACACACCTTCAAGTTGCCAAGGCTGAGAAGCACTGGTTTTAACAATATCAACTGGAAAACTTCCTTTCAACCTTCAAATAACGTAGGCAGAAGGAAAGTGTTCAAGTTACTCCTTGAAGTACTTAAATTTTATTTTAATTATGGGGCCATGCCATCCCGAGAACGTCCTTGCAGACACAAGATGTGTTGGATTATTCTATGATCTGCAAATAGAGGTCCATCTGGCCCCTCTAGATGTGCTGGGACTACAACTCCTAGAATTCCCAGCCAGCCTGGGAGGTGCCAACCTGGGACCAGCAAAGCTCCTCATTTCCCAAAGTTCTTTTTGGCCTTCAAGGCTGAAACAGTGTTCAGCTCTACTTTCTAGCGTGCCTATTAACACAAAAGCGTTGGGCTTTGATGCTTGTTGAAGGACAGAACATCCCTCCACGAAGCAAGGCACCAGCTCATGTGTCAAAGTTGTTCTGCGACAAACAGTAAGGTGATGGCAATCATGGTTTAAAGGCAGAAAAGTGCTTTGGAGTGAGGTTATACAGGTAGTCTTCAACTTATGACCACAGTAGGGACCGGAAAATTCGTTAAGTGGTGTGGTTGTTAAGCGAGGCATCATGTGACTGCAACTGATTTCATGACATTTTTTGTGCTGGTCATTAAGCAAATCCAGCTTCCCCATTAACTTTGCTTGTTAGAAGCCCCCTGGGAAGGTCACAAATGGCAATAATGTGACCCCAGGATGCTGCAACCATCGTAAATACATGCTGGTTGCCAAGCACCTAAATTTTAATTATGTGACCGTGGGGACCCTGCAATGGTTGTAAGTGCGAGGACTGGTTGTAAGTCATTTTTCAGCACCATCGTAACCTTGAATGGTCATTAAATGAATGGTCATAAGTTGAGGACTACCTGGATAGGGGGTAGTCTGGCAGGGGGTTGGACTAGATGATTTACAAGGTCCCTTCCAGCCCTTATATTCTATGATTCTCTTATCTACCAGGGCTACATTTAGCCCTGATATGCCCTTGTTTAGGGGGACGCGGTGGCGCAGCAGCTTAATGACGCTGAAAGTTGCCGGCCAGAAATGGCTGACGCTTCAGCGGTTCGAGTCCAGCCTTCTCATTAAACAGGGTGAGCTCCTGTTTCCTCCCCAGTTCCTGTCAACCCAACAGTTCGAAAACTTACGTGAGTAGATAAATGGGGACTCTCACTCCAGTGGGAGGAAAAATGCTGGCGGCACCTTGCAAAAAGGAGTCGGGAGCAGTTGCTGGTAAGTGTGAAAAACCGCGCGCGCCCGAAAAGGGCACGAAGCAACGGAAAACCCCGCCTCCTGCGCTCGCCAGCTGGGCTCTGCTCTAGGAAGGAGGCTCTGGCAAACCACTTCCGAAAAACACTTGCCTTGAAAACTGCAAGGACTCATCCAAGCAGTCACTGCAGGGTCAGCAATGACTGAGCGCAGACCAAAAAAAAAAAATGCCCTTGTTTGCCCAAGGATTCTTGTGACTGTGCCTCATTATATATATATCCTGAAGAAGCATTATCCCTGTTAAACTCAAAAGTAGCTCCTTCCGAGTAGCTCTTAAAAATGTAATGATGTAATCTAATGAGGATAGATATTCTCATGAAAGGCTGGACATCCTAGAAGCTCTAGAAATAAACGGGCGCTCCTTCATTTTACAGTGTGAATAATTATCTCCCTTGCCAATTTTTCTGGAGTTTGTACCCCATGAGCTGCCATTGATACACACAGTCAGTCAGGTGCTCTTCTTTACTGGCACTTGACATGATGGTACACTAATTACTTAATTCAAACTGTAGTAATTTCATTCTTAACGGTTTGAGATTCTGAGTTGAGATTCTCTGCTGTTTGTAAGGTCAGAGCTTTTCCAGTGGTCTCTAAGAGCAGGATTGGAAGAACAGGGCTAGTAGTAGTGAAGCATGGGTATTTCCTCCAGTGGAGACATTCAAGAACTCATCTTTGTGCATCCCTGCTAAAAATAGGTATGGGTAGAACTCTCCATGTTTATCTGAATGCTCTGAGTCATTGCAATTCCTGGCATTTATCCAGGTCCAAGAAAACCCTATCAGGTATAGGTAAGAGAAGGAGAGGAAGAGAAAACTCACTGACTCTGTGCAATATGCTTGTTGGTGATGGGGAAAGTAGAGTGTCAGGACTGGATTTGCTTCTTCTCATCACAATCTGTTTACATTGTCTCATAGGGGCCATATATATAAAATATATACTGTATGTACTTGCAGATAAGCTGAGAATTTGAGGTGCCAATATGCACCCCGAAAATTGCATTTGGCTTATCCATGGATGGGCTTATCACGAGTATATAGGCAATACTTTTTAAAAGTACCTTATATCTTGTACATACTCACATATAAGGCCATCCACGGATAAGCCAACCCTCAATTGTTTAACCAAAATACCAGGAAAAATGTGGGTTGGCTTATCCACGGGTGGCACCTTTTTCATTTTGAATAAAAATTCAAGGGTCGGCTTATCCACGGATGGGCTTATATGTGAGTGTATACAGTAGCCTGTCTCTGTGCCTAGTTTCACGTCTTCCGATGCACAGCCTTTTCCTGAATTTTACTGCATGGTCACGCTAGTGCACGGCAAGCATAGTGCAAATGGGAAAAGATCATTTCTTGGATATCAACAGATTGAATGGTTGAAAAAACAATAATTGAAATTTGCCTAGCCAACCCTTGCAAAGCCCGATCAGGGGGTGTGCTCAGGCCAGGCCAGCATGCACCGGGATGCGCTGGTGGTTCCTCCAGCTGTGCCGAACTGCAGTTCCCCATAGGCTCAGTCTGCATACCCAGGAGCACCCTTAATTGTTTCCTGACATGTTTGAGAGAGCTGCTGCTACAATTCCCGGCACAAGTGAAGGTGCTTGGTTGGGAAAAGCCATTGTAACTGTTCCTAATTCCTAATTCTTACAGTCAGTCAGAAGCACCCCTAATTCTCACAGTCTAATTCCTAATTCCTTCTCCCTTAATTCCTACAGTCTAAGAACTAATTCCTACAGTTGGTCAGAGGCACCCCTCCCACTGAGGTCCCGTAGCCCTTTCAGGGTCATTCCCCCCCTTTGCTGATGAGACCCCTTGCTTGGTGTGCTCCCCTACCTGGGGTGATTGTGCATGACTTGCAACACCCTCTCTGTGCTGATGGTTTTGGATCCCTCCGTGATGCTCAGTTTGCCGCCGCCTTTCTTTTCCTGTGAAAGGTTTTCCACATGAAAGGATTGAGACCATGCCCTTGGGGAGTGAATAGGGCTGGATCTGTAAGATCTCCAAAGTGATACGGTTCGGAAAGCTTGTTGCTCAAGAAGAGTGAAGTTTTTTCCTTTTTTTTTTTTCTTCATTCTTCAAGTAACTTTCTGTTTTTTTCTGTTTTTTAAAAGGAATTTTGGAGTTTATAAGTTTGGCTGTAGGGCTGGTTAGCATCCGCGGAGTGGATTCTGGGCTTTACCTGGGAATGAATGAGAGAGGCGAACTGTATGGATCGGTAAGTGTGAGTCCTACAGCTTAAGGAGATTTTATGAGAAAGGCGTTATCAGAACTTGATGTTACCCAGAATGATCTCTCTTAAATGACCTTGATCTGCCAGACATTTGGATGGCTATCTGGACTCTGAGTGACAGGACAGTTTGTGTGTTTATGGCACAAGTTGCAGGCATTTCTCTTGAGAAGGAGAAAGGGAAATGTATGGCAAAAAAACAGGATTAAAATTCCAGAAGAGAATTCCAGACTAAATTGCACAGGTCCAGAGCCATTATGGAGATGACGCAACTCCTTTCTGCCCTGACCTTGTATGAAAGACAGAAGGACGTTTGAGCCATGTCCTTGCATGAAAGTTCTGTGGGGACAAGGGTGTTCATTGAGGAAGCTTCCTAGTCTAAGAAGGACCTCCCACAAGGACCAGGGACCTTTGGTGGCACATTGGGAACTCCTGAGAGCATGTGTGTCATCTCCAACATACCTCCAGCAAAAATCTTATTCAGACATACATCTGAATTTCAGAGGGACACTGAATGTGGACCTGCTTAGAACAGATTCACTGAATTCAGTGGGACTTAAATTGGCTGTAAATGACTTAAATCCAAGTGAATTGGAATTCATTCATTCATTCATTCATTCATTCATTCATTCATTCATTCATTCATTCATTCAATTTCTATGGCCACCCATCTCAAACAAGTGACTCTGGGCTGCAAACAATCATAAAATCAATTAAAACCAAATACAAACGTGTGTGTGTGTATGCCCTTAACACACTCAGGGCCCCAGGCCCAGGCACACAACCAGGTCTTCAAGGCCTTATGAAAGGCCAGCGGGGTTGGGGACATCCTAATCTCTGGAGGAGAACGTTCCAGAGGGCAGGCGCCACAGCAGAGAAGGCACACCTCTTAGTCCCCACCAGCCGACATTCCTTAGTTGACAGGACCCTGAGCATGCCCATCCTGCCAGACCGAACTAGACAGGTAGAAACAACTGGGAGAAGATGATTCCTCAGTAACCCTGTCCCAAGCCATGAAGGGCTTTAAAGGTGACAACCAGCAACTTGAATTGTACCTGGAAACACACAGGCAATTTATTGAGAATTATTGCTGTATTTACAAGTCTTAACATAGTAAAACACGGAATAGTCATCAGGCACAGAGATACATGTGTTCACATAATACAGACGATACTGCAAATTGTGTTAAATGTCTGTCTGAAGTTACAACACCAGTATATTCACAAATAGTATAAGGCTAGTCGTGAAACTAATATTAACCAAAAGTCCAAAAGTTCTAATAAGAGAAACTCTCTTTAAGTAGCATTATTCCTCCTCTTAAAAACCCAGTCACCACCATAAATCAGTTCCTTTTTTTGTTTTGCTTTGGAGGGGTTAGAGGAACCAGCATTGCCCTGTAATCCCACCCACTACAAAAATTCCCCACTCTGAAAAAGCAGCCTGAAAGTGAGCCCACCCATTCCAGTGACATCACAGCATTAGTGGCCACCATCCCCCCACACACCCCCAGGGAGCAGAAAGGGTCATGTGGCTTCAAGAGCAAGGGAGGTTGCCCATGTCTGTTAACAACCCAAAGTCTGGTGACTTGTCCGTTTTTAGCCCTTTGAATAGGAGCAGCTTGCCAAGACCTCGAGCAGGCATCTCCCACACCTCCCTCATGCTCCTCCTAGATTACCTTTTTTGCAGGAGAGGTTAACAGGGTGCCAAGCTGGAGTCGGTGTCTGGGGAGGCTGATCCTCAGCCCTCTCCTCACCACAGACTTGCCACCTAAGCTGCTGTTCCTCCTGGTTGTCACAAGTGGCCCCATTGAAGTGGCTTCTCCAGATGAGGTTTTCTGCTGGTCTATCCAGGTCTCTTCCATGGAAGTTAAGTAACATGAGATATATTTCCCTGACGGAGGGGCTGTCCACGCTCCCATTTTTGTTGGTGCTGTGTGGTCCCAGGAATATCGCCCCTGATCTGGCCAAGAGGGGCGTTACTGAACAGCTAATTCCAAGGTTCCCTCTGGAGCTTCCATCTACTTTGGGCCCAGGGATAGCAATACCTTGGAGGGGTGGAATTTGACCCCTGCCCATTCAGCAGAGACCATGCCTGCTCTGGAAGGCCCAGGTGGGGTACTGGGGTCTGCCTGTTGGCTTTGAGTTGCCAACCCCTTCCTCTGCCCTGAGTTCCCATGCTTTAGTGGGACCCTGAACTGGCAAATGGTGGAGAATTCAAGGGCAGAATCAGGAAGTGAGGTTTATGTTTAACCTGACCTTAAGAAACTTCTAGCACCAACTTTGCATTCAAAGATCGCAACGACCACCTGCTGGGCTTCCGTGTTGGTATCATGAGATTCTGAAGGCAAATGATGTTGCATTTCAGCCTCCTGGTTTTTGAGGTACCAAAGAGCAAAAGGGAAAGACCAATCAGCCGAGGGCAACAGCCAGGATATGTTCAGGTCAGGCCGTGATACTTTGGTCAGTGACCAACATAAAACAAGTTAGAATAGAATAAAAACACCCACACTGATATAATGTAAATAAAATATAGCATCAAACACTAAGTCTTTAAGATAAAGCTAATACTAAATAATTAATTAGAATTGAATTGTGCAAATACAGGGGTTCAGTTTCTATACTTTCACAAGCAATTAAGCAGTTACCCTTTGGGGACTTAGTAGCCATTTAGAAACGACCATTTTTTACGTTAAACATTCACACAACATAACTTGCTCCTCAGAACAATTCTTGTTTCTTTGCTCCTGATAACATCTCTGGTTCACTCTGCTTCAACCTAGAAAATAAACAGTTTGCTTTTTAAATTTCTGTAATGGGAGAACAGCCCAAAAAGAGGAGAGCAAATAGGCAACTTCATCATCTCCAACAGAGCCAAAGGAATATCGTAGCCATTGATCTGGGCACCTGACCAAGGAAGATGCCAGCTTCTGAGTCTGCCCACAGAAGTGGGTTCATCTGTAGAAGTTTCAATAGATCATGATAAGTCAAGGGCACTTCTAAGCACGACTTGCTGTGTAAGCCATGTTGGACTGGGTTTACACAACATGCGAAGCCAGAAGGCATGATTTAGAAAACACAGGAGATGTGTTTCACTTTGTCCCATGTAGAGTTTTTGTCAGCTTCTGTCAGTAATTGAAAGTACAGTTTGACTTGGGGAGGGGGGCTAAACTTTTGCCCAGAACTGTATAAACAATAGTCAGCCCTAATACAAGAAGGTCTGGGGAACAAGAGAGAAGGAAAACTCTGTGGTCCTCCATTTTGATCTTCTTGGAAGGAAGGCAAGATAGAAATCACTCGGTCATTGTTATTGGTCATCTTTGGGTTGAATCAATGGGGTTTCTCCTTCACTGTCAAGGTAGTGTTTCATGTCTCTTTTTTCTCTTCCCACCTCCTCCTCACACAGAAGAAGCTCACACGAGAGTGTGTTTTCCGTGAGCAATTTGAAGAAAACTGGTACAATACCTACGCCTCGACCCTCTACAAGCACAATGACTCTGAGCGACAGTATTACATCGCTTTGAACAAAGATGGGTCTCCTCGAGAAGGATTCAGGACTAAGAGACACCAAAAATTTACTCATTTTTTACCTAGGCCAGTAGATCCTGCTAAGATACCTGCAGCATTCAGAGACCTTCTCCACTACAGGTGATACACCTGCAGCTTGAGAACCAGTGTGGGTGTGCATGCACATGTCTGTGTAACATATATATGCGCACACAGTTGGGTTTCCAAAGTTTTTGCTGGAGCACTATAAGCCCTATTCATTCCATCCTTCTTACAAGCCTAGTTAACCCATAGAGAAGCACTAGCCATGAATCCCTCGGCTTTTAAAGAAGTGTATAACAAGGATGAATGTACTCTCCAGGGAACGGGAAGGGATGGGACAGAGCCTGGAACCCTACCTAGGATCATGCATTTTTCTAATTACGTGCTTAATTTGGTGGGCTAGGAAGAGGCAATAATTCACACTGGGCAGAAGAGATTGTGTTTGACAACCACCACCAGCATGGATCGTAAGTCATGCAGCCCGGCACAGAAGAATTCAGAAACGATTTGCTCAAAAGCTTGGAAAGCTAGCTTACTAAGGTGGCCCTTTGCGACTTACCAGACCCAAAATCTGATAGATCATGGACTTGCATGGTGGTAAAATGGAGAATCCAAATCTGATTGGTGTTTGGTTCCTAAGGAAGGTGTGTGAGTGTGTCTGTATATGTGCAAGTACACACCTAACCTGTATGTGTTTCCTTCCATTGGAGTATGACAGCAGAAAGGAGGAGGTGAGGTCAAAGAACGAGCATTCTTAAGATGTAAACACAATACTGTTCATAAGGACAAATCTATTTATAAAGTGTATATTATATTTATTTTATATATTTATTTATTTCAAAATATATATATATATATATAAAAATATATATATTTTATTTTTAAAATGAGAGATATTATGGCCCAACTTTCTTCAGAAAGATTAAGGTCCTACTGATGTAGGAAAAAGAGGAGGGAAAGTTTAAAAAGCTTTATCAGCAATAAAAATGTCTTTATATATTGTGGGTGACTTATTAATTTATTGCAATCACATTGATTCATAATTTAAAATTTAATAACATGAACTTGGAACAGACCTACAAGTAACAAAGAACATCCTACAGGGAGTGATGGATAAAGGCAGAGAGACGCTTGTAGATGTTCTGCAAAAGTAGCTCCCGTTCAGTTGCTATGATACCCAGCGAGGTGAGTTTAGAATTGTAGCCAAAATTGAATTAAATTTGGGGCAAATCCATTTCCCCAATATAGGAAAGCTGTTTTTGAGCTGCTCAGAATTTGCACCTCTAAGAAAAAAGTCTTGGTTTTTCTCCAGGTTAACAATCGGGCAATTTTCACAACCTGGAGAACAGGAGTGGGAAACACAAATATGGTGTTGGATTACAGTTCCCAGCATCCTCAGGTGGTGGGGGTGCTGGCATTCTGGAGGGCAACCAGCTTTCTGCCCCTCCTCTGGAAGATGGCAGCCATCAGAACATGATAAGCTAGCTTGACATTTTAAAACCAAGCAACTGCATTTGTACAACAGGCCAATTTTTATTTTTTTATTTTTTTTGTGGCTCAGCGTTGGGCAAATCCAGAAAAGGGGTTAATCTGCTACAAGAAAGTAGTCAAACTATACAAGGAGTCACGTTTTCATATCAATGAGATCCAACCATTTCCTTGCCTAAAATTGAGATCGCAGCCGTAACATGCCCAGGTCCTGTTAAAGCAACAGTATTATCCATCTCATGCCAGGCTTCTCTAACCTCCTGCTCTCCAAAGACTTTGGCTGTAATTCCCATCATCCCCAGCCATTTTATAACCAAATTTCTGGAAGGTGCTGGGATGCAGGAGACTGCCATCTTTCTCCAAAAACAAAAATGGCCATGTTTGCACAACACGCTGAAACAGTAAATGTTAGCTTAGTGTGTTGTGCAAACCCAACATGTGCACTGTCAGAAAACTGAAGAACTGAGAAAAGCCATAGATAAGTATTTGGACTCAACCATCTCAGCTTTCCTCTTACGACCCAGTCTTGGACACACAGGGACATAAGATGAAATAGAAATTTCTGTACAAAATAACTGCATGACCAGAGCATGGAAATCTTTCTGCTGACCGTGCCTCTTTCATCCTGATGTTCTCCAGCCCCCATGTGGAGGAAAGGCAGTCCTACCCTAGACCGCCCTTGGCTGGGTTTGGACACTAAGCAGGATCAGGCCTGGTTGGCTTGGATTGGGAGACCCTCTGTGGCAATGTTTTCCAATTTTTGGCAACTTTAAGATGTGTGGACTTCAATTCCCAGAATTCAACTCTGGGAGTTGAAGTCCACACATCTTAAAGTTCTGTAGGCTGGACTGAGAAGGCAACAACAACCCAGAAGGCAAACTACTTTTGTACTATTGCCAAGGAAACAACACAAACACGCCAGGAAAGATTCAGATAACCATTTTTAGAAGAGTTTTAGACTTCAGCCCTGTCCTGTTCCTCTGGGCCCTGGTCATGTAGCTGTGTTTTCTGACCAAATGCAGTTTCTTCTGGTATTATTCCCTGCTTCTTATTTTTCCACTGTAACAGAATATAGGTGGGTCAAATGCTGTATCCCAACTGACGTTGTAGTCCTATCGTTTTTAACTGAGTGTCTTTCAGATGGATTACGGTTCTCTCTGCATCATCATAGGCCTTTGGTCGTACTTGTTGGAGGAAATATTGGGACTGAAATCCCACACATCTGGAAGACGCCAACCAAGAAAGGGCTGTTTTAGTCTCTTCTTGAATATAATCTAAAATTCTCCTTATCGTTTTCCACTTTGATATCATCCCTAAAAAGGGCCCTGGGAATTATGGGTCCAAGATGAAATAATGCTTTTCCATTGCCTAAAACATTATCTTGTGTCCTGTAAGGCATTCACTACATATGTTTTTAATTTTTACCTTTAAACTTCCACTTATTCCTCTCAGGGGAAAGATCTGCAGAGGAACACACCCAACTTTTATAAACGCTGAATTAAAAGTTTTCAGTTGGGGTTTTGCCAGCCCTCTTGCATTTTGACAATAATCTTTTGTGTAAGAACATGAACTAAGTTGCTTGGACCTTTTGCCGTAATACAGGATGCTCCCAGCGGACCTCCAACCATGATCTTTAAAGTATCAATCATGTTGCTTCCCACCATCTTGAGATAGGAAACACCCCAACACCATAGTGTAGGACCTAAAATAGGCTGGCATAATCTCAGGACACTCTTCAAAAATAGCCCTAATAATCCTGGTTTACTCATAGAGAAGCCACTGCATTTGTGCTATTGTCCTGCTCACTGCAGTTCTTAATCCCTCAAAAAATGTTGTGGCTAGAAAATGAATGGCAAGAGGATGGATATGTTATTTTTCTTTCATTGGTACTGTTACTGTCTGATCTTCCTTGGTATCTCTATTGTTTCAGTGTGCATCTTATGGTGGAGTGAGAAATCTCCCTCAGAGGAAATATCTAAGGCAAAATGTAGATACGAGGGTTGTACAAGGCTTTACATTTGATCCCAGACAGGTGCTTTGAAGGAGACAAGAGCATGAAGATAGCACCTACCTCCCACTCTTTAAAGCAACTGTGTCTTTTCAGCAGCAGAGCACCATTTGTGTAATCAAATTTGTAGCTTTAGGAAATTTCGGTTTTTTTCCTTCGCCAAGCAGCTCTGAATGTGATGTACAAGTTGCAGAACTGCAAGGGTACACGTGGTGGTGAAGTCCATAGGTTGTGCACAGAATGGCTTGGTTCATCTAACATGCTTATCTGAAATCCATGTTAAGAAAACACTGTTGGGTTCATATAATATGTGATGCTCCACCCAACACATCACATGATGGCTTAACAGGATGGCCTGTTTCACACAACATGGCTTCCCACAGCATCCCAACAGTTCTAAAAGATAACACTGTTTTCAAGCTCCTTAGAAGGTCTATCTTCTTTAGCTGGATCCCAGGATATAAAAAGCCAGCTTTAGTGGTACTTGGCTTCATACTGAGGAAAATCTAGGCAGAAAATATGGAAAATTTGTAAATACTGTTGTTATCTCCATCCCAAATAGAGACAGGGGATTGTGCTCGTAGTGATGCCAATATTTGTCTGCATATGGATACATAGCTCCAGTCTCACCTCATTCTTTAGAACACAACAGATAAACAAACCAGGCTATAGATGTGCAAACAAACCAAGATTCAGTTTTCATTGTTTCCAAGGCTCATCTTTTGAAAAAAAAAAATACAAGGGTTTGTGGCACATTTAAACATGTCAACAGCACATTACCCAAGATAGTTTGTTGTAAAAGACCTTCATCTCCAGATGGTCCCATTCTTTCATGCGTTTGTTTCATGGGCAATGAGAGGCAATGCCAGGTCTCACAGGGCTACCATATCTGGGCTGCAAAGGGCTGGAAACCTCTAGTTGTCATTGAGAGAGTCTTCTGTGGAATATCTCCTGCTGCCATCAAGGCATGTCTTTATTTTGGCGAGCCAAATATAGTAGCCCTAAAACAGAACGTTCAGACTTGCCATTGCCATACCACAAAATGTACAATCGATGCCACAACAGTTTGTTGGTGCTGAGGCACTATCCTACAAGACTATAGGGCACTGAGCGGTAAATAGATGGCCAGCCTGGGTCATGGGAAGGACCAGAATGTTTGCAGAACATGGTCAAAAAAGTTAAGATGGCCGCCACAACAGTGCAATCAAAGCATATGTGTGCATACATCAAAACCAGGTGAAGCTCTGACTGCACCATTGCAGTCACCAGCATGCCCTGCAGACAGCACAGGAAGGACTCAGGGAAGAGGAGTAACCCGGCAACAGCGGTGTAGCAGGTTGTCCGAGCCCAACCCGACTGGACTCCTGGCCACAGCAGGGCCTGGCTGGTCACTCCATGCAAGGAGATCCCGAGACCATTTGGGTGGAGCAGGCCTGTCCCTGGGATCTCTCACCTCCCTTGTGCTCTGGAGCAGGGAGGTGCTTTGGAGGGGACACGATGCATGTTAACCCAGCAATAAAACCAAGCACTGGTGTTTTGGTTAATGAAAAATGCCGCTGGTTAAGTAGCTTGAGTGAAATGGATTTATTTCACAGCCTGCTTCTCAACTAGCTTTGTTTCACTGTAGCTTTTTTTTAAATTTAATAAATGTACATAAATGGCATATCAGGATAGTCTCCATTTTCAACTCACTAGGAACTTCGCAACCATGCACAAGGAGGCTTCAGCGTTGCAACTCTCGGGGTAATGAACCGCTCCTCAGGCAGCCCAGACACAGGAGGATTTCAGTTTGAACGCCTTGCCTTAAATTGACCTCCCGATGCCTCTTTAAGGCATTTTTGTTTTAGATACTTTGATAAATTGTAAAACTGTTTCAGATACATTTAATCCTCATATGCAGCAAGTGCAACAAGCATGTATCTTGAAAATTAATGCGGTAGATCATTGTTGCTCAGGTTGAGAAGCACCGTGGTAGACAGACAGCAACTTTCAAATCCTCGATAGCAAGGATGTAGCTTTTTTTTTTCAACTTCATATCAGAGATGTTCCGGACTTATTTTTTTAGTATCTTGATTCTAATTTGATCAGATGGATAAAAGTAATACAGGATACATAAATGTAATATTGCGATATCCAATCATACACCAATAAAGCTCTCAACTATTATATGAAAAGGTCATCCATTTTTTTTCAAAATGGTATTTCATTACATCATTATTAAAGGATTCACTATAAAACAGAGAAATCAAGATTTTGAATAGTTGTGTGTATTCTGCAGACCTAATGGCAATTTTATATGCTTTTAAAGAAAAATTCATAGCTGTATTATTGCTTATGGTTCATGGAGAAAGAAGAAACAAAAATTCAGACAAGAAAAAATTGGAAAACAAGTTAAGGAACTTCTGGGAACAAATACAGGACAACCTACCTCAAAAGCAAATAAAGCATTTCTGTCTACTACATTGGAATTTAATTCCTTCTATGTGTTGATGCAGAATATTAATTGAATGGCATAAAGCAAAGTTACTTTCAGTGAGATACAGATACTATGAAATTAGGAAAATCTCTTAATCCTAATGGCTATTCTTTTGAATAGTATTAAAAACAGATTTTTTAAATCCTATATTGTTAGAGGTTTATATAATCATGCTTTTCTTGAATAAAACATTTCCAATTCCTTAATGAGGCTTATATAACCACAGTTGTAAAACTATTAGAGGTTCTGCCAACTGTGTACAATATGATCCAATTTCCTTATTAAATGTTGTACAGAAAATTTGGAGAACAATACTTTGGCAAGTAGACTATAGATATTACCTTCAACTGTCCATCCAGCACAATCTGGTTTCATAAAAGAACAAGGCTTGGAAAAAATCAAATTACTAATCGTTATTTTAGAAGTATATTCAAAAAGTGGGATCTGCAGCAGATGCAGAAAAGGCCTTTGACATGGTTGCCATGGAAAAGTTTGGAACAAGTTTTAACCAAATAGGAAATCTCCCCCTTTTTTTAATTAATTAATTTACACTAAATTTAGTACTCTAACCGTTTGGCCAGGATTGCCAAATAATTACAAATGAAATTATTTCCTCCACTATCAAGATTTCATCAAGGATGATCTTTATCTCCTCTTATATTTAATTTGACATTGGAAGCATTGGACATCAGGCAATTAAAAGATTTGTTGGACATAAAGGTGTGTGGAGATGAATGCATATATTATAGGTGGAGGATTGGTAATTAAAAATATTCTGTATCAAAGTGTACTAATACAGTGCAACCAACTGGTAAATTTTCTGGCTATTCAGTTAATTGGAGTCTCATACAGTTCCTATAGACTCTAATGTATCTATAGAAATGGGTAAAAAAATGGGATGCAGGTGGTCCTCACTTAACGACCACTTGTTCAGCAACCATTTGAAGTTACGACGGTGCTGAACAAGGGGGACTGACAACAGGTCTTCAGAGTTGCATCTGTTGCAGTACCCTGCGGTCACATGATTGCCATTTGCAGCCTTCCCTGACAGCTTCCAACAAGCAAAGTCAATGGGGAAGCCAGCAGGAGGTCACAAATGGCGACCACGTGACATCGCGCTTAACAACAGCACAGGATTCGCTTTGCAACAGCAACTGGAAGTGCCAGAACTGCCATTGCTAAGAGGGGCAGTCCCATGATGTCACTCTCTATGACTGTGTTGCTTAGCAACAGAGATTCTGGTCCCAGTTACCATTGTTAACCAAGGACTACCTGTATTTGAATTCTTTTAAATTTCTTGGAGTAACTATCCTGCCCCCCACTCCACCCCTACTCCAGGATGTAAATATTTCAAACTGTTTATCTCAGATTAATACTGACATAATGGTTAAAAAGCTTAATGAGCCTATAAGGAAAGATAAACACTATAAAAATCAATATACAGTGGTACCTCGGGTTACGAACGCCTCTGCTTATGAACTTTTCGGGTTGCGACCAGCTCCTGCTGCAAAAATTTACCTCAGTTTGCGAACTCTGCCTCAGGGTATGAACTGGATCCGCGGCCATTTTCTGCCGTGACACATGGTCCGCAGCCATTTTCCGCCCGTGCCACATGGTCCGCAGCCATTTTTCTGCCCGTGCCACGTGGTCTGCGGCCATTTTCCGCCCGTGCCACGTGGCCCGCGGCCGTTTCTCCGCCCTGCTGCGCGGTCTGCGGCCGTTTTTCCGCCCATGCCATGTGGTCCACAGCTGTTTTTCCGCCCTGCCACGTGGTTCGTGGCCGTTTTTCCGCCCTTGACGCGTGGTCTGCGGATGCCAGAACAGATTAACGGTAATTACATTGAACCTTACGGGAAAATTTGCTTCGGGTTGCGAACAAATCGGGTTGCGACTAGAGTCACGGAACAGATTAAATTCATAACCCGAGGTACCACTGTACTTCAAGATGGATTATGTACTTAGAGGGACTCCTATGTTAGTATCTGTAATGTATGTCCAGCAGATGGATAAGAAAAGTTTTATGGAAAGGATCAACTGTTAGATTTTCTTACACTATCACTGAGCGTACATTTTGAGTTCAATATCTCTATGGAATCCAAGTAATCACATCCAAAACCATTATAGGGTAGGATTAGAAAGTTATTATGTGACCCTGCGGCTATCATGGCTTGATTAGTTTTTATTATTATTATTTATTAAATTTATATGCCGCCTGATTGCCAATCACTCTCGGCAGTTACAAATATGATTCATAGGTGAGTCAAAATTTTACTGGATGTCTAGCATTAAAGGCTGCAATGAATATTCAGAACACGTTGGAACAGAAGTTCAACTCCTATTCACATGTCAAACTTTGGGAGAATTAGAATTTGCACATTGCAGATAATTTTTTAAAAATGCATGGGCTAATAATTTTGATCGGCTAATTGCCAATCAAGATTTTAAGTCATCTGGGTACTGCAAAAGGAATATGAATCCATATTCTACTATCTACAACAGTGGAATGGCTGTACAGTATATTCAATTAAAACATATTTTCCTTTCAAAATTTTGTTGAGACAGACTGACATCATCTAAAACTACTGAATAACTATCAGTACAGAAATGTCTTTTGGACAATTCCAAATCTACATTTTTTAAAAACAATTAAAAATTCTGTTAAGGTGGGTATTATTTGCAAGAACTTTAGAATAAAGAGTTGAGACATCTCATACTAACAAATTAGTGGTTAAAGGCTCTGAAGGATATTATATATGCTTTTTTGGATCTTGAAGAGAGATTAATTTAACAAGAGAGGTTTGTTCTGTTCTGATTTAATACCCATTAATTGGTTAATATAGTTTGGGGAAGTGTAATAAGGTTTAAAGATACAAATGTGATTTTGAATTATGTACCCCAAATTTGCATTTTTAAAAAAATGAACAACTGGATTTGGAAGATTACTCTTTTATGGTGGAAAGACTAACCAATATTACCTCAAGGTCAAGGTTTAGTGCTGTTGAAAAACACTGCTGTTTTTATATGTACGTGATTGTTTATCCTTTCCTGTTTTATTTGTACATATTTTCTTTCTCTCTTTCTCTTTCTCTTTTTTCTAGCAGTCACGTTATAAAAAAAAATCTCCTTGCCCGTCCCCCCATAGAGCTCCCAACAGCTGGATTGGTCTTTCCTTTATCTATTCCCCAAGAGGCCACTGGCATCAAAAGTCCTGCAAGGAAGAACATCTGCTTCCTCTCTGGAGCTCTTCGTGCCAGAGGAGGAGGAAGCAGATGCCAGCAGACCCACCCAACTCCCCCTCCCCCAGGTATGGCCATCAATGTTCAGCTGCATTAGTTGCTGTTTGCTGGGAGAGATATTTGGGAGGTGTTGTTCTGTAATTTAGACAGCCTTCTCTAACCTGGGGCCCTCCAGTTTTATGGGGGGACAACAGGATTTGGGGAGTTGCATCTGGTAGATGTCAGGTTGGTGAAAGTTCAGCTGAGTTTGCCACTGTATAGCAACTTCCCCATAGGGTTCGAAGAGTTTGGTTTAATTGGAAAGCCATTTCCAGTGGAACTGAGAGTTAAGAATGCTTTAAATAAAGGCAAAATATTTATATTTATTTTATTCAACATTAAATATGGTCTATGGCCAGCAAAAAAGATATATACGATCTGAAGAGAACCACACTGTATGTTGTGGCAGGGTTGGTATCTGAAAGCAGCAGGATGGGGTAAAATTGTCCTGGGCACCCTGGGGATTTATGCAGTAATGGTGAGATGAGGGTAGCGCGGATGCCTCTCTAGTGCAGGCACTGGGGAAGCACATGCTCTGTTCTCCAGAGCCACAGGGGCCTTGTCTCTCTGGGCAAGGGATCTTCCTGTATCAGCTTCTGAGGGAAGCTGAGGGGAGGACGTTACATCGTGCCAGAACATTAACAATATTCTTAATAAAAGTTAAAGGAACGTTCTGCTGTATTTACCTTGGTGAAACATTATTATGCCTAACTTCTCCAAGTAGAGATTCAGAAAAAGTGGTTATCAACTGATGCTGAGATTTGCCTGCACCCAGAACCACATTGGCTTCATCGAAGTCTTCCAGCAGATGAAGGATTGAGAGAATAACAAATAGCATTACATGGGCTCAGATATGAGTGGAAATATGGAAACTCCATGTGGTGGGGCTGAGTTCATGAGATGGCAGCAGGGGAAAAAATAATGCAATCCACCTATTTGATAGTGATATGCAAGAGCATCACAAGCAGGGTTTTTCTTCCCCAGTGCTACAATTTTTGAAAACCGCAAAGCCCTCCTAAAGTGCCCTTCTGCATCAGTGGCGGAACCCAAGATATCCTGAGAGCATCAGGCAGAGGAAATCCACTACAGGTCATGGTTTTAAGGGCCACCTGGAAAAGAAAACGACTTCTATTAATAGAATTCAAAACAACTGAAGGGTCGCAGACCAAATAAAATTATTGTTCTAATGCACCCAGCGATACATCTTGGACCCAATTTGGTTCAAGTTTTTAAGTTCACATAATATTAACAATCTGTTTCAGAGAAGGAAAAGTTGGAGCAGCCTTCAAATTAAGAAAGCTTTTTTGATTGTGATGAGTTAAAACATTCAGGATGCTCTAGTTGTGCCGGGTGATTTAAAAAAAAAAGCAAGGTTCAAATCAGGAAATAAAGTTCCATGTGCTGTTTCCTAATCTCCACAGGAGATTCACCAAGGTATGTAAGACAAATTCTTAGATGAGGCAGGAAAACTCCACTGCACAAACTAAGCGTGACAAAATCATGATTCTTCTTCAGATTTGTGACCCAAGCTATGCTTCTTTTTTTTAAATCCTGATTTGGGGAATATTTCTAGAGTTCATCTCTAGCTAAAACTGAAAGCGTGTGATGCCATCCTTATAAATATCCATTAAGCAAGAGCTTTTAACACCCCAAGCGGTGTGTTGGGTCTGTGAGCCTCCGGGGCCATCCCACCTGCGAGGCACCACAAATGGGGCACCAGTGGGAGGGCGGCGGCTGCACCCGAGACGCGCTGGCGGAATTGCTGAAGGCACCCTGACCCAGCAAGGGAGTCCCTATTTGTCACGCCAGAGAGGGCAGCATGCTACCGAAGCAGTACAGTGAACACCAATGAATTTTGGTCACTTTATTAAATGAGATATTAAATATTTTAAGTTTCAACTACCAAACAGCACTTTGAATGGTGAAAACACAGATAGCATACTGTCTTACTTGAATGCTTTTCTTTAAAAACACATTTCCAGTCCATAATATATATTTTACAAAACAGCCTTATAGGAAGAAGTGACATCTTTTCTACAGTACTTTTATGATATTTAATACATAACTGAAAAAGCCGTCTAAACAGAAATGAAGGCCAAGTCTTCACAGCTGTATGATTTCAGCAGCCAAAGCTGGTCGAGGGACTGAAACATTACTATAGAACTGGGACAAAAACATGTACAGGATCACAATACTAAGCAAAAACGCTTTACATCCAAAGGAATAAACAGGTTACAAAATGTGGAGAATTTAGCAGGCAAAACTGTAGTACAAGCAACATTTTATTCATCATCTTATATAAGCCATTTCAACTAGATAAAACATCTAAAACAAATATAAAAATGAGTTTTTTGTTGATGCCATTTTCTGTCTTTAAATATTGATTAAAGCTTGATGTTATACTCAAAAGCACATTGTTATGCAGCTATAATGTCAAGTGAGAAATATGTACGTAAAGTGGTCCAAGTTTCAAAGTTTCTCATCTCCAAGACATCCTCATCCACATCAGATATCTTCTTGTTGTGGGAAAAATAATGGGACTTTAAAATGTTGCCTAAACTTTCACATAAAGTCTCTAGAGTTGTAAAAATGCCACTCAAATTCCCAGCTCAGAAAATGTAGGAATGTTCTGGACAGGTATATTTGCTTTCAAACAATTGTCTCAGAAAGTCTCTATTTCATTTCTTCTGAAGTAAGCACAAATTTCAGAGCATTTCCTTTCTTACCAATTTAAAGAAATGTAATAAATTCACTCCACTGGATGAAGTTGGGCTGAAGATTCACCCTACTATCTCCTTAAAAAGAAAACTAAAAATAACTCACAATTATTTTTTTCTGTAAAATAGATGTTCCAATCACCAAAAGAAGCATTCACTTAAAAATAAAAATGTTCTCCAAAATCAGTGCTGTCTAGATTCTAACAGATTCAGACAAGAGAAGAAAAAGGCATTGTTCTTCAAGAATGATTCAGAAAGCCAAAGATTTAGACTTCCAAACATATTAGCAACTTTCACTTTTCATGATGTTTGGAGTCAATTCTTCCATCTATAAATTTTCTTCTTCTGACTCCAGGACCACAAATGCACCTGTCATTTTATTATCATGCCCACATTCCAGAAGTTCTTCTGTTTTGAAAACATCAGATGGACTAATGCATGGAAAAAGCTTTATGTTGCCAATACAGAAAATGGATGACAATCCCATTTTTATGCTGAAAAGTAGCTGTTAGTGGTGTAATTAATCAGACATTCACTTTTGTTTTCTAGGACTGAAATGATAATAATAAAAAAAAAACGATTTGTTTTTTCTCCCTCACCTTCATATTCTTAAAAGAATGAAACCTAGGAAAGAAATGTGAGGTAACCAGAGATACGTATCTATAAAAGGAGGAATTATTTCACAACTCTGGCAGTGCTGCAGATCGTGAAAGCACATTCCTTCATGCACTGAGAGCAACGGTTCAGCCCGTTCAAGATCATGGGCTGAACCCGGGCTCCATCCCAATTGCTGCCCCTTCTTTAAGCCCCAAAGTCCCTGGAATTCAGCGCTCTTCGTCTCTCATCCTACTGCCGGCAACAGGATGAGACACCAGCACCAGTATAAAGGCGTCAGTAGAAATGTGCTTTGCATCAGAATCAGCGCAGGATGAAAATACATTGATGAAGGACAAAAAGTTACTGGATGTTCTTCCATCACAAAGAGGAAACAGAAGTGGCAGAAGGCTAGAGAAAAGAGCCTCTTCTCAGGCCATAACTTAAGGCTGCGGACAGTTTCCAGAAAACTGTGTAATTCAGACGTTTCAGAGCAGTAGTTTTTAAGAATATTGCACTGTCTCTAGATCATTTTCAGTTCCTATGCTTTATTTTTCCATCACGAATGATAAAGAGTAGAACAGACTTCTGTGTCAGTCCTGTGTGCCTCGTGGGAAGAAATACAAAAGAGTTCCATCATTTGAGGAATCAACTTTAACCAAGAACTCAGCTGTGTACGTGTAGGTGTGATGACCGAAATATACAGATCTGTGAACTTCCCTAAGCTTTTCCCATTTGACGGCTGTTTTTATGGCTATTAACAGCAAGCGTGGGAGTTGGAAGAGGAAGCCTGCGAAGCCCCCTCATGTTATGGAAGGGCCTGTTTTCACTGAAAACAACTCGGTATCTCCTGTACTCAACACATGTAAGAAGATTCTAGCCAATGTCACTGACAAAAATCGGGGCAAGATAGCACATCGTATCAAAACAATATGGAAATGATAAAATAGAAGGTGCGACTAAGGGGGGGGGGAGCTATTTATACAGTTGAGTTCTGTTAAGCCATTGATTCCTAAAAAAATAAAAAAGTTCTCTCTCTCTCTCTCTCTCTCCGTTTCTCTCTCTCTCTCTCTCTCTCTGATTTTAACAATCCTTCAAGCGGCTAGTGCAAAATCACATCGATTTCCCTTGGGACGGTCCTGGGCTCTTGCCACTCATGGGGGGAGGAGCTCGCTGCAAGGGCGGAGGGTGCAGGGCCCCGGCGACCGACTGGTACATTCCTCTGAGGTCGATCTGCTGGAAGTTGGAGGGATTCATCATCAAGCCCGGCGGCTTTGGCATCATCAGGTGACTCATGGCTGCCTGCTGAGCCTGCTGGTAGGAGAGCTGCTGCTGCTGCTGCTGCTGCTGCTGCTGGCTGTACTGCTGCTGCAGCCGCCGGCCCATCAGGATCCTCTGGACGCAGGTGATCAGCTGTGGGAGGAAAGGGGAGCTGTTACTGACCAGCCCTGCCTCAAACGCCCTTCCTCTCCCTCAGCCGCAGCATCCCTGGCCGAGGGATTTCTGCCCCTGACCTGAGACTTGCTGCGCTGCTATCACCATCGCCAACGTGGTGGCATTCGCAAGCCGGGGACTGGAGGGGCTATTGGGTGATCCCGTTTGCAACCCGGTCTTCTCATGACTTGCAGATAGCCTTTATCTATCTGCCACAGGAACGGGCACTCTCCTGGGAGATTGCTCCCGAATACAGGTAGTCCTCACTTTAACAACAAGTTCGGTTCCCAAGGTCTGTCCTTAAGGCAAATTTGTATGTAAATCGGAACAGCATTATTGTATAATACTGTATAAGTAGTATTGTGTAATAAACTTGAACCATTGTGTAATGAACTCGAATTTTGCTACAATAGGCTCTGTTCTTAACTATGGGTCATCTGTAACCCGGGCGTTCTTAACCTGGGACTATCTGTATCAGTTTCACATTTTCTTCTCGGGGCCCATTGGCTCCCTCTCTGAAAATCCCAGCGTGCCAAGCAACCCTCTTGTGGCAAACAAGAAAAGAGAAAGCACTCCCAGCTTCACAGAATGCCTCATCAGAAAGGTTCAGGTGCTACCCTGTAATCATGAGAGCCTTTAACGTTAATTCCTTGAGAGGCAGCACTTTCTAGGGAAGAAAACACCCTTTGAACCATAGAAAAGTCTGGCCTTGCACATTGCTACCCTTATTCCATTTTACATTTCAAAATCTATTTCTAAAGGAATGAGATTTTCTGTCCATTTAAAATTACAAATTAATTGACTTTGAGGTATGGAAAGGGAGAGGTGCAAGTGCGCATTCCGCTGCCTTTACACCCATGGTGAAATAGAAGACCAGGGCCAAGAATGGCACGGACTTCCATGTTGCAATAAAATGCTCTGCAGTGTTTATGTACTGCTGTTCCTAAGGCGCTCAAGAGGAGGCTTCCTGAGAAATCCTTCCATAAACCTTTTCAGGTTGGGTCACATTATTACCCCAATATCACTAAGAGCCAGTTGGGTATAGTGGTTAAAAGCACTGGGCTAGAATTTGGGAGACCCTGAGTTCTAGTCCTGCCCTAGGCACGAAACCATCTGAGTAATTTGGGACCAGTCCCTCTCTCTCAGCCGTAGGGAAGAGGAGACAGGGGCAAGTCACTTTCAGAATGATGTCCCAAAAAACTTAATGGATCTGTCCATGTAGTCACCAAGAGTCAAGAATGACTTGAAGCCCTCCCCAATTCACTAAGAGTGAAGGGAAAAGGGGTAAAAGTAAATTCTTCCATATTCCTCATTAATTATTTTTCTTAATACATGGTTTCCAGCTACATGAATTTGCTCTATTCTTTGGTTACTTCACCGAAGGAATGATTTCACATTTTGACCACTCAGCCAGGCTGTCCAGTTAGAAGCTAGAGATCTTACACCTTAGTTCTTCCAACCAAACATTGTCTGCCTTCTTCCCAAGTTCTGGGTACAACTTGGGACGGGAATGATACTACAAGTAGTCCTCGCCTAACGACCATAATTGGGACTGGCATCTTGGTCATTGAGCGAAGTGGTTATTAAGTGAGATGCCTATGTGACTGCTTTGTTCAATGACTCCCAGTTGCAGTCATTAAGCAATCTCTTGGGTCATTAAGTGGTAGTTAAGAGCTCCATCCTCTTTCCCCTCCCCTCTCTCAGCGGTAAACAGAGCACACCGCTGAGAGAGCGGAGGGGAAAGAGGACAGAGCAAAAGAAAGAGGATGGAGCGAAAGAAAGAGGATGGAGCAAAAGAGCTGTCACTCTTTTGCTCCGTCCTTTCTTTTGCTCTGTCCTCTTTCCCCTCCCCTCTCTCAGCGGCGCTCTGTCCTCTTTCCCCTCCCCTCTCTCAGCGGCGAATGGAGCACTTGAAGACTTGAGGTCTGCGCCTTCACACAGCTGAAAGGGGAGGAGAAACCTCCTGGTGGTGGGCAGTTACAGAGCTCAAATCTTCAGGATTTGAATTCTGCTCCTGCCTACTGCTGCATCCCCCTTGCTTGCAATCTTTCCTGCTGGCTTCCAATGGGGAAGCTGGTAAAGACTGCAAATGGTGATCACATGATCACAGGGTGCTTGGCAACCTGTCATAAATGTGAGCCAGTCACCAAGTGCCCAAAATACAGCAATGTGAATGTTGGGGGGTGGGGGGAAGAGACAACATTTTACGATGGCCAGAAGTGCTTTATGGCCCATTAAGCACCCTTTCTGAGGCCATCATAATTTCGAACTGTCATTAAACAAACCGTTGTTAAGTGAGGATTACCTGTACAAAGTCCATACAGATAATATAAGCAATGAATGAAACGTTCTCTTTGGGGGGAAAATCCTATGATTCATAATTTTCCTCAAGTCAATTTTTGCGGCCCCATGTGAACCACCAAGGCTGAGGGTTTTTCTTACCATCTGCTGCTTTGTCAGGACATCATTATAGATGGCTTCTCGGCGCTTCACATCCAACTCTTGACTTGCCTGGCGGCTCAGAGCCAAAGCCTGGACCTGAGACTCTGTGAGGGTGAGATTCTCCTTCCACTGCAAAAGAAAAGCATCACAAAGGCTTTCAGAGCAGTTCCCAACAGCACTGTTTTCTCCCTGAAAAGGGCCAACTGATTGCCTGAAATCCAGCTGCTCTTCAGGAGAAACCAAGCCTGAGTATGCGATGCTGCAACCCCTCACACTTGCCCAGCACAGACTCTGATGGTTCTCTCCGGCAGAAGCAACCTGAGATCAGCAGTGAAATTGCAGAGGAAACAGAGCAATCCAACCTACAGGCAAGAGCAGTGGGAAGGGTCTCTGCCTCTCCAGCACTTTGGTAGAGGCAAAGGAGCAGCAGCAAGGGCCCACAGACTCTATCTGTGGAATCAACCACAGACAGGAATTCCCCTTATATAGCCAGACCTTAGGGCCTTCTCGCCCAATACTGTGGCAGTGTCAGGCAGCCTGAATTGCTGCAGCCATTCATTCCCTCTGAAGGACTGCTCTGCCAAGATCTTTCATTTTTCCCTTTGAACAAGAGTTGCCATGAGTGGGGAGCAGAGCAAGGAAGAGCAAATTGCAAAAGGGTCAGCACTACCGAAAGGTGCTCAGACTGTTTGCAGGTTCTCTGAGGAAATAGACGTCTATTGTCCTCTGTTCTTCTATGAAGCCAGCCATACCCAGATGAGCCTTCCTTCCACACTGACAAAATTAGCCAGATGCCATCCACAAATAAGATCGCACAAACCCAATCAGGAGCACCAGCACCGTATTACAAGTTACATATTCACATCTGCTTCATCACTGATGCAATACCTGTTGAGTGTATCTGGGCTCCAACTAAACTGGTTGATTGTTATTAATGAGAATCAGTGTTACAGTTGACATTTTTGAATAACAATCTAACATATGCTCATGTACAATTATTTAATCTGGACCACTCCAAACAGTTGTCAACTGATTTCAGTAACAAAATTTAAATCTTTCCCAGTGTGTTAACAATTCCTCCTCCTCATTAGATTTTTATCCTGCCTTTTATATAACATTAAACTGCAACAGAAATCTGTCTGTTTTTAGAAGGCTTATTAAGAAATCAAAATACTGAATGTAAAAACAGACAAAAGAAATTGCAATTTATCATCAAAAGTTTGCACATATGACACAGCAATCTGAAATAAGTATACAACTTCAAAACAAAAATGGATGATCTCATTTTCTACCATACTTACTATAGAGGAAATAATGTCTTCAAGGGGTTGAATTCTTGCTCCAGTTACATTGTTAGTTGCTTCCAGAACTTTTTCTCTGCCTTGATTAATGAGGTCCTGGAAGGAATTTTGGAAGTCATCGAGATTGGTTGATTAGCAAGAGATTGAGGTGCCCACAAAAATAATGGATTTTTGTATCCATATTGCCCACAGGCATGTGTACATATCTAAGTCATGCAAATACAGGGTCCCATTTCAAATATGCTACAGGGCCCTAGACAGGAAAGCAATTTACCCATCCTGGAGACAGATGTAAAAACATAAACATTTTAATTAAGAAGCAACTTTGCATGGAATCAGCAGCTTTTATATTCAAAATAATTTTCCTTAAAGCAATTATATGCTCATGATTTGGTCTTTAATAATGCAATTCAGAAATCCACATTGTACAAAAGAATCTTTCACTGTGAAATAACAGTAAGACTGAACATAAGATATAAGCTATACAATTCTTCAAAAAAGATGCTGCTATCTACATTTCATCAAGGGCCAGATAAAAGAACAATGCTCATTGTAATGTACAAACTTGGTTCTGAGAGCATCTCACCTCACAAGATTGTTGTGGGGAAAAATGGGAGGAAAGAGGACTATGTACACCACCTTGAGCTCCCAAATGAAAGGCAGAATATAACTCTAACAAGCAAACAGACATATAATGCATGGCGTATGAACTTCCCCACCTACCTCCAGTTGCTGGTTGCTCATTGCAGACAATGCTGCCAGATTGAAAGGAATATATGGAGTTTGAGAGGTGAAATTGGGGTGGAACATATTTGGCCCCACTGGCATGTTGATGCGCATCGTCAGACCCTAAAAAACAGAATGGCACTTTTGACTATTCAAGCTGAAAAGTTTTAGATATGGAGAAATAATCTGAACACTTCAAGTGTCAAAGTCACAGACTGGCCCAAGAGGATGGAGTTTGGTAATTTTTATTCTGCCTGAAAATATGTATGCCTGGCCCAAATGCAGCTGATGAAAGCGGCATATATTTAGCATGTGTTACCCAAGTCTGGGAACTTTTTAAACATATAAGCAGCATTTCACTAACAGGCGGAACTGATTCTCAAGCTCAAAGAAGCTCCTAAGCCATCCTAAATCAAGAAAAGCACTGTCGATCTGGAGGAGATATACATCAAACCAATCCCTACCCAAATTTGTGAAGGCAAAACAAAAATGCTAATAGCATCAACACAAAGCAAAGGGTGCGAAATATAGTGTCTGTTTAAATGTTACCCTGCAATTTTTAAAGACCATTTCCTGAAGCTTACAACATTGCAGCTATCAGCTGGCACTGATGTTCTGCAATGATACCTAACAGCACTGAGAAAAAAGCCAACAGAACAGCGTGAATTAATAAAATATACCAAAAACTGTTAAGGGCTGATTCCAACCTGCAGAGGCATTTGCATCTGAAATAGTGAAACTCAATCGGCCTGAAAAGAGCTATGTTTCAAGTCCAGGAGTGCCCAGTTATCTACAGCTGAATAGCATAAAGAGGCTCCAGAACCTGAGAGATCCAAACCAAAACTGAGTGGATTCTGGAGTCCCCAGGACAGTAAGATGAATACCGCAGGAAGAGACACCAGCCGTGCTGCAACACAGGAATGTGGCTGAAGGCCCTTATCTTAGCAGCTGGAAGGGAGGGAGGCAGGCAGGCAGGAAGGGGAGAAGCCAAGAGTATCTCTGGAGCCCAAGAATTCCTCTCAACCCAAACCCATCTCAAATGCAGGAAGAGAGGAGAGAAAAAGAGAAAGCGTTCTTGAAAGATTTTGTCTTGCTAGACTTGGAGACTGCAGGGAAAAGCCTTTCAGTGTTGCTGTTTGCAAATCACCCTGTTTATTTGACTGCAACAAGGACAGGGGCTGACTAGGGAATTCTGGGAGTTGAAGTCCACACATTTTAGAGTTGCCAAGGTTGAGAAACACTGCCCTAGAGATTCCCTGGAGGCGTCCCATTAAAGTACTAACCAGGGCTGACATCCTACTTAGCTTCTCAGCCCAAGCAGAGCTGTTGAATCCAGGGAAAAGATACAGCTGCTTTGAAGGGCTGCCTAGAGGCGCTACACCTGCACCCCTGTGTGCTCCAAAGTACCTTTGGGGAATTGAATCCACAGTGCTGCACAATCCTAGCATTCACATGCTCATTTCAATAAAGCAAAGCCAGGATTATGAAGGACTTTGCGGGAGGGGCACGGAGATTTTTGGCCTCATGGAGACTATGAGAAAAGTGCTTTAACTTATTTTTCTGCAGATACAAGGACTGCCATGTGAAGACAGAATAGATGATTTGACATGATATATAAGCATATTAGTATTTATTTGATTTGCACCCCCCCTTCTCCTCAGAGAGAACTCAAGACAGTTAATAGTACAAAAAAGAAAAAAATGATTAAAAGTTAAAATAATCACTCAAATTGACAGTGTCTGGCTAAAGCAAAAGATCTTGACTCCCTTCCTAACCAAATGGGGTCTGAGGAGAACAAAGCAGTACCCTAAACTGGCAAACAGGGCAGGTCCTTCAACACAGGCGCAATGCTTTTGGAGGTCATGCCTGCCTGCTGCATTTTGCACAAACAGAAACTTCTGGACCTCCCTCAAGGGTCAAGGGACACTGCTCAGAGCACATGGCAGTAATCCAGTTGGGAAGCAGCCAAGGCAGGGATCGCCATCGCCAAATCTGACCAGCTCAGAACAGCTGGGCACATACCCTCCTTGCAACCATCATCATTTCTGAATCCTGACAGCTGAGGATCAAGTGCAATCCCAACCAGAACTGAACCCCAAGACCAGAGCCCAGTTCCCTGCTGACCAAGAACCCCTTTGCCTCACTGGGATTTCACAGAATCATACTATTGGAAGGGGACATAAAGGTCAGCAGGCACAACCTCCTGTTCTGTTCAGGGGCCCATATAAAACCACAGGTGGCTCTCAGGCCTCTGCTTGAACATGTCCATCACTTCCCTTGGTAATTTAGTTCATCCCTATCTGGCCTAGTATCAAATTTCAGAATCAGTTAAGGGAATCAACTGCTTCCTTGGAGTTAGACGCAAAGGCCTCTGCAGAATCCAGAGATTTTGTTAGAACAATGAAACGTGTGTCACGGCAACTGCCATGCAAGCTCTACCCATCACATACTTGTGCGCAATATTCCAACTCATGTACAAAATGGGTGTGGTGTTGTGATGCACATTTTGGCATCCTCCCATCCACTGATGCCCACGATTATACCGCAAGGAACAGACACACGAGGCATCATCTGCATCCAGCCCTAACAGCACCGCACCTTCCCAGTCCTCATTCTGAATACAGCTTGACAGAAAAGACGGGAACTGCTGGAAAACGCCCCAGCTAAGTCCCAGCCCTGAAAATGGTCCAAAAGAATAAAATTGCTAATGGTATCAAAAACTGTCAGGATGTCCAAGAGAACTAGACGGCTGCGTTCTCCCTATCCAGTTTTAAGGATCACCCACCAAAGCATCAAAAGTAACCTCAGGCTCATCATTTCATCTGAAAACCTAACTAAATGAAATGGGTCCAGCTAATGAGTACATTTGAGTCCAGCCAGGTTTCCAGCTTTTCTGGGTCAAGAGAAGGCTTAATAATTATCTTGTTGTTACGTTTTTGGACAGGAAGAGCATAGCTCTCCTAGAATAAAACTGAATTGTCCCCATTAAGGGGACAGTCAAAGAAGCAGGTAGAAGCTTCACCCTTCTAGATACAGGCAGCTGCTGCAGCATATTGATTCGTGTGTTGGACTGGGCATGGGGAGGTCCAAGCCCACTTTTAAATGGAGCAGCTTACTGGGTGACCTTGAATTAGTCAATCTCTCTCATCCTGAGCTACCTCATGGACTGAAGTTTGGAAAAAGTGGAAGAAGAAGTGCTATACTCCTGAGCTCCTGAACAAAGGTGGGATATAAACCTAATATACATATGTACATCCTTAAAATCCTGAAAAGAACCCAAAGAATGGGTCAAACAGTTGCCATAGTTGTACTTTCACACTCTGTTCCATTAGTGGAGTAAAGCTTATCAACTTTGATGTTTTTTTTTAAAAGAAGGCAAAACTTCATGCTGCTCAAAGGCATGATCTTGGAAGTTTCTAGGATCATAAAAATCTCAGTAAAATATAAGTTCATCATGTTCAATGGAATTCCACTGAAATTCCTTTGTTAAAGGCATTTCTGATCTAGGCCAAATCCTACAGCAGAAGCCTGTTCATGCTAGGAGCAATACTTCCTTCTTCAAGCAACTGAATATAGAGAAGAGACAAGGACCTATGGCCTTCAAGATGTTGTAGAACTGCAAATGTCACCAATTTCCATGACTAATGGTGAAGGGTGATGGCGGTCATAAGCCAACTTTTGGAGAGCTAGAGGTTCCAGATCTCTGATGTAGAATATGGGCTTGATGTACATAAAGTAGTTGTTCTAAAGTACACTACCTACACCTTAAATGGTTTAAAACAACCTACCTTCTTTTCAGCTTCATATTCAGCCCAAGCTGCCTTCCTTTCTTCTTCAGTCAATTCTTCTTCCTCTTTGTGGTCCAGAAGGGAATCATGCTCGTGATAACCCACTATATGTTCTTTCTGGATCTGGAGCAGTTCAGCTAGAATTGTATCCTAGTACAAGAGAACATACTTAAGTACCTACGAGAGCTCAAATGGAGGCAAAAGAAAGCTTGTTTGCTTTAACAAAGCCCTTTGTGGAAGCGGGCACAGTAATGACAGACAAATGTTTTAAACTTTATAGGTCATTCGATCCTGGTTGCAAAACTGATTTCAAACTTGAATTCATGATTATGTAGTCCTGAGGCTGAAAAGCAATAAACTGTCCTATTGCATTTCCAAAAGGGGCACTGCAGCATTTTACATCTAGAAATACTTCTTTAAAAAAGTGTCAGTAGTTGTACTTCACTCCTTAATATTTTGAGTTTTGTCCTTGACTATCTAACACATCTCACAGCTTGAAACTATCAATTGTTCATGAATGGTCAAACCAAATGTGAACTATGTTAGCGTGTATCGACTAACTGAAGGCAGATACTTTGGGAGAGGTTGTATCTTTTTATGGTGTTTCCATTCTGTCATAGAGGACTATCTACTGGGAAAAGTAGATTCTCTCTAAAGGAGCAAGACTTTCTCTAGTTTGGCCCTGAATGTGGTCTTTTATCTAGAACTCTGGTTTTAAGCTGAAGAACGTTTGCATTTAGCTGTTGATAGGGAGCATCTTTCTGTTGTATAAAGTTAATATCTTATTCAATCTTGGTGATGTAGTTAAGAGATCTGAGTAAAAATCCCCAGAGGCAATAAGCTCCCAGAGTGACTTGGACTTCTCACCAATTTTCAGCTTAAAGTACCTTACTTAAGATTAATAAGTTTAACATTTTGAGCCAGTTAACTGAGCCAGTTTGATGTAACGTTGAGGTGTTGGCCAGAAAGCAGGAGACGGTGAGTTCTAGTCCCGCCTTGGGCATGCAAGCTGGCTGGGTGACTTTGGGCCAGTCCCTCTCTCTCAGCCCAACCCACCTACAGATTGTTGTTGTGGAGAAAACAGAAGGAAGGAGTATTAGATAGGTTCGCTGCCTTGAGCTGTATATGAAAAAAAAAAGGGGATAAAAATCTAAAAAAACGTTTAACATACACCATGCTACTTGGTATATACAAATGAGCGAGAAAGTCAAGGCAGAGGTAAGCTCACTGATATTAAGTTGAAAATACACTTGGCCTGACATCTTCATGTGTGTTAGCACAAGCGTTACAGAAATCTTTAGAATAAAGGTAGAAAGCCATCTTCCCCAACCCACCAGACCCCAAGAATCCCCAGAAAGGCACAAAGCAAAGGTGGGATATAAATCAAGTCAATCAATAAATATTTTTCAAAATGCCTGTGCTGGTTAGGAATTGTGGAGGTTGCATTCTAGACCAATACACCTGGAGGGTGTCAGATTCAGGAGAAGGCAATATAAGAAGTAAAACAGGGCTATCTGAGAGGAGGGGAGGACCAATAAAACAGAATTTGAGAATATGCCAACTGAAAAAATGGCCAGATCCAAAAGTTCAGTTAACACAGTAAGATCTTGTTCGTACTTTGTATAACAAAATTTAACTGACCGGAGAATTCTTAAGACATACATGTACATTAGTTCCTATGGAAACAATACTGTTGAGCACAGTGCAATTTAATCCATGCACACCATGCCAATGTATTCACCAAAATGTGGTTTAGATTATAGTTAACTGGGTAGATCTGCATTTCTTTGTCTGAAATGTGATTTCTATTCAGTAAACATTAAGACACAGAAAGGTAACATTTCCACTTTCATGAAATCTTTGTCCAGTACTCTCTCACTCAGTTAAAAGTATTTATTTCTTGTTGGAAATGTGAAGATTTATTTCAAAAACAATTTTGCCCAAAATATGGCTGTTTATAGAGATGCCAGAAATTGACTATTACATAATCATACAAACTATCTCCTAAAATAATCTTTCTAATGATAGTATGCCCCAAACAACTCAACAATGAACACTGATTATATAGAAAAACACAAACAATGAATGTATCTAATAAGTAAGGTTTTACGGAAATAAAATTCTGACACAACAGCTGTTTAATGCGTTTTTTGGTAGTTGCTCTTTTTTTTTCTTTTTTAAATATTTCCTATCCAAAAAGCTGTTCATGAGAAGTATTTCATACCTAGTCTATTAATCCTCCTCATATTTCAAGACATTTTTTTCATATTCTTTTGAGCACCTGATAGGGAGGAAATGTGGACAACACATTCAGCTACTGCATTTTAGATAATACTCATCCCATGAGCCTCATGAACCAATATGAAATCTGACTCCTGTTTTCAAGTTCACGGTCTCAATCATGATCCTATACCATCTCATTTTCGAGTTAAAGGTAGGCAACGTAACAGCCTGCCAGCAAGTTTTTAATCATCAGCTTGACAGGTGACGATAAAGGATAAAGTAAAATGCAGCTGTAATCAGTGCAAAAATGTCTTAATTACCATGCAAAATCTAGGAAGAGTTTAATTGGAGCAACTGTTTTCTCCCTTCAATTACTGATAGCTATTATATTCTTTCAGCACTATTTAAATAATAGAAAGCATAATTTTATGCGTGCCTATTCTGAATTTAATGAGACTTACTCTCAGGTAAATATGTAGAGGAACAAGACCTATGTCTTATTATTCACACACAACTCAGGACTTCTGGAATTCTGTATTGGAACAAACTATGTAAATGTGAAAGGGATTATGAGCCATAAGCTTTGATTTTATCTCCATCTTCTCCTCACACTTTAATTTTTTATGAAGTACAGAAAGAATAGAATTAGTATATTGGTACTTTAAACATTCTAATGCATCATGAATGGCAATCACCAGAAATCATTAGAGAACTCCAGAATAAAAAGACATTTTATACAAGCTCAGAGTACAAAAAAATTAACAGAAAATATAAACCATGTGAGCTTAAGGCTATACCTCCGAAAGGAATCTACAAACATGGAATGAGGATGAAGCTGTTTAACTTGGTCTTTTGATCAGGCAGTGGTAAATCAACAAATTCTTGAACAAAGAATTCAAGAGTTTGCATCCTAGGATGCATCCAGTAAAACACCCAGCTAATCCTGGACCTATGTCTTGATGAAAAATAAAAAGGAAAAAGGAAATCTGGCAGAGACAAGTTAGAAAATCCTCCAGGAAATTTAATCTCACACATACCAGAACATATTATAACACTGTTAATAATAATAAGTTGGATATCAGACTCCCACAACTATGACAAGAGCAAACCCTTCACACTCCAAGTTGCTTATTGTAGTAGGATGGGAGTGAATTGCAAAAGGCATAGAAGTGGTGTTATCTGAATAGCAGGCAGGAGATTACCAGTGGAACAATGGCTTCAGCTGATATTTTCTCAGATCAGGCGTGATCTGCCAAATCTGAAGATCAAATTTCTGGGCTTAAAAATTGTAGGGCAGAAAGCACCCTTTACGTGGACATATTTCAGGACTATTAAATTCTTCTCCATATACAACACTGCATTTGTCAGAAGAATATTTTGGGTTTTTAAACATAAGAATTCACAGATGACAAATTAAAAAAAAAAACCTTTATGGTAAATCTGAGCACAATTGTCTTTCCACTATCTTACATCCATTTTGGTAAATAAATCCCTTTAATGATCACAGAGATTTTTTTACTGGTGCTCATTTCAGTTCTTACATACAGCATATCCATATGCTCCTAGGGGTGAGAGCATATACTGATCTTATAAGAACTCTCCAACAGGCACCTTAGCAAATAATTTGGTCTGCTGCCAGAACAGGGAAAAAAATCTCAAAAACAAAATAACTTGGGCTCCAAAGTCCTTAAAACCAATACCAAGCAATAATTCTTTGTGAGAAAATAACCCATATGCCACAATATTGTGCTTTAAAATCAAATTCTACAGAGAAAGCTACCATCTGCGCTGGTTCTTTTTAAAAATATAAAAGGAACATTCACTGACAATGTGAGAATAAGAGATTTCATGTGATCTCAAAGTTTACTAAAACCACTGAGGTAAAGTGGCTAAATTTCACCAGAGCTGCATGGGCAAATCCATCCATCTTCAAGAAGATGTTGTTTGACAAGAGAAGAGGCTTACAATATTTAATCTTACTCAAAAATTCCTAATTCCTGCATGACAAGAACTGACCTCCCACCGAATTCTTGCACTGCCATAATTTCTGTCTTAGCAAAAGGTGCCACCCAAGCAATCTACTCATATGTATCTCATGTCGTTATCTTTGTTTATCTATTTTCAAAACATTTTTTAAAAGTGCAGACTGGGACTTAAACATTTACTAAGCCTGAATCAAACAGGCATTTCCTCACCTCTGCAAGGGGGGCTGCTGGGAGTGAGGAGAAGCTGCAGGGCTTCCCATTCCCACTCATTCTGGGAGTGGGAAGGATTCTGCAGGAGACGGACCTTGAGCAAGATCAAGGGGAAGAAAGAAGAGGCTTGTGGCTCCCCTCTTCATTCTGGCAATCCTGATGATGGCAAAAAGAAACAACTATCTTGACTGCTGGGAGGAGAAGGGAACCCTGCCTCCTTCCCCACTTCTTCCCACTAATCGATCAGATGGCCCACATACATCGTAATTACGGTTGATGACAACTGGAAACCAGTGACGTCTTTTTCATCAGCCAGATGATCAGCTGGCCAGGGAAACATACAAAGATGATTCTGAAGGTTGGACAAAAAGCGATGGCCACCCAGCCTGTCTTAAGCAAGCACCCATTTCAATATAGAACCTAACCCTAACCCTCAGAATGAAGCTAAATAGCAGCATGTTGGAAGCCTAGAAAAGTACTATATTTTCATATGTTCCTCAAACTGGAGCCAACTTTTTGTACAAAGCAAAAAACACATCCTCTACACCAAGATGAGTTATTAACCTTAACTGTTTCAAGTGACCAAGAGGACAGGATCTTCTACAGGCACAAAGAGAAGATACTATCCTGGGTTTGCAAATTTTGCCACTGCATCTCACTGGCTGTGGTCAGAAACAAACTAGCAGAGGAGAGGGACCTTTGCCTTCAGCCTCATGGCTTTTCAGGTTTCCTTTTTCCAGCAAGGAAAGGAGGGTTAAATATTTTGCTACTGAAGATGCTAACTGTATAGAGCGGCTTACTTTGGGTAACATAGGCGTATCCCTTTTCTTCTTCTTTTCTGAATTGGGATCATCCAGTAAGTCTGGTTCAAACGTGTAGAGTTCTGTGAGTTCATTCATAGTAAAATGGCGTTCAACCTGCTGCTGATCAACAACTCGGAAAGACAGCGACTGTTTCGTTACCTGTCTATCATAGATCTTATCTTCCATTGTTCCCTTTAAAAGAAAAATACATTAATGCTGGCAATGGTATTAGTATTTTGCTGTGCTTGTTGACAGTTTCATCAGGCTCATAAACCGTGAACCTACTTCAAAAAGAACTAGTCTCAGTCACTCACATACTACAGTAGTTATTCTGCTGATTAGACGATTAGCCTGTTCTCCAGGTGGGGTTGCTTTTAAAGGCAGGTTGAAAGTTACTACAGTTCAAGATGGCAGCTCCATGGATGGCAGCAATAACAAGAATTATGCAAATGATATTATTATTTCCAGAAAATTAAAAGGCAGGCATTTGTCTTTAAACAATGTGTGGCCAAAACCTAGGGCTTCCTGAAGACTTGCTTATGTTATTTGAATCTATTCAGGCCCCAAAATTGGCAAAATAGAACCTGTTCTCTGACATGTCATTAGCAAATATCATTTGGCTACCAAGAAGCAGGCCTTATCTTGTGATGATACCAAAGCTGTTGATCTTCCTTCTCTTTAATCTTTGACAGGCTCTGAAAATGTCCTACCATCAACATGAATCCCTTTCACAGAGCGGGACAGGCAACTGAGGGCTTTCTTTCCTCCTGCCACAGGAAAACAGCCAGCAAAACTGCTCCACAGACATACTCCAGAAGGGGGTGGTTATTCAATCTTTCAAACACATAACATTACTGTACTTTATGCCATTTGGAATCTGGATCAGACCTAAGGATTAGTGGTCCACAATCCTCTGTCATTACATTCTCTATCTGGAAGGAAGGAAATTCCATCTCCACCAATGCCTGGGACATGACATCCCACATCCTACACAATGTGGCCTGTTTGGCTTGGGGTTTATAATGATATGTGAACCCAGATATTTTGGTTTCTAAAAAGAATTTTTGCAAAGTACTATACCATAATACCCACGTTCTATAGCTTGTTCAACCAATCCTAGCTCAAAGCAGGGGTGGAAAACCTTTGGTTCTCATTAGGAGAACAAGGATAATAGCTGGTGGGATATAATGCAAAGTGGGATAGGCCACATCACACCCAAGGCCAGGATTTTCTTTTTTTTTTTTTTTTTTTATTTTTTACAACAAACACATACAAACAATAACATAAAAAACATTAAAAAAAACCATCTTCCAAATAAAAGGCCAGGATTTTCAAGTGCGTGGTAGGAAAGGGCTCTTTTCCTTTTTCCTTAGTTCCTAAAACCATGTTAACATTATTTTAGGGCTTATAATATCATTTTTACACATTTCTAGACTTAAAACTACAAAACTGGTTTTTAGCCCCTGGAAAAAGAAAAAAAATCTTCACATAGCTCTGGAATCATGTGTTTCTTAACCTTGATTTTGGGCTGTGTGAGGTCCAGTCTATACTAGACCTCAGTCAGCCAGTGAAACTGCTGAACAACTTTTAACATAACGGATACTGTGCCTTCTTTGGAACTGATCATTCACAAAACATTAACAGAGAGGCAGAAAAAATTAAGCTAGTGAATAATATAAACGAAGTGAAAAATTGTTTTGAAATTTACTTCCAGAAGATGCAGCAATGGTTGCTGATTTAGATAGCTTTAAAAGGGGATGTGAAAAAAGTATTATGGAATCCCCTGCTTAGAGACAATATGCCATTGGATATAACTTGCTAAAAGCAGCTTTACGGTAATCATTATATACACACATTTTTCCCTTGGCTTGCTCAATTTTCCAAAGAGAAATGTATAGCATCCAAGACAATTTGGAAAAGTATGGATGATAGATATTTAAAACTGAAGATTATTTATGCCCTATGAAAAATAACTTTAATTAAGCTACAGTGAAATTAAAGACAATATATTAGACAAGTGTCATCTTTGTGACCTGCTCTGTAGAATGTTAAACATTTGAACTACATGGGGTTGTGTAATCAACGATTCCAAATACACTTAAAAATCAGATTTCAATTATATGGAAAAAATTCAGCTCTAACCTACCTGAGCCAAGAATCGATACACATATACTGGTTTAGTTTGCCCGAAACGATAAACTCTGAAGATACTCTGAATATCATAAGATGGGTTCCAAGATGCATCAAAAATAATTACTCTATTTGCAGCTACTAGGTTTATCCCAAGGGATCCTGCTTTAGTAGAAATAATAAACAAACGACCTCTGCAAAAAATAAATCAATAAAATAAAGAGTAAAATAAGGTTTAACTCCACTTTGTACTCATATTAAAAAGAGAGATGCTTTGCCAAAATAAAAAAAAGAGGAACATATTGAATATTCTTTAAATTTAGTGACAAAGGAAAGGACTTAATGCTTTTAATGGTGTAATATATTTCAGACAATTTATTGATGGAGAAATGAAGAGAACTGATCAAAACCCATACATAATTTCTTTTTTCACATTATCTCCAGGTTCCATTATTTAGTTTTAAGAATAAATCTTGTTTAGCAGTAGAACTATGATCAGTGTTGTTCTACTAACACTTCGCTAAGCGGCAGGAACGTGTGGAGTTTTCAATTTCATTCAGTTTAGCAAGCTCTGAAGAATCTCAGTCATGGATTTGAGGAACGGAAAGACAAAGCTCTGTCAGCCAAGACCTCTGCAGACCAAGATGCACTACTGGAAAGATCAGCATTTGGAGGAGCCCGTTATGTGATATCAGAGGATGAACATAACTATTGGCTTGCACGTTCCAGGTGGGCATATTTAATCTTGAGAATATGAGTAGCGTGAGTAAAACATTTTGAGCATGACATTCCACATTATGGTCTTTTTCCAGTGTAAAACTGTATTCCAAATACAAAACAAGATATTTCACACATTTTGGAAGCACTCTGAGTTTGCATCACAGCTGCTACCAGGTTGGAGATGCCTCCAAACAGCCAATTTTGCACACAGAACAGAGTTTTGAACTTGAATCAAGACGCTTTGCAAAATTCCATCCTTGCAATATTTTGAAACAAAATATTTTGCACAGGCCTAATATTAATGGAAGGCAGAAAGGAACATTCAGGTATCTCAAAACTATGTAACCTAATATCTTCAGTCTCTAAAAAAAACCTTGTGCGTGGCTCCAAACATTTTACCAAATGTAACTTTTTAAGGAGAGACAGGAAAAGCAGTAAATAACTAAGAAGAGAGAAATCTTACTAATTCTGTTTAATTCTGTAAATGAAATGAATTAAAATTTGGGCTTCTAGAAGAAGCAAGTTTTAGCTAAATATTATAATTGTTATTTAGGAGATAGTAAACTCTCCTTTACAGATTGTGCAGGAGCATTCCACTAGCAGAAAACAGGACTCAGATAATTTGTACGGTCTTTTCCAGTTCTACAAGTCTAAAATGATCTGCGCTGCATTTCTTCAACATAAGAATTACATTCCAAACTTGACTGGAAAAAAAATCAATGCAAAAGTTTCAATAAACACCACATAAAAAGTTTTCTGCAACAGAAAATTTAATGAAATGTTCTTATTTATTCAATTCAGAAAATGTGTAATGCTATACAACGTGTTGGAAATTGCAAATATGCATGTCAAAGGACAGGACACATAGCAAGTCAAACTCCATAATAATCAAACTTATCAGAAAATACAGTGGGGCAAAGAAGTATTTAGTCAGCCACCAATTGTGCAAGTGCTCCCACTTAAAAAGATGAGAGAGGCCTGTAATTTTCATCATAGGTATACCTCAACTATGAGAGACAAAATGAGAAAAAAAATCCAGAAAATCACATTGTCTGATTTTTAAAGAATTTATTTGCAAATCATGGTGGAAAATAAGTATTTGGTCACCTACAAACAAGCAAGAGGTCTGGCTCTCACAGACCTGTAACTACTTCTTTAAGAGGCTCCTCTGTCCTCCACTCGTGACCTGTAGTAATGGCACCTGTTTGACCTTGTTAGCAGTATAAAAGACACCTGTCCACAACCTCAAACAGTCACACTCCAAATGCCACTATGGCCAAGACCAAAGAGCTGTTGAAGGACACCAGAAACAAAATTGTAGACCTGCACCAGGCTGGGAAGACTGAATCTGCAATAGGCAAGCAGCTTGGTGTGAAGAAATCAACTGTGGGAGCAATAATTAGAAAATGGAAGACATACAAGACCACTGATAATCTCCCTTGATCTGGGGCTCCATGCAAGATCTCACCCCGTGGGGTCAAAATGATCACAAGAATGGTGAGAAAAATCCCAGAACCACACGGGGGGACCTAGTGAATGACCTGCAGAGAGCTGGGACCAAAGTAACAAAGGCTACCATCAGTAACACACTACGCTGCCAGGGACTCAAATCCTGCAGTGCCAGACGTGTCCCCCTGCTTAAGCCAGTACATGTCTGGGCCCGTCTGAAGTTTGCTAGAGAGCATTTGGATGATCCAGAAGAGGATTGGGAGAATGTCATATGGTCAGATGAAACCAAAGTAGAACGTTTTGGTCTAAACTCAACTCGTCGTGTTTGGAGGAGAGAGAATGCTGAGTTGCATCCAAAGAACACCATACCTACTGTGAAGCATGGGGGTGGAAACATCATGCTTTGGGGCTGTTTTTCTGCAAAGGGACCAGGACGACTGATCCGTGTAAAGGAAAGAATGAATGGGGCCACGTATTGTAAGATTTTGAGTGAACACCTCCTTCCATCAGCAAGGGCATTGAAGATGAAACGTGGCTGGGTCTTTCAGCATGACAATGATCCCAAACACACCGCCCGGGCAACGAAGGAGTGGCTTCGTAAGAAGCATTTCAAGGTCCTGGAGTGGCCTAGCCAGTCTCCAGATCTCAACCCCATGGAAAACCTTTGGAGGGAGTTGAAAGTCCGTGTTGCCCAGCGACAGCCCCAAAACATCACTGCTCTAGAGGAGATCTGCATAGAGGAATGGGCCAAAATACCAGCAACAGTGTGTGAAAACCTCGTGAAGACTTACAGAAAACGTTTGACCTCTGTCATTGCCAACAAAGGATATATAACAAAGTATTGAGATGAACTTTTGATATTGACCAAATACTTATTTTCCACCATGATTTGCAAATAAATTCTTTAAAAATCAGACAATGTGATTTTCTGGATTTTTTCCCCCATTTTGTCTCTCATAGTTGAGGTATACCTATGATGAAAATTACAGGCCTCTCTCATCTTTTTAAGTGGGAGAACTTGCACAATTGGTGGCTGACTAAATACTTTTTTGCCCCACTGTAACTTTGGAATCCCTTTCTGAAACGAATGTCTAGCATCAAACGTTTTTCTCCTCATTTGGTGTGGGAGCAACTACCTGTATCAATAGCAGGCAAAAAAGGGTGGGAGAAGGACAGACAAGTACTGTACTGGCTGAGCTAAAAGGCCTTTTATTTAGAGTAGTCTGTAGTGCATCCTGAAAGGCCTATGAAGGGACCCCCAAGTTTCTAACAGCCAGACTCGAGTGCCTGCTTAGAGCCTGTCTCACAAGGATGAATCAGCTGTTTCTCCTTCTCATGGTCTCTCTCCCATGCAGCCAGGAAGATTGCACTGGATGTAAATACAGAGTAGTCAATATTCACTCTGCACTCTAAAGAGGGGATCAGTACCATAAGAAGCAAACATGTCTGCTTAGAAGAGGGGGGCAACTTGATGCTGCAGGCCACATGCGGCCAGTTCCCCAACATTATTTTATGGTCTGCATAGTTTTTTCCAACCACCACTCCTGAAGAGTCCATCAGCTGGAGTGACTTTCTCAGACTACAAGCACACAAATATTGTAGCATAAGACCTGGAATAAGCTTAATGAAGAGCATCCATAGAAAAAACGAGAGGAAGGATTAATTACAGCCTCCAGCCATTACAGATTTCCCAACCAGATTTAGAAGTAAGATCAAGAATTTAATAGATTTCCTTCCTACTAAGTGTGTTCAGAATTGCAGCCACAATTATGTTATTTTTCAAGCTGAAGAAATAGCATGAAATCCTTTTGAAATTATAATAATACTATGATCTGCACTGAGTTTGTGTGTTGGACAAATTATTATGTCAGAGATAAAACATCTAGCGTGGAGAAGTAAAATATGAGTCTGATTCAGCCCACAGACTACTGTCACAAATCATGTATGACTTATATCGCAACAAATGGTTACTGAAGAGAAGTCAGAAGAAATAGAATTCAATTTTTTGTTCTTCAGCTGCACACAACTCATGACGGAAGGGAAATCATTTCACCAGGACTATCAGTAACTTCTTCTATGAGCCTTTGTAAACTCACACTTGTGTCCTCTAGCCAGCTGGTCTTCTGCTGGCCTTTTTTTCAATTGCTTCATTTTTTAAAGCATCAAGGTCTTCTTGAATGATTTGCTTTCAGATTATGAACCTAAAATATTTAAGCTTTAACTTTATGATTTGTGCTTCCAGTGAGCAGTCTCATTTTATTCCATATGGCACTGAATGGTCTGTTCTTCTTACAGTCCAAGGTATTCTCTACAATTTTCTCCAGCCCCACAATTCAAAGGCATCCTTTTGTTGTCGTTGTTATTCAGTCTTTCTGACGGTTCAGCTTTCAGAGCCATACATTACAGCCTGGAAACCATGGCTTTGAGAGTACATACAGCACCTTTGTTGTCAGTGTGACGTCTCTGAGCTTTAGTATTTTATCTACATCAGTTAGCCCTTCAAGGTAGACCAGGTCAGGAAACAGACATCACAAGAAATATTGGAACTCTACTTTATTGATATAAGCTATAATAACTAGAATCTTGAAAGTCTGACAGAGTTTCCCCTCCTCTTAATCCTATACTAAAGAGAATAAAGGCAGGGCAACCTTAAGTTTCTTTTTCATGCTGCCTTATTTTCTGAGACTGAGTTCATGTTTTTGTAATGATTGTTGCATATTTTCTTCAAGATGATTTCTGTACTCCTCTACAATATCTGACATAATAGTCTTTCTCTCACATAGCTATTCCATGCCTATATTCACCATGCCTGTGAATTTCTCAGCCCAAGAAGAAAAGGTCTGTTTCTGCATCAATTTCTTCTCTACCTATTTACATTGGGTTGGCTTTGTCTTTTGACATGCTCTTAGGGGTTTTTTCCCCCCTTAATATTAAGCAGCAGACCTGCCTTGCACTCTCTTTCACCTTTAACAAGTGATTCCTTAAGTCTTTCTCACTTCCAGTCATCAAAGATGACATCTCTGAGGTAGCAATTTTAACTCCAATTCCTCTTTTTTCTAGTCCAGCTTGATATATTCTGCATGTACATTAAGCCTATGTTTTTAAGGGCTATCCACAATTTATTGTGATGTATACAATCAAAAGCTGTTGTATAATCAGTAAAGTAAAAATAGGTGGCTTTTTGCAACTCTCTTTCCTTTTCCATCATCCATGGGATGTTAGGAATATGATATTGAGTGCCCTGCTTCTTCTGAACCAGCATGTGTATCTGGTAGTTCTTGTTCCAAATACTGTTGAAATTTAGCATTATCTTACAGTACTAGCACGTGAGATAATCCAGTTCAATATTTTAAATATTATTTAGCAGTGCTCTTTTTTGTAATATAGATTGATATTTTCCAGTCCCTTGCCCATTGCTGTGTTCTTTATACATGCTTTTCAAGTTGCATGTAGCATTTTAACAGCACTATCTTGTATGATTTTAAACAGTTCTGCTGGTAATTCTTGCAGCTTTCCTATTAGCAATATTTTCTAATTTCACATTCCAGAACATATGGTACTAATTCAGTGATCAAACCTTCCTATGTATCATCAGTTCTTCCATATAGTCAGGCCATCCTCTCCAGATCTTCCTTCTCCAGGAGATCCTTGCTTTGCCTTTTATCATGCCTACTGTTGCTTGAGAGCTCCAGCTGATTCATGTAATTTACTTAAAGAAATCTTTTGCCCTTCCCATTCAATTGTTATCCTTTTTTTTGTCTCTATCACCTTTTATTTTCTACCTTTCTTCATTTTTGTGATACTTCTGTTTGCTTTAGTGTTAATTATGTTGCAAATTTCAGTCCAGAATTCTTAAGGCACTCTTATTTACCAAATCTAATCAGAAATATTTACTTGCCGCACATAATAATATGCAATGTGGCTGATTTTGTTGATTTGATTTTTTTTCTGTTTAAGTTGCAATTCTGCAAGAGGGTTATGATCTAAGCTACAGTTAGCACCACATCTTATTTTTGCTGGCTGAATAGTTTCTCCATCTTTGTAGATTATATAGTCAATTTGATTCCAATGTTGCTCATTCATGGATGTCCATGCATGCGATCATCTTTCAGGTTGTTGAAAGAAGGCATTTGTTATAAACACTGAATTATCTTGGCAAAACTCTATTTGTCTATCTTCTGCTTCGCTATGTACACCAAGGGCAAATTATCCTATTTCCAGACACTATTTTACCTCCAAATTAAGCAATCCTGTCTCCTATACTTGGTATAAAAGAGTCAGTTTGGTATAGTGGTTAAGACATCAGGCTAGAAACCATGAGACTATGAGTTCTAGTCCCGCCTTAGGCACAAAGCTGTTGGGCCAGTCACTCCCTCTCAGCCCTAGGAAGGAGGCAATGGTAAACCACTTCAGAAAAACCTTGCCAAGAAAACTGCACAGACTAGTCCAGGCAGTTGCCAGGAGTCAAAAACTGACTCAAAGGCACCAAAAAACAAGACAAAAAAACCCTTGGTATAACTTTTTTTGGTATTGTGGCAAAAGATACTGCAAATTGCCATAGAACTGTTCGACATCTGCTTCTCCTGCATCTGTGGTTGGAATGTAGATTTCCATCACCTTAGTACTAAAATGGCTTGCCTTAGATTCAAACTGAGATAATTCTAGCATGCTTGGGTTGTATACAAGCATAGGCTTTAACACCTTTTGTTAATAGCGATGGCTATGCCATTTCTTCTATGACTTTCATATCCACAGTGTTTCATATGTATTTATAGATCTCATTTCTACGAGTGGAAAAAAGGCACTTGATTAGGCTTGTCCAAAAATCATGGGCTGCTGGTCTAGGGGTATGGCCCCCTTACACACACTTTCTTACCTGACATTGGTCACATCATTAAACTCTTCAGCCCACTTTTTTCTTGACTGAGCAGTAGTAGAACCATCCAAACGATAATAATCAATATTTCTGAACCATTTTCCTTCACCTAGAAATTTAAAAAGCATGGGGTTAAGTGTTTTTTACAAGGAGGCAAGTGCCCATCGTCATCTGACAGTTTCCATTTCTTTTTAAAATGTTATTCATGAAATTCATGAAAGCTCATGAAAGCGTCTGACTTTTAATTGAGTTTGTCTGAAAGGGTGACTTCTAATTATTAGATTTGATACAACTGAGACATGTAGCAGACCTCTCCCACAGATATCCAGTTTTGTGTGACGGACTCAGAAATATCATAAAAAGTACATTGTGCTTCCTCAATGAAAAACTAAATTCTTGCTCAGTCTCTTTCTTTAAAAATGTATTGCTCTTTTCTGCCCCCTTAATTTCAAACACCTATGAAATACAGAGAGCGCAGAGGCACTAGTCATTATCTAAAGCTCAAAGGCATGTATAATAAATTCTACTTTTATATTTAACAGTAATTTAGAAGCTATGGTTAGAGTTAACACAGGTTTAACGTAGATTAAAACTGCTGAACTGAAATGTAACTTACAGAATATGACTTAACACTACTTCAATTCTGCCACAATTAATCATATTTGTCATATGCTTAATTGAAACAATTTACATTACAACTTAAACAACTTACATTTCAAGGTTTTCAAATAAAATACTGGTTAAGTATAAATTTTGCAGAATTAACTAAATATATTTTAAGGATGGATGGATGGATGGATGGATGGATGGATGGATGGATGGATAAATAATTGTTAACAGTATTTTATTGTTGAGATTTTTATTCCAGGAAATTCAGGTTTCTGATTGTTGTACTGTTTGATGTGTCCCCTAAAAATTACATCCTTTAAATACATTTTAAAACTTAATGGTTAATCACTATTAAAAATCTTGCTTGTTACAATCTCTGTAAGTGGCAAGAAGGATTTTAAAATATGAGTGATGAGAGCAAAATCTATTTAAAAAATTTATTTTTGAGCACTTTCTTTTCAAAATAAAGCAATAGAAGTAGAGGATTGATGCCATTATTTCAGGGAGTCCTGAATGCTACAAATTTTCAAGAGAACAAAGGCCTCCCCACCCCACCAAAGAATGGGATAGATAATCACAGATGCTACCCTTAAACCAGAAGAAGTGTTAATTGGTTTAATTAACTGCATGATTAGATTAGATTATTCCTAAATTCAGGGACTTACCCTGTGGGTTTAGAGGAACCTATTTTTCTCCCAAATAAGAAAATCACTACTGCTCTGTGAAGAATATGGGTACAAGGAGTGACTTTACAAAAAGCACTCCCTGCTCTGGACACATACTGTAGGCAGTTCCTTATCTCTAACTCCAAGAAAAAGAAGAATGGACTTGTTGAAAGGATAAAGAATACTTGAAGGAAAAACTGAAAGCATTTCTTGTATCAGTTTTGAAGCAGAAACATAGAGGGAAGAAAAAAGAAGACAGCAAGAGCCTCACATTGGTTTCCCACAGCTTGTGATGGGTGAAAGAGCAGGAGAAAGAGGTTTCAATCAGGAGACGAGGGCCCTGATGACCTCACTGCTTATAACGCTCTCTTCCTCTATTTAACATGCCTGTTTAGAGACAGAATTTTTATTTCTCCCCCCACCCCCCCTTTCCACAGGTCTCTTTAACTTCAAAGGGGGACACTGTCCTCATTTCTGCTGACTGGGTTTCGTGAAGTTCATCATTAGGTGGTTAAACAGCTCATCAGGCAGGTAAAATGAGCAATCTTTGGTTGGGCAAAAAGAACCCAAATGCCACAAATGTGTGCGCGAGTGTTCTCCAGAATTCTAAAAACTGCAGAAAGTCAAGGATGGGAGAAAAAACAGAAAGTCCAAATATTAAGACAAATACCACGGCAGCAAGATTTGCAGTTTAGACTCCACACCAAAGATGAAGATTTCTGGCTGAATGATTTCAAGCAGCAGCACTCACTGCAGGTATCAGATTACGCCTTAGCCGCAAAGGACAAAGAAATACTGGGTGACTGTGCCTCCCTGCAACATACACAGTGTTTCCGATAACAGGAAGGTACTTTCACAAACCAAGAATGTCTTTACCCAGGTGGGAACAGAAAAAGAATCAGTCTTAGAAGAAGGATAAAGGGACAGAGCACCAAGGTTTTAAAGGTTTGGTGTTATGCTGCCTTGTGAAAAGAATGTAAAAATGAGGAGTGTGGGGGTGAGGGGGTGAATGGAAAGATTTCCAGATCTCTAGAGTTGCTATTTGCTTGCTTACCTTTATATATTACTGGTTTTCCTTCTTCTCTGTCCCGGTTTGCTAACTCCAGAAAATCTTCTATCAAGTCTAGTGATATCAGAGATTGGCTGAACACTAAGCTGAAAATGGGAATAGGCAAAATACTTCTCAGTTTCCACATTTGTAATTAGCATATCTATGTGCTGTGCTTTGTACCATCAACTCGGTTTAGAAATGTAAGGAGATATTAAAAAGTCTGCTTTGCTGGTCAGAGCAGAATGCAGATTGCAATTTTAGGGGGAAAACGCCTGTTGCACTGTTGAAGTTCTTTACCCTTTGGGCTCTGGATTGCAGATGTTTCATTAACTAATAGGTAACATCATTAGTTCAGGGAATGCAGGTTAACTCTTGCACTCACGTTACTTAATCGAGCAACGAAACATCTGCAACTCAAAACCAAACTCTCGGGACTCCAAAAATACAACATACCAACCCTGAGCTACAGATATTTGCTACCACTGCCAAGAAGAATATAGAAATGTAAAGCATACAAGTATTGTGAACAGAAGGTTTTCTTCTAATCACCAAGAATGGCTTACACTTTATCTCCAAGCTCTTCAGCCATGCGCAGGATTTCAAACAGAAGCATCATCTTCCCAGAATGCTCCAACACTTCAGCATCAGCATCAGCCACAAAATCCTTATACCAATCAGGAGCTGGGCTGCCTGGATTGGAAGAGGAAGTAGTTTTACCTTGGGGAAATTAAGAAAAAAAATGTTACTTAAAAGGACAAATCATGTGTTCTTCTCCAAGCATTCAAACAAGCCATAAAAATACAGTTTCTTAGCCAGACTTACACCTTGACCACTATATCATACCACAGGAGCTCTAATCCTTAGGTTTAGGGAGAGAAGGGGAAAAAATATTGCTTTTCCTGACCAGGGAAAGAGAAGCTAAACAGCTAAAATATATATTTGCAGAGTTTATCTCTATAATCTTTGCATCATATTTCTTTTCAACTACATAGGAGAGCCCTCTGGACTGATGCCAGGCACTGCGAGCCTTTTCTTGTCTTCCTGAAGCTGCTGGCATGGAAGCTGAGGCTGTTTTTAAGCGCAGCTCTTACTGTTGCTAGTGCTGAACTTGAAGGCCTCTGTAAATGTCAATCCAGGAAGGCTCCCCGGTCCCCATCAGCATGTCTGATAATTCAAAGTCCAATGTGGAGGTAAATCTGGACACCCCAATGGACTGAGGCACATATAGTTACAATGAGGGGTGTGGCCTTCTGATGACCCCACCGAAGGACTATTCTCTTAGGGAAGGGTTTACTTGAATCTGTGCTGTGGTTCTTGCAGCATAAGCTGTGGAATTCTCCAATTTCTTAGGCACTTATAAATTCTTTTAACTCTATGACTCATTTTATGCAACTTAAACTTTTCATTGGTTGTGACCACACATTGTGCATGCATATTTAACCTTGTTTAATGGATTGAAATTCCTCGTGCAATTATTATTAAAATGGGATATAGTATAACTTTATTAATGAACTAAACAGGCTAAAAAAATGAATCCGCAGCCGGTTATGAAGACATTCATTTAGGAAATAAAAAGAAGCTCTTAGCTAGAATCTTGGTATCCAACATTATCAAATAGCTATAAATTATAAGTTTTATACCACAGTTAATGTGATGTCTACCTTGCTCAGCTAGATTTCAACAAACAGTACATTATCTGAAACTTACATTCCCAGAAAATACCTTGAACTACAAAATGCTCTATTTCTTTGTATCTAAGAATATAATATATTCCAGATATACTTGTGCTGTTTAATGAGAGTGTTTTATAGAGTATTTCAAACATAAATTATCTTTGCTTACAAGCAATTAGCTTTAACTGTTTTGAGACAGCCAAATTAAATCCCTGAATTAATCTGGAAAAATGAAGGTGTAGAATGAAACAAGATGGGTTATAAACTTTCTCACAGAATGGCACGAAGCATTATCGCCATATCATTTATTGCACTACAGTACTTCATTAAATACAAGGTTCTACAGAGTTTGCCGGTATTTGTTACTTTGTAAGACTCTATAAATGTCTGCCATTTGTGCAATATAATTACCATTAGGTTAAGTGGACAAAGAATTACCAAACTACGTGCATGAAGAAATTCTGCCAGATACAGACAGACAAATTAACAACATATTTATTTATCCTTCAGAAGCCATCATGGCATTTAATAGTACTGGAAAATGCTACGGGATCCTACAGTGCTAGCATGCTATTCCTCTAACTGCGCTTCAGGCACTGGGCATGATTGTAAAAGAAAAGGCTAAGGCTAGGATGTCCCACTACTGTACAGGAAGAAGACACATACTGGAGAAGGCTGACCTACATAAAAGCATCTAGAGCCTTACAACCTCCTGTTGGATTCCAATGTTATCTTTATTTATGTCACATTCTTTAGACAGTGTAATAAGTCTGTGGCTTTAATCTCCACTTCATTAGTGTATTATATACACAATGATTTATTGTAAATACAGAACGGGCTTTCTTTCTCTTGGAACTTCAATGTTGCTATTAATTATTGCATTTATTTCCATGGAATTTTCTCCTTGTATTATTTTACAGGTATTACCACATACAGAACAAATTTGCTGAGTGCAGTATCTACTGAGGAAGTAGAACATTTAAACAAATGACCCATCATCTTACAATAATATACTTCAGAAGAAGAAAATACACATTTTATTTCTATTGCTTCGGTTATTGCTTCAGAGAGCTAAAAATTAAATAGAGGTGAGGTCACATTTTCATTTTGCTAGTATGAGCAGAGAAAATCGAAACTTTCCATCTGAAACTGTGTCCAGAAAGCCAGCAACAAGAGAAGCTGCTTTAACCCAGGCATGAAACGGCACCTCTGAAAGGTGCCACTTACCAGCTACAATTTCCAAACTGCCTTCAAGGGCTTCTTCTTCGTAACCCATAAGGAGCACGTTGCAATCATTCAACCACCTGGGCACCAGTTCTCCCCTCCAACCCTTGAAACCCAGCTACCAGAATCAGCCACCCACTACAATGTTAAAATGCAGCTTCTCGCTATTTTTGTGCCTCCAGTCCCTTAAAATCTGGTGGCACATCAATCTTAAGATGTTAAATTCTGAGCTTGCAGTAAAGTAGTAGTACAGCTGGGTTTCACTGCTTTTCCTGTTATTTATCCTGAATTTGGGACTTCTTTCCAAGAAATGTTAGATTGGTTTGATTAAAAGTTATGTTGTACAAGCTCACTACTTTGATTTCTTTTAAAATTGAAAACCTTATTTTGATTTCTTTTAAAATTGAAAACTACCTTGGGATCCATTGGAGGGTTGAGACAGAGAATAAACATTTTTTAAAATTATAATATTTTAAAAATATAATAAATGGGTTCAGATCAAGGTTTAAATGTACTACATATAGTTCGTTCTTGAGTCTTTAAAGCAGGGGTTCTTAATCTTTTTGTGCCATGACCCCTTTCAGAGTCTGGTGAAGCCTCCCCACTCCTTCTCAGAAAGATGTATTTAAACATCCATGTGGGGTCCTTGGTGCTCTGTGAGCTTGGTCGTTTGCTTGCTGACGTTTCATTACCAGGCTAGGTAACATCATCAGTGCACAGTAATATATGTGTTTCTTTATTAATCCATTAAAGCAAAAGCAAGACAAACTAAATGTCAGAGGTTAGTGAAAATAAATGTGTATTTTTTTACCCATCCAAGTTCACAGACCCCCCTGAAATCTATTTACAACCCCCAAGGATCCGTGGACCCCAAGTTAAGAACCCCTGCTAATAACCTTTCAAGGCTAGAAAAAGGAGCAGCAACAGTATTGTGAGCAGAATCATGATAACAATGTGGAAGATGGAGCGGTGGAGTTGATTACCTTTGACTGCCCACTACGAAAAGTGTTCAGAATCTGCTAAAATCTTAGTTACCTTCATCTGCCTTTAAAATGACTGGAGGGTTGTTTACTGGCTCTTCTACAGTTCCTTCTCCACCTCCCCGAGATCTTGAATTCCAGACTTTAATCACTTCGACATCATTGTCACTTCCACTTCCACTGCAGCTACTGTCTTTCTTAGATTTCTTGCCCTTGGTTTTCTTCTTTCTAAAAATATATTTCAACATGAAAAATCTTCAGTGATATTAATTTTATTCTCAACTGTTTAAGATGTAACTCCATCAATAAATCTGTTTACTATTTCAGAGGAGCAATTCAACTTACTTAGTATATTCATCAGAGCTTAAGCTCACCGACGTTTCTTCGGAATCAGATACTATGAAGTCATCAAGACTGTCTTCATCAAAATAACCCTGAAAAACAAAGCATTTTTATTAAACACAGCCATCCTTTCCTCAAACTTTCAGAACACAAATTAAAACACAGAGAGGGAAAAAAATATGTAACCAGCTATCAAAAAGTGATACTCTAGAATCTGGCATGTCTCACTGCAGAGCTGTTATGAGAGACACAGACAGATGTAGATTACCTTGTTTTCTTTGCTAATATAATCCAGCTGCAAACACCAAGGATGAGTCCAAATTCTGCTTAACATCTGGAAATCTTGGAAGAGTTTAGCTCCAGCTTTGCCTCTTCCACCTTCATTGCTGTTGCTGACACCTGACAATGGAGTTCAAGTACATACTTGAAATAAGTTAAGCAAACTGTAAGTTAAGCAAAATATATTCACCTTTATACAATGCACCAGTAACTCACTCTCTTTTTCCTAGTCACTTATAAAGTGGCTTCTCCCATTGGTGCAATACTGCTATCGGAGATTAGATGATTCAAGGAACTGAATTGTATTTTCTTTCTTTCTTTCTTTCTTTCTTTCTTTCTTTCTTTCTTTCTTTCTTTCTTTCTTTCTTTCTTTCTTTCTTTCTTTCTATCAATCATCCATCCTGTTTTACATGTTGGACAGTCTATATTATTTATATGCACGTCATCTAAGTTATGCAAACTACATTTTTAATTTATTTATATGAATAGAAATCCCATTTTAAAAAATGAATTCACAGTATTTTTCCATGAGTCTTTAATATCTACTACAAATCATATTTCAATAACTTTTTATACTCAGTACTAAAAATAGAAAATGGTAGAATGTTGAAGTGTTCTTAACTTTTTAAGAGTGAAGTTCTATAATTCAATCTCAATGTCCCATAACATTAAAATAGTTGGGGAAATTCAAAAGCCATTAAAATTCCCAAAACTTTAAATACATTTGACAAATTAAATTTTAACTAATAATTATATCCTGTTTCACTCTAAAGAATATTCAGTAATGCCTTGACTATTCGTCTGCGCAGAAGTGACTTTGAAAATGTGGAAAATCTCAATTATGATAAAAAGGCACCCGTGATACCTAAATTTAGTACCAAAATCATTAAAGAAATATAATTACTTTCTAAGGAGCAGATACACCACCACAAATATGGTCAATCTGCCAACTACCTACCTACCTACAAAATGTTAACATGAGCCACAACAAACATTCAGATTAGAGACTTTCCTGACCTATAACATTTTTGCAAATTTGGAGCTGTAGTTTCCAATCACAAAAGTTGTGAGAATTCCCAAAGTCATCTAGACTCAACTTACATAATGCAACATCTCCAACCTGCTACTTCAACAGTCCTTGGTAGGCAGGAATTTATCCAATCCCTTTTAAAGTCATTGAAGCCAGTGTCCATCACCATGTCTTGTGGTAATGAATTTTGTAAGTTAATTATATGTTGTTGTGTGAAATGCTCTTTTTGCCTGTTCTAACTTCTCCTTCCAATCAGCTTCAATGGATGACCCCAGTATGTTTGGAAAGGAGGAGAAAACTTTCCTTTCTCTGTATCATGGATGATTTCGTACATCTCCCCTCAGACACCTTTTTCCAAGATACAGCCCCAGCCTTTTCTTGTAGGGAAGATGTTCAAGCTCAGTGGTTGTTCTCTTCTCAACTTTTTCTAGCTCTGCTATATAGCCTTTTTAAAATGTAACGACCAACACTGTACACAACACTCCAGTTGCAGATGGACCACCAAGTTACATAAGGAGATTCCCATTCTCCCTGTACACAGAGCCAGCAAGATCACCTGAACCATCCCTAATCATCATCATCAAAGTGAAAAAAGTAACTAACCCCACACTCCAATTCAGCTTTGCCAACTCCATATGCAAATATCCTCTGGTTCTTTTTTATAACAACTGGACACATCAGTGAATCATGTCTTACCTGTTAAGTGATCCAAGTAGTACTGATACAGTTTACACTGAATGGGAGTCATTCTAACAGCTAGGACATACTCATATTTTGGTGGCAGGAACTTTGTTAATGCTGTATAATCTTTCCTCTACAATTATATCAGAAAAAATGAAAAGCCAAAATGCTGTTATAGAACAGTAAGAACATCAAAGTGCCAAGCCAGACTCAATTAACTTTGTAACTTAAAATACATGGAACAAGTAAAAATGCTCAGAAGGGAAAATTTTAGGATTCTAAGTGGTGAAATCGTTCAGCATTCACACATGGACCCCCTCCTTCCCTGGGAGACCAGGGTGCACAGAAATACCTCTATACAGTATAACGACCCTGTGACACAGATGAGGGAGATGCACTGGCTTGATTCAGGCATAGTGTTAAACTGAAGTACCTGAGACTGGGGCTTTGGTATTCCACAAGGACAAGTTTCAAAATGTTCAGTTTTATGTTTAATTAGCCTCATTGTGCCAGTCTTACGTATGGCTTTATGACACAAGCCAACTTTATAAACATAGTCTGTTTCAAGCGAACTTTAATTAAGACTAATCAGAGTTTATGCAGGTTAGGACATATAATTTACACAGTCTCCTACTCTGGAGAGGAAAAAGAGGAGAAGCTTACAGCCACAATTCAGCATCTTGCTGAAATGCCACTACAGTAATGTGCCTTACACTGCCTGTCTACAACTGACACACACAATTAAGTTATCACCATTTTTTGCAAAAGATTTTTAAAAAGGGAGGGAAAGAGAAAGTAGAAACACAAATAAACAAGGAGAAAAAAATTAAAAGGTTAAGAGAATCCCATGTTGTAGCTTGGGGTGAAATGTGGGTCACAAGTCTAAAAAGATTAAGAGTTCTGCCCTAAATTATCTTCCATAGATATTATCCAGTAATTGCAGGCCACCCTGAGTGCCCATGGCTGGTGGGGTTTACATTTTAAAATAAAGAAAAATAATCAAATGGATGTGGGCAAATCAAAGCTTTTAAAAGATTTTCTTTCTTGTTAATCAGGAATAATGGATTGCTTGTTAAGAGAAAGGTATAACTTCAGTTGACAGGAGCAGAGTATCAAAACACAAAACCCTTTAAGTTTCAGATGTTAGGAATTTTTAACTCTCACAATGGAGCAAGGTAATACAAATCAAAATTCACACACCTGAACACATCCAGCTAACATTTCATACAAGATGTGTGCTCGTTTTTTCATCACCCTCACATCTGCTAGAGTGGAATCAGCACACTGACCGTTCTGGATTGGATTTATAAATCGATTTCGGAACTCCTTAATTGATCCCAGCAAATTCTCCTTGATGAAATTAACCATGCAGTGATCTGAGGAATGACAAATTTAACTTTTAGCTCCTTCTCTCTCCATAGCAGAGTAACCCTGGTATGAGGCCTTAATTAAGATGGACAAGTGTATATTCACCGAGGCCTTCTCTATTTGGGTGGCCTTGGTCCAGAAAGGCAGCTTATAAATATTTAAATAAAATAAAGAAATATTTGGAAGCAGGTTCAGACTGTTCTCTATTTTAAAAGAAAGGGATTATTAGTTTAAACAGGGGCTTGGGCTACAAGCTTGCACCCAATCTGTGCAGTAATGTGCTGAGTGCATGATGCAGAGCCCTTCCCGGCACCCTGCAATTCAGCATGCCTTTTCCAGCCAGGCAAAGCCTCTTGATGCCTAGCTATCAGGTAACACGGACCCAGTGTTTTGGCATGCAGGAGAGACAGCAGAATTGGTGAACAATTGAGCCAAGTTTCTGACTGTTTAAAAAAAAAACAATGATGCAAGGCAGGGCCACTGCCATCCCTGAAGGCACAAGTTTGCCGTCCTAGCAGTCAGAGACTAGGCCAATCCTTGTATGAGGCTTTTTTTTTTTTTTTTTAACACAATCACATTAAACTTTTCATGCTACATTATACAAATTACAGGGAGGGAAGGAATTCAAGGAGAGCACCGGCAAAAGTATCTTTAGTAAGCGTGTTAACAGTGTGCATAGACTATAATAAAGGTAGATGCTTGTTGAATAATCAAACTATGAATACCTTTGAGGATTACAAGTGAGGAGAAAACCAAAGATGCATGGAGCATATTATCCTATTCCATATTAACAGAACTATTTAATTTATTTTTACTGAAACTGCAGACAGATATAAAACATATGTTTGGCTCCCTCTTAAAATGTACTTACATTCTATGAGATTGTTTTGCAAAGGGGTTCCTGTAAGAATTATCCTTCTCCTGGATCTGATAGAATTCATAGCTTTAGAAACAGCGGAAGCTTCATTTTTTAGTATATGTCCTTCATCACAGATGACAAAATCTGGGCCTGAAATTACAGAAGAAGTAGTATCTCACAGATATCTGCAAAGTATGAAACACTGCTTAAATGCCAAGTCATGAGGGAGCTACGTGTATTCATTTAACTCCAAATAAGCATCTTCTGCTAAGGTACAGATGGTCTACCTGACAATTTACTCTAAACTGCTATTCATAGCTCTACATACAATACAAATACACGTACAGCTTGTGCTGCTGGCCTGCTCATAAACTCTGAGTGGGATCTTGCAAGGGGCTGTCCGTGACAAAAATTTATTCTATATCTGTAGCATTTCTACTGGATATATAGCTCTGGGTATGATTTGTTATATGAATTCTCACAAAAGGGAGGCAGTCATTCGGGGCTGTGCCATTACTTTGGATTTAACTTGGAAGAGGTGATTTGCAGAATGCATAGCAGCATAATTGCTGCACCTGTCTGGAATCCATTAAAGTAATTACAGCTGCAGCAGTTCTGGGAAAATGATGCAGCTGCTTTAAGGGGCTGCAAACCAACACGCGCTGCACGCCCATATGATCTGAAACACCTCTTCCAAACGGAATTCAAACTGTTGCATAACTCTGGCAAGTAACTGCCCAAAGAATCAGAAAAACATACTACTCATTTACTTGTCATCAAGACATAATTAATATAGGACAATGCACTTCTGTATTTTAAACAGTATTTAATGTCAGAAACTCAGAGACATGTGGCACTGAACAATTTCCTAGAATTTAAGAACACGTATAAGTACTTGATTAGACATATGCAGGAAACAAGACTTATTTGATGCATGATAAAATATTCTCTGTTAATTCTTATGAAAAATGTCTCACAAAGAAAATATGCATACAGGTTTTCTCAAGTAATGTTTTTCATCATTTTTTATAAACACAGGTCATAGCACCATCTACTGGTAACTGGAAATAAAATCAAAGTCAGGTATGTACATATGGAAGTGACACTTTCCATAAGTGAATCACAGCAATGCTCAAGACAAATTACCAGGATGGCAACAACTACTATCAACTGGCTAGCCTTACAATTAGCTTTTCTCCCATTTTGGCTGATTAAAAGAAAATCTCTGCATACCCTGACATCCTCATGAACTCCAATGTTGGGTGACAAAGTTCTCCAATTAAAAACAAACCAGGACCATTAAAAAAGGAAAGATTATCTATCCAGTAGGCATCCATTGTACAAATAGGTTTACAAGGGAGTAATGTAAATACAGGTAGTCCTCGAGTTATGACAGTAATTTAGACTAGAATTTCTGTCGCTAACTGATGCGGTCATAAACAGCAACGTCACGTGACCACATCGTTTAGCGATGGCAATCCTGGCAGTCCCCGTTCTCGTTGTTAACCAAATCCCACCAATCATCAGGTGAGGACCTACCTGATTCAAGCCATTCCCAGCTTGGTCCCTCCCAACCCTGAGCCTTGGTAAGGTAAGGGACTGCCTCCTCTTCAACTCCCCCCACCTACCTATCTCCTCCCATCTCTGCCCTTTTGGCTGCCCTGCACAGCGACACTCCTTGGTGGACCTGGTGTTGGGGCTGAAGTAGAGGCCTCGGTCCTTCAGCAGCCTCAGCCGCCCCCCCCCAATGCTGCCTCAAGCCCCATGCCACGGCCAGCCAGGCCAGTGCCACAGTGCAAAGCCCCAGCTGCCCCCACCACCCTGCACTCTGCAGGCACTGCTGTGCCCAGCTGACCTTCACCGTCTTCCTCCCACTGCTGGCAAGGAGCGCCTGGCCTGGCCCTATGCGAGGCAACTGCTGGCCGTGCCAGGCTTTCTTCCTGAGGCAGCTCACCCCATTCTCCAAACAGCGCACCCTGTTCTCACAATGCTTTGGAAACCCTTCAGAAAGCTTCTGAGGCTTTCTGAAGCATCACAAGAACAGCGTGTGTGATTTGGAGAACAGTGGGTGCAGCCTTCTTGCAAGGTTTCAGAAGCCTTCTGAAGCATCACAACAATGGCACATGCTATTTGCTGCTGTGCAGGGCAGCCAAAAGGGCAGAGATGAGGGGGGAGATTGGCGGGTGGGGGGAGTTGAAGCAGTCTTAAGTGCAGGCAGGCTGCCAAGAGCCCAAATTTTGATCATGTGACTGCGGGGGCGCTGCAGCAGCTGTAACTTCAGGGACCAGGCATAAGTATCATTTGTTCAGCACTGCCATAACTTTGAAGAGTCACTAAATGAATGGTCATTAGGCAAGACTACCTGTAGAAAGTTAAAACCATCAAACAGATTCACAAAAACTATGATCTTTCAGAAAACACAGAATGCTGAAAAAAGCATTAAATGAGAAATTCACAGTACATGACCTGAGGGCTGCATGAAGCCCCCCAAAGCCTAAGCACACACACAAGCGCTATTTCCAAAAGTTGTTTTCAACATAACTGGACATCATATTAAGTTAATTTAAATTTTAAACTGAATTTCAAATGAAAATAAAATTATTCAGGCTGAGTTTCCTTCCTGGCTACATTGTGAAGCACAATGTCTCCTGGGTGCTACTCCAAGGCAAAGCATGGCTCTCAGCCCAGAAAAAACTGTGCAGCTCTGGAAGAAGAGATTACAATTGGTGTGTTTAACCACTAAGATCTTCCCTTCTTTAACAATTTGATTCAAAAGGTTGGAATGGGAAAATAGGTTTTCAGATTATTCAGAATTATTTCACTGCCCCAGATTTCAGCCCAAAAGCAAAAAGCAGAAACAATTTCTGCTTCATTTAAACTGGACGGACATCAAGGCCCTTGTTTCCAAAGCAGGCATTCTAGATGGAAGTAATTCTCTTAAGGGTTAGGGTAAACTGCAAAGTTTTGTTTCAAGTCCACCTTTTTTCCCTGAGTGCTAAAAGGGGATGCCATAAATCATTGCTGTCATCGTCTCCATGCTGCAAATTGGAAGGGAGGGGGTGTTGCCTGGAAGTCACTTGGCTACAGCCAAAACAAGTTGCATAGAATTCTCACCATTCTTGCTTACAGATTTCACAGTAATCTTGCTCAAGTGTTCAGGCGGACATGTAGAACGACTTCAACAATGGATAGAGAACAGGACTGCGTATGCAGTCCTGCCTTTATTCTCGAGAGCCTCTACACATTCAGCTGGAGAGCTGCAAGTGCATCTAGGGAAGCCAGACACAGCTCTCTATCCAGTCCAGAACTGTCAGTCACTCAGACAAGCACACCTGGATTCACACAAACAGGAATGCAACACGTCCCTCCTCAAGAGGCCATCCTTGGACCCAATAGTTTTGGATAACTTCCATTCAGTCCCCAGACATCCCTTTTTAGGGAAGGTTGTTGAGGTGGAGGTAGGCAAGCAGCTTCAGAGAGCCCTGGATGAAACAGATTACCTAGACCCTGTTCAGTCAGGATTCAGGGTGGGCTACAGTACCAAGACAGGACTGGTTGTATGTTCATCCTGGCCCTCCAGGGTCTCTCAGTGACATTCAATACCATCAACCACAGTATCCTTCCAGGCCAGCTTCGGGGGTTGAGAGTGGGGGCACTGTTTTGCAGTGGTTTTCCTCCTACCTCAATGACTGGTACCAGTTGTTGGTGGGGTGGACATCCTTTTTATGTGTGGCGCCTCAGGACTTGGGTCTCTCACCTCTATTATTTAACATCTGCATGAAACTGCTGGGTAAGGTCATTCAGTGGCATGGGGCCAAGTACCATCAGCACACTGATGATACTCAATTGTACATCCCTACTCTATGCCAGGCAGGTGATGCTGTTCAGGTGCTTGCCCAGTGCCTGGAGGCTGTAAGGGCCTGGATGGGGAGAAACTGGCTGCAACTCTGTAAATTTGGACCTTGTGTCCTGAGAAATCCAAGAGAATTCCAAAGCGTATCTCAGTTTTCCAGTTTTACCATCAGGTTATCAATCCTTCCCCTACAGATGAATGCTGTTACTTTCTCCAGTTTCAAGAGTGATTATGCCATAACCTGCACTGTTCTACACAGCTCTTGCTTTGCATATTGAATGGGACATACATCTACCCAGGAACATCTCTTCCTCTCCAGGATGGCTTATTTGCTTGCATGTCACAGAAGGAATGATCTGCAGTATTCTGGCTTACCAGGATCAACCAATGCTTTGTTAAATATTTCTTTCAGTTTTCTGCTCTTCACGTTCCTCCCTTGTGCAAGGTTACGATACATTTCATAACCTATAATCATGACACCTCCTTCATCCTGCCACCTTTGCAACATATAGCTCCTCTCTTGAGGGCGTTTCACCGTTGCGAGTTCAGAGACCTTAGGAAAACAAGCAAATAAATGATTTTAATTTTTTTAAGTCAACATTTAATTGTAATATACTCTCAGCATATGAATGTGGATTATAGATTCAAAGTTAAGAAGTTCATACTTCTAAATGATTAATTTACCATTCCTGAATACAGTTGCACTCTGCCCATCCATATTAAACATTAAATACCTCAAGTTTCTCATCATCTTCTAGGCCTTCTTGCCATTTCTCAAATTCATTCATCCAGTTAAGGGCTGTATTCAGCGGACACACGACAAGAGCGGTTCTGAAATCCAGTTTGTCACATAACAAAATAGTATGAAGGAAACTAACTACCTTCAAGAGAAAGCCAAGAAAATCAGCATTAGAATACATCTGCACCTGAAAAAAAACTTAATTTTTTTAACAAACAAAAAATGGAGACAGAACCTGAGTACTTTTTAATATTAGAAGTATAATTTGATGTACTTTGTGCAAGTTAACAACGTTCTTACATTAATTTGCTGCATATATTTAGTTTGTAACCAAAATGACCAAATGGTTTTGCCCTCTTTTCATTTTTCTTGATCTTAGGTAACTCCTTTTTAACTATCATGAGCTATATGAAGCATACTAAGCCAAAATACACCATGTTTTAATACAGGAATAATCAAGGAAGGTCTGGTTCTTAATGAAGATACTGAGAAAGGGAATATACATTCCTCAGAAATGCTTTTAAGCCTCTATACTAACTGAACTATTATTGAATACTGAAGATAAAATACAATCCATTTCTTATGAAATAAATAACACATTATTTTAGTTCAATCTTACAGCTTCGAAGGTTATGTTTGTTCCAAAAATTTTTTCCAGGTAGAAAATACAGGCAATCCAACTTGTGCATTAATTGATCATTCTTTTTCAGTGTAATTATGATGTAGAAGCTCCCAATTGAAAAACTCTAGCAACGAAGCATTTAACCATTATTTAAAGTGGCATTAGCATATAATATATATATTGGTGCCTTCAAGTCAGTCTTGACTTCTGGCGACTGCCTGAACAAGTCCCTCAGCAAAGTTTTTTGGAAGTGGTTTGCCACTGCCTGCTTCCTAGGGCTGAGAGTGAGTGACTGGCCCAAGGTCACCTAGATGGGTTTGTGACTAAAGCAGGAGTAAAATTCTCCTGGTTTCCAGCCTAGTGCCTTAACCACTACACCAAACTGTCTCTCTACCTTTGTGTCCATCATCTGCTACTTCTCTCCTTTTTCTAGGGCCACAAACATCTCCTGCCACACTTGTCCCTTCCCCGTGTTTTCAAACCACGTATGCAGAAGGAATTACCTTCAAGGGTAGCTGAAACCCTCAGGGTTTAATAAACAGAAGTTCTGACCAGCACCAAAGAGTCAAATGTTCAAATTCTAGCCCAACCAAAGAGGTAAGTGAGTGACCCGATGCGTCATTCTTTCAACTTATCTCACAGGGTTATTGTCAGAACTGGATTCCAGCCTTATAGATGAAGTACTTGAATTCCCTGAAGAAGGTATAGCAAAGGTACCTAAGCTATTCTTTCTTGCCTCCAGGAATTATGTATAACAGCAGTGGGAATATGCATCAGGTAACTTGGAAAAGCTTTTCACAAGACATGATTATGTATCTTTTACTGGAAGAAGCTGGAAGGAGCAAGGTCCATCCTGGCCAGCAGATCCTTAAACATACCTGCAAGGTCTTTCCCAGACCCATACAGTGGGCAAGAATGCATCCAGAGCCTGCAGATTTCTTTGTTTTTTTCACAGATTCACAACAGCAATCCCACATAAACTGAACACCTAGAAGCAATGTTTTTAAAAAGATCCTTTAAAAAATTAGCAGTGGAAATTAAGCACCTATTTTTGGCTCTGAAGTGCAATAGTTGTAAGCGAACACTGCAACATGACTCTAACCCAACCGATTCAAAATATAAGCCTCCTAAATCTAGCATTTTTAAATAAAATTGTCATGTTGTCTTACCATCTACTTGATGAGGTTTAAGTTTTGTCACTATGTTTCGATGAACTTGCACTAATGGTTCTTTGGTTTCTTCATCTTCATCTAAAACCAGCTTAGTTGTAATTGGACATTTCAAAGGCGTATCTTCTAGTTCTATTACCTGGAAAGAATTTTTTGGATGTGTGCAATTAATTCAAGATATTCAGTATTCAAGCTACACAGAAGGCAAATATACATCTAGTGCTACAGCCAAACTGAGATCTTAAAAAAGCTTTCTCTTTTCAGGTCCCAAGTAAATTTGTGCAAAGCTATGAAACATTTCAGTAGTACGTACTACCTGACAAATTTCTCCATTTTAAATTAATAGTGGGGATTGCATTGCAGTTATCTACAACTCTGGAGCTGCTAAACACATCCAGAACAACGAAATAAATATGTATAAGTCCATACACACATGAAGATTTAAGAAAGAAAAAATACATTTTTCTTTTTTTCCCAAAAATCTGGAAGGCCAGAATAAAATGTGTGCATCAGAAAACTGTAACAAAATATGCTTGATTAGTGATCATTATTAGGCAAATCAACACAGTCAAAGTCTTCTGTGGACCTATCTGCCCTTACTGAAAATTTAGAACTCTGTTTGTCGATTACAGGAAGTTCCCAGTTTAAGAACAAGTTCCGTTCCCAAGGTCTGTCCTTAAGTCAAATTTGTATGTAAGCTGGAACAGTATTATTGTATATTACTGTATAAGTAGTACTGTGTAATTCACTCAAACCATTGTGTATTTAACTTGAATCACTGTGTATTTTAACTTGAAATTTGCTACAATAGGCTCCGTTCTTAACTATGGGTTATCCATAAACCGGGCATTCTTAACCTGGGGACTCCCTGTACTCCTGCTTTTCTAATAGCTTCAAACTGAAGTGCTATTGAATGTTACAGATAAAGCACAATTATGAGAACATATGGAATATTATCAACTTTTGGAAGGATTTTGCTGAACCCTAATAGCAGACAGCATCGTGCCCAAACCATAACTCAGAGCCCTGGTTCGACACAAAGGATGTCATAGCTGGAAAAAAAGGCTTATTGAAAGCTGTAAGGTAAACAAAGGCTCATGTTCCAAAAGTTCTCGAGGGACTGTTCTAGAGACGGGAGGAAAAATTTAAGCCTGTACTAAGAAAAAGGCAGAAGCTCAGAAGGAAAATTAAGAAAGAGCTGTCCAAATTATAAAAGAAAACATATTCTTCTGCATCCTGGCACTTTATTTCACCTGCTTTTCCTAACAATCCCTCCAGGGAACTGGTGCTCCCAAACAATGGGTTAAGTATTTTAGTGCTTTATTTAGTGATAATACTGTCAGCAAAGGATATTTGCCCTGAAAAACATTAACAGTGTCCCTGCATCTCTTACCCTACTAATTTTTTTATTAATTTATTTCTCATCTCAAAAAAGATAAAGACTGCTGGGGGGGGGGGATTTAGTTGCAACAGAATTACTGCTACCCAATATTGGTGAACCCCAGTATTCACAACCAGCACACATTTACAACTGTAGCAGCATCCCGTGGTCAAGTGATCACCATTTGCGAGTATCACAGCCAGCTCCCAACAAGCAAAATCAATGGAGAAGCAGCAGTAAAGTCGCAAATCGCAGTCACGTGATGTCTCACTTAACCACCATGGGTGATTCGCTTAATGACCACAGTGGAACTGACACTGTAAGTCCAACACAGTCACGTGATGTTTCACTTCACTTAAAGACCCCATCGCTTAGCAACAGAGTTGCCAGTCTCAATTGTGGTCATTAGGTGAGGACTATCTGTAGTAAATATGCTAGCATGTTATTAGTTTAACTAAGAAGTCTAAGATACATTGCCAGGTTTTACAGTTTTTCTGATACTATGGTTGTTCTGATCTAAGACCATAATAGATCTGTATTATTAACATCATGGTCACCATCAATACAATTTCAACATGTATATGTTCAATCCCTTTATTAGAAGTTGGCAGTCAAAGCTTTGAATGTCTGTATCAATGACAAAAAAAAATCTTATCTAAAACAAAATCTGATACTAACTTAATTTGGAAACCATTTATGGACTGTAATTCTGTATACAGCCTTCTGCCACATTCAAGTTTGGATTCATTTTAACATAAGGTTTCAAAACATTAGATTATAGCTGTCTGTCAATAAAGTTAAGGATGGACTGCTTCAGATTACAGGTAGTCCTCATTTAGCAATCACAGTTGGGACCGGCAACTTGGTTGTTAAATGAAGTGGTCGCTAAGTGAAACCAAGTCTGTGCTTATGATCTTACTTCAGCTTTCCTCTGCTTTACAGACCTGGTCATAAAGCTTCTTCTTCATCAATGTTGTAACTGTGAATGGTAACTAAATGAGGACTATATGTAATTAGAAATACTTGCTAATTTTGGTGGTTTTTGTCAACCTCTAATCTAATTCTAATACTAGTTCCAAAAATGTTAAACTGTCATCTGATTAGTTCTTAAAAGTGTCGTATGAGTATACCTGTTTCAGTCTAATGCAGTGTTTCTCAAACTTGGCAACTTTAAGATGTGTGGACTTCAGCTCCCAGAATTCCCCTGACAGGTCCACACATCTTAAAGTTGCCAAGTTTGAGAAACACTGATCTAATGTGACTTTTTAAAAAAAACTTTAAAAGACTTTTTAAAAAGTATCTTTAGCAAAATAAAATAAATAAAAGACAAAATAAATCAAGTAATATAATGTAACCCTCCTTTACCAAATCGTATAAAAAGCCTAAAAATCTGTTAAGCTCAGTGTGATTATCCACATGCTTTCACTGAGCAGTAAATTTAGCTGAAATGTGTACCTTGCCTTTTATTCCAACCACAATAATCAAGACAACTTACTGGCTGTTAAAACAATGCTAATAAAAAGCAAAAAAATAAATATTAAAATATTAAAGCAGGGCAAGAGTTGTAAATGAATACATCTCATAAAAGAAAATCAGGGTTCTGCATACAAAATGTCTTATAAATCATGTCAATTTAAGAAAGCAATTATATTTTCAAATACTTTGCTAAGTACTTTTGCAGTAAAAACACTTAAAAGAATCATGTTCATGAAGAATGCTTTCAACAGTAAAATTACATAAACGAGGCACTGCCTATCAAATACATTTCTATTACAATTCTCTGTTAGCAATTTTAAAGTTTTGTTTTTCCTCAAAATACTGTTTCAAAAATCCTGATAATATCCCAATTAAAAAAACATAAATACTTCTCTGAGCTTCTCTCTTTCACGCTCCCTTTCTGCAATCCGTTTTCTTCTCTCCTCTTCTTCTTTCAATGCATTTTGGGTTTCTGTTCTGAGTTTATCATCTTTAATAATCTTTCGTATTTTTTTCCTGCCTTTTCCAGGAGATTTAGAATCATCGTTATCATCATCTTCAGTATTACTCTGTAAAAGTTCAAGAAAGATACATTCTTAATCATGATTTCAAATAAAACACAAAACACACTCCTTCAACAAGCTTAACAATTTACTGTTATTGCCTTTCTTTTTTAAGTAATGCCAAATACTAATAAGTAGCATGTCGCAAAACTGGCTAAGTAAACTGCATGATGGAACTTTGGTATTTACAACAGGACATAGTGTATAGGATACCACTGCACTGAGGTGGTACAGTGAGCATTTCCCATATGTACAAATTAACATCCCAAGGACTAATTTCCATTTCCTTTCCATTATACCTCAACTGGACTTGAGATTTCCTGTATTTCCAAAGCCCTTTACCATAAATCACACAGGAGGGAATTAAAAAGAAAAGAACAACAACAGGTGCAAATTTTTAAATTTAATTTTAAAAATGCCATAAAACGACTGTCCTACAATGAATTAGAATTTGGTGTGACTTCTGGAATAATCTGTCCAATCCGAACCAACCTATTGAGAATGGACATACTAACTTCAGAAGACAGGATATGACAGTTGCTTGGCATGATACAAAGGCTTACTATGAGCTAAATACTATCTAGGACTATGTATTGTCGAAGGCTTTCACGGCCGGCATACGATGGCTGGTGTGGGTCTTCCGGGCTGTGTGGCCGTGGTCTTGAAGTTTTGTTTCCTAACATTTTGCCAGCACCTGTGACCGGCATCTTCAGAGTGCAGGAGCACAGACAGGAGCAGTTCTCTCTGTGCCCAGGGTGATGTGAAATTTAAATCCCTTTATTATATTGCATACACTCAGGGCTGACAAAGATCAGGTCTTGATCTTCTGTGTGACATCCTTTCAGGTTCTGAAGAATGCAGTCATTTCCCCATCACCCATCTTTCCTCAGGACTAAGCACACCCAGCTCCTTCCCTCTCTTTTCAGAGGTCTAATTTATACTTCCCTGATCAACCTTGTTACTCTTCTCTGAACCTGTGCCAGTTTTATGAATCTTTTCAAAACCAGAACTAGCCGCAGTACTTGAGATGGAATCAGACCAGAACTTAACATCTATCCTGCTGGTGGAATGGTATGTGGGAATGACCGTGGGAGAAAGTGGGAAGGGCCACAGCCAGGAGAGCGGAGTGATAAAAGGCCGCTGAGCCCACAGAAGGAACGTGGGCATGGCAAATGTCTCAGAAGGGACACTCCCTAGTTTCTTGGGCTGTAAAGGTGATGGGGGAGAAATGTACTTTCACACTTGCAAGATTCTGTTAATATAACCTTACAATAAAGTATATTTAGTTCATCTGGGCATGTTTCCTGTCTGGACTACCTCGACTGACAGCTGTCATACTAAACTTGTTTTGAAAGTTTCTTTAATTTCAAAAGCAACTTATTGTAGTTGGGAAGCTGTTTGCGAAAAAGTTTTGAAGTCATGGAGCTAACATATTCATTTCAGAACAAAAACAAACAAAAAAATCCCATGCTTGTCTACCCAAGCAATACCTTGTTGTTTTCACTAGATGAATCTTCCTGGACCTTTATGCGTCGTCTTTTCTTTTTCTGTTTGTAACTCCTCTGGTTTTCTTCTAATTCAGCTTTCTTGGCAGATCTGAAAAATTGAAGGGGTGCTGCTCTAAAAAGGATTATTCTTGACCAACTATACTGACCGCTGTATTTTTTTCTTATTTTCCTCCAAAATTAAATATACATTATTCCTAATCAATCTAAACTATCCATGAAATGGAGCTGCAGTTTTTCCTCCTTTATTTATGATCCAGTTAACTTTTGTTTCTTCTGCGTCAATATTTTAGAATGAGGGAATACAATTAGGGGATTTTCACATTGTGCTAAGTTATAGTTTAATTATGTTTACTGAATAGTGGTTATTTTGGCTGGTTCACATAACTAGCCAAAAAGCATGATTTATAATCCACATTACAACACACCAAGCCAAAAGTGAAACAAACTACACTGGTCTTTGTGTAATATGTGAAATCAGGTAAAAACTGTAGCGGTACATTGGATGCTTCTGGGTTTTAAGAAACTGGATTTGTAGGAAATACCACGATAATTTCAAAGTATCCCAGATAATATAAACAGGTTTTTGTTTCTGTCTCTTTAAAAAGCAACATTATAAATCCGAATTTGGTGTTCAAGTTTTAATGGCTACAGCAAGATAAAGACAACTTGGAATAAAATGTATTCCTGGGTTGGGAGGTGCTTTGTAATTTTTATCTCTACAGATTTCTGCAGAGACGTTTCCATAAAATTATTAACACTAACAAAATATGGCCTAGGAACTTCCACCAAAAAAAATAATACCTCGTTCTAGGACGCTGATCATCTTCAGATTCACTCACTTCTTCACTAACTCCAGATTCATTGGCTTCTGAATTATCTGAATCCTCACTGCTCACTTTAAGATTAAACAATTAAATAAATGTCAAGAAACCTTGTACATTTTCATAAAAGGTAGCACAATTAGTTATATACGAGCACAATTAGTTATATACGAGCCCAAATGAGCAAGAAAATAAGAAACGATGAAAACTATGTCTCCCGCTAGCATGTAAGAAATGCAAACCGGTCACAAAAAACCTGCTTAGAAAAAAAAATGCTATTCTAGTAATTATATTATTTGTAAATTTGACTAGCAATAATTGATTATATGCCATCGAGTTGTTGTTGTGATGGAATGGAATTATGAAGGCCAAGCTCAGGGAGATAAGCATTTTCTTAGCTCACCGGAACCGCGCGGGAGGAACAAAAGGATGAGACTGACACCTCCCTGAGGAATTCACACTGTTGTGGCTGGCTGGCTTGGGAGCTGGGGTTTCAGTCTGGGAAGATTCTTGCTAGAGGTTGTAGCTAATAAACATAGCTGGACTGAATTTGCATGGTCTCTTGGAGTTCCTTGGGCTAGGCCTGACAACTGTCAACTCTTAGCAACCACATAGATTTTCTCCATGATGATCTGTCCCTAACCTGGTCTTTCAGGTCTTCCAACAGTAATTAGCAATAAACATGTAGTAGAACAATTTCAGAGAAAAACTGGGCAGAAAGTGATAGGCAATTGTAATGTGCATGATGATGTGAATGTGAAACATCTAGGTTTGAAAACTCTACTCCAATCCTACTCAGTGTTGCAACACTGTTCCATCATTCCAAGAAGCATTCTGAATTCAGTGTCCCCGTTTTCACATTTAAACACTTCTAGAGTTTTCAGAACAGCATGAAGCGCTTCTGATAAAGTAGAACAGCTTGTTTCAAGCATGAAACAGAGAATGAAATGTTTGCATCTGAAATGTCTTGCAGTCTTGATATACAGTGTTATCTGAGAGTAGGCCTCGCTTAATTGGGACCAGAATTTCTGTCGCTAAGCTAAACAGTCATCAGGCAAAACATCAAGTGATCACAATGCTTAGTGACGGCAGTCACGGTTGCAGTCATTAGGTGAGGACCTCATGCTTCTCCTACCCTGCCATGCTCGCCTTGGCTTCAACACCCCCCACCCCACCTATCTCCTCCCCATCTCTGCCCCTTTGGCCGCCTTGCACTCCACTGCCACCACTTACTCCTGCCGCCCCCAGTCAACCCCAGCTGATCTTTGCCATCTTCTTCCTCCCAATACTGACAAGGCCGGGTGTGCCTTGTCAGCAACAGGAAGAAGACAGCAAAGATCAGCTGGGGGTGGCAGGGGTGGTGGAGTTCAGGGTGACCAAAAGGGCAGAGATGGGGGGGATAGGTGGGGGGAGTTGAAGCGCACACTGCGGGTCATAAAACGGCAGGTTGCCAAGCACCCAAATTTTGATCACATGACCACGGGTGCACTGCAACAGCCATAACTTTGAGGACTGGTTGTAACTACCATTTGTTCAGTGCCATTGTAACTTCAAATGGTCACTTTTGTTAAGTGAGGACTATCTGTAAACTATCTGTAAACTATCCACTCCACATAACAGTGTTTTTTTTAAAAAATGAAATAGGAAAACAAGGATAAGATTTAGTGATTAAAGAAATCTGTCTAGCCTTATCCAATCCACTGGGCCACATTTACAGCAGCTGTGGAGAAGTGAGGGGGATTTCACTGTTCATCAGTAACAGTAAATGTATATTAAAATAGGTAAGCTTTCAGGGCTCGTCAGTATGCATACATACACATGGATACAAAGACTTTGTACCTTTCCTTCTATTTCTGCGTTTAACTTCTTTTCCCTCTTTAGATTTTCCCTTTTTCTCTTCCTCGGACTCTCCATCACTCATCGTTAATTTATGTCTTAACAAACGGTGCCTGTATCTAGGTTTCTTGGCTTCTTCAGCATCTGAATCTGAGTCAAAGTCATCTTCTTGTTCATTCTCTCCTGTTGTAGGAAAAAAATAAAATAAAAAAAGCAGACTTCTGTGCACAAAATATTTTTCTAGTTTATATCAGTATCACAGAGTTATATCACTATAACAACGAATTATCTGCATTATAGCAGGCTATGGAAGAACAAGCATTCAACAAAATAAGTTGGTATTATTTTTACTAATCTTGTTAAATAAGCAAGTTACATTTAAGTCTTAAAATAGCTTTTTAGTCACCCTCTTCAACCACCTCTCAAACCAGAAGAACATTTTGGCTCCATCCACTCGGGGAGGGGCACTCTTAAGAACTAGAAAAAGGGTGCTGAGGAGGCACCATGGAATCCAAAGATTGCCCACCTATGATTTAATTTTAACAGATAAATCAAAATCCTCAGCACAATTTAAGTGGTATGTTAAGAACATAAGAACATAAGGAGTACCCTGCTGGATCAGACTCCTGGTCCATCTAGTCTAGCTTTCTGTTCTCCCAGTGGCCAAGCACTTCCACAAGGAAGTCCACCAGACTCCCAGCAGATGGCCTTCAGAGGCAGTCCCACTGCCATCAAGTCTAAAGAGCCATTAACTCCCATGACTTTTATGAATTCGTCCAAGCCTTTTCTGAAGCCAGCCAAGCTAGTATCCAGCCCCACATCTTGTAATTAACCTAGTAATTGATTCACCATGATTTGTCACTTAATGTTTAGCTAGTGTGTATATTTAGTAGCAAACAGTAGGCTATTGAGGAAACTGTTACAATACACTTTGATATGAAAATACATTAAAAATATGTGTTTATCAGGTGCTTACCACTGTTGTTTATATTTTTTGTTCGCCTTCCTTTCTTTTTCTTCCCATCATTGGATTCTTCATCAGAAGAAGCATCCTCCTCTGAGGAAAGATTGGCTTTGATTTCTTCTAAAAGCATTTTCTTGGCAATTCTTTGAAGTAAAACAAAAAAGGTGTATTCCATTGGTTCACCAATAACAACCAATAAATGACAAACGTAATTGTACAACTATATTAATTAGATCAATCATTTTTTAAAAAATTGAGCAAGATTAATGGATGGCCATTGGTAATGGAATTTGATGTATAGTATCAACCTGCTTGTGGAAGAATGAATTGTTATGAACAGCAGCAATAAACATTTTCAAATTCTATCAACTGACTAGTTTTCTGTAGTTTCTGTGGCTGTTATAATTCCACTACAGTGTTAACTTTCATTTTCTGCTCCCTTCAGTATCATACTATCAGTCAGTGCAGCAATTTTTAGCTGAATATCAGGATCCCGCATCAGTCAACCAACATGAGATATAGTTTTAAAGAGAAAGTTTAAACACCAGTTCTCAGGTGCTATTGCTTTAGGACTGCCCAAGATAACAGACCTTGAACCCATCTGGCTAGGAACTTGATTAAATATGGTCATATTTTGTGGTACAACACATAATGGACAGACAATTAGTAGTCCATCAACACTGCCAAAAGGAGGCTCATATACCCATTCTAAGCATTAGACTGGCTTTCCTGGCTTAAGAGTTCTTGCTTACTGTCAAGCTCTTTTTTTTTTTTTTTAAGTCACAGTACAGAAAGCCGGACAAATACCAGTGGAACCTTTGCAAAGGAATGCCGCTTTCCCCCTCATACCAAGGCAGGCCAGGCATTTCAAAACAGCTAGCAGTAACGCAATGATGATAAAGGCAAACTTTCTCCATTCCTCACAGTGAGCAGGTACCAGAGGGTACAGAAAAACAATCGCAAAAGCCCTCAACTGAAGGCAATCATACTTAGACTTAAGATTGTGCTGGTGGGTCTAACTGGTACAATTTTGAATAGAAGCAGTCCATCTCATCCTGAGGTTAATAAAAATAATAGTAAGGAGAAATAATGATGTTCTTCAGATTCCTGGCCCACATTCAGCACAATAGCTAGATCTCATGCTTCAAAAATGAAGAGAAGAAATTAGTGCAAACTGATAGGCTTTGTCCACGGTTTTCCAAGAATCTCAGCTGAATCTTTTCCAGGTATTTATATAATTATAAATCTTGAATAAAACTATAAGCAGTTTTCACTAATCCCTGAAATGTTTATGCGCACCCACAATTTCAAACATGCAGCCAGATGTTTATGCATTGGTTTTAGCACAGAATGCCCTCACCATACAGACTGCTTTGGAAAATTCCCTTGGGCTTTCCTCAAGTTTCATCACACTTTTTCAGTCTGACGCACAGGTATTTCTGGACTAAAACAGATCCAAAGAGCAAGATTGGTATATGCCATTGTATTGGTTCCCCTTAATAAAACCAAAAACAAGGAAAATGCCAATCTAATATAAATCGTCAGGGAGCACTTTTTTTTTCAATGAAATGGAATGGGGAGGATAAATTTAACATAAAAGAAAATGTAACTAGTTAATTATAGTCTTTGTTTTGTCCAATGCTGTATCAAAAATATTTGGATTTTTGTCCCAAACCAATGAATTAAACTTGTCAGCAAAACAGAACAGCAGCAAGACATATCTGGAAAAACTCCACTAGCAAGAAACCAAAGGTGTTGCGACAAGGAGAGCTTTGAGTGGAAGGCTTACTTGCATAAACTTTGTCATATGTTGTGATTCAAAGGTCACCAAGACCTACAAAAATATGTTTTTCTCATTGCCTATTTTTGCTGTCCAAATTAGCAGACTTGAATAACTCATAAATTTCCCTCAGCCGGGTCATAAGATGTGCAGGTATATTAATCAGCATGTTAAGTTTTATGATGAACAATACTGGTTAGAAATGATCACTTGGTATTAAGTAGGTTTCCCATGAATATCGATTTTTTCCCTTCAAAATTTAGATCTGTTCATAAACATTCATTCACACATGATTTTTTATTTTTTTTTTGGTAGACTTGATCCAAAGTTTCTAGAATCCTGCAATGGGCTTTGACCTTGGTTTTTATGAAAAGCAAAGCCAAAGGAAAATAGAAGTGTTGATAAAAGCTGAGTTTTTTCTGTAACATTTTAACCAAATGTGACAGTTTCAATTTCTGATTAAATTGTTGTATTTAGTGTTGACATACATTTTCCACACCTAACTTTATCAAGTGGGACAATGAAGCAAACCATCTACAAATTATGCTTAGGTTTCAAAACATGTAATATAAGATAGCTGGGCTTCCAAAAGGAGATACACATTCTAAGTCATAACTGATAGTAAAATACTTTGCTTTTTCAGATAAAGTCCTGTTTGACTTCTGTAAAGACATAATCACATTCAGAAAATGCTAGTAGATTAGGGAAGGAAACGCAGCCATGGGAATGAGCTTCAGAGAAGCTGAACTCTCTGTTTAATGAACGCAAACAAATACCGTTGACTAGTGTATTACTAGGGTTCATCATCCAGCCTTCTCATATTGTGACACCAAGAATGTGAAGCATATGTTCACCACAATATAGTGCTATCTTAAAACTACCTTAAAACTAGCCTTTAAAAAGCAACATTATGAATTGGATCCAAAGGACACTAGTCACAACTAATAAATCTGACCGATTTTCAATGGAGCTAAATCTCTGCTGACGTTCTCTGGATCCAACTATCTTAAACTCACTGTTCTAATAGCCAAGATGGCAATTATCTAAACCATTATCAGAAGCTAATGCTGGCTTATCTTTTTCCAATAAGATTGTTGGTGACATCTCCATGTTCACTCAATTTACAGTTCTGAGGTGAGGATGATTTTTACCCCTTTCCAATTCTACAGTGTCCTGATCTACAGTGGTTTAAATGGCAAGACTAAATGTACATACATTTACACACCCACATGTGTAGTTTCTATTTTTTTCCCCCACAGGCAATTTTTGATATCAGCTCTGAGCATGACACACCCACAACTGGATGAATCAACATTGTTTATATCCAGGGGAGGTGACCGTTAAGCAATTTGCAAGGGCATGTGCATGAATCATGCAGAGGGTCACAGGTAGAGAGTCCCAGATGCATGCACATGTTTTCTGAGATGTCTTACCAACTACAACTACAATCAAAGAGCATGTTTATAATTACATATTTGACATACTCTAAGTAGAGTATGAAAGGAAATTACACCAAAAATATTAAATACTCTAATTCATTTTAGTTGATATAACATGACTAAATAGCGTTAAACTTGAGACCTCCACAAGAATGGTAAACTGAGTATTATGTGGGCAAATTTTCGATATGAATGACAATAGAAATTGTTTCCTATTATATCTTAGTAGAAAAAAATGTGTTTTATATTTCTTAAATTAAATGCTTGGACGAGAAACATGTTTTACAAAAATTTATTGCATCCATCAAATACTTCAAAGGCATTGTGCATGAATACACTATGAATCTCTTAATGAACAAAAATAACTCCAAACATATTAAAACAGCACTATTTAAAAGTTCAGACAAACCAATAATAAACAAATACACACCACAATGAAATACAGCACTGTCTGTTATATTAAGACTCACTAAAATATTGCAAATTGGCAAAGATGATTTTAACATTTTTAACAAGAGGCATGTTAAAATAGCGTCTTCAGAAAAAGAAAGTTGTAAATACAACTGTCTAAGCTGCAACAATACTACAGATCTCTAACATCTTTCTTTGGCCTGGCAGAAGTGTTTCATCCATAAAAAAAGTGAAAGCAAGCAACAATTAAATTGCAAGCCTGAGCACATGTACGTGAAAGTTTGGATTGACAGATCACAGTGCAACTCCCAACGGCAGGTAACTGTCACAGTCCCACGCGCACGCAAGATGCAGCTCAGCTTGCAAATGGGCGAAGGGATGATACCCAGCTGCACTGTTTGTGCCCCAGGAGCTGCTCTTCGGAGTGTGAGACTGAAGACACCACAACAGGAAGGAGGAGCAGAAGAGCCTCCATGCCCTGTGGTCTTTCTGCACACAACTCTTTGGACCCTTCTAACGTTGAACCAACTACTTAATTGCAGTTTCCTGATTCTGAAGCAAAATGAAGCATTTCAATACATGTTAACCAACACACATATTGGTTAAAATTACGCGTCTATGAACACCAACTCCATCTAAGAGAGGTAGATCAATTTTTTTTCCTGGATTATACAGTATTCAGGGGTTTTCCCCCATTAAAGCAATTCCAGGAATTTTATGAATAAAATTATTCTGTATGATTAAAATATGATTTAAGATTTATCTACTAAGTACTGAGAATTTTTTTAAAAATCCAGCAAAACTCCTAATGATTTTCTACATAATTTTATCTACTGTACTAGAAATTCATTTTTAAAACTTAATAATGAAATAATCAACTCTACTTTGACTCTTTGAAAGTCTTAACAACATTTTTGAACAATTTCCTCACCATTGTTTCTATAGCAATCCCTAAACAAATATTAAAGTTCATTTTAAACATTTTTCTTAAACATTGTATGTGAAAAGCAAGTAATACCTAGAATAGCAGCATTTTATCTGTACCCAGGTCCACACTGGAGAACAAGTTAAGTGTTAAAATTCACTTCAGGTACAAAAAATATGTTTTGTTTTCTCTAATTATGTAGGTAAAAACCAGTTCACTTAGTAACAAAACAATTCTAAGTCCCACAAAGCCAAATGCACATTTATCATTCCCAAAATATTCTATTAAGTTTGCTGAAACAGTTCCCACAAAAGAAACTGCTTGGTAACCAACATTAGGCATAGATGCCTTAACAATATGCATTTTGTCAATTCTGTAACAGTGCAATCCTCTGCATATCTTCTCAGTTTAAGTCCCCCTGTGTTCATTGAGGCTTCATGCCTCGTTAAGTCAAGAAGGATTGCAGCCTGCTCTGTTAATAAAAAAAACATCCCTTCTATTTTACTCTTTTCTGGTTTGCATCAGTTACAGAATTCATGTATTATGAAGTTTATAAGGCCTACAAAACTAAATCCTTAACTACAGTGATATCGTAACATTAAATGTTAACAAATATACATTTATGCACATGTTCAATTTAACATGCGACTGTAGTCTAAACAATGCCAATAAAAATTCAAATGACTGAAGCAGGCACAAAATCAAGTCATCTTATTACTACTACCAAGTATTCAGTTTTGAAATTATAGGAGTTTGTAATTCAGGATGCTAGGAAACGGATTTCTCCAAAAGCATGTCCTGCTTCTGGCTGCTTTTTATCAAGTTTTTATAAGAGCTAATTTATACTCCAGCTGAAAAAGCATTCAGGAGCCATCAAAATACTATCAATATTGAATAACTGCTCATCTTCCATTCCTGTGGAGAGCTGTAATTATCAGACTTTTTTTAAAGTGTGACTTCAATTACAATTTACACAAAATCCACATTATACATGGAAACTTAAAACGGACAGTGCTGCAGTGCATTTATAACACACCCTATGCAAGGTGTGTGTGAGTTAACACTTAAATCTTATTTTCTTATTTTCTTTGCATTTCTGGATTTGGGGATTTGTTTTCTGGCCTCTCGTTCAAGCTTGCGGGAAGCCTGTGAGCGAGTCTTTACAAGGCAGGCACTTCTGGTTTTTACAACCTGCTTGCTGTTCCGTTGCTCTGGCTTGCGCCCACGCCTAGGGTGTGTTATAATCTTTTTAAAGTCCTTACGGATGGAATCATACCTATTCTCAGGATCATCGTCATCATCTTCCTCCTCTTCCATTGGCACAGCTGCAGATTTATGCTGTCCTTCATCTCCTTTAGAAGGAAAAAAGGGGAGACATATTTGGCACAAGAGAAAAACTTCTATCACTCCTATGAGATAGCATCTCCACCATTTTTGGAGAACACCATTTCTTTCCAGTTTTTTTTTTTTACAGCAACCCAAATCCCATGCTCTGTATGAGAGACTCTATATGACTCAAGCTCATGAAAAGGGAGAATTATAGAGACCTACAACTATTTGTCTAAGATCAGAAAGACAACAGGGGAATTGTATCTATATATCTTACGGTTTGGCACTGTTCATTCTATATACTTGGTCCATTCAAACATATATAGCAGAGGACTGTCATCCTGTAGTAGATGTCTGTGTCCTCTTCTCCTCTGCTCAGAGATCTTATTCAGGAGAATCTTTTCTCACCCTCTAAAAAGGTGGAAAGATTATACATCTGCCCTCCAAAAACATAGCCCTAGATACTGCCTTGTACATCCAAAGTAAAAGAAAATAATGCTTTCATTCTTGAATCTCATCCTCAGTAGGCAAGTATGAAAATATTTCCTGTGGCAAATAGATGAGTAGCACACATTTAAAAGGTTATTATTATTGTTGGTCACTCAGTCAGCCAGTTGTTTAAACTGGATTTGGCATTTTTATCCACCTATTGAGTCCTTCCCAAGGACTTGGGATAGGCAGATGTTGTTTGATGGGGTTAAAGGTATCGCTGCAGGATGTAAGCTGTTCTAAGTAAAGCTGTCTTTTGCAATTATTACTATTATTATTATTGAAATGAGATACCCACAGGGAGATAGGCATAAAGAGGGAATTTTCTTGTTGAAAATGTAATATTTGATAAGTTTTATTATTGCCAGACTTCAACCAACAAAAGCGAAGCCCAACACCAGTGGAAAACTGACCCAAACCCATCTTTTGGTGATTCAATTAGCCTCTCTGGCCACAGAGCCTAATTTTGTAGAAGATAGGAAGAAGCTCTTCCTATTTTCTTCCCTCTTCCCTCATCAACTAGAACTAGAAATAGCTGAATATCGGTTGGAAAAGGAATTAGGGAAAACCTGGGGAACAGATGTGAATCTTTTTCTTACAGGTAGTCTTCAACTTACGATCATTTAACGACCATCCATAGTCACAATGGTGTTGAAAAAGTGACTTACAACCAGTCCTCGTAGCATCCCTGCAGCCACGTGATCAAAATTTGGGCACTTGGCAACTGGCATGTATTTACGATAGTTGCAGCATCCCAGTCACGTGATCACCATTTGCGACCTTCCCAGCCGGTTCCCCAAGCAAAATCAACAGGGAACCACATGATTCACTTAACGACCATGGTGATTTGCTTAATGACTGCCGTAAAAATGTCATAAAATCAGGTCCAGTCACATGACGCCTCACTTAACAACCACACTGCTTAACTATGAATTTCCCAGTCCCTATTGTGGTTGTAAGTCAAGGACTACCTGTATATGCCTCCTGCTGATAATGCAGGGCTTCAGCATATAACTTTTTTCCTCCTCTCCATCACTTCTTTTGTGTCACGTCTTTTAAATTTAGAGATAAGAATTGACTTACTGATTGCTGTAAGCTACTCTGGGAACTGTTTAGGGGGTGAAGAGGAGGATAAAAATCTTAACCAGATCAGGATTAATCTCAGTCTACTCTACAGACTATAGCAAATATAAACTGAATTAACATCATGTCTACCACTCTGGAAAAAGGGCATTCTACAAATATAATGAACTGTCTAAAGGTACAGATCTATTGAGGTCGCAATGCACAGATCTCAAGACAGATCTTGCTTCCTTGGTTACATGAGTAAATTCTACTAGCAAATTTAATAATTATGATCAAATACCTGTTCCTGGTACAATTTGACAGAGAATTCCTAACAGATTCTAGGAAAAACAGACCCCCATAAAATTGGGAATGCAATATACTGTAGGCATAATACTGCCTTTTATCCAGCAGCATCATAATACAGATGCTACATTACAAGGAGCGCTCTCATTTGCAAGTGCTACATCACCCTCCCCTGGAATGAATTCCTCTCTGGCAACTTCATTTAAGCAATCCATCAATACCACTAGTGATCATGATTTCAAAACCTAGTTAAGGGAAGTTGTCAGGCCATTCCTCATTTTTATAAAGGTAGCCACAATGGAAGAGCTGCCCCATGACTTGCTTACAAATTCAAAGGCATTGTAGAAAGAAAGCCGGGTTAGTCCGTGGTAGACAAAAATCAGGATGAGTCTGGAAGCACCTTTTCCAACAAATGAATTTTGTTAAAAGGCCTAAGCTTTCGCGAGCTGCAATTTATTTCCTCTCTATATATTTGATGAAGTGAGCTGCAGCTTATGAAATCTTAAGCTTTTTAATAATTTTTTTGTTGGAAGAATACTATCAGATGCTTTCTGATTTTTAGCAAATTCAATGTAGGAACAATATAAGAACTATTAAAGTCAAACTCTCAAGTCTAAAAGCCACCTCTTGGATCTAGCTTGAAGAATGGGGCAAATGTTCCTTACAGTATGGAGTTTGAAGGAGATGAGTATCAAAATACCACTTAAGTGTTGTGTGGATAGGTGATAAGCGATTTGGCAGGGAATGATACAATACAGAGACGGTCAAACAGTGACCAGGATCAATATTATGCTGTTCCACCTAGCTATAGAAATCTGGGTAACCTCTCAGTTTCATGGGTATGAGAAAAATGTATGAATTGAAAACATTTAAAAAATTCTGGTGATTCTAATAAAATTCTAATTGTACTACAACTATTGTGAACAAATCTGCACATGGGAAGCCAAACATCATCAAAACTATTCAAATGCACAAAGTCTGTCAAAGAAAAAGCAACAAGGAAGGCCAAGTAACACACAGTTGGTGTCCTGAAACTGAGGGCTTTTAAATTTGTTCTCAAAACCCTGCCCAAAGCTCAGCTGCAGGCCATCACTGGTCACATTCCTATTAGTAAGGGGGTAATCCATTGCTGATGTGTTCTATTTCTCAGTAGACATACCTATGCTTCCTAGTGCTGATTCCACATAAGAGGGGAGTCAAATAGGGCTTTCTCTTAAGGGATTTGGGGTCCCCTGTCCTTCATCAGGGTCTCCAGGAGTATCTTCCTGCTCACAATCTTCTAAGTTTTAGAGGTTCTTCTGAAGAGGATTTTGACAGGTGAGGGAAGTGTGTCAGAAGCATGTCATCTAAAAGCTTCTGTAAAATCAGTCTATGCCAGAATCAAAAATCCCAGATTGAAGTTAAATTTTAGACCACAAGATCACTAAGAGTTTAAAAAATGCTCTAGCCCATAAAACTATGAATAAAGGGAGTATCAGACACTTCTAAGTAGTTGAGTAATAAATAAATCTATCTCCATCTTTCAATGTTTTGGGAAAAGCATACAGGACATTAATGCCTTCATTTCTCTTGTACATGTATTTGCCAGTGAGAGAGCAAGGGCCTGGATTCCAGTTATTTTCTCATTTTCCCCTTATAAAAGCCATCTTGCTCCAATTAAGCCAGAACATTTCTGGGCAGCAGAGCACACACGAACTTCTTTTATCGGCTGTGGGACAAGCTTAACTTTTCCAACATTAACATTTTAGAGTATTGCTAATTATATTCTGTTGCCTTAAGACTGTGTTATGAAAACACATTCATACATGTAATCCCACAGGTTCAGTATTTTTGTGGGCATCTTTTTTCCTCTGTTTGCAATCACATTACTTTCTTTATTCAAAAGGAATTCTGAGTCCTTAGTGGCATAATAGCAATCCATAATAACCTTTGAGACTTAGCCAAAATTTTAGACCAAGTGAATATGCTGATCCTTTGTAAGCCAAAGGGCAAACTTAGCTCCATTTGCCAAAGGAATAAGTGGAGACAAGACCAAGAAATCTAATATCTAGAATGGTCACAGCAATAAGGAATTTTTTAGCATGGCATAGTCCCTCCATTGTTTCAGCTAATCACAAATTATACAGAAAGTAATTAGAAAGCATAAAGGATATAATTACACTAATTATAAAGTATTTTATGTATCAATTATGAAGCATATTAAAAGTATTTTAAAAAGAAACAAATGGCAAATAAAAAACAGTGTTATAACGATATAGAAAAATATATCAAATTAAACAGTTTTTCCCAAATGCTATGCAGTTCCTATGCAGAGGCTTTACTTGTCATATATGTCATAAACTATGGGTAAAACAATTTGTAGCATTTTAATTAATATGTGACAGTTGTATGTTGTTGGTACATTCTTCCTTTAGCAGTTCTGTTGTCATATATGGATTAGAAGGAGAGCAACTCCTTCTGATTGGGATATTGTTCCAATATATTAAGAAAAAAACAAAACAATCTGATCCTGGGAATGATCATCCTGTAACACAATGTAATCTCAATATCACCAGTAAACCTTATGATATACTTTCATTAAATAAACTATTAAGATGGATTGAAGCAGAAGATATACTAGTTGTCTAGCTGGAGTTAGACAAGGTCCATCTAATGGACAATAGTTTGATTCTAACTAATTTGGTACTGAAACATAAAGAAAGACTTAACAGGTTTAAAAGCAGCTTTTGATTTGATCCCCAATCATTACTTAGGGCCAAATTTGCTGCTACTCCCATTGATTCTAATTTTTCATTTGAAATCTTATAGAAGTAGTTTCTGTTACTTGAGAAGTCTGGCATGGCTGTTTATTAGCCCCAACACTTTAAAAATCTTTTTAAAATTTATAGTTATTCAATTATTGAATTCTCAAATTTGTGTTCCTAAACTTGCAAATCATCCTCTTTCTGTATTCCTTTATGCAGATGATGATACTACTGTAATATTACCTCAAATTTAATTGGGCCTCATATTAATTACCTCAAATGTTAATTGGGCCTCTAAATAATAAATAGGAAAATGTTTGTAGCGATCATTTAATGGTTAATAATGAAAACAATAGACAGTGAGTTCTACACAAAAGAGAAAATTTAGCTGGTAAATACATTATCTTCAACCGGAACAGGTAGAGAAATATAAATACTTATAGATATTATAGATAATTAAAATGGGCATGTCATTGTAAGAGTGCTACTTCTTCAGCTATACAAATTATGGCTGCAATCATTAGATTACATTTTCCTAAAGGTGCCTATCATATTTCAACAGTGATTTAAAGTTGTTATCATCATTACTTTAGCTTAATTTTTGTAGGGGCAGTTACTTTGAAAACAGCAGCTTTATTTTGCTTAAAATGAATATATAGGCACAGTTGTGAAGAACTATTTTTTCAGGTTTGAAGTATGTCCCCAATGCCTTTACAGCTTGAAAGACATGTGGTCTTAACTTAGATTGAAATTTTTATTTTGAATTTTTAGATATAAATTTAGGACTTCAGTGCTAAAAGTCTGATCTCCTGGCCTGTTTCTCCCCCAGTGTTATTAGAGTTGGCATCTATAAAATCCAATATTTTAAGTAAGCATTACTGGATATTATGTTTTTAATAATTTAGTGGGCTAAACACATCAATTTATTGTTGAGTGACAATTTACCAGAATAGAATTTTTCCATTATCTGTGTATGATGGCTTACCTACAAACTATGACAATTCATGATTGATACCTAAACAAATCCTTAAACCAGAACAAATCTTGTTTGATTCAACATATAGAATCAATGGAACATGTTCTTTTTGAGCTTATTATAGGTATTTGAGAGAATACTTTTCAAAGCCTCTTCAGGAAGTCATCTAGTTTAGATGAACAGTTTGGCTATAAGGGCCATTAAGTATATACATCTTAACATAGAGATGTTAAGAGCAGCTAAGTATCGTAGACTGAAAATGAGATAATCTAGACTTTTATCTTGATAACTGTCCATTCTGAGTTACTGATCTAGTTGTATATACATCAGTTTTCTCAAGACTGGAATTTTCAGTTTTTTGGATGGTTTCTTGAAAGATGTTTTTAAACTTTGTATGTCATTTACCAACTTGATATTCTTTGCTGAGCTTCAATGGACCATACACAACAAAATATTACTATACCATATCCCTATTTTAGGCAGAGTGTTTCTGAAAATGAAAAGTTGCTCATTTCCCCTTAAGCATTTTTCAGTTTTGATATACTGAGAAACTATATCTCCCTGGTTCAAAGAAATCAGTACATGGCAGTAACTCAGTCTTTTCAAGCAGGTAATCACATCACCCTTACAAAGAGCTGGTCATAATTATGCTAAAACACAAAACACATAATATAGAATAAATATGAAATACCTAGAGTGCATATTATGATCCTGTAGTAGAGTTGTATATTAATACATGATTGTTCTTCTGCAGTCAATGGACCAAAAATGAAAACCAAAGTAGCTGTTTTTGTTACAATAAACAATAATAATAAATACTATACAAATGATGAAAAAAATGAGATAACCAAGAGGAATATCTTTCTTCTTTTTATAGCCATTGACAAAAATAGTCTTAGTGAATTTCACTACTAGAATATTTTCAAATAGCAAATATTAAATTTAGCAGTCCGGTCTGATAATGAAGCTAACAGTAACGGAATCATTCCTTGAACAGCTCCAGCATAACAAAACCAAGCTTGATTATTGCATTGATAAACCTATAAAGACAAAGGAAGACTGAGGAAAATCACTAGGTTTTTGCTTCTGTTGCTGCACTCAAATCGGGCCGGAGAAGAGGAAAGTGACAGAGCTGAGCCAGATACTGTTGTGATCAAAATTACAGAGACATGTAATGCTCTGTATTCATTCTGAACATAAATAAATCACAAGCAATAATTACTTGGCTCAGAGGAAACAGAATTTAATTCTGAGGGTGCTCCCTAAAATCAGTAAGAAGCTATCAAGAAGCACTGAAAATGCTGACAGCTGCAGGATTGAGTTCCAACTCCCTTTGGTATACAGTACATAATAAGGTAAGCAGAAGCTTTTGGACAGCCAGCAAATCTCTAAGTACAATAAGTGAGGAATAGTGGGACAAAACACCCAGCTATTAAGAATGTTTAAACTATTCTATAATTTGATTATATAGAAGCCACTATCACTGAGAGATTTATTTTCATATACTAGAATCAGAAACCCCTGTGACAAGAAGAAAATTAACTCAAAGACACTAATTTTACCTAACGAAAATGAACTATAAGCCTTGGACTATAAAGAGAAAGAACTATATTAGCATAATGCACAACACTGTTTCGCTTTTCTTCCAATTTTGGCAAATACTCACTGGGATCATTTACTTTTTTTTCAAAGCACTTAAAAATTAATTAAGTAATCAGAATAAATCTCGAAACACACCAATGGCTTCTATGAGTGGTCCTGACTGCCACATCTGATATGGAAGGAGCTATTAAAATATAGAGCCTTGATAAGGTAGAAGCATTGTATCCACTGTCATCCAATTTCTGCCCTAACATGGCAAGGATAAAATACAAAGATGTCTTCATGGATATAACTCAATGAATTTTATACTGCAGGTTTTTTTTTTTTAAATCAGCAGGACTGATTTCACAAATTCAAATCGATCTTCATGTGAATGGCACTGTATCCTTGAAATTATTTTAGTGTACTGTTCAAGGAAATATTCCAAGAAAACTAAAAATACTGCAGGTTCTTATTCAGCAATACTACTGAATATATCAATGCTAATGCTGATAAAAATGCCTTAAAACTATGCCCATATATTTTAAGTATTCTATCCCAATGGATGCAACTCCTTCTGAGGTTGGATAATTGCAATGTTTCCAAGGGAGTTACTTCCCACTCAGTGTGGAACAAAAACTACCACCGAATTCTGCAGTATAGCTAATTAAGTCCTATTCAAGTCCACTGCCCCAATTCTCAAAAAATCTTACTGAAGGCTGAAGGAGTTTGTTCCAACATATATTCAGCCTTCTACCTTGCAGAGTGCAACCCTTCATCAACCCTAAAACAGGATGTGTTTTTACAAAATTCCAGGTGCCGCAAAGTTCAGCACCTGGAGAGTGGGTTCTAAATGACCATTCTATAGCTGTTTCCCAGTATGATATACGTGTAACAGTGCTTTTTCCCTTTTTGTCATATTAAAACCAAATTTAAAAAATTAAGACTTCAGTTTCCTACTACACAATCCTAATTCTTATTAAGTAAATGTAATCCAATTTTACATTTGATTTTTAATCCCTAATTAAGTCAGTCTCCAAATATACTGCGATTTAAAAGCAAGCAAACCCTGAGCAAATTAATATAAAATACCTTTTTCTTTCATACTATACTCAAGTTTTAAAAAGTTAACTTTGAAATACTCAAGTAGAAACTTGAAAAGGCCCCCTTACTTCACACTGTAAAAAGAAAAGTCTACTCAGTTTAAAAGAATGTGGATTATAGATAGTTATCTTCTGCAAGGATCAGTGATTTTCATAATTTCCTGCTTACTTCCAGATATTCAAATGTGATGCTCAAAACGGTATCAGCGGCTGGAAGAGAATCTTCCACCACAGCGGGTCATACTCCCAAGTGAGTACAGATTTCAGGGGGGCTCTAGGTCCATCCCATCTCACATGGAAACAGGCCTATTTTGATCCTGGTACATCATGAAACCTATATGAAGTTGACTGCCAATCTACAATGTGTGAAACATACATTAAGTCATTCTGTGGTCTGTTTAGTTTTTATTTAGTCTCTTATGTGAACAAAGCCACTTCTGGTAAAAAAAAGTATTGATCAGGGCAGAGATATGCAGCTTTTTGCTAGTAAGAAGACTGTATTTAGCCATCGGCATGTGGACAACCACCCTCTAGAAAGTGGACGGGGCTGAGGCAAAAGCTAAATTTAATTTAATTTTGTTTATAATTACATTTAAATAAAATATAGTTAACACGATTATTTACAGTCATATTTAATAATCTTTCCTTTCTCTCAAATTCAAAATTATAATATGGCAACAGCTTTTACAGATTTCAGGGGATGGATCTAGTCCTGGGGCTTAGGGCATGACCTCTGGCTGAAGCCCATGTGTGGACCTACTTTATGTTTTGATCAATTCAGCACCCAACTGACTTAAAGAATGCACTTTCAGAAGTTATCTTGAAGGCCAGCAGCTTAAATGCCTTTAAAATATATTTTTAAAAATTATAGAAAATAACCTACCTATAGTTCCTTGCAGGAATAATAATAAAAATAATTATTATCATTATTACTCACATCATGACAAACTATTAGCCCTTATATTAAATAATCTGGATATAGACATGTTAATCTTGGGATATTAGCTCTGTCTGGAGGCCTGGCATATGTTCTCAACAGTGGGGTGGGCCTATAGTATTAGGTTTTAAGAGAGATTTCCCCACTGAAAGCTGTGTGATTACAGAATTTCTTCCCTTACAAATTGATATGTGGATTTGAAATCTGGATTTCTCTATAGGGTCCATATTTCAATTTTAAAGGAATCTATATTAGAACAAAATTTTGGCAACATGAACTGGATATACTATAGCATATAATCTTACTCAGTGATTTATATCATGTCGACCATGGTTCTTGATATTCTATGTTTAATTTAGAGTTTAACAGCACTTCCTTAATCTTTTTAAATGATATAATATATTCAGTTACTTATAATTAACTAACGATATATTAGAAAACGAATCTGTATGATAATTTTTAAGTTCATTGTTTATTCATTCGTATTTTATTAACTTGTTTCTTGTTTATTTTTATATCTTCTTTAAAATGCCTAAGAAAAATATTAAAAATTTAAAAATATATATATTTTACCCCAGAGGAAGAATAGGCAGCCCTGTGCTGTGGTATTTCAGTTGACAAATAAAAACATGCATCTTCATCTGGGCTTTTACATTTTACTTCTGAGCCCAGGAGGGGAGCCTCCTCTGCCGCCCTGTGGAACACTCTTCCCCCAGAGGTGACGCGGGCCCCCATTCTCCCAGCCTTCCGGAAAGGGATAAAGACCTGGCTCTGCCAACTCACATGGGGCGAGAGGATATATAAACCAACCCTGGGGGTGGCTAGCGTCTTGCAGATGCTCCCCGAGTCCAATAACTCCTTGAAAGATATTTATTATTTATACAGGAAGTCTTCTTGTAATGTATTTTAATTCATATCTATTCTATTTTAATTTTTATTCTTTTTACTGTAAACTGCCCAGAGTCGCTCTGCAGTGAGATGGGTGGTGACAAATTTGAAATATAAATATAAATAAATAAATACATTGTCAACAGGCTCTGAAATTTTGCCATTCTGAAATTAAATATATTGTTTTCACCTTGTCTGTACTTGTCTCCATGTGCATGCCATTATGTGTTTCATTTATACAACATCTAACCAACTCTTCATGAAAGGTAATCTTAAATTGTGATATAACTATAGCTTTTTATCTGGATGTTTTAACTGTTCTGTATTACAACTGTTAAGTAATAATTTTGTATTTTCATTGTAGCCTTGAGCAATTTGGGGAACAAAGGCATTAAAATTCTGAATCAGTGCCTCTACCAATAAACTGAATCAAGAGGTTTTCCTACATATATGAACAAATAGGTTGAACATTTCCCATAGTTATTTCATTTTCATGGAGTAAAAACAGTCTATTCTAATCAACCCAGTAGGTATCAGACTTTGCTTCAACCAATAAACCATGGATATTTCATTTTTCTTTCTCCTTCCTTTGTGATGGTAGAGATAGGGCAAGGCAAAGTGAAGCAGAAAAGAGAAACATTGAAAGAGAAGAGACAAAATAGCTGTGAAATAGCATAGTTTAGGATCAGTTTTCTCAACCTGGTGTCCCCAGATGTATCTGAATTACAACTTCCAGAATTTCTAGCCAGCAATGCTACTGACTGACTGAAAATGCTGGAAGTTTTAGATTTAAATGCAGTTTGAGTTAGATCAGTTCATCCTCCTAAGGAAAATAAAGGGCTTCCAGGAGGTACCTGCTTAACCATTATGGGATATTGGATTTCTTCTATTTAAATGTCATTATCAACAAACATCTTTGTTATGTGACCAGCAATTTAGCACTAATCCAAATAACATCCTTGAAAGCCAAATGCAAACCACTTTAAAAATGAAAATCTTCAAGAAATTAGTAGAATGTATGGATTAGGCTCAAAAGCTTACAGAGAAATAGAAGCTGTTCTGTCTCAAGAAATAATAAACAAAAGTTTAGACTTAATCTTTTGCACACCTGAAGACTGAAAAAATCCCAATTTTCTATCCACCAACAAATTTTCTGTTACTGGCTTTATTTTCTGCTCATCACTGCTTTCCTCGCCTGCTGAATTCAGGTTTTCATTTTCAGCTTCATTTGATGAAGATGATGTGGCAGTAGTGCTGACAGATTTGGCCTTTGTTTTTTTTAAATCAGGTTTCCCTCTCTCTTTACAGCCACCTTTGCCATTTCCTTTCTTGGCTGGTCCTCTCTTTTTGTTCTTTTTCTCCTCATAGAAGTCTTCATCGGAAGAAGACAGTAACTCGCCTCTTGTTTTTTTTGAATTACTTCTTTTAGGACTTTTCTTATTTTCTTTAGTCTCATTTTCCTTTTTATTTAAATTGTCTTCCAAAGTATCACAGACCTGTTCATTTTGGGGAGACTTCTCAGCATCTGAAACATTATCTTGGAGTTTCTTAGAAATTCTCTCTCTTAGGTTCCTTCCTATTTTTCCTTCAGGAGTTCTTTGTCTCTTACCAGTACTTCCAGAAGCACTGCAGATTTCTTTTTCAGGAGAAGGCTTCTCAATTTCAGAAGAGGAATCACTTTGCCTCCTTTCAGAGGTTTTTCTCTCATTTACACTTTCTTTCTCTTTTAAACCTTTTTTGGCTTTCTTCCTCTCGTCTGAGGACTCGCTACTGTGTTCTTGCTTTGGGGACCGTCCTGCATCATCAGAAGATAAATCCTGCAATTTTCCCAACAGTCTGCTTCGCTTGCCTGAAGTACTGCTACTGTCTTTTCTAGATGAAACATTCTGCTTTCCTTTCAATGCTCTCTCCTTGAAATCTTGTACTTGCTTCTCCTTAACAGATGCCTCTTTACAAGGTGTGTCTTCCAAAGAATTGCCTGCCTTCTCTTTATTTGAAGTTAAAAGTTCTTCATCAACTTCACTGGGCAATTCATTTTGCTGCTTCTGGTTTGACTCTCTCTTTCCTTTTTTAGTTAATTCCTCTTCCAAAGAAATGTAATTCTCACTCTTTGGGGTTTCTTTTGTATCCTTCTGTGTATGCTCAATTTTCTTCATATTCTCTCTTTCCAATTCAGAGTCATTATTAGAAGAATCTGAACAGTTCTGGCGTTTCTTTTTAGCAGCACCTAAATCTTTATTTGATTTACCTTTCTTAGCATCAAAATCTGATCCAGAACTAGAACTTTTCCTTTTTCGTTTTCCATTCTCCTCCTTCGCTGTTCGCTTCTTTAAAGCGTTTAGCACATCCGTGGGTATTTCACTGCTGCTGTCGAGATCTGAAGAATTATGGCCCATCATGGCTACCTCTTGGAGCACAGCCGGTATTTCATCAGAATCAGAACTCTGGTCTACAGCGAGTCCTTTGTTAGACGGAGGACTGCAAACAGCGCTGCCAGGAGAACTCTGCTTGTCTTTTTTGCTTTTGGACTGTGTGGATTTTCTGCTATATTTTTCACCGTATGGTTCATTACTATCTTCCTCAGAATTAGAAGTTAAGGCGTTTATGTCTGTTGGACGCCTTAAAGGTGTGGTTTTAACTCGTGGAGATCTTCTAAGATCATGATCTTCTACCTGTGAAAAGATTTCACTTTCTGGTATACATTCAGAACTACAATTTTCTTTACCACCTTCTTTGCTCTCTCCCTTTTCCAGCTTTTCATCTGGATCCTCAGCTTTTACAGGAGAACAAGACAAGGAAACTGGAGTCAATTTTACAACCAGTTCCTTCTTAACTTTTGGAGACTGGATTAACTTAGTCCCACCTTTACTATCCTTAGATTTACTAGTATTTACTGCACCATGCTCTGTTCTGCTTCCGATACACTGTTCACCTGCTTTCTGAACATCCATACAAGATTCAAAAATATCCTCAGGAACAGATGAGGGAACAGAAACAATATCCATATCTGTTGCTTCAGTGTTATTAGGTTCATACTGAAGCTCTTCACTTTTGCCAGACTTTTTATCTTTACAGTTCAATTTTTTGCTTCCTGTCCGTTCTATTACTGGCCCACTCTGATCTGTAGGCTCACTGACCTCTGATACAATTTTAGTTTCTTTGAATTCTTTTCCTTCTGTTTTTTTCGCTTCACTGTTACTCAATTTAATTTCTGTTTCCTTCTCTTTGGTATGTTTTTGTTTGATTTTAGCATCCAGATTTTGAATCTCCAGATTCAGACCTTCCTCCAATGCTGCATGAGCCTTTTTAATGTCATTTAATACAGATTTAAAAGCTTTCAGCTGACGTATATGTACTGTTCTGTTTATTTCAGAATTTTCAGTTGCCTCCTTCAAAAACTTTACAAAACTAGCATTCATGTTAGTTGTGGTTTCAACAAGTTTTTTTGTTTTTTTCAGCAGTTCTTTTGGCACCATTAATGCTTTATAAGAATAAGTTAGAGCACCAGAATACGGATGATCTGATTTCTTTTCTTCTCCGTTACAATTTGAACTATTTTTCTTTGAAGAATATTTAAGGGAATTATCATACATTTTATTTTTATCACTGTCAACTCTGATCCTCTTCTTATTTTGCTGTAATAATTGTTCCAAATTTTCAAATACACTATCACAAGCAGTGACCAAGTCCAGCAAAGGTTCTGGCTGACAAATATAGCAGTGCCACTGATTATTTTCATCCATTATGGTTGACAGCTCCTTTCGGCCTAAATTGCGTAATATACATTTTTTGCAGAATGCGTTATGGCAAAAGTCACAGCAAATTAAGTTTCCACCTTCAGCACACCACCTGAAATTAAAGTTTTAACATTTTTAAAATATGCTCCCATAAACAAATGACAGAAGTTTTTCATTAATATACAACAGCAATGGGGTACAAATAGCTACATTATTTTCAGAAGATAAGGCTATCTCTGTTTTCTAATACAGGAAAACAAACCAAATTTAAGCATCAATCCAGACACCCTAAGGGTAGACTGTGAGACTGAAAATTCAGAGCTGTTCTTAAAGCATGAGGACAATCGGACTGATGCATTTGTCTCACACTATAAAAGGCCTGGCACCCCAAAACTCATAGACTTCCCCTCAGTTATTCCCCAGTTACTTCTGTATTTTATTTGGACTAAAGGAAAGTTAAATCATATAGATTATAGAAATAAAAGGGAAGATGAATGAGTTAACTGAATATTTGATTGCCACATGAACTTTCAATCTATTTTTCTTATTTAAAGATCAATTAACAACTTTTGTTAGGAGCATGTTTTCACTAACAAGGAAAACCTAATACACCAAATCCATATAGGCCTATGAACAAACCTTTAACATTGATGAGATCCCACAGGGGGCAAGGAACTAGTTGCATTATTCTCAAAAAGAAGATAACGCAACCTATTTTCTGAACACTTTAACAATGCCAGATTAACTTCTGTTCAGTCTATCAAATTTAATTTAACAATGACACTTTTGTACACCTACCTACACTGTTCATCCATTCCATCTGCATCACGGCTGATGTCATCACTCATATAATATTTGAAGCAAGTCTATCAAGAAAAAAGTTTATTTCTTTCAGAAAGCTTAATTAAATTGCTGGGTTATATTATTTCTCAGCATTATTATTTATCTATAGGCAAATTTTCTTTATAAGACTCTGAGAGGCCTTTCTTTTTGCTTTATTTCATCCTTGCAATCCAATATAAAACGTAAGTTTTACTCCAAAGTAATTTAGAATATTATTTCTCCACTGGGCCAAACTTAGCTGAAACTGAATCAAGCTTTTATTTATGAAATGTATACATTGCCTCAATCCAATTGGACTCTAGGTGCTTTACACCCCTACCCCGCCATACATATACAGGGTGTACCAAAATCCACGTCCCATAGACAATTTATTATATAAATTACATTAAATGTTCAAATTGGTTGCCATTTTCTTCTAAACACACACTTACTCATTTGACACATGACCTTTGAACATTCCTAAATACAGGTAGACCTTGCTTAGTGACTGCTTTGGGCAGAGCCATTCAAAATTACGACAGTGATGAAAAAGTAAGTTTGTGACCAATGCCTGCATTTATGACCTTCACAGCGTCTCTCTCAGTCACAAGTTTGTTATTACGGTCAGTTGCTACAGTATCGCATTGTCCTATGCCTGACCCATTTTTTTTTCCTTTTTCCCCTCTTGCAGAGGGGAGAGATTGCCTAAATAAGCTATCTCTTCCTGAGCTGCTTTTCTCCACAGCGCAGCAGTGCTTCCCCAAAAGGTGCGAACCCCAAGTTAACAAGCTCAGCTCTGTGACCTTAATTAGCCAGCTGACAGCTGCTGCCTGTAACTGACAAGACTTTAATCACTTTCACAGCTCCGGCTTTTGTTTGCCTCCTAAGCGGAGAGGGGTTGGAGCTGCGAGCACACTGGTGCCAGCATGTTGCTTTTGATGTGTATTCCCCATTGTGTGCCTGCTTACTTTCTTGTAGTCCCTTCCTCTCCAATGAATGTAAATAACAAACATTAATTCCTTTCTTGCTAATTATCCTGGCACCAAGGTGAGCATTCCAAAGGGCACGGGCGTGGGGAAAAAGGGCTATAAGATATGCCCTTTTACCCAGCTTCCTTGTGAGCTGAGTTCTGGAAATCTTCCCCACCATTTGGGCTCACCCAGCTGTTTGGGGTTGTATCCTTCTGATGCTGTAAACCAAAGGAAAGCTGGAGTAAAATTGTAAGCACAGTCACGGTCATGTGATTTTCCACTTAGTGACTGCATCACTTAGCAACCAACTTACCGGTCTCAATTGTGGTCACTTAACGAGGACTACCTGTACAATAACATTTCCTCTGAAAAATATTAATAAAATAAAACAAATTGTGATTGGCATATGGGGCCCAACTTTTAGTACACCCGGTATACTTAATATATAGAGTATTATATATATTACAGAATACCTTGAGTATGTATGTGTGTATAAGCTTAAATAGAAGTATCATACAACATAGAAGAAAATTAATACAAAGTAATTCAAATGTAGTAATACAACATAGAAGAAATGTAATGCAATGCATTTCGGTAAAGCAGTCTGGTGTTGATCATTCCACAATGATTCCTCAAAGGCCTTTTAGAAAACCCAGGCTTTCTGGACGACTTTAAGATTGGAGGCATTCCTCTGCTTGGGGAATCCCTCTTCTGTAGGAAGGGAACCCCTGCAGAAAACACCCACTCTTGGGCTCCTTTCCATTGCACCTTCGGGGGGCGGTTTCAGAAGACACTATCTAGCCATCTAAACTGGGCTAGAATTATCTGTGAAAGGCAGCCATAAAGGGCATCAATGGTAGACAGAAGCAACCCAAACGCATGAACGCATACACACACAAACAGGATTTTTAACAATAAATTGTATCTTGAGCCTAGTAGTATATTCAGGAGAGCACATGTGCATAGAGAGAGATAGAAGAGAAAATATATACATACCTTACATATAAGTACTTTCAACGTGGGATGTCTGTAGATAGAATCTTTTTGAAAATGATTCACCTGCTGACCACAAGCTGTACAGCTGACAATACCATGGAGCCCTTCCTCTACCAAAGAGAGAGAGAAAGTGTGTTAGACACTCCACATTTTTTCCATAAAAATATTGTTTTAACACATTTTATCTGGTACATTTTGAAAAGGGATGCTTCATGTCAATGGCACAATTTGTGTAATGTTGATATAATGTTACCAAGCACATCTGATGGACACTGAATTGGAGAAGGCTATTACAAGGCTTGTAGAAAAATATTATTAAGCAAATAAATTATTACGAGATAAATAAATATTACTAGCTTCCACTTCAAAAGATTCACTTACATTTAGTGAGTTAAAATTTTTACAGTTGTAAATCAGTATCATAAAATGAATAAGCATTTCCAGTTAGACATCAATAATATAATAACATTTTAAAATTATAATTTATAATCAACAATATAAATAATAAAAGGAGCAAAAGATATAAAAACTTACACATAAATGTTATATAGCTTATAAAGACAACAGGAGTAACAAGCTATTTATGGAGGATCCCAAACAAAAACAGGAAGCTTCAACTTCTAAGTAACGGTTTGTTTCACACTTTCAAACTAATTAATATTTATATATCAAAATGTCAAGCCTACACACAATTCTGCTGATTTGCATGATTTCCATTTGCACTGGGAACTGTACATCAGGATCACCATTGGTGTCTTGATTCACAAAACATTTTTTAATTCACCAAAGTCCTTACATAATCTTCTCAGGTTGCAGATACTACAGTGTGTCCAAATGCCATACATTATGGGACAACAACGAATGAACAGTTGTGCATAGCTGGTTTTTCCTTTAAGCAGCAACAGCAAACAATTAGTGAGCAACTATGCTCCATTTGTTTAGTATATCACATAAACAGGGACTGCTTCTCCAAGAGGAAAAAGCCAGGGAGAAAAACCACAGCTTCAGTACAACACCTGGCCGCTTATACTCTGAACAAATCCAACAGTTTACACAACATGCTGCAGAACTCACTGGTCAAGTCTGGTCCAATCCTTCCAGAAGTACTCCTCAGAATACTTTTGGAAAGGTTGGAACTGTATCCAATCACTTACAGTAAAATTGGAACAACTATTCTGAATGCAAAACATTTTGCACACCATTAAAAAACCACCACAGTGGAGCTAATAAAAAAACTAGGTCATCCAACACTCACTTTCTAACAGCAATCGGCTCACTGGAAACTCACTAATTGGCCAATCAAATAGTTCTCTTTTCTTGATAGCTTTTTCTTGACCAACACCTGATATGCAAAGCTTCTGCACGCTGAAATTTCACTTGGGTTTTAAAACTCATTGTCTTTTTAAAACAGCAACATAAGCCAAAATATGGCCACCATGTTATTTTGTGAAAAAGAATATTCTGTCTCTCCTAAACTCACTGCTTATCAATTTTACTGGGTAACCACAACCTCTAGATTAAAATTTTCATCAACCCTTGACAAAATGCAGAATTCTCTAGGTATGCAAGACCCTTAAAAAACAAGGGTGGGCAACCATTGGGGGACTGGGGGGACATGAAGTCCACAGGGGCATTTCATGATGTATCACACAGGTGGACAGAGACAGGGATTTTTAAAATTTGTATTAGTTTGGAGGAACTGGGGAATGTTTGCTTTTGTCATGTTAGATTACCTTAGAACTTATACTACCTTTTATGTGTTCTTCCCACCTCAAAATGTAGAGGAATTATGATGCTGATTGTCAGCAGCTGTGAATGACAGGGCCACAGGAAAGGCGTTTGTGGGCTTCTTATACCCCTGGGGCATCAGATTGCCCTCCCTTGCTCTGAAGTGCACAGCCAGCAACACAAGTAATTCTTATTAACCTACCTTGCCTATTAAGGGTTCAGAGGGCACTGAAAACCAACATACAATATGCACAAAGTAATGACCAACATGAAACATTTTAAACCATGGAACTGGAATAAATTCATGATGCATTTACCTCCTCGCTTCTTCTGAGATTCTGTTTTCATTTTAGTAGTGTTTCTGTTCCTAAATTCAGGTCCTTTAAAGTCATCTTTGTCTTCATTAAGGACTGGCTCTGGTTGTACAACTATGGTTCCTAAGGAAATGACAGTTAAAAGTTGCAATTAAAATTATGGAATCAGAATTCCAACATCCAAATTTAATCATGTATTCATACAGTTATCGGGCTTTGAGTGATTAGCCACTTTATCTAGCCTTTGTGATGGCTTCGAAGGACTATCATTCCCACAGGTTTAAAAAAAATTCAAAAGAAAGCTTGGCCAATCCCACCTTGGCAGTTTTTTTCAAATCTCCTGCTATTTTTCCGGGGTGCCAATGTCTCATCCAGTTCACGTACGAATTGTATCTAACAGACCTTACTGCTATTTTCCATATGCACCATAAGCTAAATATTCCTGAGTAAACTTTTCTGCCTTTTTGGCCTGCTTTGAATGAGCTTCACATACTTCACCTTTCTTGCATGTACATTCACACAAATACATGGCACAAATACTATCGCCATACCATGGTATTATATGATTAGCATTATATGTTAGTGACCAAATACTGACATTAATATATTGATTATGTAATTCACTGATAAATGGGATAATACAGGATTAACATATAGACGGAGGTACACAGACATATTGCAAATTATATTTATACACTATTTACAAAATCCAGTGTTTCCATACTTCAGTATACCAACATTACAGTTACATTATTATGTGTTTATTTATGGTCCAAGACCAAGTCACAGAACTTAAAAATACAGCACATCATTAATAAAAGCTTAAGTAACAGTACTTACATATATAAAAGGAGGAAGGCCTATAAAGTTGACAATACACTGAAGGCACCAGATAGTTTCTATAAGCTGAGGCTATAAATATTTTGCTTCTGCCTTCAAAACACCTGGGTATTGGTCGTTTAATAAGAATACCTCAATCTTGTCATCATGAGTGGAGTTTATCAGAGTCAAGAGCGGGTATATTAGCTCTGATCACCAATGTGAGTACAGGTAGCCCTCACTTAACAACTGTTCATTTAACAACAGTTCGAAGTTACGAAAGCCTTGGAAAGGGTGCTTTATGGCCCGTAAAACACTTCCAGCCACCATAAAACATCACAGAGTCCTCCCGCGGTCACATGGCCACATTTCAGGCGCTTGGCAACCAGCTTGCATTTACGACCGGTTGCCAAGCACAATCACATGATCTCCATTTGCAATCTTCTCTGCCGTCTTCCCCAGAAAGTCAATAGGGAAGCCGGCAGGGGAAGTTGTGAGGGGAGGGAACGGAGAGGAGCTGAAATCCTTCTGCAGTAGCTCTGCTGCTGCAGCCCCACAAAAGATTTCCCTTCCATGCACGGAGGGGAGTGAGAAATCCCTTGTGATGACGACGACGAAGTGGCACTACAGTATATGCAAATACACTCCCCCTTCTAGAAGTGTGCAACAAATTCTAAACTGGAATGGCCATATTGATTGTTCTCACCTCAAAAAAAAAAACGTTCTGAGAGTTTTGTTCCCAGCTCAAAATAAACTTGGCAATTTTGAGTCTTCCAGACTGGTCTGAGTACTGCTACTGGATTTTCATTTTGAGGCTTCTGATTAGGTTGTCTTTTTATAAAATAAATACAATAAAATAAAATAAAATAAAATAAAATAAAATAAAATAAAAAAAATAAAAAATAAAAGACTGTGGGAATAATTCATGGCTCAGCTAGGATGGGTTTAGAGCTCCAAGGCGAACATCCATCATCCCACAAGATGTGGTGCTGGCTACCAGCTTGGCTGGCTTCAATTCATGGGCCAGGGGTCGATCCAGCAGGGCACTGCTTATGCTCTTATGACCCTGTTCTGTTCTTTCTTCTACCTGTGGGGTATGTACATTACTGCCGTGTTTAAAATTCTTTGTTATGGGAAAACTAGGTGGTCATGTGGGTGGACCAGATGTGTTTTGTACTCAGCTTTCTTCTGCAAACAGGCAACCTACAAAACAAGGCATGTAAAGAGGAGTACAAAAGAAAAGTAAATGCAAATATGTTACATCTGCAAAAGTCTGTTTTATAGGTGTTACTAACTGTTTAGGTTGTACTGCAAACGATAGTCTAGATGATTTTCTAAGTTTTGCATATTATTCATGTCCTTGTGCTCAAATGTGTTGAGAAAGACCGTGTTAGTTTGAGCTAATTTCTTCAGGTCTGATGTGTGCACCATGTGCATGCTTTTCAGCCTTGGGGAGCTGGTCTAAAGAGCTGACAACCTGGGTCATTTCTCTCCTTTAACATGGAAATCAGGCCTTTTTCAGTGTCCAGAATAGACTACCCCTATACTATTATCTGTATGTTGGTTGAAATATGTTCTTCTCTTAGCTGATCAAGAAGCCCAGGCCTCAAGAGTGTGCATTGTCATATTGATACCTTTTTCCCCTGTTCAACCACCAGGCCGTCCAGGTATAAAATGTACTCCCTGGAAAACGTTATAAGAGTCACAAAGATCTTTCTGGGAGCCAAAAACATGCTGATTGGAAGGGCCCTCAACTGGTAGTGGGTGCTCTGGTATTTGAACCTGAGGAACTTCCTAAGGGACTAGGCTTTCTCTTTCTCTATACTCTTGATTAGGATCACATCTTGGGTCTCTCAGACAATCTGTAATCCTTGAACTAGACCAGTATAAAGAGTTATTTTGGAGTCTATCCTTTTCAGCCACAGTTGTCTCTGGTCAAGAACTACCTAATAATGAAGCTTGTTCACATCCTGCCTCATATTTTTGTAGGATGAGCCAGGGTAGCTGTTTGGTCCACAGGGTAAAATTTCAAATATAACAAACATGGAAAAGGAGGCCCTTACAGCTAAGGTTGTAATTTCTCCTCTGGATGTCTGGGCATATCTTCCCTATCTTTATTCACAATGCTCCCAAGACAGCTGCCATAACAGCATCCAAGGTCTCAGGGTATGGAAGCAAGAGGGACTATTTGCTACTGGGAACACCTTTGCCACCGCTTCCAACAGAGGATCTGTGGGAGTGGCTGGCTCTGGTTCCTTCAGTTCTAAAATCTTGCAAATGTTCTTGATAGTTTTAGAAGACTTGCCTTCTGAAAAAGCCTACTGGATTCACAGCATGAATGTTTCCCCTATTCTTCATCTTGGGACGATTCCCCAGAGGGAGATATCAGAATTATTTGTATGATGGGGGGAAGAGAGATGGGATGACACTTCCTCCTTTAGTGGCATATATCTTCACCATACAGTACCTACTCCTTGCCTCCTGCAATGAGTCAAGAAGATGCATCTAAGGGAGAAGGGCGGGGGATGGAAAACAATACCTTTTCCTTCTTTCCTTCCATTTTGCAGAGCACCCCAGCTGAGTCCCAAGATGGTGTTTTCTGCCTCCCCCCATGTATTTCAAGTAAAAGGCTTGATACAGCAAGGCTGCCATCTAGTTAGTCACCATGGGGGTCTCCGGTGTGCAGAATGGTGTGGAGCCTTCAGGGAAACTGAAATTATCTAGCAAAGTCTACTGAGTCATTCCAGGGCTATCATCCTTCTGCAAAAAGGGCACAAGGAGGGCATCTCCCATGCAGTTTCCATCCTCACTGGGTCACAACTGCCCTGAGGAGTGAGGACCTTTCGGGATGCTACAAGCAGTGCATGGCTCACGGCCAGCATGCTGATCAAATTCCCTCCTGAGAACTCTGCAGGGAGACAGGGACAGGCAGCTGGGTCATTTGGCTGGGAGTTGCTCTCTTGTTCAGTGCCAGCCATTGAAGAAGCCCTCCAATGAGTCCAAGTACAATGATTTGCTGTCCATTGGTTTAGAAGTCTTGGATTTCTAACCCTAAACTGCTACATTAAAAAAAAAAGGTAAAGAAACTAAAATGAAGGAAAAAGAAGAAAATAAAATCTGGCTCTACTAAAGGGATTCTGGCCATATGGACATGTTGGGCACCTGTGCTCTTTGGAGCAAAGTCAGCGTGGAACCGAAGGCAAAGCTATGTCCAGCGTCAGACGTCATAGCTTTGCCTTCAGAGCGAGTGGGAGGGAGATAGCCCATTATGGACGTACAACAAGCAGCAACAGCTTCTGGTTCAAAACAAACACAGCTTTCTGAGCTCTTGAAAAATGTTCTTCGAGTTATCTGTTCCAACACAACAAAGTTATACAAAAGAAGTAACATTTCCTTTTTATTACCAAAATTCTGATTATATAATATTTAAAATATAACATGTAAATCTAATTACAACTCATATGTTGTTCTGTCTGTTCAGGCTTCATAATTGAAGCATGTTAAAAAAAGTGAAATGAATAAGATCTTTAATCTTCAATGTTACAAACATATTCTCTTAACTGCTCTAAAACTTTAATTTATGTATGTTTCATTTGTATTCAATTTGTTTTAATATATATTTAACTTAATGAATTGCTTATCCCCAGTGCTTTATATCCTGAAATCAACTGCTGCTACTTGAACAAGAATCCATTATTTTTATAATGAGTTAATGTAAGCAGCAGGAGCCAGCATTTTCAAAATGGAAGAGGAAGGAAAGAATAGGGAAGTTTCTATGGTTTGTTCAGTCACCAAGAAAACATTCCAAAACTTACTAAATATATTAATTGTAACTGTCACACTGTGACAGTACTTCTGAAGTAGCAGATTAATTACCTTTTGGCAAACTTTTCATATCAACTTCATTTTCTGAGTTTTCATTTGAAACATCTTGATTCATGGTTTCATCTAAAGTTTGTTCTTCATCTGAGCCAACATATTTTGTTACAACTGTAGGTTTCCTGAATGAGCAGCAAAGACAAATATTCATTATGCCATTTCTACATATTTCAACAAAATTACAGAACTTTAGCAAACTGCAATTTTGCACAGAATTACAGCCTGAAATTATATTTTTATGCAAGGAATTTAACACAGTTCATGAAAAATTTAAAAAATCAACTAAAAGAATTATAACTGTTATACAATTCCACATATTTAATTCTGGGTAATTGGATTTCAGATCTAAGGACAATCATATTTGATTTCTAAGGGTAAATTAACATTATGAATGATTTTAAAAAGTGCAACCAAACAGTATATACTCCATCAACTGCCCCACAATATTTCTGTTGCATCAACTCTTAGCATAGATATCAATTGTTACAGTCAGGGTGTATCTCCTGATTCAGTGAAGCAGGCAATTAAAAATTTAAATAACACACCAACTAACCTTTTGGAGCGCGATGATCCTAATGATTTGGATCTTTCAGAAGAGCTACTACCCTATATATGAAAAAATGCAAAAATGCAAACCTCTTATACAGAATCAAAATAGTATTATTCCTCTGTGTGTGTATATCATCTCAGATATTACTCTGCATGCAAATTAAATTAACTTCCTATATTTCAGTCCTTAGGCACAATAAAAAGTGTATCCACAAGTGTATTAATTCATTATTAGAGAAAAATATGCTCCAATTATTGGATGCTATAAAAAAAAGCTTGGACAGGCAAAAAATATGTATAGATAGAAAGATTTGCCTTGGACAGGCAAAAAATATTGATAAATAAATAAATAAGCAAGCAAGCCTAAATAGTATGGTGGATGTTACTACAATAATTAAGATAAGCAAAAACTGTGTGAAAATTACTGAGCATAATCAAGCTGCTTTCACACAACAAGGAAAAAGAGTTCTGTGTCAGACTAAATCCCTCGCTCAAGAATATGTCAACAAACCCAGTAAAGGCAGTCCTCACTTAGCAATGGTAATTGAGATGGGGAACTCCCTTGTTAAGCGACATGGCCGTAAGGCGCAACATTATATGACCGTGCTGACTTACGACAGCAGGTCTGGCAGTCCCAGTTGCCGTCATTAGGCAAATCCTGTGTGGTCACAGCATCCCACAGTCATGTGATTGCATTTGTAACCTCCTGCCGGCTTCCCCATTGACTTTGTTTGTTGGAAGCTGGCAGTGAAGGTCACAAATGGTGATCATGTGACTGTGGGATGCTGCAACAGATGTACCTAAGGGGACCCATTGTAAGTACCCCTTGTTCAGCACCATTGTAACTTTGAACGGTTGCTGAACAAGTGGACGTTAAACAAGGACTACCTGTACATTTTATATCCAGTCAACAAGAGCAGTTTCACAAGTCAAGTGACTTAAAAGCATGGAGTACAGTGAATCCACAAGAAATTTATGTTTGACATGGGGGTGGGGGAATATTTAACACATATGGTCTAGCTGCTGTTAAATTTATGATTCCTTTGAATGTCTCAGCATTCTGTGCCTATCAAGACACTTTCTTAGGATTCAAAAATCCTTGGTAGCCCCTAGAAATTGGAAATAGGTGCTTCATGTACATGAAGTATAAAACTATACGGTAACAGTTTTTTACTGTCTGCATAGATCTTAATGGAACATATCTCAAAGAGACAAGTAAAGTCTTCTTCAACATGAGACAGCATGGTACAGCAGTTACACTGTTGGAGTACAAGCGGAAAGACCCAGGTTCCAGCCCACCTTCAGCCACCAGGCAACTCGCTCTCTCTCAACTCAACCTACTTCACAGGGTTGTTGTGGGAGAAATAAAATAGGAGGAAGGAACATTACATATACCTCCTTGAGCTACTAATTTAAAGGCGGGACAGAAATCTAAGAAATAAGTACAATGTAGAGCTGGCTTCATCCCCAGAAAACAGATGTGTGGGGTAAAAGAAATTGTATTCCATCATACCTGGAGAATGCTCAACAGAGAATCTGACCCAGCCATACTGTCGCTTCTGTGACACCAGGTCACAGCTTTGCCAAAACAGTTGAAAGATACAGAAAATGCACGCACACAACATACTTAGCCCTGTCAGGGTTTTTTGGTGGCTCAATGTGTTGCACAAACCTAACTTGTTTTTGTTAGTCACTTGAATTGTGTGGACTCAGAAAATGGGTTAATTTAGTAACTGAGGTTAATAACTTGAGTTGTATAATCCAGTCAGTGACTCTCTGGACTGCCTCCTTATCTGAAAAGTAGCTTCTTGTTTACTGCCTTTGTCACAAATGCGGTGGCCCTGAATTGCTTCTCTGGAAAAGAAAAACACCAGGAAACCCAGGAAAAATACCATGCTGTTTATTCACCAATGTGTATTTAAAAATATGCCGAGTCATATAAATAGATACAAGCACACAAACATTTCCACAGGGGCACTCCTTTGTCCGGACTTGGAAGCTAAGCAGGATCAGGCCTAGTTAGCATTTGAGGACAACCAGGGTCAATTGGGAAGCTGAAAAAACAACCCTGGACAAGGCAATGGCAAACCATGCCCATAATGCTGCCAAAAAAACTACATGGTTGTGTCCACGAAGACACCAGGAGTTCAGGGACAGCTTGATTTGAAAGAGACCCTGGTATACATAGTGAGTGCTTCAAAAATTATTCAGAAGAATTGCTTTGAATCTTTTACAATAACAATCCCTCCCTGCTATTTAATAAAAGACACTAAACTTTTGCAGGCTTCCAAGTGAGCCTGAAAACTAAAGATCCAACTTTTCATATTTCTGTTCTTGGTCATTTTCTAAATACTTGATTATAAATTTGAGGCAGACATTCATCCTACTAATTTCCAAAGGCAGTATTTCTACAAAATATGCTCACACCAGATCTAGATTACACACACAATGATAAACAGGGATGCACAAGGTTTAACATTTGAATCATTCCACTTCAATCATTCAGAAGTGTTTCATGTTTAAAACATCTCCAAAGATGGACAAGAAGTCCGTTTTGCATTAAAGGTGAGCTGCTTTTCACTTGGAATAGGGTGTTAAAACAGGTGTTTTGGATTCAAAACAACTCAAATTCAGAACAATTTGCACATTTCTAATAAAAGTAATCTGAAAGATCTGAACTATCAAATAAACCATAATTTTTCATAACGGTATTATTATATCAATGTTGTTACTATCTTCTATTCTTACCTCTTCCCTGTTGTTTTCCACTGGAACCGGAATATTTCCAGGCATACTGTCACTATCTACAGGAAACATGTAAACATGTCATGTCAACAAGTAAAAAATTGTAATAACTATTCAAAATATTCAAGCGACCTTTTTATATTTATGAGGCTATTAAGTATTACACCATGTTGAAGTCCAGACAAAACTTAGATTCATCTGATAAGAATCAGTAAGGTTTAACATCAGGATTAAAATTTAATCTATTTTAAATGAAACTAAGTTCATGACTCACTCCATGTACCAATGTTGTTGCTGAATTTTTGATGGTGGCGTTGACAGGAATACCAATTTAATCATTCCTAGGTTGCTATGAATTGGCTATAAATACGCAAAGCCTAGTTGCATAACACCCAGATTCCCACAACCTTTAAAGTGCTAGTGGCTAAGAGGTCATAGGAGAAGGCTTTTATGAGACTGGGAGGTGGGTCAATGTACAAAGCCACGCAGAGGAAGAACACTGGCCTTGCACTACTCGCCACCTAAGACCCCACTAGATGGGGGAGGGAAAATCAAAATGCGGAACGACCAACATGATTACATTACATATTGGTTGCAACATATCTGGCTAATCGTGGGGCCACAATATGTTTCTTGCTAGTATAAAACATGTTCCCCCTTCTGTACACACCCCTTTTGTATTACTATGCGAGTTTTAAAATAGCTGCTACTATGTTTAAAAAGAAAATTAAATAGTTGTCGCATATCCAGTGTGAGAAACCAATACCCACATGGAAGTAGCCAACAGCTCACTCTATACCAACAAAGTTGTTGAGATTGACAGCACGGTAGTAATATCAATAAAAAAATATTTCACTGCTACAGAGTGTGAAGCCATAGATAATTCTCCAAATCTGATCAAGCACCAGGGTTCCAAGTCTACATTCTCTGCAACTATTTCTTTCATGCTGCCGATGCTGTGGAGATCAAGCTAGCTCCTTCTTTGTTGGTTTTTAAGAAATTTCTGAAGACCGAACTATTTCAGAAAGCTTTCCACTTTATCTTTATTTTTTTATGGTTTGTATTGTTGTTGTATTTTTATCTTTTTACTATGGATGCTTGTATTTTCTATATAAGCTGCCAAAAGTCTTTTTGATTTCTGCTGCATAGAAATAAAAGTAAGCAATAAGTAAGTAACAAAGAAGAAATTGACATAAGCAATAATGATTGAAAATAAAAGCGGCAGAAAAACAATGCAGCACATTGTAACATTCATATAATATAAAAATATAAGAAACAATGGAAATACTAATAGCAAAATAAAGTCAGAAACATTTCCCCTTTCCCAATTAATATTATAAAGTGTTAGTTATTTCAATCATAAATTTATTATGATATTCATTAAAAACAAGACAGCAGCAACTCTGCCATACTGTATAGCATTTCACAGCTATACAATTCTGTGTGATGTGATAAAATATATTCAAAAACTGCAAATCTTAACAATTTTAGAATGAAGGTTTTACCTATATTTTTGCTCATAGATAATCTTGGAGGAGAATTTGCGTCCTCAGATTCTTCTGATGAGTGAGCCAAGAAGTCATGAAGCTTCTGCACCAAGGTATTCAACTTGCTTTCACTGTTAAAAAAAAGATGCACCATATGAATATATCCCTTTCAGTGTTATAGGATGAAGCAAGCTAGTTCTCTATCTGTATTGGAAGTTTTGAATATTCCATGTTATGGCAGAACAAAACTCGAAATGTTACTATTGCTCTACCAGGGAACAATGGTCACCTAAAGTAAGTTTTGTTCCCATATTGTTCAGCCCATGACCACAGAAGCACAGTTTATGATGTGATAGATGATGCTAAGTGTTACCTGTTACCAAATGTACAAAAGAATTATTTGTTGCATTTAGCTTTAGCTAAGATGATAAGTTTTTAAAATAAATGTTAAACAATGTCCAGGCTGCAAAAATACGCTTGTTTCTATTTAACTGTTATTTCCATTGCTTGCAGTCAGGTTGCAATCTTACCTACTGGCAAATATTTCTTACACAACAATCAGCAAATAACACTCAGCATGAATTATCACACCACTTATTTTACATACTACTTAGTTTGGAAATTAAGAAATAAGGGCTCGCTTTGAGTTACCATTCTTTATGGTAGAACACTCAAATTAAAGTGCCCCACTTTGTCCTTATCTCCAAAATAGAGTTTTATTTCAAATTCAGAAACCTCAAGGTATCCAAGCTTATCGTATTTTGCATCCTCTTAGATACAAATTATCATATATGCACTTTTATTTGCCAAGATTTACATATCTGATTAGGCACTTAATGCTTCATTTATTCATCCATTTTATTTAAACAATTTGTATGGCCACCTATCTTGAACACAATTCTGGTAAGTTCACAACAATAAAAACCATAAAACAAAAACCTGGCATCTCTGTCATCTTCCTTGATTGCACCCAGCAGACCCATCCACAGGCTCCCACCTCACCCTATCCCAGTGCCTGGGGAAAGGTCCAGCTCTTTGTGGCTGTCCTGAAGGCTAAAATGCTGAGGTCCTGTAAGATCCTGGGGAGGGGAAGGGAAGAGCGTTCCACAACTACTATGGAAAAGGCATACTTCTTAGGTCCTACTAGATGGCAACGTTCAACCGAAGGCATCTGGAGGGTGCCCACTCTGTCCAACCTGGTGAGGGAGGTAGATACCCTCAGGGAGAAGCAGTCCCGCAAATAACCTGGTCCCATGCCATGGGGGCATTAAAGGTAGTAACCAGCATCTTGAATGACACCCAGAAAGAAACTGGGAGCCAGTGCAGCTCATGCAACAACATTATAATATCAGCAAACTGAACCAGTGACATTTTAAGGTGACTCCCCTGTTGTGGGTGATATGTGGTTGCTGTACTTCTCTCTCCGTTTGTGGTTCGTATATTCTAATTTTTTAATTTTTAATAATGATCATCTATGTTTTTATTATTGTTTTTACATTGTGATTTTATTTGATTGTTGTATGCCACACAGAGTCACTTCTGGTGAGATGGGTGGCTATATAAAATTGATAAATAAATAAATAAGGAGTGCCCAACACTGTACACCACTGCATTTTGGACCAGCTGTAACTTCCGAGTGGTCTTCAAGGGCAACCCCATATAGAGCATGTTGCAACAGTTCAGCTGGGAAGTAACCAAGTCATGAGTGACTATGAGCAAGGTCTCCCTATCCAGCAATGGGTACAACTGTGACACAAATCTATGCAAAGGCCCCCCAGGCCATGGCTGACACCTGCTTCTTGAGCAGGAGCTGAAAGTCCAGGAGGACCCCTAAATTGTACACCAACTCTGTCTGGGAAAGTACAGTACCGCTGACAATCAAAGATCCTGGGAGGCTAAAACCCAAAGCCACTCCAACTGGCTAGGGTTAAGTCAGTTAAGTCAGGTTACATTTACTTTTCTTGGAACTTTTATACTGACACAAGCAATCTTATTAACAACTAAAAAAACCTGCTTCAGATCCAACATCAACTTAAATTTGATAAATTACCAAAAACATATGCATCTGTTGGCAGACAATACAATTAAAATTTAACATACTGTTAGCCTATTTACTTTGATTCATTTTTCTTGATGCTCAACCGCTAAGGAGAGATCTGCCAGCCGTGGTTAGCTAGCCAGATGTTGTGGGGCAAGCAATGTTTAGGGTACCTTTTCTAATCCCACACCTCATGCAAGAGTGGGCAGTGCTATCCTAGAAGGACTGCTCAGTCGCCCTGGGTAATGCTGGACATCTCTGCTGCCCCGGGTACTGAGATGAATGACCACTGCCCCAAGGGCCGCCCACATGTAGGCTTATGACTACAACTGCCAGTGGTCATCTCCACCTGTTGCTTCGCCACTCTCCCATCACCACAGGGCTCAACAAATTAGGTTTGGACTGAGGTGAGTTGCAGATGAGTTGCAGAGGAAGATGAACTGCACAACAGAAACTTGTGCGTGATGGAGTTTTAAGTAGAACAGCTGTTGCACGGAGCAGCCCCATGCTCTCAGCATAAGAGACCTTAACCCAGGGGCATGGAGAACCATTACAGCTGGAGACCTCTCCTGCTGCAGTGGATGACCAGGACGTCTAAGTGTCTTGTCATGCTCTTAGTGCTCCACAACGCCTGCTGGACCTGCCTTCTTGACCACTGGACCGCTGATCAGTCTCCTCAGTTCAATCTTGCTGGATAGAGACAAAGTATCAAGGCCTGAAGGATGAACAGTACTCATAGCAGGCAAACGTTGCCGTTATAGCATTGACATTGCTGCACTCAGTGAGACCAGGCTGGCAGATGAGGGTTCATTACAGGAAGCAGCGAGTGGATATACGTTCATTTGGAAAGGGAAACCACAGACTGACACAGAATTTACGAAGTAGGTTTTGCAATCAAAACTGCTCTGCTGAAGAACATCTCTATTCTACTCACTGGAATAAATGAACACATTATGAAGTTTCACTTTCCTCTCAGCAAGTCTGGTATATCACCATTGTCAATGCCTACGCACCAACTCTCATGAGTCCAGATGAAGACAAGGATGATTTCTACGAGGACCTGGTCCAGATTATTTGAACAACCCCCTCTAGCAACAAACCCATCATCCTGGGTGACTTCAATGCTAGGGTGGGGACAGACAGCAACAACTGCAATGGAGTCCTTGGGAGACATGGGGTGGGAAAACTAAGTATCAATGACCTGCTGCTTCTGAGCAAATGTGTGGAGCACAACCTATGCATCACTAACACGATGTTCAGACTTGCAAACAAGTACAAAATTACCTGGATGCATCCCAGGTCCAAACACTGGCATCTACCTATGTCATAGTATGTCAGCACAACCTTAAAGACATCATCATTACCCAACCCATGCAAGGTGCTGAGTGTTGGACAGATCACAGGCAAGTATGGTTGGTCCTCAACCTGCACATAACCCCTTTATATTGTAAGAACCAGAGACTGTCAGAAAGTCATTCAACATTAGCAGACTGCAAGACCCAGGCCAAGTCCAACATTTTCAAGATGTACTTAATGAAAAACTCTCCAGCAATTTACCACTTGCAGGAATCTGTTCTGAAAAGTGTACATAGTTTAAAGATGTCATCACACAGAGTGCAAAAACTGTACTCAGACTGAAAACCTGGGCACATCAAGACTGGTTTGATGAAATCCACGAGACCATTTCAGCAGCCCTCCAGGCCAGGAACAAAGCCTATGCAGACTGGCAGAATGATCCATCATCTGTCTCAAAGAAAGACAAATTTAAGCACCTGCAGTCCAAAGTACAGACAGAACTATGAGAAATGCAGGATGAGTGGTGGCAGAGAAAGACTGAGCAGGTGGAATGCTATGTAGACATGCATGCCACCAGAGTGTTCTTCAGTGCCATAAAATCAGTTTATGGTCCTTCTAAATCATGATGTTTCCCCCTGCTGTCATCTGATGGGTTGAGCCTAATCAAAGACCAGGAAGGACTGAAAAGCCGCTGAGCTGAACACTTTTCCAACCTACTCAACAGGCTGTCCACAGTTGATCATGATGTCTTACAGCAGATTCCTCAGTTGCCAGTCTTGAATGCCCTACACCTGCCTCCCTCTGTTGATGAGATCAAGAAAGTGATTTTGCAGATGAACTCAAATAAAGCAACAGGACAGGATGGCATTCCTGCTGAGATCTACAAAGCACTACACTCAAACGCCTTACAGGTGTTCCATGACATCTTGGAAGACATTTAATCCACAGAGGAGATGCCTGATGACTTCTCCAATGCCCTCATTGTGGTTCTCTACAAAAATAAGGGAAGCAAATCAGACTGCGGAAACTACAGGGGTATCTCACTGCTGTCCACTGCCGGCAAGATCTTTACCTGAATTCTCCTGAACAGACTTGTCACTGTCTCAGAAAGGAGCCTCCCAGAGGTGCAGTGTGGCTTTCGGCCAGAACGGAGTACAGCAGACATGGTATTTGCCATGAGGCAAGCCCAGGAGAAGTGCATCAAGCAGAACAAGCCTCTTTACTCTGTCTTCATTGACCTGACAAAGGCATTTGACACTGTAAACAGGGAGGCTCTCTGGATCATTCTGAGATGTTATGGATGCCGAGGAAATTTGTGAAGTTGATTCAGCTATTCCACTATGGAATGACAGGACGTCTTCTTTACAATGGTGATACATCAGCTGCATTTGCCATTTCCAATAGGGTAAAACGGGGTTGTGTGCTAGCCTTAGTCCTGTTCAATCTGTTCTTCGCTTGCATGCTCTCACGTGCTGTCCAGAGTCTGAAGGAAGGAGTGTACATCAGGCGCTAATTGGATGGCTCTCTTTGACCTTTGCCGCTTGAATGTACAGACAAAGCGCCTCCATACAGTCATCCAAGAAACCCTTTTTGCTGATGACTGTGTGCTCCTGGTGCACAAAGATAGTGATCTACAGTTGATGCTGAACAAATTTTCAGTTGCAGCTAGGCTCTTCAGCCTGACTACCAGCCCCTGCCAAATACTAACCCCACAGAACCAAAGCCCATTGTTGATGATACCCAGCTGAAAAATATAAACAGTTTCAATTACCTGGGAAGCAGCATCTCGAGCGATGGGTCTTTGGACAAAGAAATTGACTCCAGAATCAGCAAGGTCAGCCAGACACCGGGGTGACTACATACTAGAGTGCTCAATCAACCCAACATCCGTATCTCCACAAAGCTGAAAGTCTATGGAGCTGTGGTTATCCCTTCTCTCCTATATGAATGTGAGTCCTGGACTCTGTACCGAAGGCACATCAAACAACTGGAGAAATTTCACATGTGCGCTCTCCGCTCCATCCTCAGAATTCATTGGCAAGACCGTGTCTCCAACCTGGAGGTCTTGAATCACACGGAGTCCACCAGCATTGAGTCCCTGATTATCAGAGCCCAGATGCAGTGGGTGGGACATGTCATCAGAATGGATGACCACCGTATGGCTTGCCAGTTACTCTATAGTGTACTGGAGTCTGGGAAGAGACCTCGAGGTCGACCACACAAGTGCTACAAAGGCGCTGTGAAAGAAACCCTATGCCACTGTGACATCCAGCCAAGGGAACTAGAAGCTGCAGCTGCTGATAGAACCCACTGGTGAGCCCTTGCTATGAAGCCTCCATTGGCTTTGAAGACAGGTACTGCCAAAAACTAGTAGAAAACAATGAGCGGCATCATAGAATAACACCCACAGTTATTCTTCCAGTGCCCCCCTTGTGCTAGACTCTACATTCCCAGACTGGGACTACAAAACCACCTCCATGTCTACAGATGAACTGCACAACAGCGTGTCTTCTTCGAACCCAAAGAACTACCATATAGCCTATTACAGTGTATATTCACATGAATCATATAATACAAGTTTTCTCTATATATACAGAGTTTGTATACCAGATTGATGTTAAAGTTTAAATATCAAACAGCATGAACTCTGTTTGATAGGTAAATACTAACTTCTAGATGACTTTATTCACATCCAAAGACCTTCAACAAACAATTGGTTCCCCCCAATTGGATAGAACTTCTAATAAAAATATTAAAATCATTCATGGCAAATTACCAAAAGTTTTCTTTGACTTGATGGACAATTTAGGGCTGGTTATTATATGGAGACAGAAAAATGGCAATTCAAGAGAGTACACCTACTTTTCTGAAAGATGTAGATCCTTTTCATGAGTTTGCAAATAAACTAGGAAAGTGACTACCATATAAATTACGAAAAGAAAATTATACTGAAATTACAAGAGGGAGATATTGTATTAATGGACAATGCAGCTATACAAAAAGCATTTCATTAATATTATTCCAACTTGTATAAAGGAAGTGACATCTCCCTAGAGAAAATAGATGAATATCTAAAGAAACGAAATTTACCAAGGATTACAGAGGAACAGAGACAGATTATGAACAGACCTATAACAATAAGGGAAGTTTCTAAAGCTATAAAAAAGATTAAATTAGGAAAGATGCCTGAACCAGATGGATTATCTATTTCTCATTATAAATGTTTTGAGGATGAACTTTTTCAACCTTTACAAAACATGAACTCTATCCTACAGGGAGAAAAGATGCCAGAGAGTTGGAAAGATGCCAATATAGCATTAACACTTAAAGAGGGACAAGATTTGACTTTAAGATATAACAAAAACCCTGTGAGATACAAAAAAGAACAAGACTAGGATGCCCACTGTCTCCTCTCTTGTTTATTCTAGTTCCTGAAATACTGAATAAATATATAAGACAAGATGAGAGGATTGTGGGAGTAAAGATTAAAAAAGAGACTTATAAGTTAAGGGCTTTTGCAGATGACTTGGTGTTGGTTCTGGAAGATCCTTTAAAGGGAACTGAAATATTAAAGGGCAAATTTAAAAAATTTGGTGCATTAGCAGGTTTCAAGACTAATAAACAGAAGATGTTAACAAACATATGAAAATAGAAGATCAAACAGAATTGATGAATAAAATGGATCTTAAGACTGAGAAGAAGGTAAAGTATCTGGGTATCACTATGACAAACATGAACTGTTTGTTATCTCAAAATAACTATGTTAAGACATGGAATGAAGTTTAAAAAGACATGTTAAGATGGGAGAAACTACAACTGTCATTGCTGGGGAGAATTTTTGTGATAAAAATGAATGTTTTGCCTAGAATGATGTTTTTGTTTCAGACAATACCTGTTTTGACAACTGATGCACCATTTAAACAGTGGCAGAAGGATATATCTAAATTTGTGTGGCATGGGAAAAAACACAAATTAAATATAAGGTGTTACCAGATGCAAAGCAAAGAGGAGGACTGGGTTTTCCTGATTTGAAAGGACACAACCTGAGATTTGGGTAGCATGGGTATTTGTGGTATGACAAATTAAGGTTAACATGGATTTTAAAAATCATTATGTTAGACATGCCATGTTGACAATATGGAATAGATGCAAACCCAAGTTGTGCCTGAAAACATCTTTTTGGCTCTCAGCGCAAGAAGCATTTTATAGACGAGAAATAATAGGCAAACACAAAGGGCTAAGTTATCGTGAGATAGTAGAATTTTGTCAAGGCAAATGTAAAATAATATCAAGAGAAGAATTGATGGCAGAGAGATATAGTTGTCAATGGTTCTCTTATTTACAATTATTAGAAAGATTTAAAGTAGTCAAAAGAATTTATGGTTTTGAACATTATAAGACGAAGTTTGAAATAGAATTGTGTACAAATGATGAACATGTGATTGCTGAAATGTATAAACTTTTATTGAAATTTGAAAGAATGTATGATAATATGTGGTTGAAAGGATTAAAATTCACCCTATGTTATAATCTTCAAGGGAATTTTTATAAAATGATGTACTGTTGATATATGTCACCAGAGAAACTGTCTAGAATGCATAAAGCAACTTCAAATTTATGTTGGAAATGTGAATGACAAGGAGGAATATTTTACCATGTTTGGTGGATGTGTAAAAAAAGCTAGAAAATTTCAGATTCAAATACATACACTGATTCAGAGGATTTTAAAGATTAATATACAATTGAGACCAGAGGCTTATCTTTTGGGACTGATGGACAAACAATTGAAAAAAAGTCATGGAACTTTGTTTTTATCCATAATAACTGCAGCAAGACTTTTGTATGCACAAAGACAGAAAGATTCGGCACTACACACAATGGAGGAAAGGTTGGTGAAGATAATGGAACTTGCTAAGATGGCTAAACTGACTTCTTTCATTAGAGAAAAGACAGAATCTACATTTATTGCTGACTGGAAATCCCTTACGGAATTTTTGCGTAAAAGAAAAAAATGAACTTATAATTTATGGTTTTGATGATTAGACAGGATAGATTATAAAAAGAAGAGAGTTAAGTTGTAACCATAGAGTAAGAGATAAATTTATAATTGTACCTATAACTACTGTAAAGAAGATCAGAAGCTACTTCTTTATATCTTTTTTCTTTCTTTTCTATTTTTCTTTTACTTTTTTTCTCCCTTTCTTGCACTTCTAGCTTTCTCTTTGATTTCTTTCTTTTTCGTTTCTTTTTCTTACTTTATGTTAGTTTGTCTTAGTTTTTATCTTCCTTCTTTAAAATCTTTAATAAAAATTATACACACACACAAGCACATATATAAAGGAACATACAATTGGTAAGCTTAATCAAAACAACCATAGTATGGCTCATAATAAATAACATCAATATCCATATTTAATATATCTGTCTAGAATTTTTCCTACAAAATAAAGTGGAGATCACAGATGCCATTTCTTTCCCTGTATCTTTCAGGGATAATGCCAGCAAGAATTCAGACTGTAGCACAGTGTTTCTCAACCTTAGCAGTTTTAAGATATATGCACTTCAACTCCCAGAATTTCGCAGCCAGCATGCTGGCTGGGGAATTCTGGGAGTTGAAGTCCATCCATCTTAAAGTTGCTAAGGTTGAGAAACACTGCTGTAGCAGAACAAAGCTAATGAGACAATTTATCATGCAAACTGGGAGCACACTTTAAAAGTGACCTAATTCCAGATATTGTCTAGACAGGATAAAGGCGAGTTACTTAATTCAGGCCATCCAACCTGGAGAGAGGGGAGGGTTTGAAAGGGCTGCGAAGGCTAGCCTTTCCACTGCATTCAGTAGTCATAATATACCAAAGCAAAAGGCCTTCTTACTGACATATATATCTAAGTTCTTCTTCACTGCAGGAAGTATTGAAGAGCTCCAGATTCTCATTTAAACAACTATCAGGCCTACATGTAAGCTAACTTGCATCCCTGGTTTCTGTAAATCCTGTATAAATACATGTGGAGTTATCTATAGCATAGAGGCTAGTTAGCAAAGCACTTCTCCAATTTTTTTAACGCCAAGGTTAACTTCCCTTACTATCTTAGATGCAGCAAATATTTTGCCTGGCTTTTTTCTAGTGGCCTGGCACCCAAAAGCAGAACCTACAATGCCTCTGAAATTAAAATAACCTACAATTGTGCAACATAAATCAAGCTCCCCCTCCCTCACATATGGGTAAAATCTTAGATGCCACATAGAAACTTCACAAATTTCCTGAACTATGGCACAATCTGATCATTAAAATATATTAATTCACAACTCGTGCAGCACATTACACTGCCCATGAAGATATATTTTGTATAACTGTTAGGTAGCTTGAGTTCCATTATTTATAAATATAAATAAATGTATTATAAAAAAATTATAATAGTCATTATCTGTGTCAAATTGCAGATGCAGTACATTAGAAATAGTAACAACTCAATCAAGCAAAGTAGCTTATTAAAGCTGAAAATACATGAATGTTTCATATTTGTAATTGATGCAATTTCTTAAGTTATTTGTCTTTTTTTAACCATGATTTAAAAATGACTGGATTCACACAAATGATAATGCTGCTAATACAAAAATTCTACATATTTATATATATCTATATAAATCTAGGAAAGACTTCTCTCTGAAATACTCAGTAGCTGCTTTCATACACGCAGACAATACAGATGGACCAAAACATCCTATATTTTCTATGAGAGTAACAATTCACTTCAGAAAGATATACAGGTAGTCCTTGGGTTACGACCACTCATTCAGCAACTGTTCAAAGCTACAACGGCGCTGAACAAGTGGGACTTACAACCAATCCTCAGAATTCGCAACATCCCCACAGTCACATGATCACAATTTCTGACATTCCCTGCTTGTACCCCACAAAGTCAATGGGAAGCTGTGGGAAGTTGGAAATCGCAGTCACATATAGTTCTCGCTTAACGACAGCAACCAGGACTGCCATCGCTAAATGATGTGGTCATAGGATGTTATGATTTACGACCGTGTCACTTAGCTACAGCAATTCCAGTCCCAATTATCATTGTAAGCTGAGGACTACCTGTATATGCACTGTAAATATTTCTATGTTGCAAGGAAGAAGCAAAACGCATGGAAAGGATCTTCAGTGCATCTACTCTTTAAATTATTGTCTAATAAAAGATTCTTCTTCCACACGAAGACACATTGATTAACATTTAATTCTAAGTTCTTCTGGATTCTTCTGGAGTTCTTTCAAAACTATAGTGACTTTTGTATCATCTTCTCCCACATTCACCTCTGACTTGGGGCATCTGCAGCAGAAAATTTATGACTGTCTTCCATCACTGGGAGGTGAGGAGGGCTGAGGCTAGGCAGCACTGTTTCTTTATAGCAGCACTGGTGCTTTGGAATGGCCTCCTACTGGATATCAACTCACTCCCTCTCTACTGGCCCTTAGGAAGCTATTAAAAACTGTATTATTCCAGGCAGCATTTCATTATTTTGTTGACTTAATTTCTGTCATTTTTATTGTTATATTCACTTTTCTTTATAGTCATTTATGTTGGTAGATGTAGTTGCTGGTAGATGTTTATGTTAGCAGACACAGATGTTTAAATTGTCATTCTGTTACATTCACTGTTAGCCACTGACAGTCAATTGATTATGGTGGGGTATAAATGTAATAATTAAATAACTTCAACTATGATGGTAATGAAGATTGCTCAACCTAATATTCTGGCATCCTACTTTTCAAAATGCAGATACACAGCTGTGAAATATCTATTTTAAAACTGCACTGCTTATCTATCTTCTATCTGCCAAGAACAATTGACATAACCTTCCAATTCTCTCTGAATAACTAATACAGCACGTGTTCTCATTATAAACATAAATAAGAACATATAAATGACTTTTAAATATCTCTTACATCTCCTGCAGTTAAAACACTAATCAATGGGGTATGGCATACTTGAGCTCTAAACGTAACAGACACTATGCTGTATTCGTTTTGTCCAATTACTGCAAGAAAAAGTGCCAGCACAATAGTGCTTCAGGAACTAAGAGTACCTATATGATTTCCACCCCATATATCACTCAAAGGAAAATGCACAGACTCAATTATCAGAATTCTCCTAATGATCAGGTTTTCCATGTGAGTCATGGCTGACTAAAGATATCTCCGCGAACAAGCAGGGACAACGACCGCTGTGAAGATCAAAGACCAGCAAGTAGACCAGCCCTTCAAATCTCTCCAGAAAAGGGGAGAACGGGAGAATACTCATGAGTGCTCTGAATGGCAGCTCCTCATGAGGAGACTGTAAAACAATGGTCTCCCATTGGTTTGAGTGCCGGGAGCTGAGGGAGACAACATCTTTGCTCTCAGCAGTGGGAGAGTCTTTCATAAGGACACTAAGCCAGACAAACTCACTTTCTAATCACATTCAGAAATATTCAAATTTAATCAAATTTGGGGACCTTCAAAATGGCAAGCTTAATTTCACATCTGGTGAGTTTTACCTTCTTCTGATTTAAGACATTTTAAACAGAGACTTAAGAATTTAAAACAATATACAACTGGCAAAAAGCAAAAAAAAAAAAAAAAAAAGGATTTTGATGTAAAAAATTTTTTAGTGGATTGGGAGACCAGAGAGATTTGGAATATTTGCTATTTTTGCTGTAAGATTTGAAAAACAAGTAAATAATTAAATAATATACTTTTGGCAAACAAAAGTAAGTTCCTTATAGGAACTGAGGCTTGATAAAGGTTGCAAATGGACACTAGAGGATACTAAATGTCAGAAGCCTCACAATCAATTAACCATTTTGCTAATTAGCTTGCTTCGTTTCTGCCATTATATGAAAAAAAGTGGGGGAAGCTAGAGGAATAACCGTTAAACGCAGATGGACTGTTATTCGTCTCTCAGGAATGCCCAAGGTCATACCAGCGTGACCCCAGGAGAGATCCAGGGAAAGACACAAGAAGGACTATGGGGTGGAAGGGGGGTGGTGAAGATAAAAATGGTTAAGTAGAGTTTGGCACACGCGGGCTTTTAGTTTCAGCAATACTTTGAAGACTGTGTACTAAATGAATCTTTCTTTGAACTTATCTGAGTTTCAAGAGGAGTCACATTTGTTGGGGATTGAGCATTGCAGTTCATCACATTTTGCTGAAACTCCTCCTTTGGATTTTACCTGAAGCAAAAGCTTGTCAAGGAAAATCCAACGTATCAATTTGACCGGGGCTGGTGAGAATTCGATCGTGATGGAGGAAGAGATCGTCAAATTTGGAGCCAGTGGTGGAGTGCAGGAGGAAACGGAGATGCCATCGAGACCTGTGGCAATGCTACCACTGGTATTAGATAAAGGGTGGCGGCGAGGTTAGGTGTGGAATCAGACCCGAGAGTCCGGGAAATTCCGGGAAGTTTCCTTCTTGGAGAAAGAACCTGAGGATCGATGGTCAATGGCAATCGGTGAGGTGGAGAAGTCCCCGGTCGTCATCTTGGAGGGGACCGTGGACAAATTACGGGTGGATGACACATCCATGAGAGGAGAACTGAAGTCGTTGGGAAAGTTGAGGAAAGTACTGAGTGGCCGAGACCAAGACCAGCTATCTGGAGATTCCCATTCGGAATCAGGGAATAGCGACAAGGGGCGTGGAGGAGTGGCCTCCAGCAATGAGGAAGCGGTGGGTCCTCCGGTTCATCAAGTGCAACAGCAAGGGGACCCCCTCCAGCATTAGGGCCTCAAGATGAAATATGACAGGGACCCAAACGAGCTGGTGAGCTTTCTAACACACGTGAGAATCTACATGGAGAGTTGTAGTCATTTGTTCCCGAATGACGCACAGAGAATGGCTTATGTATCCTATGCTCTAGTAGGTCAAGCAGCAGAGTAGCTGGTGGAAATGCACGAAGCCAAAGCCCCAGAGCTCACCAAATTTAACAAGTTTATGCGGGCTCTACGTAGACATTTCGAGGATCCTTGTGTGGTTCTAAAAGCGAGGTCCACCATCAAAGACCTAAAGCAGGGCAATCGCTCGGTATCGGACTACGCACTGGAGTTCAGATGCCTTGCGGGGAAACTCTGGGATTGGCCCGAACAGTAAGGTGCATTGTTTCCAGAAGGGGCTGAAGCCCGGGCTGTGGGAGTTAGCGCTGGCCAGGGGGACTCCGAAGATGGTGGAGGAATGGATCACCCATGCAGCAGTGGTGAAAGCAGATTGGATGGCCATGAGAAGACCCAGTGCCAGCCCGCAATCTCATCAGGGCAATTAACGAAGAAGTTAAGCGGGAAACCGAAGGAGAGCAGTCCCGATCAACGGCCAGGGGGTCGCACATGTTTCAAATGCAGAGAACAGGGACATTTTGCTGCAAGTTGCCCTAAAACCTAAACTCCACAGGTGACTACCAAAAGCAAACAACCTGCCAAATCTCCGAAGGGTCCTAAGCCAGAGAAGAAAGGAACTGCAGTGGTGGGGGCATAAGGCGACTTCAAATTCCAAAGTGCCATGGTGACTGGATGCGAGTCCTCCAAAGAAGAGAATCAGCTGGTGGGAAACTCCAACCGCCTGTTTTAAAGGACACCCAAAAACAGGCAAAGTGCGGCGTGAAGAGACAAAACCAGAGTCGAAGGAGGAAGAGGACAGGCTAAGTCCTATGATGGTGGGGGTGAAGTTGAGGGGCCTAAGAACCACTCGCAAAGCACATTTAACCATGTTAGCAGACTCTGGGTGTACCCATTGCTTAATTAATCCAGTCATTGTGAATAGACTTGGGCTGAGGGTACGGAGACCAAAGACCCCTATTCTGTTTAGTCAATTGGACAGGTCACCAATGGGAGGGGGTTCAGCAGAATTCTATACCGAGGACTTTGAAATGAGAGTAGGGACTCACCAAGAGACTTTGCAGTGTCTGGTGACCCTGATTGTAGGCCACTCTTTAATACTGGAATTGTCTTGGCTGAAACGATGGAATCCAAAAGTGGACTGGGAATCAGGTAGCACAATTTTCAAAGGTGGGACTCATACTGTTCAAAAAGAGTCTGAGGTCAGGGCTCTGACAGCAGCGTTAGTGGCTGCAAATGTAGGAGCGCCCAAGAAGGGCATGTCCAAGTGCCACGACATGATTCTGGAGCAATACAGGGATTTGGAAGTCGTATTTAGCGAGACGGAGTCAGACCGACTATCCCTCCGCAGGGCAACGGACTGTGCCATTGAATGAACCTGGGTCAAAATTCCCTAAGCCAAATATGTATTCTATGAATCCTAAGGAACTAGAGGCATTGGCAGAATTCATTGATAAAAATCTGGCGAGGAGTTTCATACAACCCGCGAAGTCACTGAAGGTGGCGCCTGTCTTTAGAGAGAAAAAAGATGGATCGTTGAGACTGTGTACAGACTATAGGGGGTTAAATGCCATTTGCAAGGAGAACAAATACCCTCTCCCTTTAATGAAAGACTTGTTAGCTCACTTGTCAAAGCGGAAGGGTTTTTCAAAGCTGGACTTGAGGGATACCTACTTCCGGGTGTGGATTAGAGAGGGGGATGAATGGAAAACCGCATTCAGTTGCCCTCTGGGTTGTTTCCAATATCGGGTCATGCCGTTTGGCTTATCGGGGGTATTCATGCAAATAATAAATGAAGTGCTAGATGAATTTCTGTACTGGGGGGTTTGGGTGTATTTGGATATTCTGATTTATATCGAAATGATGAAAGAGCATGTAGATTCGTAAGGAAAGTGTTACAGAAACTGCTAGATGCCCAATTGTATGCAAAGCTCTCTAAATGTGAATTCCGTAAGTCAAATTGACTATCTGGGGCAGGGGTCGGGAACCTATGGCTCGCGAGCCAGATGTGGCTCTTTTGATGGCTGCATCTGGCTCGCTGCCAAATCTTTAATAAAAAAAACGGGGTAGGGCTTAGAACACGTCTTCTATCCGCTGAGCGCAGGCCACACCCTCCTCCGCATCGCATCCGCATCCAGCATCCTTGGGACTCACCCTACCTTGCCCTGCAGCATCCGCGGCCGAATGGGCCTGGAGCCGCATCGTCCTCCACAGGCAGCCACAAATCGAGGCCCCGGCTTCGGCCTAGCTCCCGTCGGCGGCCCACGCAAATGCGATCCGGGTGCACCACTTTGCATCCTGCTTCCGCTACCCCTGCTCTGTTGGGTGAGTCCTCATCTTGGGCTGGCCCCCTGTTTGTGGCCCCAACGAGGTACAAGACATATTTCAGGCACGGTGCCACTTTCCATCAGTGGCCGAAAATTGAGCCCCTGGCTTGGGCCTAACCTCCTTGACAGCCTGTAAGGGTCCATCCCACTAGCTACACCCGCAATTGGCTACCCTGCCTTCATTACCTCTGCCCTGCCCCACGGACCACTACCTGGGGTGGTATCCTCCTCATCTCAGTCAGCTAGCTAATTGCAGAAACCCTTTTATTGAAGAAGATGCCTAAAAGAAAAAAAGATGAGGAGTATCGTACTTTTCAGCAGGAATGGACAGAGGAATTCGCCTTTGTGGAGAGAGCAGGTTCTGCAGTGTGTCTAATATGCAATGATAAAATTGCATCGATGAAACTGTCAAATATAAAGCGGCACTTCGACACACACCATACTACATTTGCATCGAAATATCCTGCGGGGGACAGCAGGAAGAAAGCATGTCAAGAGCTACTGTGCAGAGTGCAAGCTAGTCAGCAGCAACTCCGTGTTTGGACCCAACAAGGTGACTGGAATTCGGCTAGCTTTGCTGGAGCTTTAGCAATTGTGAGAAACGGAAAGCCATTCACAGATGGGGAGTATGCCAAAACATTCATGCTTGATGTTGCCAATGAACTTTTTGACGACTTTTCAGATAAAGACAAGATAATCAAACGAATAAAAGACATGCCTCTGTCGGCAAGAACTGTTCACGATCGTACCATCATGATGGCAAATCAAATTGAGGCAACACAAGTGAAGGACATAAATGCAGCACCATTCTTTTCTCTCGCTTTGGATGAGACGTAAGCCATTTATCCCAGTGCAGCGTGATTGCAAGGTATGCTGTCGGTGACATACTACATGAGGAAAGTCTTGCTGTTTTCCCTATGAAAGGGACAACAAGAGGGGAGGATTTATTCAAGTCTTTCACTGAGTTCGCTAAAGAACAAAATCTACTGATGGATAAATTTATTTCAGTGTGTACTGATGGTGCTCCGTACATGGTGGGGAAAAACAGAGGATTCGTAGCACTTCTTCGTGAACATGAAAAGAGACCCATCCTAAGTTTTCACTGCATCCTACATCAGGAGGTGCTTTGTGCTCAGATGTGTGGTGAGCAGCTTGGTGAGGTGATGTCGCTGGTCATTCAGGTGGTCAACTTTATTGTTGCCTGAGCTTTAAATGATCGCCAGTTTAAAACACTGCTGGATGAAGTTGGGAATAATTATCCTGGTCTGCTTCTGCACAGCAATGTGCGTTGGTTGTCAAGAGGGAAGGTGCTCAGCCGTTTCGCGGCTTGTCTGAGCGAAATCCGGACTTTTCTTGAAATGAAAAACGTTGAGCAGCCTGAGTTAGCTAACACTGAGTGGCTCCTGAAGTTCTACTATCTTGTGGACATGACTGAACATCTGAAGCAGCTCAATGTGAAAATGCAAGGCGTTGGAAATACAGTCTTATCCCTTCAACAAGCAGTGTTTACATTTGAAAACAAGCTAGAAGTCTTCATCGCCGACACTGAAACAGGTCGTTTACTACACTTTGAAAAACTGGGAGAGTTTAAAGATGCATGCACAGCAAGTGACACTGCTCAACATCTTGATCTTCAGCAGCTAGTGGGCTTCACATCTAATCTCCTGCAGTCATTCAAAGCGCGCTTTAGAGAATTTCCTGAGCGCACTCATCTTTTTAAGTTCATCACCCATCCACACGAGTGTGCAGTGGACAGCGCCGACCTGAGTTACATCCCCGGTGTCTCCGTCAGATTTTGAGCTACAAGCTGCTGACCTGAAGGCCTCAGACATGTGGGTGAGTAAGTTCAAGTCACTGAATGAAGATTTGGAAAGACTTGCACGACAGCAAGCAGAGTTTGCGAGCAAACACAAGTGAGGAGAAATGAAAAAACTTCAACCCGCGGACCAGCTGATTGTCAAAACCTGGAACTCGCTTCCCGTCACGTACCACACACTGCATCGTGTGAGTATTGCTGTACTGACAATGTTTGGCTCTAAGTATGCATGTGAGCAGTCTTTCTCACATCTAAAGAACATTAAGACCAACCTACAATCACGTTTAACAGATGGAAGTCTCAACGCCTGCATGAAGCTTAACCTCACCACGTATCAACCAGACTACAAAGCCATCAGCAAAACCATGCGGCACCAGAAGTCGCATTAATGGTAAGTACTTTATTCATCATTGGTTAGCAACAGCATAACAACGTTATTAAAAAGAATTCAGAGACTTATTGTACTTTAAAAGTGTTGGTCTTACATAAAATGCACACATTTACTTGTATTTAGTTTTAAGCACATTGTATGGCTCTCACAGAATTACATTTTAAAATATGTGGCGTTCATGGTGCTCTCAGACAAAAAGGTTCCTGACCCCTGATCTGGGGTATCGCATTTCCCCTAAAGGAATTGAAATGGATCCGGCTACAGTGCAAGATGTAATTGGATGGGAGGTGCCAAAAACGCACCAGCAGTTACAAAGTTTCTCAGCATTTGCAAATTTTTACTGCCAATTCTTCCCTAACTTTGCCCAGGTGGCTCTGCCACTAACAGACTTGTTAAAGACAAAAGGAAAAGATAAAGCATGACCACAAAAGCCAGGGGCGCCTCTAAATTGGACTGAAGAATGCCAAGAGGCGTTTGAACAGTTGAAAAATTGTTTACAGTAGAGCCAATTCTCAAACATCCCAACCCCGAAAAGCCTTTTATAATTCAGGCAGATGCCTTGGATGTAGCTATGAGGTGGTCTTGCTACAAGGAACTGAGGGGGACACCTTGCAACCATGCGCTTACATTTCTCGGAAGTTTATGGAGACTGAGAGGCGCTGGCTGGTGTGGGAGAAGGAAGCATTTGCAGTACGGTGGGCGCTACTAACCTGGAGGTATCTGCTAGAAGAGTCACCTCACCCATTGGAAGTCTGGACTGATCATAAAAACTTAGAAGTTTTAAGATCCCCTAGGAAATTATCCCTAAAGCAAGTCAGATGGGCTCAATTTTTCAGTTGGTTTCACTTCACTCTGAAGTACATACCAGGAGGGAAAAACTTTATAGCCGATGCGCTCTCTAGGCTACCGTAATACAATAGCCAACAGGAGGAGGTGGTGGCCGGCGTAATTTCGGACCACCAACTGGGGTTGGTAGCCATCACAAGATCTCGTAGTAAACAGCAAAGGGAAGAGCCCGAGGGAAGCATGTTAAATGAACTGAACTCTAATTTGGAAAAAGATGAATGGTTCCAGAAAAATAAAGACTCTTTGACAAATGAGAAAGGAGCATGGTGGTTAGGAGACAAATTGTATGTGCCAAATGAATCCAGGAAGGAGATTTTAGAATGCAGCTATGATACCAAAACAGCGGGGCATTTTGGGTTCATGAAGACACTGCATCTTCTCCAGAGGCAATTTTAGTGACTATCCATGAGAAAGGACATAGCAGAGTATGTAGCCACTTGTCCCACATGCACAATGGTAAAAAAGCAAGGAGGCAAGTCAATGGGTCTGCTACAACCTGTAGCAACCCCTGAGAGACCCTGGATGCAGATTGCTATGGACTTTATTGTGCAGTTCCCTGAGAGTAATAAGCAAACAATGATTTGGGTAGTCATGGACTTGTTCTTGAAACAAGCACATTTCGTGCCGCGCACGTCTATCCCCTCCGCGGGGAACTTCACTAAAATGCTTATATAGCACATCTACCGACCTCAGAGGGTCCCCGACCATATAATCAGCAACCGCGGAGTTCAATTCACTTCAAAGTTCTGGAAGGCATTCATGAAGTTAATCAGGTCAAGCCAGGCTCTGAGTTCGAGTCATCACCCCCAGACGGACGGGGCCAGTAAACGTCTGAAATCTGTGTTAGACAATATTTAAGGTGCTTTGTCAATTACCAACACGATAACTGGGCGGAGCTCTTGCCATTTGCGGAAGTAGCTTACAACAACTCCGTGCACCAGAGCACTGGGTTCACCCTGTTTAAAATAGCTACCGGGCAGGATTTTGTGCCAATCCCAGAGCTACCCCAAAAACCTACTCAAGTGACATCGGCAGATGAATGGATCCAACAGATGGCAGATATATGGCCAATAATTAACAACGCCTTGCAGGAGGCGAGAGAGGACTATAAAAAATATGCTGATTGCAAACATTCCCCTGAAAAGCCACGGAAGGTGGGGGATAAAGTGTATTTATCTACTAAGCATCTCATGCCTCCGCAGCCATCAAAGAAGTTGGGACCTAAGTTTATAGGACCTTTCACCATCGAAAAGGTCATCAACCCAGTCTCCTTCTGACTACAGCTACCAAAGAACCTTAGGAGGGTGCAGCCTGTGTTTCACTGCAACCTTCTGAAGCCTTGCAAAGAATCGCCCAAGTGGCATCCCACCCAGCTAACCCCCGATCCAATAATGATAGGAGAGCAGCATTTTGAAGCGGAAGAGATTTTAGATGTCAGGAAACACAGAGGAGAAATACAATTTCTAGTCCAATGGAAACATTTTCTTAAGTCTCACTACAAATGGGTAGGGAAAAACCATGTGAAAGCACGCAAACTAATCAAGGACTTTTATAGAAAATATCCAGACAAACTAAAATAGTTTTGTGTATATATACAGGATTGCATTTATGATATTTCTCTCTCTTTACTCTTTTACAGGTCCTTAGTTCCAAAAGGCGAACCTAATCCTTTTTTCCAGAGGGGCTGCATGTCAGAAACCTCGCAATCAATTAACCATTTTGCTAATTAGCTTGCTTCGTTTCTGCCATTATAAGAAAGGGGGGGAAGGCTACAGGAATAACCATTAAGCACAGATGGACTGTTATCTGTCTCTCAGGAATGCCCAAGATCATACCAGCGTGAGACCAGGAGAGACCCAGGGAAAGACACAAGAAGGACTATGGGATGGAAGGGGGGTGGTGAAGAGAAAAGTGGTTAAGTAGAGTTTGGCGCGCACAGGCTTTTTAGTTTCAGCATTACTTTGGAGACAGTATACTACGTCTCAATAAATGAATCTTTCAGTCGTTTTACCATATGTGGTGGACATGTAAAATTGCAAAGAAATTCTGGACTCAAATACAGACCTTGATGCAGAGCATACTACAAATACAGATTCCATTTAAATCAGAATTATTCTTGCTGGGGATAATGGATTTTCAAATAGGAAAACATCTTATTAGAATTACTCAATACACAATTACCGCAGCAAGACTTCTTTATACACAATTTTGGAAAACCCAGACACTACTAACAATACAAGAATGGTTGTTAAAATGGAAATGGTGATGGAAATGGCAGAAAATGATAAACTGACTTGCTTATAGAAAGAAAACTCAAATAATTATTACCTTAAAGAATGGAAACCATTGATGGACTATTTGCAAAATGCAGGTGGGGTGAAGCTTACATGGGGATTTGAAGATTAGATTATAAATGTAATGGGATATGTTTTGACAAAGAATTATTCCTACTTAATGTATTAAAAACTAGCATTTATGATACTCTTATTATTCCTAAGACCAGAGATAGATTGGAAGCTATTTTTCATTTCTTTTTTCTTTTTCTTTTACTTTATCTCACTTTTTCTTTTCCTTTTCTTTATAATTTGTATTTTCAATTTTCTTTTTCATTTCTAACTTTTAACTTTGTAACTTTAAAATTCCAATAAAATACTATTAAAAAAATAAACAAATCTTTCTTTGAACTTATCTGAGTTTCAAGAGGAGTCACATTTGTTGGGGATTGAGCATTGCAGAAAAGGCAGAAAAGATTTAAAATGGCTAAGCTGGCTGTAACTTTTTCTTATCTTAAAGAGTTTTTTGAAACATGGACTGAGATTATAATAACTAATATCACAGAATAGATACAGATTTCAATGGATAAACTTTTAGAAGATGATGAGAAAAACTTCAAATAACTTTTACCTGACATAGTCATTACAAAGTTTTAAGACATGGAAGACAACAGAATTGAGATTACCAAAATGGGAATACAAAAGACAAATCAAGAAAAGGATCTGGACACAGAAAAGCTGCAACAAGTAATCCTGGATGATGCCTTTTTATGGGATTTACAGAGTAGGCTGGCGAAAGCTTTGAAGACTCCTTTTAAAAGCCAAAGAGTGATAAAAGATCAAATCCTGCAATGCCATAGGAATGATTTAAAGGTCAAGATTGTGCAGAGTAAAAAGAAGGAATATAAAGTTGGACTATTTGACCAGGGATAAACTATTGGGTTGATATTTCTGGTAACTCCTAATTGACTTTTGCTGAACTAGGACTGAAAAGATGATTTCTGAATTGTACATAGATAAAAGTTAGGCTATGGGGAGAAGTATTTCTCTATTTGTAAATTTAAAAGAGGGTGAACAGTTACTATATTAGCTTATGCTCAATGTGATGAAGGTTGGAAGCCACTTATTACTATCTTTGTCTTTTTCTTTTCTCTTCTACTTTTTTCTTTTTCTTGCACCTTCTGAACTTTTATTTTTTTCCTTCTAATTTAGTTTGTATTAGTTTTTACTGTGTTTATTAAAAACTTCAATAAAATTATTGTAAAAAAAAGAATTCTCCTAATTATCTAAATAATACAACCACAAGAATCAGGATCACTGGATCAGGGTACAGAGCCCTGAATATTTAGCCTCTTTTACCATAAGAATCATTTCAAGCATCACTTTAAATCTTGTTTGAAATGGGTCTGCAAGTTATTGTTTGTTATAACTTAGCCATAATGACAGTTACATCATTATCATGGAGGGAAAAATGAAAGCAGTCATGTAGCTCTAAGCGATTTTTTTCTTGTTATTTATCTGGAAGTCAGAACCTCTTACAAAGAGCTGGTAGAGCAAATGGTAATTTGACAGGATATCCAAACAAAGCATAAATATTTAACCCAGAATTTTATCCAGTGACTGACTTAGTTCAACCCAACTGAACCATCTCAATCTATATTTTAAGAGAGCTCAACAAATCCTCCTTTTCTGAGAAATACTAAATACTATGAAACTACTCAATAGAAATACCACTTCCCAACGGCCTTTTCCCATTGGCAGTCTGTCTTTTCCATTGGGCTTGTATTAAAGAACCTTCTAGATGAGAGCTGACAGAACAGCTTATTATACAAAAACCTACTCAGTGAGGTTTAATTACTTACATTAAAATTCAAGATATTAACAGATGAACATTATAGCTAAAGACCTAGCTAAACTGAGGGCATGTGGAATTCTCTACCAACAGATGCCAGGATGGCAGCCAATTTAGACTGATTTAAAAGGACTGGGCAAATTCATGAACAGCCAGGGTATCAATATCTACTGGTCTTGACAAATGTTTACTACATTTGCAACCAAAGGAAGCATGTCTTAAAGATCAGCTGCTAGGGAGCAACAGTGTATGAAGGCCATTACCCACAGTCTATGTCTATGGGCTTCCAGAACACCTCTGACTAGCTACAGAAGGCTCAACATGAAAAGGCCTGATCCATCTGGGTTCTTCTTAATTCTTATGTCAAAATATTTTTTTTAAAAAAAGCTATAATCAGAAAGAACTTAGAGTCAGTACCTTGTGCTGCCTTCTCTTACATTATGCCCTCCAGATATGTTCACAGAAAGACTGAATACATCTTACACGGCCCTAGATTTTAATTAATTTGGGGGTATTTACAAAATGCATGATACTACTTTAAAAGAAAAATAGTTAAGTTAAAATAATGTCTACCTTCAAAAGGGCAGAAGTGGAATGAGGCATTTTGTTGTCCCAACTTTTATTACATTCTTGAGTCAATCCCCACTTTAACACTGAATTGTCTTTAAGCAGCAACCTGGTTAGCCTTTGTCCTGCTGCCAATATAATTTACATAATTAAAGCAGATGGGGTGGGATTTTCTTTCAGCAAAGACAGACAAAAGGAGGGAGTCTAAACCTGCAGCTAACTCCTGCTCTTCCTGTGACAGGTTTTAAGTTACCTACAACCACCTGTTTTTCTTTAAAGAATAGTGATAAGAGATTCACATTTTGTATTAGCTGTTTCAATCTTCCAAAAAACTGGAATCAGAAGAGCATCACTTTATTCCTGACTCTTTACTGAGATTCAGACTCAATGTTTTTTAAACTTGAAATACTCACCATCTTGGATCCCTTTAACCCAAATGCTACATATAACCTATAACAAACTTTAAAGAGACCCAGAATGGTGGCTGGTATGGATTTGACTACAATAAACCTGAAACCACAATTAAAATGATGCACATGACCGCTGGTGGTACATTCACAGGCCCTAGTGTGGTTCCTTCTTGAGAATATCATGGGCAAATTACTAGTTGGGTTCACATATGAAATTAAATCATTATGTGGATTATTTGGTTTTGGATTAATGTGAGCCAGCAATTGTAGCTTATTCAGCAAACCATGTTTAAAACAAACAACTATGCAGCAAAATATGTGAATTTAGTCACCATTTCCCAGATTTCACAGCACTGTCATAAGGCTGAAACAGTTTGAATTTGCATTTTATGTTAAACCATGATTTAGGTAAACAGAGCTAACCAGATTCATATATAGTTCTTACCCATAAATGCTGGTTTATCCTTCTCACTGTTCACTTAACAGGATAAATCAAAAACCATATTATGGCTTAGGTTGATATAGGAATCCAATCACACTCTAAGCAATTTGGAGAAAGGACAGAATACAAAGTAATAAATAAAACTATACCTTTGTAGTATGCCACCATCAAAGGGATTCATTTCCCATAATCCCCATTAAATTCCCAGTTGGGAAGATAGCAATATGCATGCTAAAATTGAAGTCAAACAACAGGCTAGGGCAAAAAGTTGTTTACTTGTTTATGGTTTAGTATCTTATATGAATTCGGCCAACTGTAATTTCTTCAGTAAAACATGGTTAAACTAACTATGACTTTACATGTTGTCTGAATACAGCCCAATAGAAATACCAATACTCCTGTTAGAAAGTCCAGATTCTGCAGAAGCAGAAGGAAATGTCACTTTAAGTTTATATCCAAAGATTTCATGGCTACATCAAATTCATGTGTGAACTTCCCTCACCACTTCAAATTCTGGCCCTGCCACCTCTGCTCACCAGTTTGCTTCCCTGCCATATCATTGGATTATATTAAGTACATTCACAGATGACATCAAGCCATTACTTGTTTAATCACTGTTTAATGAAAAAGTGCATTGGTTATATTTGTATAATACACTTAGTAAAAAAAAAAAACACTGAAAAACAGAGTGGCTGCTTCATTAAGATACAGCATAATTTGATTTTGGATTACTGTGCTGGGTGAACCCTAAGCAACATGTGCTTATTCAACAAATTAAGCAAAGTATGACTTAACATAATATGAAAACCCACCCATGTAGTTCCAACCTTTGTTTTCTAAAGTTACTTGCTATGATGCCTTTAAGGCCACTACACTCCCATTCCAAATGTTATATTTATTTACACTTTTTTCATTTGTTTAGCTTCTCAATAGCTTATGAACAAGTTGTATTTTCCAAATTCCTCCTGATTCCAATTTCAATTCCAGCACTGGTCAATAGGTAACAGTTAAGGAAACAAGTTTTAGACCCATATGCTAGCCTTAAAAATTGGTCCAATCTATAAAGTCAGAATTGTGGTGGATTATGTCTTATCATTTATGAGCAACATGACAACACTCAATGCTCAATCACTCTTAGCTGGTTCTCTCTTTAGGGGTGGATAAGCTAAACTTGAACATATCTCCCCACCCCCATTCCAACTTGTCACTCTCAAACAAGTGAAGAATCAAATCAAGAATGATTCAAATCCCATCTTCAGATTCCATGTTATAGGAACAATTACTCTTACTCTGCACATCTACTTTACAGCTCATTCCCAACAACAGTATGCGTATCAGTCAACTACCATTTGCATTCCAGCAGAAAGAAGACTACCAGGAAATAGTCTGAAAGTTTAGCAAGTAAAATGAACATCATTCAATTACCAATTGTCCTTTAAAAAAAAAAACATTAACAGTAGAATAAGAGAAGGGTAACATCCAAATCAACAGTAGTCATCTTTGACCTACTAGCTTAAGGCAAATAATCAGGTTGGAACAGAAAAACAAAAACAAAGATAACAATACAACCCTCACATATACTTCCATACTATCATATGACTAAACTGCATTGATCAGAAACAGCGGCAGCTCTGCTCTCACACATCCATAGCCTTTAACAAGCCATAATCCTTATTTAAACAGCCACACAGGTTAGGGAAAAAGACGGTATATACATTCTCATTAATCAGGCTACTTCACTTCTGAACATGCCACCCGAAAATAGTCATTGTGCACGATACCACAGGGTACCACTTAGACAATGCTCTTAAAGAAACATTTAAAATTCTAAAACATTATACTAATATTATAAAAAAGGAACAGTTTCACTATTTTGCAATCTGTTCAATAATCATCTAAGCAGATAACTATCAGTAAAGTGTCTGAAATCTTGGGGAGCAGCAAACTATCCAATTTAATGTTGATACTTTGAAAAATTTAGAGCAAATGATATAGTGACTTGTAAGCAGCTTGAAAACAATGCAATGATTATTAGAAATCAGCATGGATTTGTCAAAAACAAGTCTTGTCAGGTTAATCTTATTTTTTGTTTTGATTAGGTAACGTTCTTACTAGACAGTGGAAATGATATGAATCTAATATATCAGTAAAACATTTAAGAAAGTACCCTATGATATTCTGATTAGTAGAGTATTGGACGGAAGATGTTATCTATTAGATGAATCTACAAAGAGTTTCAAAAGACTATTAAAAGAATACTCATCAATGGCTCCTCATCAAACCTGAGGGAGCTATTAAGTGGGATGCTACAGAGCTCAGGACCTCCTGAGTCCAGCACTCTTCAACATCTTCAGTAATGATCCAACTGAGAAGATGGAGGGAACATTTATCAAATTTTGAGATGACAGAAAACTGGGTGAAACAGCACTTTAGAAGACAGAATATTCAAAATTATTTTGCTAACATAGATGGACTGAAAACAGAATGAAATTTAACAGACAAATGCAAAGTTCTTACACACACACAAAATGCAGTGATATAAAATGGAGAAAACATGGCTCGGTAATAGTATATCTGAAAAAGATCTTGGAGTTGTACAAGCTAAATATGAATCAGCAGTGCGACATGGATGCTAAAAGGGTAAGGTTGCATTAAGAGAATTATAGCTTTCAGATCAAAGGAAAAATGTTCCATTATATTCCATCTTGTTCAGAGCCCATCTCAAATAGAACGTCCAGTTCTTGGAGCTACAATTTAAGAAAGATTCAGAGAAATTAGAGCAGTTCCAAAGAAAGGTAATAAGGTTTATTGGGGAATGAAATCTGTCTTATGAAAAATTATTGAAAAAATTCTGTTTGGCCTTGAAAAAAAAATCTGAAGGTACATATCTTACCACTTTTCAAATACCTGAAGAGATATCAGTCAGAAGACCGTGACCTGTTCTCTTCCACTGCATGCTTACAGGTCACGGAATATTTTTTTTAAGATACAGGAAGATATCTGAATCTTAGGGAAAGCTTCCTAAGAAGAGTTCAGCACTGAAGCAGCAAGCTCCCTTTTGCTGGATGTATTCAAATGAAGGGTGATCAGCCATCTGTTAAGGCTGCTTTAATTTGGATCCCTGCACTGAACAGAGGATTGGGCTACATGAATGTAATGTCACCTTACAACTTTATGATCCTTTGAAAAAGCCTTATTGTTAACATTCAGGATCCAAAGACCTTCCACAGTTCCTTAATGACCCAAGTAATTTGTATGATACTCCTTCTTTTGCACAGTACTTATTCCCTTACTTGTTAATTACCTGAAGTCCTGCTGAAATACCTGTATTGTTCAATAAAAAGAATTCTGATAAAAGACAGCTAGAAAGGGCAATTATTAAACTATTTAATAATCTGAGATGTTTAACCATTGAAGGGAAGAATCAGTGCAAAAATAAAAAGTGTAAAAAGTTAGAAATCATTTCTGTTTTCTTCAAGCTTTTACAGAGTAGTTATATGAAACCATTATTGAGCTGTTCCACAAATGAAAATGGAGGGAAAGGAAAGAGTCCTGTTCCTCAAAATTAGTAAGATTACAGTCAACATAGCACCAATGCCCATATTTCACTGATGGAAATAAATGAATAAAGGATTGTGACTACTCAGTATTCACACACTAATCACATTTGACAATATTTTCTTATGCTTTCATGCTTTTAAAACAATTTGTTTAAGGAAATATTAAACTTCCTTGGAAGTTTTTCCTTCATGAATTTTCAATTATTAAAAAAAATCAGTGGTCTGCTCATTACCATGAGATTCTCCTATACAAGGCTAATTTGTCAAATGTTGTAATATGAAAAGTACCATCAGAATGGAAGATAAGCTTGCAAGAAAGGAAGAGTGGACAAGCAAAAACCCACTGACAGTATAAAATAAGAACTCATCAACTCGGTTCACCAAAAAAAAAAAAGGAAAATTATAATATGATTAGGAGCCTAGTATAATATTCAAGTTCAGACCAAGGGCTAAAATGATTAAGGAGGAGCATCTTAATCATATTTTTATCCATGGTCTGTTTAGCCATGGTTATTTGTGTAAATATAAATGGTTCATACAAGTCATAAACTATGGTCTACAAACCACAACTGGAGAATTCATATATTCTGCATCAACAATATATGAATTAACAAAGGGTGTGAATCCTGTCCTTGAAAGAGCACCAAAAAAAAAAAAAGCTGCTATTAAGAAATACAGTCTGCAACCAGAAAAGTACTTCATTTTACCTTCTGTTCTAAGTACTTCACACAACAGTCTAATCCAGTGTTTCTCAACCTTGAACAACTGAAGTCCATACATCTTCAAGCTGCCACGGTTTAGAAACACCGGTCTAACACTGCAAGCAACTAAATCACAATTTGCTGAGTTTTAACCCCAGTGATGGGTCTGCAGAACAGACTAAGACACAAGCACAACTTAGTGGCTGGGTTTACACAAAGGACTAACCCACAAACTAGCCACCAGCGTGTTGGGATGGACCCACCTTTTACGTAAGGTCCCAGCAATCCCCACCTATCCCCCCGATGCCTCCGTTGCAGGACACATTAGAATGCCAGGGTGATGTCCAGAAGGCAAGCGCGATTCCCACCATCGCCGCCGAGGCTGCGCCTCTCGGGGAGAAGGCTTCCTTCCTGTGGAAGACCGCCGCAGACAGGGCTGGAAAGAGGTCCTTCTGCAGCCCCGCTTTCAAGGGCGCAGAAGCCGCCGGGCACAAGCGCCCAAAGCTCGCCCGGCTATTAGTCGCCGGGAAGACGACTAAACGTCCCGGGGCGCCCCGGCTCGCCGGCGCACCTGTGCAGCGGCGTATCCCCCTCGGTCGCCCCGGGCTGCCGCGGCCAGCCCCGCCGGAGCCACGGAACAAGGCCGGGAAAGCGGCGGGGGAGGAGGGGGCGGCGAGGGCCCCGCCCCCGAGCGGGGAGGGCAAGCGCGGCCGCCCGCCGGGGGGCGCCCGCGAGCCCAGGCGCAGACAGCCCAGGCCCGCCCCCACTGGGCATGCGCACAGGCGGGAGGCGCGGGGGAGGGCCCGGCCCCTCCCCCAACCCTTCCTCAAGCGCCGCCGGATAACCCGCGGCACGGCGCTCGCTCAGCAGCCGGCGGGAAGGGGGCTCCTGCCTCCGGGAGGCCGTGCAGCGGCGGCAGTAGTAGCGGCGGCGGGGGTTTTCTCAGCTCCGTCGCCGCCGCCGCTTCCTCTCTCCGCCCCCCACCCGGCTGAACCGCCTCACGGGGAGGGCGCGCGGCGCCGGCTGCCGCCCCCGCCGCCTACCTCGCGGGCTCCGCGGTCATGTCTCCGCCGCTGTCCCTCGCGGCCGGGCCGGTGGCGGCCGGCTTCAGGCGCTGAGGGAAAACAAAGCCGTTGGCGCCACCATCCCCGCCACTGCCGCCACCGCCGCCATCTTGTCGGCGAGAAGAGGAGGGAGAGCCCCGCCTCCGCCCGCCTTCCCTTTCCCTCTCCGCGGCCCGCCATTGGCTCTCGGCGGCCGGCATCTTTTTTTCCATTGGGCAGGCCCGGCCGGCGCTGTTGCTAGGGCGGTTGGCGTCATCGCTCTTCTCCGCCGCTTCCGATTGGCTGCTACGACTGCTGTCGTAGCCTGCCGTCATGCCGTATGACGTCATTGAAGGGGAAAGTGGATTGCCGGGCTCTCGGCGCTTTCCAGTAGCTTGCCCGAATTCAAAATGATGTTTCTTCCTTGTTCTCTCATTCAGCGCTGTCTTAACACAACTCCAAAGCAGGAAACAGCCTCTGTGTTTTAACATCACATCTGCAACAAAGCCTGACTGATTGTGTCTTGCACACCTAGTTAGCCCCAGGGCTTAACACATCAGTTTTTTTCACTTATTTTAAAACACATTGCATGACTTTATTAAACCAAAATAGGCTGAATTCTCTCATTAAACTCTAAATTGTGGTTTATAAACCTGAATGGGTTCACACATCCAACTAAACTATAATATCCTTCACTTCTGGCTCACTGTGGTGCATTAATACAATTATTGTAGACTGACAATCATGGTTTATAGTTTAATGCAATGGGTTGAGGAGCCAAAATCCATCTTACAATGGGCCAAAATAAGACTAGTGAATTATATTCAAGATGCTTATATCAAGATGGCCAACGTTTTTTAAAAGGAATAACTTACATCTAGCCAGGTCCTGGTCATTTTACAGACACATTGGTGTTGTTTCCTTGGCTTTTTCTTAGAACCAGTCATTTGCATTATTAAGAGGTGGTTTTGTTGGACTGGGTTTTGTTGATACATTTGCTTTCATTCTTTCGTTTTCTACAACAGGGTTATGGACAGCAAGAAGATAAGCTAAACATTTAATTCAATTTAATTAAATTTTGAGGCCACCTGACTCCAAAATGGCTCTGGTGGCTTTAAAGGAACAATGTGACTCTGGCAGCTTATACAAAAAGTGACAAATAAATCCTCCGCAAACAATAATCACCACTAATATGCTTTTTGGGTCCAACTTGGGGATAAAAAATTTAACGGAAACCTTTCCCCTACATGTGTATTTCGATGAGCTCCCAATAAAAGATGGGGTTGATGTGGATCTGTAAATAAATATGTAATGGCTCCTGGGTCCTTCCCCGCTGACCTTAAAAACCTTGCTTGCGTGACGGGTTTACCCCACTCACATCTCTCGCTGGTACTTCTGACAGCACACCATCAGGCGAGCTGGGTCAAAACTCAAACTGTTGGCGAAATGACATCCTGCCCACCTTCTTGAGGAAGGTCCTGGCGAGGGTCACCAATAGCCCTGTCCCTACAGCAGCCCCCAAACCCATCGGAGCTGAGTGCCTGCGGGCCGTGAGCTCCATAACGAGAGGCTCTTTTTCAGCCAGCTCTTTCTTGGAAGAGCGGGCATGCCAAATGGGTCAGTTGACTGGGCGTAGCTCTTCCTGCCAGGCTCTTTGTTTAACTCTGATCATTTGGGGCTCAGTTTAAGACCTGGCCTTTCGGTTAGTTGAATATGCCAACTGAGCCTTTTACGGTACGTGTACATTTTTACCTTGTCTTTCAGTAGTTAAGTGTGGTGTGGGAAGAAGGCACAGGTGCCATAGGGTATGGTCAAAAAAGTCAAGACAGTGGCAGAATGGTGTGATCGAAGCTCTGCCTGTTATACATGTAGTGCAACGCATGCCATCTGTCAGTGGGCAAGCATCTTTTGCAAACACAGCCATTTTCAGTCCATGAACCTCCCCAGGCCTGGGCACAGTTGGGCATCAACCCTGGGACGGTGGGACTCAGATGGTCAGAGAGGCCTCGCCTGACAAGGAATCAGGAGTCCAGTAGCATCTCTTCCAGACTCCTCCTGATGTTTTTCTACCACAGACTAACACAGCTCTCCCCCCACAATGTCGCCTGAAAGGAAGATCAAGCCTTAGAACAGCAACCCCTTTGCATTACCTCTCGCTGCCCTTCACCCCCTACAGGAGGGGGGATTCCAGGAAAGGTCTGCAAAAAGCAATCATGGACCATTTATCTCCGAACTGCCGAGGAAATGGCAGGGCTGTTCTCAGTTGATGAATTAACTCCAGTGGGAGTTTCCCTGACTTGAGAAGGTCCCTAATGTGCTAAGTAAGGATCTCAGTAGTGACCAGTGGAAAAGATTTGGGCTCTAGCAGTTCAGGGAGCAAGGAATCCTATTTTAAACATTTTTATTGCAAATAAAACAGACTGTTTATATTGTAAACAGGTAAATCAGGGAACAGACTCATCTAAACCATTCTCCCTGAACTCTTACTTTACTAAAATGAAGGCTCCCTCAAGTCAAGCTTGGCTCCTGGAGACTTCATGGAGATGCCCGTGTTGTATTCTAGACAGCAATACAGAAATTGTTTGCTGCTGGTTCTTTGGGGATATTTTTGACCTCCCTGTCTAGCCCATAATTCTGGGGTTCTCTGAGGTCCCCCTTGCATGTAACATAACTGGGTCCCACCATATCTCCCTGTTCTGAGATACAGTAATGCCAGTTAATATCTTCTGGTAAGTTCACAGAGACATCCATGTACAGTAATTTGCTTGGCAATAATATGGAAGGAGTTTGCATTGCCCTCTTGTGGTATATTTCCCAGTCTAGCTGACAATGTTTAGATTTCCTGGTGGCCTCTCATCCAAGTACTAAGTAGCTCCAACCCTGCTTGGTTCTGGGATCAGACCAGGCTGGCTAAATGTAGTATCTGTGTTGGTCTCTAGTTTACAACATGCAAGCTGTGTATTTGTTACCTGTACTAGAAACATCCACTCAGCCTTCTTGAGGCTGTTCTTACCAGGTAGCTCAAGATCAGTGGAACAAACCCAGCATTTGTGTGTTTCCAGCAAGGAAGGGTCTGACATCAACTCTTTCATCTACCTACTGAAATGGTGTCTACTCTTTCAGGTCAGCAAACCAGCAGACGGAGGTGGTTGCCTAGCCCCACAGAATGACTGCAGAATCATTCTTCCCAATCTATTCCGAGATGCCTTGAGGTTTTTAGTCATCTGGTGCTGAATAACTTAATCGATTCTGATTCTGAACACAGGTAAACTGTTTACCCAGCAACCCAAAACTCAGTTTGCTGCCAACCACAATTTACAGCAATCTGAGACCAGCCCGTTTAATGATTAGCAGCTACCTGGATGGTGGACCCTTCCTGTTATTGTTTTTATTCATGAAAATAAAAACAGGCGAATTGTAGCCATTGCAAACGGGCTGAGCTAGGCCTCCCCTCCAAGCCCTTGTACCCTTATTTCATCCCCATTCACCCCTGAGGGCTGGGTTCAAAGAATAGGAGGAAAAGAAACCTTGCAACCAGTGCAAGTTTACACCTCTGCAGTGAATGGGAGGTGTTGGAGTGTTTGGTAAGACCGCGATGGGGCCATTGGGAGTGGGGTGTCAGGGGGATTGGGTGGGGTGCAGTTGCAGTGGTGATGGGCATGGGGAGATATGGTTGGAGGCAGATGGTAAGCCACCCTAGAGGAAGGCAGCCCCAGTGTTTAATGCCACTGTCGTGTTCTGGGCCCCCGTGTTCAGCCCCAAAACCTGGTCTCTGGAGCCTTGGAGCCCTGGATTCTGGGTGCTGCTGCTGTCAGTACCGGTGAGCCTGTAACAAAGTTTATCCCATCCATGATTTGATCACAGATTTGAGGGCCAACCTGGTGAACATCATCAAAACCTGGTTGGGTGTGGAGGGGGTGTTCCTCTCTCAGAAATGTGCTCCCCAGGTTTCAAGTGTAGCACCAGTTGTGACTCCGGGGCAGATATGAGGGTGTGGCTGTTGTTATTTGGGAGTCTCTAGTGGCTTTTAGGGATGCTGCCCCAGACATGGCCAGATGTCACACCCTCTTTGTGAAAGTGATCTGTAGGGCTTGCTACTCGACTCCCTCCCTGTGGTGTAGTAGCAGACCTTCCCAAGCTCCTGAGTTAGTGGTGGAATTCCCCAGATTGATGGTGCTGGGGGACTTCAACCTGCCTTCTTTAGCCTGGAGTCAGAGATGGCTCGGGAGCTGATGGCCACTGTGGCAGCTATGGATCTGATCCAGCTTATTAATGGCCTGACTCACAGTGGAAGTCACACACTGGATATGGTTTTTGTTCTGGAGCAGTGGCGAAGTGATCTGGGGTTGGGGGATGTTAACATTGCTTCCTCTTGGCCCTGGAGTTCTGGAGAACTGGCCCCTACTCCAGGGAGGCTGGGCCTGTTCAGTTGGCCTGCCCAGGAACCCAACCAGGAGGGTTCCAGAGAGAGCTTGGGTTGCTCCTGAGGCTCTGATTAGTTACAGTTTGCAATGAACCTGTGACAAGGATTGGATCATGCCTGTGCAAACTCTCTGCAGTTGTGGATCGTGCATAGCCCCCTGGTTTATGGAGGAACTCCAGGAGATGACACGATCCAATCAGCGCCTAGAATGTCGCTGGAAGAAGGTAAAGAATGAAGCAAACCAGGCACAGGTAAGAGCCTTTATTAGGACTTAACTTGAGGTGATAACAGCAGAGTGAATTCACTTTCCACTCTTACGGCATCTGCAGATAAACAGCTGGTGGCCTTGTTTTGGGTAACTGGGTCTCTTAAGGGTAAGGAGGAGCCAGAGGAGGGCCTCTGTGTGGAGTACTCTCAGCATCTGTCGACAAATTTGCTGGACTTTGTTTGGAGTTAGATTCCGGCTGGGTGGATCCTGCGGAAGTGACTGAGGCATGTCCTAGCTCAGTTATCTGGGAGGAGTTTGAGTTGGTCAGTCCTGAGGAAGTGAACAGGGTCCTTGGTGCTGTGGGCTTTGCCACTCGTGGTCTGGACCCATGTCCCTTCTGGCTGGCAAGGCCTCCTGGGAAGTTACTTGTGGTTGGGTCCAAGCAGTGGTTAATGCTTCTTTGTGGGAGGGGGTGGTCCTGCCTGCCCTGAAGGAGGCAGCGGTGTGGTCCCTCCTCATGAGGCCATCCTTGGAGTCATCAGTTTGGAATAACTTTTGTCCAGTCTCCAACCTTCCTTTTTTAGAAAGGAGCTCCCAACTGTGGAGGGATCTAGATGAAGTGGATTATCTAGACCATTTTCAGTCAGGATTCAAGCTGAGCTACAGTACCAAGACAGCACTGGTTGCACTTTTGCATGATTTCTGGAGAGCTGAGGATGGGGGTGGTGTGTCCATCCTAGCTCTCACTGGTGTTCAATACCATATCCTACTGGGCCAGCTCCAGGGGTTGGGAGTGGGGGCCACTGTTTTGCAGTGGTTCTCCTCTGTAAAGATGATGACTTTGATGGAGAGAGGAGAGATCCATTACCAGGACAATGAGGAGCAAAACATGGCTTGAATCCAAAACAAGAAGGTATGTCTCAGATAGACACCCCCCCCAATTCACATAAGAAAGGGAGAAGGTAAAGCAAAATCAGGCTTGCAAGGTTCTGTTACAATACAGATAGTTCCCATGGTCTGTCAAATTTGTATGTAAGCCAGAACAGTATTGTATAATACTGTATAATTAACTCGAACCATTGTATATTTAGCTGGAATCATTGTGTATTTAACTCAAATTTTGCTACAATAGGCTCCATTCTTTACTATGGGTTGTCCTTAAACTGGGTGTTCTTAACCAGGGGACTATCTGTAGCCCATCTTAATAAATGTAGTTTTAGACTTCCATAGGATTTGTTTCTTGGACTGGTTTACATCACGCAGCTGACATCCTTCTACCTCTGTGGCCAGTAGTGGTCAGTGTCGGTAGCGGGAACGATCTAGCCATAGGCGCCTTTTATATGGGGTATCTCAGGCCTCAAGGTTCTCCCCTATTTAATGTTTACATGAGACTGCTGGATGAAGCAATTCAACAGCATGGAGTCTGGTATCATCAGTACGCTGATGATACACAGGAGTCCTTGGGGTCTCTGAGCTCAGTTGTTTTCTTACAGACGTTTCATTACCTGTCTAGGTAACATCTTCAGTGCTAGAAGAGAATGGGGTTTCCTCTCTGTTTATATACAGTAGCTTGCCCTGCCAGTGTTGGTGGGGGTGTTTTTTTTTTTTTCTTGGTAGTTCCTTGATTGGGAATACAATCAAGTTTACTGCTTGATTGTATGCCTGGTGGTAATCTCTGCTTATCTGGGTGATGATTGCTGGCAAGGAGATGTTCTGGTCTTTGTTTTCCTTTCTATTGTCTCTTTTGAATAGTGTGTAAACGTTGTTTATCCCTATGTGCCTGTTGACGGCTGCCTTGTCTGAATACAAACTTCCAGGAATTCCCTTGCATTTTTGGATTTAGCTTGGTCTAAGATGCTGACAGTTTCCCAGTTGAAACTATGGTTGAGTCTGTCCATTTTGTTGTGAGATTAAGGAGTTTTCATTGTGTCTTCTGATTGCTAATTGGTGTTCATGGATGTGCTCTGCAAGTCTTCTGCCTGTCTGTCCTACATAGTGGTTGTTACAGTCCTTACACTGTATGTTGTAGGCGACTCCTGTTTTTTCTCCTTGGGCTACTGGGTCTTTTGGTTTGCTTAAGATGTTTTGGAGGGCTTTAGTTGGTTTGTGTGCTACGGAGATGCCATGTGGTTATAACAGTCTGTTGATTGTTTCTGAGATGTTTCTGAAGTATGGCAGTGTTATCCTTTTCATAGCTTGTGTTGGTTGTGCTATACTGGGTTGAGTGGTCAGGCACTTTTTGATAAAGTTGCGTGGGTGTCCATTTTGTTGGAAGATGTTGTATAGGTGGTCTGTTTCCTTTTTCTGCTGTTCTGAGTTGCTGCAATGCATTTGTGCTCACTTGAATAATGTTCTTACACAGCTCCTCTTGTGGGAGGTTGGGTTGTTACTTTGGTAATGGAGCACATGGTTAGCGTGGGTTGTTTTCCGATAGACTTATGTTTCTAATTTGCCGTCTTTTCCTCTGCTAATGTGGATATCTAGGAAGGGTAGTCTGAGATTCTTCCTCTTTGGTGAATTTTATTCCTTTGAAGATGTTGTTGATGGTTCATGTGTCTTCTCTAGTTGTTCCTTTTTTATAATGCAAAGGTGCCATCTACATACCAGATCCATACTTTGGGTTGTATGCATGGAAGTGCTATAGTTTCTAGACGTTGCATTACACTCTCTGCTATGAGTCCTGAGAGTGGTGATCCCGTGGGTCTGCCTCTGATTTGTTGGTATATTTGTCCATCAGACTGAACATAGGTAGTGAGGCAGAGGTTGATGAGGTCCATGGTTCTGGGTATTTCGATCTTGGTGTATTTGGTTAGGTTGGGTGTGTTGTGTAGTACTGCTGACGTGGATTCTTTCACTAGTTCCGGGTTTATGGATGTAAAGAGTGCTGTGACATCAAATGAGGCCATAATTTCATCTTCATCTATTTGTACATCTTTGATTTTCTGGAGGCATTGTAGTGAGGAGTTGATAGAATATTAGCTCCTCTCTGTGAGATGTCCAAGCTTTTTTGTCACTTCTTTTGCTATGTTCTGTGTTGGAGTCCCTGGTAACGATACAATTGGTCAGAGAGGTATGTTGGGCTTGTGTATTTTTGGTCGTCCATAGAAATGCAGGAGGAGGGTCCACTGCTTTTCATCCGCCACTGTTCTTCTTTTGTGATCTGGCCTTTCTTGGTGAGGCAATTAAGGGTTTTCTTGATCAGGTTGTCTAGTTTCTGTATTGGGTTGGTGTTAACTGGGATGTAGGTTCCTTTGTCCTCCAATAATTTTTTGGCTTTTTGCATGTATTGTGATTTATCCATGATAACTGTGGTTTGGCCTTTGTCTGCTGGGAGAATGATGATGGTTTGGTCGTTCCTTAGGCTTTTGAGGGCTGCTCTGTCCTCTGCTTCGAGTTGGTGCTGATTCTGTGTTCTTCTGATCTGTGGTATGATTGTCTGCCTTATGTTTTCTTGGGTCTCCGTGTTAAGTCCTGTGGTTTTAAATGCTGCTTCCACAGAATTCTAGCTGATTAGCATTGTCCATGTTATAGTTGAGGCCTTTCTGCAGTGGATAGTAGTCGGCTGGACATGTTGATTACCCATTCGGGTTCAGGTACCTCTTTGTTTCTGGGGTTTAGTTTCAGCAGTTTAGTTTGAAGTTTTGTTTTTCTTTTCTCAGCTTGCCTTTGGGATGTGTTCTTGATGGTGGTTGTCAGTATATTTGTATGCTCTGGGGCCATGGTTTGTTCCAGTCGCTCCTTGAGGTTGTCTACGGTATGGTGATATTTGTTGAGTCTAAGGTGTGCACCCACGATCATTAGTCATTTCACTTTTTTGCACTATTTTCCATCCTGCTGTGCAGTTTATTGGAGGCTTGTATCTGACGCTGGTGGGCAGGGTATGCTGTCGTAGGCATTCGTGTAGAAAGAATAGTTGTTCCTTGGTGGAGGTTTGCCTGCATGCAAATTTCTCTCAACTGCATGCTTTCTGAAGTGTTTGACGCCCATTTGTGGTGCCAATAGAGGCGAATATGTGTAGCTCAGGGTTGAACTGTGGAGGCCTTGGGGTTCTCTGAGCTTGGTTGTTTTCTTGCAAATGTTTTGTTACCCGGCTAGGTAACATCTTCAGCGCTAGAAGGGAGTGGGGTTTGGTCTCTATGTCGGAACCTCGCAATAATCAGCAACCACGGGGTCCAGTTCACCTCAAAATTTTGGCGGGAATTTATAGATTTAATTGGATCGACACGGGTGCTAAGCTCTTCGCACCATCCGGAGACGGACGGATCTTTGGAACGTTTGAACTCTGTATTGGAGCAGTATTTAAGGTGTTTCATTAATTATCAGCAAGATAATTGGGCAGAACTTTTACCCTTCGCTGAAGTGGCTTATAACAACACAGTGCACCAGAGTACTGGATTTACACCTTTTAAAATAGCCACGGGGCAGGACTTTGTGCCGATACCAGAATTGCCCTTAAAGGATTCACCAGAGTTGTCTAGAGATGAGTGGATCAAACAAATGACTGATCTTTGGCCACTAACTGAGACTGCACTAGAAGAGGCAAGAGAGGAATATAAAAAATACGCAGATCGCAAGCGCTCGCCAGAAAAGCCTTGGAAAGTGGGAGATAAAGTCTGGCTGCCGCCTAAACATCTGAAGGCTACCCAACCATCTAAGAAACTGGGTCCTAAATATGTTGGCCCGTTTCCTATTGAGGTGGTTATTGGACCAGTTTAATTTAGACTGACTTTGCCTAAGACATCCACTGTTCGTGAGAGTGCCTAAACTTGTTAAAGACTTTTGTGGGGAGATGGGCGGGGACAAGTCAAATAAATAAATAAAAAATAAATAAAATAAAAAGTATCCAGATAAGGCAAAGTAAAGGTAACTACATATAACTGCAAGTTGTAACGACGTGCGACGACGTATCCTTTTGCTCTATTTTCTTCTTTTGCAGATATATTCTTCTGGGTGAAACTTCTTTTTCTGGAGGAGCAGAATGTCAGAACCTCGCAATCAGTTAACCGGCATCATAGCTGGCTTGCTCAGTTCTGCCAGAGTAGTGCGGTGGGGGCTAGGCGAAGAGCAGTTAGGGCAGATGGCCTGTTATCTATGTTCAAGAATGCCAAGGCCGTGCCAGCGTGAGAGCAGGAGAAGGCCCGAGGGGGGAAGGGGGGCAAGGAACGAGGGGTTAAGCAAGCGTTGGCGCGCGCGGGCTTTTCAGTTCCAGCCCTCTCTACCCCAGCTGCATGTTAACTCTCAATAAACTGACTTTTCTTTTGGACTTGTTGAGTTCCAGGGAAGGTTTCTCCTTATTGGGACTGAAAGCTGCAGCTCCTGACATTCTGTTTATATGCAGTAGCTTGCCCTGCCAGTGATGGCTGGGCGTTTTTTTTCCCTTGGTTCGTTTGTCTGGTGTTAATCTTGGTGAACATCGCCACCCTAGGAAAGGCAGGCGATGCTATCCAGGTGCTTGCTCAGGGCCTGGAGGCTGTCAGGGCCTGGATGGGGAGAAATCAGCTGCAACTACAGCCCGGCGAGATGGAGTGGTTGTGGGTTTTTGGATCCCTGGGGTCAGGAGAGAGATCTTTGACTCTGGATGGGATAACACTCCCCCAAACAGAGCTGGTGTGCCCTCCTGGACTTGTAGCTCCTGCAAGAGCAGGGGGCAGTTGTGGTCAGGGAGGCTTCTGCACACACTTATCTTTTGTGCCAATTGTGCCCATTCCTGCAGCAGGATCCCTTGCTCAGAGTCACTCATGCCCGAATCACCTCCTGATTGGATTACTGCAGTGTGCTCTACATGGGCTGCCCTTGAAGCTGAGCGGGTCCAGCCTGTGGTGGTGCGTATGCAGTTCTGCGTGCCCCAGAAGTTGCCCATGTTACACTGTTGTTGTGTGAGCTGCGCTGCTTCCAGTTGCTTTCCAGCTGTGCTCAGAGAGAGGATGGGAGCTTTGAACATAAACGCTGCTGCTAGGGCACCATCGATACTGGTTGGTGATAGACAGCACATGTGTTTTGATTCCAGCTCTGCTTGTCTGAAACTTGGGTTTTGGAGAGAACCCTTTAGGTTTGAATGGGAGCTTTTGTTCCACATTTTAGTAGTGTTTCTTGCTCCTGGGTTGTTTTATATTTTGTTGTACGCCCTCTGCATATACCAGCATGCGGAAAATGCAATTTATTAATGAATCATTAAACTAATAAAATGCAGGATTCAACCAATTCAAGAAATGGACCGAGGTACAGTGAAAAGACACAAAGACCCTGAGTCAATTGACCTACAATCTATTTTTTGACTGCTATCTTTTTAAAGACACCTTCCCCCAAGAATACTTACATTCTGTAAGTATTCTTGGAAATAAGGCTTGACGCAATGCTTTGCAATGGCCAATTTTGTAATTAAAGGCATTTAAAAAATGAACATCATACAAGACAGAATCTCAAAGGTGCCAAGACTGAACGTGTGCTCCAAGACCTTCAAATCAGTTGACTGAAAGGCAGGAGGAAATCTCCACAGACTGAGGTTTTCCAGAGGCAGTCAAGTTCAAAAAGACAGTTGCTGGTCCATGTTTGTAAAGTATTTATTGAAAGCTGGCAAATATCAACAGTAGTCATTTCAATATCCATGCTACAACTTGGATGCTCTCAATCGTATAAAAATGCATTTTTCAAACATTGTTGGAATCAAATACTGAAAAAATAGTCTAATGGTGTTAAGGCACTTGAAAAGTAATTGAATGTAGGAAACTTGTATAAGAGAAAACTATGTAGCTGAGTTACCATAGTAGCCACTCCCCTTGCTCCCCAGAGGAAATGTATTTTTCTTGTTCTTCTACAGCCCTTATTAAGCTCTGCCCCAGATGAGCTAATGTTACCAAACCCAACCGGTGTTCCTTTAGAGAATCTGGGCCTTGGTATAAAAACCAAGCAGGACACAGGGAAGGGAGAACTCTTCAAATGGCAACCACTGTCACCTGAAGAAAACTCAGCTACTGCAGCCTCTGTGTATTTTGGGATTTTCTTTCATCTCCAAAATGTCTTGGAAGTAAAGAAGTCCACTGAATATGAGGTCTCCATTGCCACAGGTAGACAGGTTAGCATGTTTGATATCTGGTCAGGATTCAGAACAGGAAATGTTTAAATTTAAGCTGCCCCCTCCCCATATCAGCCACTTTTCTGGTGAGGGCTGCCCCTTGATTTCGATACCAGACGCCCAGGATTACATACATAGCACCCAGGACAGGAGATAGAGAGGAGATCCTGCTTTTGTGCCCACTCTCCCCATCGGTCAGTTATGGAAAGAATTTTAAGAATGCCACTCGTGTTTTGGGAACGGAGTGGAGGACTGAAAACCTAGTCCAACCCACGACAAGCAATGGCCATGATCAAAGTGGAACAGGTGACTGTGCTTGGTAAAGATCAGCACAATAATGGGACTTCACTGTAGAGATAAATCTACATGGTGGTGCCATCTCAAAATTGTCCACACGTGATGAGAGGGCAGCCCATTGTTTTGGGAAATTCTGTTCAGCAGGTGACCAAGTAAATGGCAATAGAAATGGTCTGACACATGGCATCGTTCTTAATTTCTCTTCAAAGAAAAGGCCCAAGGAAGCCACTTTATTAAGATGGCATAAATAAATGCTTGGAAGGTTCAATGGTTTTTGTTCCCCCTCAAGGTTCCTCTGTTGGTTCTAGGTGAAAGCAAATCACCCACTGCACAGAACCAGAACATTGGAATCCAACTCCCTCCTCTCACATCAAGGGCCATAATGCCTAGGTCTGGCAAGAGTTCTCCCCAGTGAGAAATCTGACTGAAAAATAAAACCCTTGCAGATGCTGGAAAGATGGCAATGGTGGGAGCTTATCTGTTAAAGGACTGCTCTGAACACCCCATCCTTCTCTGAAAAAGCCCCAGCCCCCCCCCGCCCCCGAGATAAGTCACTTCTGAGGATCTTGCAGTGCACGGAGCTGCGAACAGCCAATGTCTCTATGCACCTGCAAGACATAAGCATGCACCTAATTCGGCTTTTTGAACCGTGCCCTGGGAATTAAGGCTCACTTGCTTCAAAGACAACAAGCAATGCAAAGCCCAGAATACAAGTTACCCGTGGCTTCAAACAAATGGGGAAGAGGAATGTATTGTAATATGCATCATGACGTTTAGGGCAAACAGTTTTTTTGCCAAGGCACCAGGTATCTTTGGTGTGCCATTCATTCTGAAGAGAGGTAGCATGATCTGGATCTTCGATGCCAGTGCTCCACTTTGCAAACCACAAAGCAGCAACATCCTTAACTCATCAGAAAGCTGAAAAGAAAAACAAAATTATACATACACACACATGCGCCCACACACACACACACACACTCTACCTATCTATATGTACTTAGATAATTATCAAATCAAAATAAGCGATTCCTTCCTACTCCTAATGTCACTGAGTGAAAGCAAGTGTATTTTGCAGTATTCCACACTCAGATGATAAGCCAGCATTACTTGAAAGCAGGATAAAAATATACCTAAAAATAGATGTATGACAATAGAAAGCAGGGAGCAGGAAGTACAACATGGATGTTCAGTGAGTGGGGTTTTCCATCTATTAAGAACTTAGGACAATCCAAACTGTGCCCATATTGGCTGTGCATTTGCAAATGAACACTGTCCATTTGGTGGGTGCATTTCATCATGCTATCAAAAGTCTTTTTCTTGGAGCAGAGCGATTTAAAAGATAGAAAATGCATACCTGTATGGATAGCCGTGATATTTGGATCTAAATATTGAGAGGAGCCAGCTGAAGAACACCACCACAAGGCCAATGCCAGCCACACACATTACTATGGAAGAGCAAAGAAGCCTATTCATGCTACCCGAAAAACCATCATGAGATTGAAATTTAAGGAACGGGACTGAGCAATGCACTGGAAAGGGAGGGGGGCTGCAAAGTGTGAAGGCAGCCACTGCCTTGATACACTTGCAGGCGTGAACAGCTTCCTGGGCCCTCCAGAGGATGCTGCAGCTCCAGCAGCCGGAGGAGAGGAACCCCAAAGGCCTGCAAAGCAGGCCCTTCTAACGACCGGCACTCCTTGTTAAGCAGCACTCCGGGAAGGAAAGTCGGTGAGAAAACCCCCAGGAACACTAAAAAGGGCCTCCCAAATCCTTTCATTAAAAAGGACGGCAAACATATTTTATACTGACAATGGACCTGTCAGAAGAACCACTGTCCAAGCATTCAAATGTTTAAGCGCTCTCTCCCTTTCCCACTTGCCTCCAGCAATATAGTCCAATGGAAAGCATTTTGCTGTCAACGCTGGTACTTACTTTTTCTCTTCCCCACCTCCAAGTCAGACGTAGCAGCTTCGTAAAGGAGCACAATCCCCAGAGTGACACCTGCATCTGTGAGAAGGGGCGTTAAGGCTAAGAACCTGGACAGAGCAAAACCTTTAATTTTTGAGACAGGCAACAACTATTGTTCCAGCTGCACAGCTTTCAGGTTTTTTTCATGTTCTGTTCGGTCTCTTGGTTTGGGTCAGAATGGAGTCAACCCATTCAAACTCTTTTCTTCAACAGTGGGAATGATAAATTCTGCCAGGGAAGCACAGGTTGCCTTTTCTCAGGCTGGAAAGCTTTCAAGACATCAGAGGTGACTCCTAAATAGGGTTGAGCCTCCCTATCTGCCTGAGTATTTGGGCTCCCCTCTGGCATCTGGGTCCCTCCCTAAAACATGACAGATGACCCCTCTGCTTCACCAGAGAGTGCAGCTTCTCCCTTCTCTGCAAAAGAAGAAAGCCTGCTTAGGGCTGGACCAAGAACCAACAGTAGTCCGTCAGGCACCTTTCCATGTTGAGGCCAGGGCAGCCCTGCCTACATGCCTGCCCGCTTCCTCCTTGCATGGGTAAAACACCACAGCTAGGATTCCAGTAACGTGGGATGTTGTTTGTGGACCTGGGAGGTCAGGGTCCAAATCCTGCTCAGTCGTTAAGTTTGGCTTATGACTCGTAACGGTTAGCGTAGGCTAAAGAAGTTGGGACGCAGTTACATGACAGACCACCTTTGCCGTTACAGACCTTAACGTGGACTGGTAAGGTCCAGTGAGCTTGCCAAGGGTCCCATCTCACCCTCACACATGGAGAAGCCTTCTCTGGATGGGGCCTGAATTCAGGAATATTCTCTCCCATGAAGCGCACGAGGCTGCTCTGGCAGCAACTTCAGGTCCTGATGGAAGATAAGCCTCTTCCCCCAGACCTTCCCTGCATACATAAGACGTGCATAGCTTCTCTCTGGGGTTCTGCTTTCAATCTTTTCTTTTCTGTGCCTCTGAGTCAATCCTGACTCCTGGCGACTGAGGTTCTCTTGGCAGCATTTTCAGAAGGGTCTTGCCCTCGCCTCCTCCCTCCTGGGGCTGAGAGAGAGGGACTGTCCCAAGGTCACCCAGCTGGCTTCCGTGCCTAAGGCAGGTTTTCCTGCTCTTAATTCACCATCTTAACCACTAGGCCAACTGGGCATCCTTCAATCCTATTCAGCACATTTTATTTTTACAGCTTTTAACTTACTGTTGTGTTGCTGTATTTTAACTGTTTGACTGTAAACTAAGAACTACAATGATGGGAAGCGCATATAAATAAATAATAAACTTAATACTTAGCCTCTCACATTAGATCTAATTACATAATTATTGCAAAAATTGAGATTTCTACACTTTAAATATAGGAATTGGTTAGTTTAAATGGAATGGTTAGCAAAACATCTGCCCACGGTTTGTTGACTGTGAAGTGTGTCATTTGAAGGATAGACAGATAACTCCAACCAATGTGATGGGTTGTGTTTACAGGTAGTCCTTGCTTAGTGACCAAAATTGGGACAGCTATTCTGTCACTAAGTGCCACAGTTGCTAAGCAGAAAATCATGTGACCTTGACAAGCTTACAACCTCACATTCTCTTTGGTCATTAAGTGAGTCACCGCAATCATTAAGCAAGACATCACATAACCGCGACTTGCGATTTTACTTCCGTCTTCTCCATTAACTCTGCTTATTGGAAACCAGCAGTGAAGTGCGCAAATGGCGATCACATGAACGTGGGATACTGCAACCACCATAAATGAGAGGACTGGCCGCAAAGCTTTTTTTTGCACTGTTGTAACTTTAAATGGTCGCTAAACAAGGCAGTCAGCAAGTAAGGACTACCTGTAAACTACCTGTTAATCAGGATAGCAAATGCTTCTGTTACAACTGGAACAGAATAAGCCACCCTCAGATGAATCCATTTATCTCTTACCTGCTCTTACAGATTCATCCCAGCGATCTCCTGTCCAGATTGGCATGAGTAAATTTGCAGCCCATACACTCTCAACCCAATCCATGCCAACTCCTAACTTGTAAAATCATCACATATGCAGCACAAGGCTGAAAAACACTTCTGATTGTACTTTTGCATATTCTGTTTATCATTAAGGATACTAAACAGTAGAACAATATGAGTTTCAGCAACAAATTGTGCTTGACTGCTCCCATGGATGTAGCTCTGGAAAATAAGAAGTCAAGGCATGACATTACTTCTATGGGACAAAACCCCAAACCTGGATTTGCACATGAGCACAAAGCTACCGAAAATCAGTTCTTCAGAAAGTGAAGCTGAGCCCCAGAAAAATTTGATGGCATGTCCTAGTAATTAACAGTCTCAGCAGTCTTATTACCCATTGGCCATTGAACTTGGAAACGTCCCGGCAGATGAGGGCCTGGAGCCAAGGAAAATTACCTTCAAAGGCAAGGGCTAATAAAAGACGCTAATGGTGATATCATGACACATTTTCAAGCAGAAATTAACTCACACTTACCATTTGTCCTGTATGAGGGTTCTTATGAGCATATGGAGGCCCTCTGATGTGATTCCACATCTGCCCTGATGTCATAGCCAGAACAAAACACTAAAAACAAAGAGAGTGAATCAGCAGCCATGCACGTGCCACCAACGAACCTACCAAAGGAATGCTGTCTACATATTAACTAACCACAAACAGGGCTGCTTCTTTTTTTCAGACTTTCAAAGTTATTTGAAATATTTGTTCTTAATGAAATCCTCAAACTATTCATGTGTTAATTATGCAATCGTGTGACTTAATCAGGTGTGTCTTATCACCTACCAATATTAAATTTATTCTCAAAGAAGCAAAAATGGGCTAAAATATTAATTTCAGATCTGCCTGTTTCCTGCAAAAAATAACTCCCAAATAGGAATACAGCAACTTTATTTCCTATAAATATCAAGTTCTCACTTTCAAAAAAGGGGAGAAAAAGAATGCACAATGCAGCTTATTCAAGATAGTTCACTGAGTGCGCCTGTGTGATTTGAGTAGAGCAGGAAAGAGTCAACAGAGGTGCTTTAAATGTCAGATTACTTACCAAAGCAGCAAAAGCCCAGCCCGTCTTGTTATAGAGAAAATCCAAGTTGCTTCTTCTTAAATAGACAAGGCCACCGATGACAGCCAGCAGCAGCCCCAACATCAAGGGCCCAGCATAGTTTGGTGGTCTTATTACTCGGATCTGTGACAAAGACAGGTTGCAATTGTCATCTCGAATCTCCTTCCCCTGAGTTTTATTATTTCACTGCCATCAAACGGGGACATAGCCTTTCAACGCTGGGGCCGTTAAAATGCTACATAACTTAGATGTCTCCCATACGGCTTCTAAAACTTTTGCATGATTTATGGAAAGCGAGCACATCCATTTCTTTGAAACTGGGGGGCCTTGCCAAGGTACTAGATGGGCCTCCAGCAAATCACTAATATGACCAATAACTGAAGTTGATCCAGAATATAATACATTTTAAAACAAGGGCTATGTTGTGCATTGTTTATGCGCGTTCTGTATCTTTTGGGCAACAGGCTAGAAATAATTAAAATGAGAAATAAATGCTATAATTTCTATAATAAAAATAACTGCCACTTATTCTACTGCTCTCCTACTGTGATGGTAGAGGAGAATCTATACAAAGTAGGTCCCCTTCAGTGTCTTCAGATCAATTTTCCATCAAAGAAAAAGTTATACTGTGAATGATAGCAAAATTTTAAAAAGTATTTGAAATGCTCCATAGGGAAAAATGCAGATTAACTTCTGAAGTTAGATATTCAAGCCATTCTTGCATATTTTAATAACTCTATTAAAATAATTAACTTGCTTGTTAAAATACATTCAACCCATTTTATAAAAAGTGTTCATTCAAGAAGCAAATATTATAGGGAGGCTCAGTTAGACATCAGTGGAACAAGCATTGGATTGTACCACTGCACACTCTAGCACACTCCTGAGTTGCAAGATAAACACCAGTCCCATAATAAAAAGCTTAACATTTTTATAATGCATTGCCGTGGCGGGTTTGGCAGCTGAGCACATCTGAAAACTAACAAACTCTAGAATTGTTTTCCTTTAAAATGTCTCAACCTTCAACCACTGTATCTTCCCACTTTCGGGATTTAAAAAAAAAAACTTGTTTTCCAGGGTTCATGCAAACAATTACTGGGTTCATGGTTAGGTCATGGTTTTATTAAACAAGGTTTATTGAATGAATCACAATGACTGAGTTTGCCCGACACGTGAAGACATAAATGATGGTTTACAAACAGCTAGGATTACATAATATCCTAAGACACAATGTGTTTGGCTTAGTTTTGGCTTGTGGGGTTGTACTGAATCCAGTTTATAAGACTGAACTCAGTTCTGCTTTAGACCAGCTAATTGTCATTACCTAGGTTAAGAGCAGTTGACTTTAAAACTCAGTCTCTTTGCACAGCAGTCTTACTCTCTGAAGCGAAAGGAGATGCCCAGGAATTCAGCAATGGTTCCCCAAGGCAAGCAGCAGGATAAGAGACCATCTCTTTGTGCATTCAGAGTTAAAAGCATAACAAAATCTGGTGTTTACTTACATTGACATCAGTTCTATCAGCCACCCAGCGGGCAAGCTGTTCAGCAGCAAAACCTCGTACTTGCAGCTCATAAGTATCTCCTCTTTTTGGCTTCCCTTTTGGTGGGAAATTAATGAAGGTTGGAGCAGAATTCATGTTGAGCTTTATTTTTCAAGTAAAACACAGATAAACATGTCATTGAAAACTTAGTCTGTACTGCCAAGGTTTAAAATTCATGCTTTCAAACAGATTCACAGTTATGGAAACTCAGATTTCTCAGTAATATTCAGTTTATAACTGATAACATCAGTCTCTTGGTCATGAGGCTATACAAGGATGGGAAACACCCCTTTTGTCTACTTGGGCTCCAACCCTCCAGCTACACTGCTCTACAGTGCTTCTCAACCGTGGCAACTTTAAGATGCTGGCTGAAGAATTCTAGGAATTGCAGTCCACACATCTTAAAGCTGCTAAGGCTGAGAAACACTGCTCTAGACTAGCAACCTGCCGCTCACACTCTTACAATCCTAATCCGTACCATAACTGGCCTTACAACAATCCAAACTATTCTTAATGAAGAGAAACAATATTTAGGGACTTATTTTTGAATGAATGTAATTCAGATTGCTTTCTAAACGTCTTGAGATTTTTTTTAAAAAAAGCAATGTGTATCTTTGTCTATTCTTTACTCATACAAAAATCTCTATAAGCAATTCCTATAAACTCACTACTTTATGTCACCAGAAACGCCTCACCATCTGAAATACATCAGCGCCTTCATCAAAATCCACCATGGCAAAAAAGATCTTGTTGGTAAATGCACTTGAGTATCGCCAGGAGTTTGCCAGAATCTGGTACTCTTCATCAGCTTGCCTGTCACAAATGAACAGAAGCCTTAATGAAAAAAGATCAGATTTGAAGAACGTGAACCCAAACATGCACACTTGTATCAGTGCTACCAATGTTGCACCAGTGTCAGTGATAAAGAGACAAGCATCAGCCCATCCCAGACTTCTCACAATGTCACTTGCTAACCCCACCTGGAGCCTGAAAAGCTTTAGATTAGTGCCAAGAGCCCTTCCAAAATTTGCCACCAAACTGTAAGGAAATGTATTAAATGTATGGAGAGTAATCCACCTAACTGTATTTATTTAGTTCATATTTACATTTAATTAATTTAAAACTGAATTTAATCAAATTTAGTTTTCTTCCCACTGCCACTCATTTCTCTGTCCTGGCCCCGCCTGCAGTTTGATACGGGATGGCCAAAATACTCAAGGCCAAATGTGACTTCAGATTGCATAAAGGTGGTACGCTGCTGTTTTGTGAGAGTCAAAATTGGGCACCATTTAGGTTTGACTAAAACAAACTAAAGCTCCCTTGTGGTTGGATCCCTCAAGCCCATGCTACATCTGTGAATATATTTACTCTCATGTGCACAGGAAAACAAATGTGTCTCAGACCTGAGAAGCTAGAATTTAATGTCAGAATGGTGTGGAGAGAATTTTTATTGTTCTTCTACATGCTTCTTGCCTTTTACATGCTCATACCAAGGTCAACAATGGCGCCTGAATAACTCTGCCTTCGCTTGCCAGTTTAGTGTAAAGTCAATGCATCTAGTCACAGCAATCTTGATTGCTAAACCATCCTATACATGCCACAACTATTCCCTCGTGACATAATTCTGCCCAGAATTGCTATATCAATTTACAAACTGTATGTCTCCTTAAGCTGCAACATTCTCAAGGAATGGGTGTGTTTAAAACCCTCTCCGTTAAAAGCCGGACAAGGCTCAAACAATTAGAATAATAGTCAACTTGACTGGCATTCACACCATTAAAGGCTAAGTACCTTGCAAGTGTCTTTCTAGACAAAGAGATACCTAGATTCCTATGAACCCCATCTGTGCTCCTTACAGTTGCAAAACAATTCTTTGTCAATGGTCAAATCTATACTGTAGTCACCTTCCATCTCTGTTGCGCTATTTAAGAACTTGGTTAACAAGTCTATGGCACTCTTTGTTCTTAACAGCAGGAGACCAGTGATTCATTTTAACTTGCTACCTTTAACAAAATAATCATTGGATCCTCTCCAAAGGTTGGAATGTTCTTAAGTGATATTTTTTCCACCTAAATCAGCTGAAGTGTCAGTTTCCACCAAATCAGTTAAAGATGAACTAAACAGCAGTTTCTAATACCATTTGCATTTATGAACTTTAGGAACCTTATACAAATTGTTCAAAGAAATGCTGTTCGTAATATGCAACTATAGCAGGTTCAGCATAACATTCATCCCCATATATGAACCCATTTTAAGAGGAATATTTCTAAATCACTACTTCATGAATGGCTACTTTTTCAACTTCTAACAAGCATAATTTCAGCACAAAACATTTTAAAAATGCACTAATTAGCACACTCTTCTGGTAATACAGTGAATTTCCAAATAACTGAAATTCTTACTTGCACACAACACATTGTCTGTGAGGCTGAAGAGCGGTGAACATTACTATCACGGAGTAATTTCTTGGTGGTGCCTTTATGAGACGTCGAAATTTGTCCCCATTCAGTCGAATAACTGACCTTTTGCTAGTCCATTCCATCAACTGGCTTACTTTTTCTGACAGCACCATCTAGATTAGAAAGGAATTCTGCAACATTAAATGCGTGCTGATTTTCAGGCTTCTAAATGGTCACAGCTTGAATTTTTATCGTATTTCATTTAAATGCATATTAGGGGCTATCCTGTGATCAGGTCCAGCTCCCACTAATTTACCACGATGTGGTAAATCCATAATACTACAGGATTACGTGATTCTCTCTCTTCATATGAAATTCCACAATTTCCACATCCCAGCCCTATCCATGTTTTTTCTCTTTCGCCATCTGCAAGCAATTCACATCCTTGGCAAAGCTGAAAGAATATTCATGAATATTCATTAAAGTTATTTTTGCACAATGCGCCTAAATGAAAAACGTCACCTACAAGTTAAAAAGAATAAGCCCAAATCAACCAAACCACGCTGTTGCGTATATATTTATGCCCTGCATTTATATCCTGCCTTTTCTGTGAGGGGCTGGTGGTGGCAGGCCCGGGGCTCCGTCCTCCTCTTTGCCCTGAGGTGGGTTAGGCGCAGACACACAGAGGCGGCCGTTCGTGACCCACGGGGACGATGCACGGACGCTTGTGCGAACACAGCTGACTCTCCCTCGGCCTCCTCAGAAAGAGCGAGGCACGGCAGCGGCTGCGGGGCCGCGCGAGGAAAGTCGCAGGCGACCCGCCCCCGCATCTGGACTCCGCGACCTGTTTCCCGCACGACGATCCGGGGACCGGCCCGAGCCCCCCGGGAGCCGAGCAGGGGGCTGGCAGCCGGACCGACGCATCCTGCAGTCCGGGGCAAGTTTTCCAGAGCTCTGCCCGGGCTGCCCTGGAAAACTTCCCCTGCCGAACATCGGGCTGCCCTGGAAGCCCAGCCCGCCGACTTCTGGGGACGCGGCTGCGTTCACACGACGCGGGCGGGCCTCCCCTCCAGGAGTCCGCGTGGGCGGTCTGAAGCGGCGGAGGGGTGGGTCGGAGGGAGGGCCAGGCCGGGGCCCCGACCCGGAGGGCCCTGCGCGGCTACAGATCGCAACCACAACGGCGCACACCTCGCCGAAGCCCGGGAACCGGCCCAGGGCGCAGGGCCGCCGGCTTCCTCGCGCCGCCCCCGCTCAGCTCCCGTTCCCCCCATCCGGAGGCGGAGCGCGCCCGGCAGGGCCTCTCCGCGCCAGCCCTGCTGCCTTGGATCGCGCCCTCTGCACATGCTCAGCGGGCCTCTGTCCCGCCCAGCGCGGCTGGATGACCTCGGGGTCACCCCGCCCTCCCTCCGCTCACATCTTTTTTCTTCTGCCCCTCCACGCCGGAGCCGCCCCAGCCGACCAGCAGCGCCAGCCCGCCCAGCACCAAGGCCCGCAGGAGCAGCAGCCGCGGCGCCGCCGCCATGGCCTCGCCAGCCTCTTCCCTCAGCCGCAGAGACGGCCGACGCCGGCGGCCCTGCGCCCATTGGCCAGGCCGGGAGTCGGGCCAGCTCCGGATTGGCCGAGCTGCTCCTCCGCCGCTCCCCATTGGTCCATCGCGTTTCCTCTCTCGCTCAGCCTCCGACCTTTTACCTTAGCGATGGGGAAAGCGGGGGAGGCGGGTCCGGGAGGGGTTCGGCGACGAATGAGAACGGGGCGATCTGGTGCGATGTGATTGGAGGGCAGGGCGCGAGTGGGCGGGGAAGAGGCGGAGCTACAGTCCAAATCGCCGTGGCCCCGCCCATAGCTCTTGGGGCGGGTAGGGGAAGCGCTGCGGATGAGGGGAGGAGGAATGCAGATGCTGGCAGGGGATGATGGGCGTTGTAATGCAGGGTATCTTGGAGGGCTTCAGGGCAAGAGTGCAGTCGCGTTCAAGAGTCCATTAACAAGTCTGGTAAAATCGGAGCGGGTCCTGTAGTGCCAAAGGGCTCTTTTAAAATAGAGACAAGAATAAGACTTTCCATCAGCCTTGATCGTTTTCCAAAATGTATGAAAGGATGAGCAATTTTAAATTAAAAATAATAAGATGAAAAAAACTCCATGAAACATTAAATTTGAATTTTAAATGCTTGGGAAGGTTTTTTTTTTATCTCTGTCACGAAGAACAATTTTATTTTATTTGTCTAAATCCAATCCAATAAAGACAGGCGGGGAATTGCATCATCCCCCCCCCCCGGATTTTAACACGGTAACCTTTTAAATCATCAGGATATTCCACTGTGTTTAATGGGGCTTAGCCCAATCCCGTATAAACAAGTGATGGATGAAGCTGGATTGTTTAGGATTAACTTAATTTACCATGAGAGCGTGGCCCACTCGACTCTGCTTGAAAGCTGCCCAAGTGAGGTGAAGGAAACCCAGGGTGGCTGGGCCTTACAACTGCATGAACCATAATGGCCTGAACCGTGGCTTACCGAACTAAGCCAGTTGCCAGGGTTCACTCAGCCCCTTTATCTGCTCAATCTCCCATGACCCCGAACCACAGCCTGCAAACCAGTCAAAGGTAGATCAGGCGGGACGCAGAAGACCTGCCTTTCCCGCTCCGGCCACCGCCCTCCGGACCATCTTTCCCCCACGCGGGTGGGGCAGGCCCCACCCCTGCTCGCCTCCCAGAAAGCCCTGAGGACCTCGGGGATCCCACGGGGAGCCGGCAAGGTGGCTGCACACTGTTGGGGGATTCTGATTCTGCCCCCGTCTTGGTTTTTTAATGCTTTTATTCGTGTTTCAGTGTTTTAAAGATCCTTACATTGTTTAACCGTTACCGTGCTTGTACAATAGTCGCATTTTGTGAGAAGGGCAGCTATGCTGCATAAATTTGCTAAATAAATAAATGCATTTTTAACAAAAATGCAAACCCAGCCTGAACTGAAAAGCGCTACCTTGGCATATCTTTACATTACGCGTCTATTAATTTAACAGACACGATCGACTTGTTTATGTCTGTCTGTTTGTTTAACCCCAGAACGCTGAATCCCAGCTGGCTGGGGCAAGGCAAGGCAAGCCCCCCATGCTGGTTCGTGAGCCTGCAGGCCCCTCGCCTCTCTTCCCCGCCCCGTTGCCCGGGGCTCGTTAACCAGAGCTTAGGCGGCTCGAAGGCCGGGCAGCTGCTGGCTGGTTTACGGACCTGGAACGTGCCAAGGATCTCCTTGGAGGGGAAGAAACTCCGTGCACGTCCGGGGTCCGTCGGGGCTTTGGGGACAGAGCCGCGAGGGACGGGGTGGGCGGGCCAGTGCTGTCCTTTTGCGGGTTCGCTTCCCTAAAACAGCCCTTAGAACAGAGCCTTGCAACCTTGGCCGCTGGAAGAGGGGTGGACTCCAACTCCCAGAATTCCCCAGCAAGCCAGCTGGGGAATTCTGGGAGTTGGAGTCCACCCCTCTTCCAGCGGCCAAGGTTGCGCAAGGCCGCCTTAGAAGATGCTTCCGCCTTTCATCAACCCCATGGCAAGAGGGGGCGCAGCTGCCCCTCCCTGCGGACGGGAGGTCCGCGCGGGGCGCCTGGCCGAACGGGGGAAGCCCCCCGCCCCACGCCGCTTGCAGAATCGGAGGGCGGCGGGTTTCCTAAGCGCACCCGGCTCGCGGGCGTGCCGGAGGCGGGGACCGGCCCTGCGGGGAAGAGCGCAGCGCCCCCTCCCGCCCCCCCTTTTCTCGCAGCCCTGGTTTGGCGGTGGCGGCGGCAAAACGTTCGCCGCGAGAGGGGCGGCCGCGCGCGCGGCGCGAAAAAGGGACCTGTCAGAAGTGGGATTCGAACCCACGCCTCCATTCGGAGACCAGAACGCCCCGCCCCGGGAAGGCTGCTCGCCTTGAGTCTGGCGCCTTAGACCACTCGGCCATCCTGACAGCACGGCGAAGAGGCGCTCGCGGGGCCTCTTGAAGCCTGCGTCACGGAGGCGCGGGGATGGAGGCTCCGCCCGCGGGCCAGCCGTCTCTTCCGCCCGCGAGCCCGGCAGCCGGAACCGGCGCCCGGCCCGCTGGAAGCCCCCTCGCTCGGCGGGGCTTGACCCCCGCGCAACGGCGGCGCCCCGCTCCCCTTTTTCCTGCCAAACTACATCTCCCAGGATGCGTCGCTCCCCGTCCGCCGGCAGGCGCAGGCGTAGGCTCAGGAGTGCGGCTTCCGACCCGGCAGCCATTTTATTCTTCGCCTGCCCGCCGAGGTGACCCGGGAAGCGAGTCGGGCTTTCGGGAGACGCGGGATAATGTTCCCTTTGGCGCGGAGAGCCCTGGGCCTTTCGGGTGAGTCTGCCGCGGCCAGAGTCCCGCTCAGCAGGCCCGGTCGACGTCGACATCTTCGGCGCGTTGGGGGCACCCCTCAATGAGGACTAGTTGCCTGGTGTGGCTCGCGCCCCCCTCTCCCGTATTTGCGGCGTCCTCGGCAGCCGACAGCAGAAGGCTCCTGCAGCCTCCTGAAAAATCTAGTCCGCGATTCCCTATTAAAGCGCTGAGGCCGCCCCCGCTTCGTTGGGCGGTCAGCCGTTTCGGGTGAACGGTGGTCTGAACCCGAGTCAGCCGGTTCTCACGTAACGCGGAGCCCGACCCGGGAGGTGATGATGACGGAGATGATTTAGTAAAGTTGTGCGCCGCCCGCGGCTCCGGGGCCCGCAGCGACCAGCGAAGCGGCGGTGCAACCAGCGCGAGGGGAGCGTCGCCCGTCTTGGCGGCTCTCCGAGGCAGCGGCGGGGGCGTCTGGCTCCGGGGGGCCCTCGTCGCAGAGGGCCGGCAGGCGGCATCGCGGGGACCCGCAGCACGCCGGCCGGGCGGGGGCCTCAGCCAGCCGGGCCCTGGGCCGGGAGGGCCTTGCCGGTAACAGCCGGCCCCGAGCCGCGGCGCGCCCGTCACAGGCATTCCGGACAGTGGAAGCTTCCAGGTGGTCTTCAAGGGCCGCCCCGCGAAGAGCAGCATGTTGCAGCAGTCAAGCTGCGAGGCGATTAGGCGTGAGCGAGGGTCTGGGGGCCCCCAGTCTAGGGGAGGGTGCCGCTGGCGCCCCAGGTGGAGTAGTGCGCAGGTCTTCCCGGCCGGCTGCTCTGCTCTTCAGGCAGGAGCTGGAGCCCAGGAGGACCCCCAGAGCGCGTACCAGCCTTGAAGGGGGAAGCGCTATCCCGTCCAAGGTCAAAGATGGCACGTGCCCAGATCTGGGCCTTCGGGTCACGCTCTGCAGTGCTTCGGCCTCAGACCCTCCACACGTTGGGCTTCCTAGGCTGCTTCCCACCGCAATTCAGTTCAAAAGCACTGCAGGGCGCAACAAAGGTGCAGAGCAGTCAGGGCAAATTGTAGGCTGCGTTTGCCTAGCCTGCTCAGCTCAGCTCAGGAGGGCCTGGGCACCCCGCCTCCCTTCCCTGGCACCTGCTTTTCATCAGGCACTCCATACTCCAAATGGGTGCCGGTTGAGGTTTAGAAGGGGGACTTCGGTTCATCCTCCTGTAATTGCTGCCTACGGAAAGCAGTAATTTCTTTTCTTCAAGGAAACACAGAAGAGAAGATATTTTCCACTTAAACACTTAATAAAAACGGTTTTACGTAATTAGGGTATGTTAAGGGTTCATGCACAAACATTGGGAATATGGCCGTCCCAGTAGGAAGTCTGTTGTAATCAGCTAACCTTAGGTCTGATATAAATGTTGAACTCGAGTTTGGAAAATACAAAAAGCGGGCAGCCTCAGTTCAAAAGTGCCAGAGGAGGGTAGCCCCAGCCCACAGTGACCAGGTCCGCCCGTTAATTGAGCTTCAGAGCTAGGGGTGCCCTGCAGCAAAAGCCGAGTAATAATAACATGTGCTGCTTGTTAATTGGCCTGGTTGGCCTTCCAACTGAGGTGGTTTTGTATTCCAGCCCGTGGCATTCAACATACTGTGACAAGACAGGCTCACCGCAAACTTGAACCTGATTTCCATGACAAGTACGGCAACCTCGTTCTCATTTCTGGGTTGGCATTTGGTATTGGCACTTGGGCCTATGTAAGTATTTGTCAGACTTCACCGCAGCCAGAGCAATAGCAGGCACTCCACCCTTCATTCAGGTGTCAGGTTTGCCTGTTCGAGTAAAACAGGGTTGGTTGGTGTCAGCAAAAGCACTCGGGCGGAGTCATCAGCCGTGGGTGAATATGTGGTGTGAACACAGTTGCTGTTGTGATTATGGTTAACTTCTGATCCCTCTTTCAGGCTTGCATTCAGCTTCCGCTTACATGGAATTTCTCTCCAGTTGGTCGACTGACTCCAAAGGAATGGAGAGAAGACTAGAGGTGACTTTCTGACCCCTCTGGGAATTGGGAAGGAACCTGAGCTGTATGTGTGCCACCCTTCTCTGGCACTCTTCTCTGTGTCATGTGTGTTGTAATAAATGTATTGACAATAAATGATTTGAATCATAATATTGTATATATTCTGGTCATGTAGAATTGGTAGTCTACTAAGTTGGTTTTTTGACAGGATGTTTCATGTACATGTATTATCCATGCATCTCCCGATAGAATGAATGGAAAGCCGACCTAAGGAAAAAAAATTACAGATAGGTAGGTCTCAATTAGCGCGCTTAATGAAGCCCATGAAATGGTCACATTATTCAAATTCGCACTATTCAAAGTGATATTTCTATGGAAAATAGGGTAATTGGTTCCAGCTTGATGGAAATAGCCAATTAAAATTTTTAAGCATACATTTTATATGTTTATTAATGAAATACTGTATAACAGTAAAAGGATAAACCCACATCCAAAGTGTATCTGCTATCTCCTGTTTTCTGCTGTAGTTCTTCAAAATGGGCCTTTTCTTTTTTGAGCTTTCCTTGAATGGAGCCTTCCTTTTCTCCATTTTGCATACAGGATGGTTAGTGTCTAAAACCCCAATGGCAACTGCATGGGCAGTAGCCTCAACTGTGCATGCCCTAGCCTCAACCGCCTGTGCGCTAGCCTTGCACTAACTGAATTTTGACTCAAACTGACCTAGTACTGTATCAATTTATAAATCACACTAAATTGAATTTTGCACCATTTGAACTAGCGCTAATTGTGACCCACCTGTATGCGGAAACTGCTTGGAACAGAGTGAAAATAATTGAGAAGTATATGGAACTGGGCCACTTGGAAGGATGAAAAAGGGATGCTTGGGTGGAATCATGCAAGAAAGCAGGCTGTGGATGAGGAAAATGCACATAAGGATGATTGCTGCAAAAACTGGGACAGGATACTGTGAGACTAGGCTGAAGCTGCCATAACTAAAGATGAAGCAGACACTTGGCGGCTTCTGTCCCTCTAGCTAGTGTTTTGCAGCCTAGTTGGGAAGGACATGGGTAAGTACGGATGAGCGTGCGTGCGCGTGTGAGAAAGAGCAAATGTACCTTGCAGCCAGTAGAGTTTTGCAGTTACTTTAAATTCACTGGGTCTCCGTGTATTCCAAAGAACCTGTTGTGCCTCAGTGTTCGGTTGGAAGTGATTTGTGTGTGTCCCTAATTACTTCCTGGCTGTTGACCAGGGCTGTGTGTCTTGTCCACTCTAGCCGCACCTCTCTGGAAAACCCAGGTAGAAAGCAAGGGGGGCTGACAAGATCTGGGTGCCTCAACAGGCTGTGAGTGTGTGAGTAAGTGACCATAAGCCGAACTGGGAGTGCCTGTAACAATACTGCTTGTTTATTTTATGTCCTGCCACATTTTGCAACTCTGGCTGGTTCACTACAGTTATAAAAACCAGTGATAAAATGTTCATAGTAAATTCAAATTCAAATTAAAGCAAAATTAAAACCACATAACAATGTTCATGATGTCACAAAGCCCTCAGGAATGAGGAATTTTTCAGGAAGGCTATTAACAATGGAACCAATTTCACCTTTATGGGAGGTCTAGGACCATTGTGAAGAAACAATATATCAGCCTCCCCCGCCCCCCACTCTGCCTCCATTTCCCAGAAATGGGGCACTGCTGAAAATTTCTTTTGGGAGGGAGGACTTGGAGAAATCAAATCCAGTTGGATGAAGCAGTCACAAAAATACCCATGTGTCAAATCATGTAGAGCTTATAGGTTAAAACCAGCACTTTGAATTATACCTGATACCTACTGCAACAGTGGAGGGCTTGGAGAATTAGGGTCAGGTGGTCACAGTGTCCAGTACCTGCACAGCCCAGCATTCTGGACCATTTGCAGTTTCCAAATGGTCTTGAAAAGCAGCCCCACAAGGCGATTTTTCTTTGATTAGCAGTGACTCCAGACCAAGCAGGAGACTTTCATGCAGCTCTTTGCTTGACTGATACGGAATCAAACACAACCCAAAAGCAAAATAATCAAGGCTCCACTGCAGTGTTTATTAAACAGTACATATGGGAGGGGACACCCCTGCAGACAAAAGAGATGCTCCGATATTTATACATCTCAGAAAAGGGGAAAGGAAAAGGATGTGTGCATACATGCTCATATGATGATGCAGGCATACGTACCTAAGTAATAGATCTCAAATTACTTTCTGCCCCTCTGTTACCTACTACCTACAAGGAAAGTTTACTGAGAAGAAACAGATCAGTTCAAGGTGCCAAATGCCAGGGAGAACACATCCTCCTTCAAGCCTTGGTGGCTATGGGGATGTTTGTGATAAAGTCTTTACAACCAGCCTAGTTCCCACCAGCTTCAAGGGTGCTGCACATTCTTTTATGTTTCAATTTTATTAAGGCACTCCCATTCATTTGAAGCCTCTGGAAATTTACTTTTTTCACCCAAAAATGTATTTTCCTCACTTTGATAAGAATGACTCTGTTCCGTAAAATCAGGAGTCTGGTAGCACTTTTCCTGACTAACAAAACAGGTCTCAGCTTTTAACGATAAAGGTTATGCCTTTCAATAAAATTTGTGAAAAATGCTGCCCCAATTACCACCATGAACTCTGCCCACATGGAGTCAGGACCTTGGTGAATCTGAACAATTTTATCAGCAAATTGGAGCATCAGTTGGGCCTGAAGACCTGGCTTTGCAATCTTACCTGGGGACCTGCTATATTGTTAGTAAATTGGATTGCACTCTCTCAGATTATGTTTTTAGTCGTTTTTATTGTTTTTAATGTGTTTTAATTTTAATGGTTTTTGCTGTAAGATTTTTGTTGTTTTTTTGTGTGTGTTTTAACTTTGTGAACAGCCCAGAATCATGTATGTGAGATGGGCGGCTATATAAATTGAATAAATAAATTGCTGCGCATCACCATTACAGCGGCCAGGTAGAGGATCTCCCTAGTCTTACCTCTGTAAAAGGGCACTTGTCACCCCCCAGCAAGGTGGCTTGGCTGGCAGCTTGCTGAGGGAGCAATGGAGCAGAAGCCATGATCTGTCGCCACCACGCAGGCTTGACCCCAAGCTCGTTCCCAAGTTTGGTCAGATTCGCTTCTTGTCTTCCTCGGCTCCTGTTGTTTCATCTCCCAGAGCTCCTCAGAAAACTATGATGGAAGCAATCTTGCTGAGGGCCCAGGTTGCTTCCTGATGCCAAATGCCAACCCAATTGTGGGGATTTTTTTTGTTTTTTTGGTGCCTCTGGGTTCATCAGGGGCCTGAGCAGGCCCAGGGCAGGAGACGGACATGTTGGATTTCCTCCTCTTTTGCTCTGCGTTCTCAGGTGTTCCAAAGCAGCATTTCTGAGTCTCGGAGCCTTTAAGATGGGTGGACTTCAAGTTGCCAAGCTTGAGATGTTACCTGGAATTCTAGGCTTCATTATTAACGTTTTAAAAAGGTGATATTAGCATTTTTTTTAACATGGCAGTCTAGTTTAGAAAAGCATGTTTTTCTTCCGGGCCAAGGCCATTTCTTTTGGTATATTTGAGAACTTGCCCTTTCAGTAACTAAACAATAGACAGCCCTTGTCCTTGAATACACTTGCAAGCTTTAAAGATACAAACCCGGCTGGGAAAGGGAGTGACATAACCCATACATTTGCCACTTGTGGAATGTTATCTGGAATCAGTGTTTTCTATTGTTCAATTCTCACGTGTCATTAGTCTTTTAACGTTTACTTGTTTTGACGTTATCACATATACCAAATGTATGTATCCTTTGTTTCTGTACCCTATAAAAAGACTTGACCCCTCCCCTTAATAAACACTTTTTGCTTTGCCTGAATTACTGGGTGGTTCATATTTTCGGGTAGGCTAAGAAGCCACCTTTGCAAAGGTAAGATGGTTTTCTCTCCCAAATTCAGGGAATACTTATTCAGCTCCACACCACTTGGGGTGCCTGAGTTTTATAAGCAACAGAGACACACTGCTCTACAGTATTATGGTTGGTCGCACAGTCAGCCAGATGTTTAGACTGGATTTGGCATTTTTGTCCACCTACCGAGTCCTTCCCAAGGACCGGGCTAGGCAGATGTTGCTGTTGATGGTGTTAAAGGTATTGTTGTAGGATATAATCTGTTCCAAGTAAGGCTGCCTTTTGCACTGGACTGATGGTGATTTTTGTCAATGCTGATGGTCTTCAAGGGATGCTCCAGATGTTTTCGGATGGCACCCAAGGCGCCTATTCCTATTGGTCCTATCTTTGCTTTCTTTTGCCCCAGTCATTCTAATTAGATGATGAAGAAGAAGAAGAAGAAGAAGAAGAAGAAGAAGAAGAAGAAGAAGAAGAAGAAGAAGAAGAAGAAGATGTACATCTCGCCCGACTTCCAGCGACTCTGGGCATCTTCACAGCGAGGGGTCGAGATGGAGGGGCTTCTCTGAGCCCAGAGCCTGGGTCGCGACTTGGTGTGTCGCGTGAGCCCAGCCCAACGCCATGATGATGATGATGAAGAAGAAGAAGAAGAAGAAGAAGAAGAAGAAGAAGAAGAAGAAGAAGAAGAAGAAGAAGAAGAAGAAGAAGATGGGGGGGTGCCTGAGGGCGACACTCCCGCTCCGCCTGCCCGGGCCCCAAAGCGCGGGAGACCACGAAGCAGCCCGCCCGCCTCCCTTCTTCCCACGTCACGTGACCCTGGCGGCCCCGTCACCTGACTCCCTTCCCGTCCGCGTGACGCCGCTCCTTCCGCTTCCCCGGGGCGGCGCGTCGTGCGTAGCAACCGTCGCGAGGCGGGGCCTGGCCGCGGAGGGGGCGTGGTCGAGCCGGCGGAGGCGCTCGGGACGGAGGGAGGGAAAGGTCCGGCTCCGGCGGCGGCACGAGCAGGGCGAGGCGGCTGGGCCGCGGCTGAGGTACCGCTGCGGTCGGGCGCGCTTCGAGGCCCCCTCCTGGCTGGAGCGGGCGGGCGATCCCGTGCCGGCATCGCGGGCAGAGACCCCCGAGCTCCCCCCGGCTTCGGGCGGCCTTCCTTGGCCGGGCGGGGCTGAGGGGTCCCCCGTGGCGGCGAGAGCCCGGTCTGCTCTTGCGGGGGCTTAGGCTGGCGGAGGAGCCCCTCGGGCTGGTCCCGAAGCCGCCCCCCGCTCGGGGACGAGCCACTTGCGAGGGGCCGGCGGGCGTCCGGGGCCTGGCGGGCCCGGCCTGCTTTGGGGTCCGAGGCCGCCTCCCCGGGCGCCCGGCGGGGAAGCGCGCCGCTGGCGGGGTCGCCCCCTCCGCTGACGCGCAGCCCGGGCTTCTCGGCCCCCGCCGCCTCCAGCCGGGTGGGCTGCGGCCCCCGGAGTCCCGGCCAGCTCCTTTGCAGGCGGGTGGGCTGCAGCGCCCGGAGCGCCCCGTGCTGGCCAGGGCTCCGGGGGCCGCAGCCCACGCGTCTGGAAGCGGCGGGGGCCGGGAACCGCCGGAGTGGCCCTGGCGGGGTCCCTGGGAGGGAGGAGGCGGCCGCCGGCGCCCGAGCGTCCCTCCTTCCTCCGGGGAAGAGGGTCCCGCGTCTGAGGGCGCAGCATCCGCAGGCCGGCCGCCCGCTCGCCCGCCCGCCCGCGCGGGGTTCGTGGCTCGAGGATCCTGGCGGAGGAGGGGGGCTCACTCCAGGTGGCAAATGGTTTGTCGGAACTGGAGGGTGTTTTCGAAGTAGTCTGAGATAAGAAGCCTCCTGTTTCAAAGGGGAGAAACAGAATACCTTTGGACTTGCCTGAAGCTGCTTTTCTAATCCTGCCCTTTGTGCTTGAGATCCTTTTGCAGACCGCGTCCTGTTCTTCCCATCGCTGCAACCTTTTACCTTCCTTCCGTGGAGTCCTTGGGGCTCTCTGAGCTTGGTTCTCTCCTTGCAAACGTTTCATTACCCGGCTAGGTAACATCTTCAGATGTTTGCAAGAAAAGAACCAAGCTCAGAGAACCCCAAGGACTCCACAGTTCAACCCTGAGCTACACATATTCACCTCTATTGGTACCTTCCTTCCATTCCCTAAAAGATACTCTTCTTCGGTTTGGTTGAAATGTTGCTTGCTTGCTTGCTTGCTTGCTTGCTTGCTTGCTTGCTTGCTTGCTTGCTTGCTTGCTTGCTTGCTTGCTTCCTTCCTTCCTTCCTTCCTTCCTTCCTTCCTTCCTTCCTTCCACGTTTCTTTTTTTCAGTCTACGCTGGATGTGGCAATAGGTAGAAAAGTGCTTTGAATTAAATGAAGTATTAAACAAGTTTAAAACCATGCATTTAATTTAGGAAGCCAGTCTGCATTTACGTGCAGTGGAAGACTGAACAAACGGCTGCTTATTCCTTCCTCCTTTATGCTCACATGTGGGAAACTTTGAAGGCACCTTTTACTTCTTTTTGGATGAAATATTGCATCATATTCAAGACTGAATCCTGTTCTGCAAAAACAGGGTGCCAAAGCTTGTTGAAGTTAATGAGAGGAACAGCTTTTTGTGTCATAACATAGTTAAGCAAACTTACTCATTATTTAGTCTCCAGCAAAACAGGTGGTGCGTGCCTTGTTCTTTTTGTTTAAACACGGTGCCAGTATATGAGCATGAACGAAATGTAGTCCTGCCATGGTAACTAAGGCTATAGCTCAGCTGCTCTTGGGTTTTTTTTAGACTTTTAATTTGAGAAATCTTTTAACCTGCTCTATGTTCTGAGCCACTGCCTCATTTTATTCTAATTTCTTGGTGTTACTGGAACTCATTCATTTTCCTTTTTGTGTTTTTGCTGAGAAGCCAAGCTTGACATGTTAAGCACTGTAAGCTGCTTAACCGTGTCCATCCTCAAAGAAGTTGAAAATTTTTATGCAGGAGGAGGAAGAATTGTCAAGGAGGCTCTAGTTGAATTTATACTCTGGAAGCAAGGAAGAATAGTCTGTGTGGCCCAGAGCATCTGTGACCCTCTTGGGTATCTCCCCAATAGCTCTGCTTGATGGATGGAGATTTTTCCTTTGGTTCCGCCCTCTTAGACTCTTGGACATGTACTCCAGTCTGTTACGTACGATGCCACCTTTGAATCAAACTGGGGATGTCAATTAAATCAGTTCTGACTGGGAGTCTGCTGCCTGGCTCTGGGTGACAAGAGTACGATGCCTGATGTTTCACTGGGGCTGGGAATCTCACGGGTGCTGGGATTTCTGGAGGCCTGAAATGGCCAAATGGCCCTGCTGGTGGCAGGGCCAGCGCTGGCCTCACAGCACTGTGGAATGTCCTCTGTGGGGGAGGTTGCTTATTATCCTTTCCCTGCCAGACGAATAATTTTTTTATATAAAAAAAATCCAGCCTTTTAGATCTCTTGTAGCTTAACAGTGGTTTTACTGTCCATGATTTGGTTTATTAGGCATTTATGGTTTTGTTTTATTAAATTTTTAAAGTCTACTTCCTGTTGTGAATTGTCTTAAGTTATAAGGTGAACTATAAAAGCTGCAAATAGTGTGGTACAGTTGGAAATTAGGCTAAATACCTGGTTTTCTTTACATTTATGGGGAAAGGCACTCAAATGTTTGTCTCACTAGAAATGAGACTTACCTGTGTTTTTCTATGTGCACCTGTTGTTTGTAGGGTATTTCTTGTGTGAATCACAAACAAGCAATAGGATTTTAATGTAATACCATGCATTTTTACAAAACCTTAGCAAAAAATTGAAACACAAATGCACTTACTTGGAATTCAAAGTCCTTGAAAGTTGCTGCTTTTTAATGTTTTATGCACTTTTTATGTGTGCAGTATTGCAAGGAGATAGCGTATTTCAGCCTTACACTCATGTTTCATATACATATATCCTTTCAGCTTTGAATTCAATTTATTCATAACAAAACAAGCTGTAAATCTAATTGATGTTGGCATTATTTTACTCCTTTACACTTGTTATGGGTGGTTTATGTTTAAGAGAAAATCCCTGTATATATAGTTCTGTCACTAACTGCATTTATTTATTTACATACATTTGTGTATTGTCCAGCTCCCTAGATTCTGGGCAATACATAAATGTATGTAAACAAACACATTTACATACATTTTGAATAATAGGATTAAAAAGCCATAAATAGAAGTAATAGCAACCAAGGCAGCAACAAAAAATTGAGACTTCAGCAACCCCAAGAAAAAGAGCAGCCCCATCACCATGAAATCCTCATTAAAAACAACCTTCAAAGGCCTGTTTTCACAGCCTTGCAGAAGATCAGAAAAGAGAGCGCAGGCATTCCATGGCGTGCCAGGCCAACGTGGAGAAGGGCGTCAACTTGGTTTTTGTAGGAGTAGGACTGTAAGCAAGCTGGGTAGATTCCCCATGGAAGAGTTGGTCTCCTGGAGCCAAGCTCTGGCAGGGCTTTATAGGTTAAACCCAGCGCCTTGAACCTGACTCGGAAACCTGTTGGTAGCAAGTGCTCTGACCACAGAATGGGCAAAACATTGCAGCAGCAGCTTTCACCGTGGCTGCTGCATTTTGTACCAACTGCAGCTTCAGGGGGAGTGTGTTCCAGGCGTCCGAGCATGTGGTGATGAATGAGGATGTGAATCAGTCACTGTCCTTGGGGCTTCTCGGTGCAGGTGGGGCCACACCTGGCACCTGGGTTGTATTTTGTCTTTTTATCTTTATTCTATTTTTATACCTTGCTAGCTGCTGAGAGTCTTGCAGTTGTGGTGACATACACATTTCATAGATCAATAAATAAAATAACTGTCCTAAACTGGGCCAAGGCTCCTCTGGTCACCTGCTGTTCTAAAAGGAGCTGTTAATCTGGGAGGACCCCCAAGCCACATTTCAAGAGATGCCTTCATCAAAAGAGGGTCTCCTGCCATCAGCTAAGGCAGCATTAATTACCTCCTAAATCAAACCACTAATCCCCCCAACCCGAGGTTTTCCATGGTTTTCTAATCCAAGACTGGGAGTTAGGGTTTCCACCACACTGATGGCTAGTAAGCAGATAAGCCTCTCACTTGTTTTATTTTTTATGGATCTTGTTTTCCTGTATGTACTTGAGTTTTCATGAATACGGTGGTATACCTGGGTAGCAAGTGTGGTATGATTTTGATGTACTAATTTTGGGAAGCCCTTAAGGAATGTTGGAAAGATGGGCATTATGGATCTTTCACTTGAGTTAATATTTCTTCTCCTCCTCCTTATTGGTAGGGACAAATGTCTGGTGAGGGGCTCTGTCCCCTCTGCTTTCCTTGCAGGTGCCCATGGCAGAAGAACCGCCGGCTCCCTTTGTTAAGAAACAGCCATTTTTTCCCTGGGATTCCCACCTCCTTTTCATCCAAAATCTTGCATAGTGTAGCTGAGAAAGTCGCGATCTGCTCAGACCTGTTTCTGTAAGGCTCTGTCCTCCTTCCTTCCACCTGCGCATCTTTCTTGCTACAGCCACAAATGCAGTGGGGGTGGTAACATAGAACTTTATATTAACAGGTGTCCTGAAGTGTTCATCATCAGTATGGCTCATCGCTGACTTGACATGAATTGTAGAGAAAATAAAAGTTGTAAATGTTATTTCTGTTAGACTTGTGAAACTCTGAAAGCTCATCCTCTGTGTTAAGATATTATTCACCATACCACTTGCCTGAAACTATTGTGGCCCAGTTCTGTTTGTGCAACAGTAACAAACTCACAGCCCCTGCTCAACGAGCAGGTGGCAGCTGTAGCCAGGAGGGCTTTTGCACAACACTAGTTGTGCCCATTCCTAGATTGGGACACCCTTCAGGCAATTACTCATGCCCTAGTCACCCCACAAATGGACTACTGTAGTGTGCTGTACATGGGGCTGCCTTTGAAGACCACTCATGCTGCAGCTGGTCCAGAAGGCAGTGGCGTGGGCGTTGATACCCTTATGTGTCACCACTGCTCTGTGAGCTGCTCTGGTTACCAGTTGGCTTCCAGGTGCAATTCAAGGTGCTGGTATCATGTTTGAAACCCTTCATGGTACAGGGGCCTGGTTATTTGAGAGACTGTGTATCTCCCATGGTTTCTGCCTGCCCAGAAGAATTGGACAGGTCCCTTCCTTCAAGTGATGTCATCTTTTGGGACCTAAGAAGTGTGCCTTCTCTATTGCAACACTCGCCCCTTGCTATAGCATCCCCCCAGAGATCTGTACAGCTCCTGTGTGATGTCGAAGTCATGAAACCTGGCTTGGTTCCCAGGCCTGGGATTAAGGTGGTTGAATCTCTGTTGGTTTTCTTTGTCTGGCATGCTGGATTTGTTTCTTCTGGATGAACATGTTTGTTTTCCTCTTCTTCTTATTGTTTCTAACTTTTAAATGTAAACTGCCCAGAACTGGGTGGGAATTGGGCAGTCTTTAAATCCAATAAATAAATCAATGTGTAATATGAATTTGCCCAAAGACTTTCAGTAATACAATCAGTTCGTAACTACATTAAATGGCTCAGTGTCCTACTTGTAGGTTTTCTGCAGGCATATTTTGTCTGTTCTGGTAGAAAAAAGATGCTGGAATGTAGAAAATCAGATGTTTTGTCCATTTAAGTCAAAAATGTCCATGAAATCCTGACAATCCGGTTTCAGGATTTAATCACAGTTTTTCCCTATGTAAAACAGGTGCTTATCAGAAAAGATTCTCTTAGGTTATGCTTAATTTAAAGTTATTTCATCTAGATTATCACTAATGACTAAAATCTGATAAGAATCAGTTCTTTCTTATCAATCTAATTATTACTGTCAGTATCAGTAACAGCACAGACTCAGGAATTTATAAACTCACAAGTATTCTTGATATATTTCTTGGAACCTGAAAATATTATATGCCCAGAGAGTGTAGAAGTTTGGCCCATAACTGAGTGCTGGAGGTGCAGATTTCTGAAATGGCCATTCAGTTAGGAAGTTGACAATGCGGCACTTGTGACATCCCAAAAATCAAATATATTTTTACAGTAAAATTATTTTTAAAAGATTGCAATTTTTGGAGGTGGGGTGAAACTGGGATAATTTTTGATTTTTGTGATGTCTGGATAATTGCAGTATGATGTTTAGCCCCTTGGTTATCTACATGAGGTCTACACAACTTGTTATCCACTAAGTTGAACGTGATTCCAGGCTGATAGCAAAACAGGAAGTAAAGCATGAGGTCTTCCATGGGGCATCATTTGTGCAGGTCTGAATTGAAGAAATTCTGATTTACTCCCCATGTGATTTAAAGCACTCACCGGTGCTGCACACTTTTTTTTTTTTTTTTTGAGAAGGAAGTAGTTCATTAAATAAGGGCTTGGTTAGGGTTTGGCTCTGTTATGAAAGTTGTAATCTCTTTTCTCCAGAGCATCATGAAAATATGTGCATGGTCCCTAGTTAAGTCCAGTGAATTATGTATAATTACATAGTACATAACATTCCTCAATTCATGGACATACTTGAACCAATTCTTAAAATTTTATCCCTAGCCTGCCTTTGTTCTTGTTATCAGCTAGCCAGGTGTAAACTTTTTGAAAAGGAACCCGGCTCTGTCTAGAGCAGTGTTGCTCAACCTTGGCAACTTTAAGATGCATGGACTTCAACTCCCAGAAATCTGTCTGGAGAATTCTGGGAGTTGCAGTCCACACATCTTAAGGCAAGCAGGATGGGGGATTTTGGGAATTGAAGTCCACACGTCTTAAAGTTGCCAAGATTGAGAAACACTGCTCTAGAGGTTTCTCTTGAATGGAGCCAAAGAAAGAAGATCTGGCACTGCGTTGTCAGTTGGAGAAAACATGCAACCTCCATTTCCCACATCAGATAGATTAGGACCTATCCAAATTATGTTTGTTATAATCATCTCATGAAAGCAGTTTATTTACAAGTGGTCCTCGTTTAACAACCACTTGTTCAGCAACTGAACTTGCAATGACACTGAACAAGTAGTTACGACTGGTCCTCAAAGTTCTGGCTGACGTAGCACCCCTGCAGTCACATGATTGCAATCGGAATGCTTGGCAACCAGCCCCGATTTCCAACTGTCACAGTGTCCCACAGTCACATGATCATGATTTACAACTTTCTATGCCATTGACAAACAGTGTCAATGTGGAAGTTGAAATCATGTGAGGTCCTCACCTAATGACCCGTGCAGTTCTCGCTTAACAACAGCAACAGGGACTGCTGGAACTGCCTTTGCTAAGCAGTGCAGTCACGTGACATCGCACTTTTTGATTGCGATGCTTAGTGACAGAAATTCCGGTCCCAATTACCATAGTCATAACAACAATCCTGGGGTGTTGGCTGGGCTGAGAGAAAGTAACTGACCCAAAGGGGGATCTGATCAGTGCCAGTCCAACCCTACAGCTGACTCTCCTTGTTTTGAATATAACATACCCAAACAAAACCCAGCCCTGATGCATTTTAGCTTGACTTTTTTTCCCAATTAGGTTTATTTACATGAAAACTGTTCTTTGTTAAAAGCTTCATTTGCACCTGCTACTTAATTGCCACCTAAAATTCTAAATCTGTAATTGCTTTTAAAATGTGTTTAAGAACTTTAGTGTCATTGTTATGCGACAACAGAGGTTTTCATTATCAGCAAACTATAAACAGCAGGTGAAGGGGAAACTCTTAAGAAACTTTGTCCTAGAGGTATTTGTGGTTAATTGACAAAAGTTAATCCTGAAAGTCACAAATAATTATTTGTGTTCCTTGAGATGGCTAATTCATAATAGGAATAACTTTTTTTCTGCCATCATTTCTGTTTTCTTCTGAACCATGTGAGAAAGTTTGGGGTATAGCACTAATACTCAAACTAATTTTAAAAACCAAGTATAGAGCTGGTTGTTTCATCAGGCCTGGGGGTCTTTGAGAGCCGGAGACATTCTTAAATGGCTCCACTGTAATTGATATTCTGCTCTCTCCGTGGGGTTTGTATATTTTAAAAAAAATTTAAATCTTTTTTTTAAAATGTGATGTTTTTATTCTAATAATAACTTTTTATCTTTTTATAATGCTTGTTTTCATTCACATGTTATTTTATTTTAATTGTTGTACGCTGCCCAGAGTTGCTTTGTGAGTTGGGTGGCTATATAAATGTGATGTATAAATAAATAAATAAATAAATAAATAAATAAATAAATGGATTAGTAGGAAAATTGACTATAATAATTTTATAATGTACTCTGTACTGTTACATATCAAGGTAATATTCAGTCTTTCATTTACTGGACCAGGCCTATATTTGGGGGTCTGGAGAGAACAGCTCTTGATGCTCTGCCTACTTTTTGTGATAGCAAGAGTAAAAGTGGGGTCTCTTTGTGTGCTTTCTAATGGAGAGGTATTGAAAGCATGCCTTAACACCACATCCACATTTGGTAATGGATCTGATTTTGTGCAGTCTGGATTGTGTCTTCCAGTGTGTTGATTCCTAAGGTAGCTTGCAGTGAATTGTACTCAAACACGCACAGACCAGCGTGCACCTCAAGCACACGCTATCTAGCATCCTTCATTCTTTGGTTGATTGATAGGCTTGGAGTGGGTCTACCTCCAGTTCTGCAGTCTACAGGGAAGTTGTACTGAGCGAAAGGTGGATAAAAGTCTTTACCCATTCTGGATGATCTAGTACTGTCACTTTGGGAATTAATGTAAACAAGGGCTTAGTCATACAGAGTAATTGCATATTCCACATTTGTTATTTGGGTTAGTCTTCTAAGGGTTTTCCACATACCAATGGGAATAAACTTGTCAGCTTTGCATCTATTCCTGCTGCTCCTTTTAAGCAACCCAGATTGCTTCTCATTAGCATTTATAATACCTTGCTTTTGGAAATAGATGGTGTAGTCTACACCCCCTAGCCACACCCTTTGTTTTGCTTATTTATTTATTCATTTCATTTCTCTTCTGCCTTTCTCTCCTCCAAGCAGCTCAAGGCAACGTGTACCCCCTTTTCTTTCGTTCTCCGATAACCCCGTGAATCAAGTTAGGCAAAGAGTCGATGTCTGACCTCATATCTGGAATCCATTCTTCCTGGAGGTTTTCTTGTAGGCCTTCTGTCATTTCAGTATAAATGGGGTACCTGGTTTGTGTTTTTGTTTTATTTGTGCCACTGTTTTTTCCTTTCTAATTTTCAGGAATGCAAAAGTATAAACAGAATGGATCCATCATCAGGGGCCAGATCAATTGTTGTTCACGTGGAGGGAATGACGTGCAATTCTTGTGTACAGACTATTGAGCAGCATATTGGGAAACTAAATGGAGTTCATGACATTAAAGTAAGTAATTTGACTTTTATTATCAGATCAGGGGCCAGTTGGGATGCAATTGTAAAGGACCACTTTGCAAGCAGCTTAGTTTCCTTTTTGGGTTCAGTATTCTTAAGGTGGGGATGGGGGAGGACGGTGCTCAGTGCAGAGAGCCTGAATGTGGTTATCTTCCATGTAATTGGCAGTAAATCAATCCATGATACTGTAGCCAAGGACAGAAGAAAGAAGCTACCATATTTAAAGAGATTACATTTGTGTAATTGGATCACATAGGGGCTTCCAGGTTGTGTTTTGCCTACAGAAAATGGAAAATTTGCAGTTAATTCAATGGGCTTTCCAGTAATGTCCATTTGCCCTTTTAGAAATTGAAGCAGCAGAGGTTGGCAGCCTGCTGAAAAACAAATCAGATTTTAGACGTTTGTTCCCATCACATGAGAAAGTTTCTGACGTTAGCAAAACTGTGGGGGCTAAAAGTTCAGAGAAGAAGTTCTCCTGCTTGTAACTCGTAATCTTCCTTTGTGACTCAGTGGAGTCGTGACTTTTTTGCCTTGGCTGCCAGAGGATCAGCGTCCATGTTCCTGCTTATCTGTGATGCATATTTTACTAAAGTAAAGAGGCTAAGATGAGTACAGCCATTTGTTCTCCTAGAAGAAGCTCTCAGGAACAGCAAATGTGCTTTAATCACAGCCAGGCATTACACCCGGGCGAGGAAGCGGGAGAGGCTTTCTGTACTGCTCCACAAGCTGAAGCAACAAAGGAAGGGTATATCTGCCTTCACTCTGTTCTGCGCATACTTCAGGCTTGGATGGAAAAATCACTCGTGTGAAAGGAACCTTGGGGTGCTAAATGAAATGTTTTGCTGTGCTAGGATTTGGAGTCTAATCTTAGGTTGGGAGAGGCTGCATCCTGTCATCCTTTCCTCATGGGACCTCAGTCTGTGTGCCATGGCGTGTGTGATTCCCTGATAGTGTCCATGGCACATAAAATAAAATAACATTCAGTTAATTCTGAACAATAGCTGCAATATTGTGAGATCACCAAAACTGCAGCATGTGAGAGTTTGGGTGAGAGTGCCAACATGTTCTGAGATTGGGCAGGAGATCGAGAGTCTTTTAAAAGCGTTTTGATGTTGCTGTCCAGACCAAGGACTGCCTGCAGCACCTTCCTGGTACACTTGTGGTCTCCAGACGAGAGGTTGGGAACCATTGTTCTTTGCTTAGGACTCAGGCTGCCATAATCCACATTGGTATGGATTGATAGAACAAAAGCATGATGATAATAGGGTTGTTCTGGGAGGAGCCCACCAAGGGAAGCTCCGCAGGGCCTTGATTATCTACCTCCCGGCCCAGGCCCTTTTGCCTCTGGAGACTTGGTGGGAGACCCATCTTGAGTTTTCTACCCAAGTCCCTTCGCTGAGCCGCCCCAGATTCCAGAATAATAAGTCAGGCGTGTTCATTTATTTAGGTTAGCTGCTTTGGTTTCTCCTGCAGGTTGATCACCATTTATTTCTCCTTTCCCTTTTTGTGTTTGTATTTGTAACTTGCCGTTTCCTCCTGACAGTGTTTGGTTCTTTATCTCTTGGGTGGTTATGCCTTTTTATTAAAATACTAACCGATTTATATACATAATACGGCAGTTTGCTTTCCTTGTTTTTCAAAGTATGTGGAATTCAGTGCCCATTCCTGGTTAATTTTCCTAGTTAAATACCCACCAGTTATATGCCACAGAATACTTTTAAAAATTGGGGAGGGGGGTTGGTACCCTTCAACCAAATCCGTTTATCCCAACCTGTGGCCCTGTACACCGCCCACCACAAGTTAGCGCAGCATTAAATGTAACAGCATGTTCCATATCAGCCAGCTATTTAACTTTCTGGGCATAACAGTCGGAGATTAGGCTAATCTTTAGCTGTCATTACTGTATATGGGTTGTAAGGTACACTTAGGGCACTGTAGAAAGTTCATGTGAGAAATGTATACTGTATTATTGTGTGAGAGGTTCTGAAATCATCTGGCTGCTTTCATTGTGGTTCACCCTGTAGCTCGCCGTCTTGTCTTACAGATAAATCCAAGTTAATTTATGGTTTCATAGGTACCGCCTTACACTTCCTTCTCAGGTGAGTGAATTTGCCATTCCGGGTGTCACCATAATAAGCCAAAGTTGCCTGATGTGTTAATGCTACTTTAAGGAGATCTTAATCTCGCTTGGCTCAGCTGCCTTTTCTCTTTCTCTCCAAGGTTTCCCTGGATGATAAGAATGCCACCATTGTTTACAACCCCAAAGAGCAAATCCCGGAGTCACTGCAGGAAGCCATTGAAGACATGGGGTTTGATGCTGTTGTCGAAGACGCTAACCCACAGTTCGTTCCGTCTGACACCACTTTCCTTACAATTCCCGCCCAGGCAATTGCAACGTGTGAACAGATTCGTACAGACCTCCTAAAGATGAAAGGCATTCTGGATGTGAAAATCTCTTCTGACAAAAAAACTCTAGTTGTAACCTTTGTTTCTTCCATTCTAAATAGCAAGCAGATTAACCAAATAGTACCAGGATTAAGTTTGGATAATGCAACACAGGAGAGAAATCAAGGAACATGTGAAGATGTGAGTTTAAGCCAAATAAATGACGTGGTGCTAAGAATGAAAATAGAGGGGATGACCTGCCATTCCTGTACGAGCACCATTGAAGGAAAAATTGGCAAACTGCAAGGAGTCACACGAATTAAAGGTAATTAAAAATGCATAGCACTTTTGGGGTTTTCTTTTTTTAAACCTTTTTCATCAATTCTCCAGTATAATCTAAATAGGCAATTAACTCCCAAGAGGTACAAAATACTAATGATGGTTTTGTTTATGGAGAAAGGTCTAAATCCACCTGCTACTCTCCAGTTCCTAGTGTAAATGTGTCTTAAAGCTATTGCTCAGAAAAGTACTTCTGATATTTCTAAAAGGTACCACCCAGCCTTCTGTGTGCTCAACAGAACCAAGAAAGAGAACCTAACCTAACCGAATGTACAGATTTGAAATATTTTTTTCCCCTCAATCTCGTGAGTCTCTGGGACTAACAAGAACAGAGGGGATGGCGGTTCTGCCAGAACTGGAAAAAGTTGTATCAGAGACTCATCCTGCCTCCATGGTGTGATGTAACTGCACCAGATGCTGCCACTCCCACTCTGAAAGCTAAATTCCACCTCTTTGCCATGTGATTCATTTCGGTTGCACGCTGTCACAGCAGTTCCATCAGACTCTTCTAGCTGAGCGAGAGGATGCTTTCCTGGTGAGGCCATGCAAAAACACTCCATCCCAGAATGTTCTAACCCCAAAATGGCCTGTCCAAGTATTCTGGAAGCAACCTGTTTTAAAGCCTCACGGAACACTCGGAACAGGATCGTTTTTGTTCCAGCTACTTCTGGACTCCTCGGAACTATCAACGTGCAAACTATTCCATGGCTTAAACAGCTGGTTTTGGGTGGTCTATGCCTGAACTGCATCAGGCATTTTGAACCAGGTTCAGCATGAAAGGGCTGCTTTGCTTTTTTCCAGGCATGGAGTGAACGTTCTGGGCAGAAGGGGCTTAGGAAGGGAGAGTGTGTGGCAAAAGCCCCTCGGATATCAGCGACGGCTATGGGGAGAGAGGGGCAGAGGGAGGGCCGGAAGAGTGCTGGGAAAATCGAACAGCTAGCTGGCCAGAGGGATGTGCCATGCTGAGAGCTGCTGAGGGGAGGACAGGAGAGAGGGACAGGCTGCACCAGCTTAGCCACACTTGTCTGAATGTGGAGGGCCTAGAGGGTTTGTGTTTCAGCTGGCTGATCCAAAATGATTTGGAACGCAACGGTTTATTCTGGGTTTGAAATAAAGCATTTTTTTTTCCTGTTGTGTGCACACCTCTACTTGGAACAACTCACTCCAAGATCAGAGCAGCCTTTTCAAGTTGAAACATGCTGTGCTTGGTTTTGAGTCCCTTGATTTCTTGGCATTAACTGGACCATTAACCTAGGGAGGGAAATAACCTACAGAATGTCTTTTCTTGGATAAATATTTTATGGAACACCAAGAGAGAATCATGCAAACCCTTTTCCATTGATCTTCTAGTCTCCCTGGATAATCAGGAAGCTATAGTCACGTATCAGCCTCAGATCATCACATCAGAAGAAATAAAAAAGCAAATAGAAGCGGCGGGTTTCATCGCATCCATAAAGAAAATGTCTAAACCGCTCCAACTCGGTGCTATCGATGTAGAGCGGCTGAAGAACACCCAGAGCAAATGCTCAGAAAGGACACCGCAGGAAAGTTTGGGAGACAAGCTGAACACAAAGACCACCACCTTCCGGGTTGATGGCATGCACTGTAATTCGTGTGTCTTCAACATTCAGAGTAGCATATCAGCACTTCCTTCAGTGACCAGCATCACAGTGTCTTTGCAGGAAAAGTCGGCTACTGTCCAGTATGACCCCAGCCTCATCAGCCTTGGTACACTCAGAAGAGCGATAGAAGCCGTCTCCCCGGGGACTTTCAAGGTCTGCCTTTTGGACGCGCGTGAAAATGCCGAGCATACTAAGAACTCCAAGTCTCTGCTGAAGCCTTCTTTTCCAAGAGCTGCTCACAGCATCGTGCCTCATCCCCTGATGCTTGTGACCGTGATCCGTATTGAAGGAATGACATGCAATTCATGCGTGCAGTCAATTGAGGGGCTCATTTCACAAAAACCAGGTGTGAAGTCAGTATGTGTGTCGCTGCGGGACCATAATGGGACTATAGAGTATGACCCCACCCTGACCTCTCCAGGTGACTTAAAAAACTCAATTGAAGACATGGGCTTTGATGCATCTGTAGCTGGTAAGTTACTCTTTGGGTTTTGCGTAGACTTGACAAGTGCAGTTGTTTCTTGGGGGGGTGAGGGATTGTGCGGGATAGTAGGGCGATCTCCTTAACGGGGCCGGTTTAAGGGGGTTGCAGTGCATGCAGGTGAGTTGGGGCCTTCAGAGCAGAGCCACGGGCAGAAGGGGCTGTGAGCAAGCGTGTGGAAGTGAAGAGGCTACGGCTGCCCCCTCCTCCCATTCTGGCTTTTCAGACCAGTCAGTCCACCCAGAAGCTCAGAGTTAGCCGATGGCAGGGTCATTCCAGGCAGGATTTGTCACCAATATGCCTATTCTAAATACATCTGCAATATTTATTCAGTTCGGTTCTGCAGGAGGGGCCCCACTTTGAATATGTTGTTTTCACATCTTCTTCTGTAACAATCCACTCGCAGGGGTAATCCTGGGCTGCTGGAGAGGACCCCGCAAACCTGGTGTTGCGTTGCCTCCTCCCAATCCATTTAACCTGCATTTTCCTTAAAACAAATTTAGAGATCAACCTTATATCTTACAATTTTCTTCATAGCAAGTAGCCATTTCTTTTCCTTTTTAGTGGCCTATTAGCATTTGCCATCTTATTACTTATTACTCTGCAGGAGAATAACTCTGGATCCCATTAGGGGAGGCAGGATGGGAAAGGAGCAGTATCATGCACAGGAATGGTCAGAACAGAATTTTCCTGGTTGTCCTATGTGGTATCCAGGGAAATGTGAGTTAGATCCCCACAATTTGCTAGAAGTGTTTTGATTTGGCTCTTTAGATGTGCTCTACTCTGCATTGGAGTACATGCCTTGTGTTACGATCAGATGTGGTTATTAGTGATTGGCAGCCTCCTTTCAGCTATCTCAGAACCCCTGGTTCCGCTAGCTTTTTTGGAAAATGCAGACATTCTCAAATATTTCAGTACCTTCTGGGAAAACTCAAGGAAAACAGCAAACAAAGGAATGTAGGAGCAGGTCCCTGTTTCCTTGCTGTTTGCAGTTTCCTTTTGCACCCTGACAAGGACAGCTTGCTAGAGTTTAGTGGAAGTGTCGTTCCTGGGTGGAATTTGCCTGGAGCTTTTTCCTTCTACATTCCCCACTTAAGGTAGCGGCAAGGGCCCCTGGGTAGAGATGTGTATCTTTTGGGGTTGGTGGGGCACATTTGGAATTTGGGGAGTGTCTTGAGAGGAATCAGTGTGATGCTGCAGAAAAGGTGGGGTTTTGAACCCAAATTCAATTCCTCCCGGGCCATGGGACCTCCATGGTCTAGTTGCACTCTCTCAGCCCAGCCTGCCTAACTGAGTTGGTGTTGTGTCAGAAAACTGGAAGAAGGGAGGGCTGTGGATGATTTCTTGAGCTCCTGGGGGAAAGACAGGCGATGCACCTAACCAATAAATATAAAGGGCTCTCTCACAAAATGGCTGCCACAATAGGCCTGGCCGGTTCCCAGGTTGCTCCATGCTTCCTTTCCTAACCCTGCAGGATATTCTGTTTCTGTGGTACCAAGTGGCACTTCTGGAAAGAGAGAGTAGTTTGCCTTACCCTAGAGCATATCCGTTCCCCATCTGTTGGTTCTCATCTATTAGTTTTACTTTTTAATTAAGATTCCTTTAAAAAAACTAAAGTCAGGTGGGGCAGGGAGCTTGAGCATCCAGAAAGATCAGCGTATCTACTCCTGTCATGAGAGTGTACTCGGTTGAAGAGCTGGACAAGCGTTTTCTGATGATAATTTTCTGCTCCCAGTACCCCCGAGCCCAGAGCCGGTGGTGCTAATAACCGAGCCTTCCCAGGAGAGGCTGGCCAGAACTCAGGAGAGCAAACTTCCCAGAACAGCAGCTCATCCCACCCCGTCGCCAGCTCCTAACAGACCAGGTCTGAAGACACCATCAAAATGCTACATTCAGATCACTGGCATGACTTGTGCTTCCTGTGTGGCAAACATTGAGAGGAATCTGAAGAGAGAAGATGGTAAGAAAGGCTTCCATAGAACTGACTAACGTTTGCTGTCATAGATGCAGTGATTTATTACTGACAGTGACCAGATCTCAGGTGGAGACAGAAGTGTGGCTATTCTGATCTGAACTCCTGGCCAAGGATGAAGGCAAGGGCCCATGTGGTGCAAGGAGAGGAGGTATCACTGACACCTCCAGGCACCTTTGACCCTTGGGGGTGGCTCTTGTCTGATTCACTTGAGCCATAGGCCTCCCTTTTTTTCCTGAAGGTTGTCATTGAGGCATGATGCTCTAAAGAGAGTTCAGAATTTTCACTGTGCCAGGGTTTGTTCCAAATTTCATTTTCCACATTTGTGGAGGATGAAAGGAATCACCTCTAAGAACAGCCCCATAAATCAAGGTTTTGGGGAGCAGCAGCATCACACCTCTGGACCTGGGCTGTGTCCCCCGCCCCCCCCACTTCCTTGTCTCCCTTCCTGTTCCTACAGATCAGAACTGAGCAGCCCTAGACCTGGGATCTTGGGCTGCTTTTATTACAGCCAGTTTTAATCCTGGCTGTGTGTCAGTGACAGAAGAGAAAAAATTGAATTCATGTTATTTCAGTTCTGCTAAAAGCCACCAGCTTTGTTTTCCTGTCTGTCTGCTCTAAGTCGTCTTTGAGCTTGAATCCTGGTAACCAGATGGACATGTCCATGTTGCTGTCTTCTCAGCAGTACAGAACTGGTTTGGGCAAGTTCTGATTTTTTTCCTTTTTGGCTTCCTAGTCTATGCTACAGCCCTGGAGCCTCCCATCCTGGCCCTAGCCAGCACTTCCAGCTTTTTCCAGTTCACCCAGGGTCGGTCAGGAGCTGCCATCCTGCCGTCACCCTTGAGGCAAAAGTAAAGAAAAGAATCCAGGGAAACGGCTTTGACCATCGGTTTCCATATTGTTGCCCAGAAAGCTACATGGATGCGAGAATTTACTTTCTTCAAAGACTAGTGGCTTTGAAAGAGGTGGACACCTTGAGTGGGTCTCTCAGAATAAGGGGCTGGAGGAAGATTCAAGCGTGGAGGCGCTGGTGCCCGCTATTTTTAGGGCAGTTCAGGTGTGCAGCGTTGCGTTGCTGGCACGCAGGGTGTAGGCCCATGCATTTGGGTGGGGCTGTTGACTTTCTCATTGCAATTTATGAGACACAGTGATTAATGCCAGTGCAGGTAATCAGTACAGTTTTGATATTATTGGCATTTTAGATTTTTTAAATTGACTTCACCCAGAATTACTGGTTAAATTCTTCAAGGTGCTGTAACTATGGGGAATACATCTGAAAAGACCAAACAATGTATTGTGTTCATTTTTTGTAAAAAGAAAAGAAAGCCCGAGAAATTATTTTTATTTAAGTGTAACGTGTTATGCAATATTAATATTTATTTCATCTTTGTACAAACAGTTATTGAGAGAGGTTATCCATTTTAAATTCTAAGAATCATTCTGTTCTTCTTAGAGACAAATAATTTCATTTAAAAAGAACCCCTTAGCTCTTCTCATTGTTACAGATAGTGTAATTTCAGACATGTCCTAATGAAATCAGTTTGGGCTAATGAAAATAGCAGTATGTGAAACACTTACCTAGGTCAATCGAGTGTAGAGCAGACTGATCATTTTTTCCCTAAACGTTACTAAGTGTGACTCCCTGTTTTTAGGAATATGCTCTGTACTCGTTGCCCTGATGGCTGGGAAGGCTGAAGTGAGATACGACCCTTCCATCATCCAGCCCCCGACTGTAGCAGAAATGATTAGAGAGCTGGGCTTTGGTGCTACAGTGCTGGAGAATTACGATGAAGGAGACGGCATCTTGGAGCTTGTTGTAAGCAGATTATCTCAGTAACTATCTGCACAAAGTTGGTTATGCATCTAGCAGTTTTTTATTCCAATATGAAGGGGATGGAAGCACTTGAATAGCTGCGGTATATTCTGGCTTCTTAAAAACTTGGAAGTCATACCATGCACTCTAAGTGAGACCATATGGAAGTGGCAGAACCAGCCCTCCAACTCCACCTTGACTTCTTGCTCCTCTTTAGGGGAACTTTGTCTATGCAGGTTGAGTTGGAAATATTCTTGAATGTGGTGAAGTTTCCCTTCAAGATTGTAGCTAAGAACCAATTTATTTTGCTGTAAAGTAATATCTATTTTTCCATGTGTACCAAAAAGGTTGGCACATTTCTGCTGCTGTTTCCAAGTTTCCAGTCCTAGTGGGAGAATTTTTTTTCCTTTCCCCAGACAGAAGTGTGCTTCTGTATATATTCATCTATTTGCTTTTTTCTCCATGCCCACATCAGTTTTTTTTCCCCCCTGTTCTTGTTGGTCAGGAAGGCAAAGTATGCACTCTCCAGCGTAGGGCTCTGTGCTGACTAGGAAGTTCAACTGCTGACTGACAGAATGCAGAGCTGTTGCAATGCAGAGCAAACGGCTGGCTTCTCCAAACCCGCCTAAAGCTCTACTCCTCGGTGGACTGCAGAGTTTAAACTCTGAATCACATCTGTTTACCTATCTGTGTCTCATTTCCATTCTGCAGAAGTAGAAGGAGCGATTTACCAGTTTGAATAGCAGAACAATTACAGAATGATAACAAAAGCAATGATAAGTTAGTACAAATCTTGGGGTTTTTTTCAGGGAGTTCTACCTTACTTTTATCATATTACTCTCAGCTTCATTATGTATCATGCAGGCAAAATGACTCCTTAAGAAACAATATTCTGCAAACAAAAACGTTTTTTCTCACAGGTAAGAGGGATGACTTGTGCCTCGTGTGTTCATAAAATAGAGTCTACCCTTATGAAAATGAAAGGGGTTCTGTATAGCTCAGTGGCTCTCGCAACCAACAAAGCCCACATTAAGTACGATCCTGAGATAGTTGGCCCTCGAGACATTATACAGATTATAGAGGTAAGCGTTTTTGTCGGTACCGTTGCACCGTTTGTAAACTCGCTCCGTTTTATTTCCTAGATTTCTTTGATCAATAAAAGCCATTGTAACTAGGTAGAGGAAACTGTGAGAGAAGAGGATGGATGTGGGAGCTGGTTTGCAGTTGGAACTTTCTGGTGCTGCTGTGTGAATAGTAATAATGCTAGGATTAAGGCAATAAAAACCGAAGAGTTTTCACAGTTTGGTTTATGTCCTTATTCTCCCCACCCCCCTTACATTTTCTTATTTCTCATATCTGTTTATTTAGGCTGTAAGCTGTTGCCAGTGTTCTATCATTGTTAATATTATATCCTGTATTGTAAAGCAGTGTTTCTCAACCTCAGCAACTTTAAGGTGCGTGGACTGGGGATGGGACATGCTGGCTGGGGAATTCTGGGAGTTGAAGTCCATGCATCTTAAAGTTGCTGAGGTTGAGAAATGCTGTTTTAAAGCAACTTATTTTAAGACAATGTTTGTTGTTACTCAAATAATATGCAGAGCTGTCTAAACATATAAAACAGCTTTTATGAAGAATCAGTTTCCCTTTGCCAATAGTCTATATCTTTTTGATTTTAAAATAAGATCTGTGTGGAAACTTGTGTACTCACATTATGTCTCTTTCTAGAATCTAGGGTTTAATGCTGCGTTAGTGAAGAAAGATCGATCTGCAAGCCACCTAGATCACAAGCAGGAAATAAGACAGTAAGTCCTTTTTTGTGTGTATTTACAGTGGGGCAAAAAAGTATTTAGTCAGCCACCAATTGTGCAAGTGCTCCCACTTAAAAAGATGAGAGAGGCCTGTAATTTTCATCATAGGTATACCTCAACTATGAGAGACAAAATGAGAAAAAAAATCCAGAAAATCACATTGTCTGATTTTTAAAGAATTTATTTGCAAATCATGGTGGAAAATAAGTATTTGGTCACCTACAAACAAGCAAGAGGTCTGGCTCTCACAGACCTGTAACTACTTCTTTAAGAGGCTCTTCTGTCCTCCACTCGTGACCTGTAGTAATGGCACCTGTTTGACCTTGTTATCAGTATAAAAGTCACCTGTCCACAACCTCAAACAGTCACACTCCAAATGCCACTATGGCCAAGACCAAAGAGCTGTTGAAGGACACTAGAAACAAAATTGTAGACCTGCACCAGGCTGGGAAGACTGAATCTGCAATAGGCAAGCAGCTTGGTGTGAAGAAATCAACTGTGGGAGCAATAATTAGAAAATGGAAGACATACAAGACCACTGATAATCTCCCTTGATCTGGGGCTCCACGCAAGATCTCACCCCGTGGGGTCAAAATGATCACAAGAACGGTGAGCAAAAATCCCAGAACCACACGGGGGGACCTAGTGAATGACCTGCAGAGACCAAAGTAACAAAGGCTACCATCAGTAACACACTATGCCACCAGGGACTCAAATCCTGCAGTGCCAGACGTGTCTCCCTGCTTAAGCCAGTACATGTCCAGGCCTGTCTGAAGTTTGCTAGAGAGCATTTGGATGATCCAGAAGAGGATTGGGAGAATGTCATATGGTCAGATGGAACCAAAGTAGAATGTTTTGGTCTAAACTCAACTCGTCGTGTTTGGAGGAGAGAGAATGCTGAGTTGCATCCAAAGAACACCATACCTACTGTGAAGCATGGGGGTGGAAACATCATGCTTTGGAGCTGTTTTTCTGCAAAGGGACCAGGATGATTGATCCGTGTAAAGGAAAGAATGAATGAGGCCATGTATTGTGAGATTTTGAGTGAACACTTCCTTCCATCAGCAAGGGCATTGAAGATGAAACGTGGCTGGGTCTTTCAGCATGACAATGATCCCAAACACACCGCCCGGGCAATGAAGGAGTGGCTTCGTAAGAAGCATTTCAAGGTCCTGGCGTGGCCTAGCCAGTCTCCAGATCTCAACCCCATGGAAAACCTTTGGAGGGAGTTGAAAGTCCGTGTTGCCCAGCGACAGCCCCAAAACATCACTGCTCTAGAGGAGATCTGCATGGAGGAATGGGCCAAAATACCAGCAACAGTGTGTGAAAACCTTGTGAAGACTTACAGAAAACGTTTGACCTCTGTCATTGCCAACAAAGGATATATAACAAAGTATTGAGATGAACTTTTGATATTGACCAAATACTTATTTTCCACCATGATTTGCAAATAAATTCTTTAAAAATCAGACAATGTGATTTTCTGGATTTTTTTCCTCATTTTGTCTCTCATAGTTGAGGTATCCCTATGATAAAAATTACAGGCCTCTCTCATCTTTTTAAGTGGGAGCACTTGCACAATTGGTGGCTGACTAAATACTTTTTTGCCCCACTGTATAGCCTTAGACATACTTCCTGGAGCACAAGGCAGAATTTTTTTCCCACAACCACATACTGTCTTTTGAAGCTTTACCTAACTTCTTAGGATATGATGGTTTATTCGATATTATCTTACCGTTTATTATTTAGGTGGAAACGGTCCTTCCTTGTAAGCCTGATTTTCTGCATCCCTGTAATGGGGCTCATGATTTACATGATGGTGATGGACAGTCACATGTCGGCCATGTCCATGGCTTCTAACCTGACTCAAGAAGAAATGGAAGCCCACCATCCACCAATGTTTCTGGAGCAGCAGATCCTTCCCGGGTTGTCAGTTATGAATTTGCTCTCCTTTTTATTGTGTGTCCCTGTACAGGTAAGTAGAAAGATATGTCAGTCACTCAGATGGTGGTATATAAATGTCATGCCCAAATTCCTTTTAGGTAGGTTAAGGATTAATTGCTGCACTTAATCTTCTTGAAACACTGACTAGTCTCTTTGGGAGAGTAAAATTAAGAGATCCTGTAGGGCTTAAAGTAGAGCGTGTGATTGTGTTGTTAGTCACCAGAAGGTACAGTGGGCTCAGTAGGCTGTGTACTTTAATGTTAAAATTTGATACTGAGTACCATATTCTCTCTCTGTTCCCACCAAAAAACTAACCTAGACTTAAACTTCCTTTATTTGTGTTAAAATATCAAGAAAATAGTTTTCCTTTCTTATTCTTATGGAAGAAAGTCAGGAATAATGTTTGCATCTTGACATTTGGAGCATCTCTGTCAAAGTTGTGGAATCAAAACGCGGGACACAAATGCAAAATAATCAAGGCTTCGCTGCAGTGTTTATTAGACAGTATGTACCAAAGGATAGTGGGAGACACTCCCCTACAGGCAAAATGGATGTCCTGATATTTATACAGTTCTGCAATAAGGGGAAGGGAAAAGAACGCATACACACACATATTCATATGATGATGCAGGCATGGCACCTAAACGAGCAATGCTTCTCAAGTTACTTCCTGCCCTGTTGTTGTCTGCTATCTACAAGGACAGAACAACTGCTATTTTTAAGGAAAGCAATAGTGTCAGAGAGGAAGAAACAAATTGGTTCAAGGTGCCAACCGCTCGGAAGAAGGCATCCTCCGTTACGTTGCTATGGGGATGTTTGTGATAAGGAGTTTACAATCAGCCTACTTCACACCAGCTTCAGGGGTGCTGCACATTCTTTTATGTTTCAATTTTATTAAGGCGATCCCATTTGTCTGAAGCCTCTGAAAAACTTGCTTTTTTCGCCCAAAGATACATTTTCCTCACAAAGTTTTTGTTTGTTTCAGTATCATTTTTCCTTAGTGTACAGTGGGGGGACCTTGCTTCCAGGTGAAAAGCCTCTAGCAGTACTAAACAAAATGCACTGCACAGCTATTCCGTTTTTTTCTTTCCAAACAGAACATTTTGGGGGCGGGGGTATGGGAAAGGATGGAAGTAGCAGGGAGAAAATGGAAAATAATGTTGCCCCTGTTTAAATTCTGCCAGTGAGGCAGAGCAGCTGCATAAGCAGAGGCTCACCTGGACCCCCCAGCTGCTCTGTCAGACGCCTCTTAAGAGTCTGCTGTCTGTCTGTCAAGTCTGGGGGAGATGGAACTTGGGAGAAGGTGCACAGGTGCCTCTTCGTTAGATGGCCATACCAAGGCTAGCTAAGAGAGAAGTGTCTGTGCATTTTCTCCTGAGTTTTGACAATGAAAGAGCATTTTGTTATCTGTTTGCTGTGTTTAGGTGCAAATATTATCCTGATGTTTGCTCTTCTTACAGTTCTTTGGAGGTTGGTACTTCTACATTCAAGCTTACAAAGCACTGAAGCATAAGACGGCCAATATGGATGTGCTGATTGTCCTGGCAACCACCATTGCGTTTGTCTACTCCTTTGTGGTTCTCCTGGTTGCAATGGCTGAGCGGGCAACAACCAATCCTGTGACTTTCTTTGACACACCGCCAATGCTGTTTGTGTTCATTGCGTTGGGGCGATGGTTGGAGCATGTGGCTAAGGTCGGGGGAAAACACCTGTTCCTCTAGTTCAGTGGAGTGGGAGGAGGGAGACAAAATGCTTTCAAATTGCCTGCCTCTTAGCAATGTTATGTTCAGTGTTTACCTATGTTTAACTCCTGTTTAGGTGTTACTGACAAATATGTGTTCCTTAAAATGGGTAAAGGGGGAGCCCCACATGCTGGCTGCCTCCCTCTCTTGCAGCCTTGCCCTTTCTGCCTTCTTGAAGAAGGTCTGGAAGGGAGCTATATGGCATTTGTGGGCATTCATCTGATCCATGATTGTGCTTCATGAAGCAGGAAGTCAAGGGAAGCAAAGGAGCAGCAAGGAGGTGAGGGGCCAGGCCATCACACAGGGCTCCATCTTCTAGTGACTTTAGCCCTCAACATTGCATCAAGCTGAAGGCCCAGAGATTAATTAAAGTTTTTTGTCTAACAATGCCTGGCATTACTAACTCTTGATAAACAAAAGTATTTCAAGCAGATGTCACTCTCCCGAAAACAAGTGCCAAATCAAAGGGAATATTGTGCTTTGCTTAGAACTTACCTAGGTTTTCTCTTTCCTTGCTAGGTTGTGAGGAGTCTTGGTTGAAGATGGCTTGTGTAACATGTGACTTTGTTGCTTGCAATGAATTTCTGTGGTGCTTTGAATGTAAAACGCTTAACTTAATCTTTTTAGGGTAAAACATCAGAGGCCCTTGCGAAGCTAATTTCACTACAAGCAACAGAAGCAACTATTGTTACTTTAGGCCCAGATAATATCCTCTTGAGGTATTACCATTTCCGTGGTCTTTTTAATGAACATTTACTGTATATGCCTCAGTGCTTTGTCCCCTGTAATTTCCTTACAGTCTTTATTTCTGTATTGCACCACCGAAGGCAAAATTCTGCCTTAGCAATTTAGTGTAAATTATAACTGTTTGTAAATTAGTCAAGAGTAGCAACGTGACATGAACTTGCATGTACTTACACACTCCCCAAAACTTAATTTCAGCTGGGGATTCCTGCACATCTGGCTAGCCTCCTGCAGATGAGGAAGCTTTTGAACGAGGATTTAAAAGAAAAAGGCATTCTGGTGTGCAGGAATTGACAACCTGAAGTGCTACCCAGCCTCCATCACTAAGTCTTGAATGTTCTGATTTCTTTGCAGTGAAGAGCAAGTTGATGTTGAACTAGTGCAGCGGGGGGACATTGTGAAAGTGGTCCCAGGCGGCAAGTTTCCTGTGGACGGCCGAGTTATTGAAGGACACTCCATGGTGGATGAATCACTCATCACAGGCAAGCTTGAATGGGTTTTCATGGGCACTAGACTCCAGGATGGGGGGTAGGGAAATGTTCAAAGAGTGCCCTCTGTTTATTTCTGCTTTATGTAGGTGAAGCAATGCCTGTGACCAAAAAACCTGGCAGTTCGGTCATAGCAGGTTCCATTAATCAGAATGGATCCCTGTTGATCTCGGCCACCCATGTTGGGTCTGACACTACTCTCTGCCAGATCGTAAAGCTTGTGGAAGAAGCTCAGACTTCAAAGGTACTTAGAATAACATGTTTAGGTTTCTATCCTGTTCATTGGCCATGATTCAAAACAGCAAGTTTGCAGCTTAAAAGTCAGCTGCACTGTAGGGTTCTGCAATATGCCAAACTGGTATATGCAGTGGAAATTAATTAAAATTCCGTGTCTCCTTTTCCTTTGGCCCTGCCAGTTCTTATACCACCAGCAAAGTGTGCGCTAAATACTTTTCTCACTAAAAATCATGAATGAGAGCTTAGTTATGAAGATGTGTATTATTTATTGCAAATGCACAGGCTAAAACCCAAACCAGCTCAACCTCAAAAAAGACTGCTAGAATTAATGTTGCTTCTTCTTCTCTCCTTCCCTTGCTTTAGGCGCCAATTCAGCAGTTTGCTGACAAACTGAGTGGCTATTTTGTTCCCTTCATTGTTGGTGTTTCTGTGATTACACTTTTCGCCTGGATTGTGATCGGATTTGTCAATTTTCAAATTGTGGAAACTTATTTTCCTGTAAGTCTCTTTTCTTGTTTTTCTGATTTTTTTGTGGAGAAATTACCTGCAAGATCTAATTAACCATTCCTTTCTTGAATATTGTTCATATTCTCTATAGTTTGTATGGTAGATCAGTTTGAATTCCAATAGCAAAAATTAGGAAATACCAGAGATACAGTTCAGATGCACTGCTTCATATATTGATGTTTTTAAAGTGCTGCTTTGCCTACATTACTTACATTTACATTTTTGCTGATTTTTACCCAATATTTAAATGTGATTTATGATTATCTTCTAAATGCTGATAATGTGGCTAATAAATGCCCCTGAAGATGTGGCTGGGAGATACCACACTTAAAAGGAGTCATGCATTTTAATAAAGGGGAAAACGATCTGTGCTTGCACAAAGGACTACTTATTTGATAGGGTCATAGAGTGGGAAAGGACCGTTTTGACCATCAGTTCCCTGCTTAATGAAGAATAAATTGTGTACAGGGGCAGTGCAACTTCAGACTTTCTGTAACATCTTTTTAACGCTGGATCACAACATTTTATTTAATTGTATTCATGGTTGGTGATAACATGGTTATCATTCTATCCTACTTTATACAGCTTTTGGAAGGTACAGCAAGAGGTAGAAGTAGATTCCAAAGCTCCAGGAGAGCCCCTGGAATGTTTCTCTTGGCATCTGCATCTAGCTTGATAGTTGAATGGCTGTTTGTACGATCAGGTGTGCCACTGGTCTTCGTAGGTCTTCACTAGACCTCTGAAATTATAGGGTAGGATAGCAGAATCTTCGAAGCCTGTCAGAGTTTCTCTCTGCCCCATCTTCTACCCAACAAAATCAAGGCAGAATTATTTTGAGTTTGTTTCTCACAATTTCCTCTTTCTGAGTTGCTGTTACTCCCCCCTTAATGTTTCATTACCTTCTTCCCCCTTCCCAAGGCCAGATCTACGTTCTTTCACACACACACACACACACACACACACACACGCACATATATATAAAATCAAGACTAGGTTCACACATCACACAAATCTGTGGTCAGCTGAATAAATTGCACTTGGCTGGGTTCGTGCAAAATGCTAAACCATACAAACATAGTTTATGAACTGCCATGGATGAGTTCCCACATTATATTAATTTAAAACCAAAGGAACCACACTCAGGGCAGCACAAGATGTGACCTAGCCAAATTGTGAGTTCCAGCACTTTCTTTAAAATAAGTGCCCATTCATAAGTGCTCTCTCGCTCTCTGTCAACAGGGCTATAATAAGAGCATTGCCAAAGCAGAGGTAGTGATCCGCTTTGCTTTCCAAGCCTCCATTACCGTGCTGTGCATCGCCTGCCCGTGTTCCTTGGGATTAGCAACTCCAACTGCTGTGATGGTGGGAACTGGAGTAGGAGCACAAAATGGCATCTTGATCAAAGGTGGAGAACCTTTGGAGATGGCGCACAAGGTGAGAAAATGGAATGTCCTTTTTGGTTGAGTGATAAAGGCAAAAAGATCTTTTAGACATACAATACATCTTATTTTTGTCCAATAACGTTATGACATATCTTGCTCTTCTCCCCACAAAATATTGGATATTGTTCATGCCTCTACAGTAGTGTGGATGTATGTGTGTTTTGCAGGTTAAAGTTGTGGTGTTTGATAAAACGGGGACCATCACCCATGGAACTCCAGTGGTGATGCAAATGAAGATGCTAGTGGAGAGTAACTGGATACCACGAAAGAAAGTCTTGGCACTGGTGGGAACAGCAGAGAGCCACAGTGAGCACCCTTTAGGAGCAGCAATCACCAAATACTGCAAACAGGTAGAAGAGCAGAGATTTTGTGTGGTTAGAAATTGTCTTCACCAACACATTGAGGTACAGCTCCCATCATCTCTTGTTGGCATAGCAAAATGATGGATGCTGAAATCTAGTACATTTGGGGAAAGCTGCTAACATAGTCAGAGTAAACACTTCACCATTTACACAGAAACTTGGCTAGTGTCCTGCCCAAGAGAGTGGCAAATTTGAGCTCTTAGTGTGGTGTACTGCTGTCTTCTACTGCTTCCAGTAGGACTGGGCAAATGAATCCTACTCAGATGTGTGACAACTGGGAGAACTTGAGTTGTTCTCCCATTTTCTCATTCTTAGCTTAACTTACTCCTCAGGAGTGATAGGAGTATGGCAGGAAGTAAAGTGAGGATTAAGTGTGCTACCTTAGCTCCTTAGGAAAAAAGATGGGTTCAAATATAAGTCAACCACAGGCTGAACTGACAGTCACAGAGATCAAGATCTGTACTTTGCAAACTAATTCAGATGCTTCTGTTTACATAATTTGGAATTGCCTGCAGATGTACCGTATGCCCCTCTTGGAGGTCTTTGTCCCTTACATAGCCTCCAGATTTGGGAAGGTTGCTGTTGCTTCAAGTACTGCTATATTTTATTCCCGCACCTTTTATTGGAATCTGGATTTGGAACTCTTGTTTCAGATGCTGGCCATGCTTTTGCCCAGGTGAGTTTGCTGTGTCTCAGGTGTGGTGTGGTCGTTCCTTTTCTCTAGGAATTGGACGCAGATACCCTTGGAACCTGCACTGATTTTCAAGTGGTGCCCGGCTGCGGTATTAGCTGTAAAGTTACCAACATTGAAGCCCTGCTGTGTAGCAGGAGTAAAGATGTGGAAGAGACCAATGTTAGGAATGCGGCTCTGGTGAACATGGATGAGAAGGCTGAGGCCCTCATGCAGCCGGCCCTGATCATCGATGAGCAGTTGCCAGGTGAGTTCATGTGGGCTTGTGATGCATGTGTCCTGTAAATGAAAGCTGGTGTTGCCGGCAAGGATTTGGCCTTTGGAGAGATGGGGTGGGGCCCAGAACCAACTTAAGTTGTGTCTTCCGGTTTGTCACGTTAACATGCCTTGTAAGGCAGTTGTGTGATGGTGCTTCCTCATTCATTCCGTGTACATTCACAGCCAAACATGCTCACGTGAGTAGACTGTCACCTTGTTGCTCCAGCAGAAAGCCTACTCCTGGGCATCGATTTGCATCGCTACGGAGATATTCTGCTTTTCAGTTGGCACGAGTTACATAACGATGCCCATTAAATAACCCACTTCGTGTAACTGGAATAACAAGAGGATGTAAATGAAGCCTGGGGTCCTCTTTTGGTGGTGTTGACAGTCCATTTTGAAGGCCCAGAAAGCAAAGGGCAGCTGGGCAGAGGATTATCTTGTAGCTCCCCCTAGTCCTGAATAGCCCATTTTGGATGTTCTGAAGATGGACTCCCCTGTCTTTGCATATTTGCTTTGGTCTTATAAGGAAGCAGACATTTTCCAAGTTCAGATGTACAAGAAAATTGCTCAGGTGGAGAACTGAAAGTGGATGTGTTCAGCCCCTTGGCATGCACAACCCCTGTGCCCACTGGGGCTCTTTTTTCGAATTTTAAATCATGGTCTAGGGTGTGATCCAGGCTATTGTTCTCCTTACCACCTTTTTGAGGCCATTTTATTCTGTGAACCACCTGTCCACTGAAACAGATGCTACTGGCTTTGCATGATAGCCAAGCCATTCAGTGGCTACAGGGGTTTTCATTTCATTCTGCAAATGGGAGGGAAAGGTGTTTAAATGCTTTCCTCTTCTATTAACTTCCTGCACAAGGACAGCTGATTTTTCTGGAAGACGGCAAGGCTCAAATACGTGGGAGCATAACCAGGCATAAGATGACATCACTTACAACTTAAAACAGTCCAGCCAGGGTCACATTGCTTTGATTTTTAGTTTTTATTCACTGGCTGTAAGCATATTTATGGACAACTGTGTAATCAAGCTAGCTCAGGTCTCATTCATTTCTTATCTACCAATGAATGAAGGTTCTTACAAACTTGGCATGCATGAGCAGTGTCATTTATTATTAAATAAAAATCAGGAGGAGTCTGGCAGCACCTTTTCTGACTAACAAATGTTATTAAAAGGCATAAGATTTTGTGAGCTGCAGGTCGCTTCATCAGATGCATAGAATGGCTAGACTGTTGTAGAATTTAAATTACAATGAGATATGGAGTGGAAAGGAGAAGACCGGTTGGTTATGCAGATGCAGGATACATGGGAGACAGATTACCCAGTACCTTGTCAGTTAACAACTGTAATGTGTTAAAAACCCATTGTGTTTGTTGAGATCTTCAGAGATAACATGACCCTTTTTGGTGTATGTGAGTTCGGCAACCTCTCCTTCAACTATACTATGAAAGTCTCTTTTTTTCCCCCCAAAATGTTGACTTTGAGATCTCTTGTGGAGTGTCCTGAGAGGTTGAAATGCTCTGATACTACTTTGTCCTTGTTTTGAACCCTGATGTCAACCTTGTGCCCATTAATCCTTTTGCCCACGTGTTGACATGAGGGGTAGCTCATGAAATCTTCTGTCTTTTAACAACGTTTATTAGCTTGAAAAGGTGCGGCCGACTCCTTCAGATTTTTGGCTATCCTAGACTAACATGATACTTATTGTTAAATAATTCCTCTTTTTCGGATAATGGCTATTTTCCTTTCAGCCACATGGACTTCTCACAAATATTCTGTTCTCATTGGAAACCGAGAGTGGATGTCTAGGAATGGCCTTCTTCTCAGGAACGATATTGACAACGCAATGACTGAGCATGAACGCCGAGGCCACACGGCTGTTCTCGTGGCTGTGGACGGTAGGCCTAATGTTGGATTTGGATATTCAGTATTTCACTTTCGGAAGGCCGGGAGGAGTGCAGGGGAGGAGTATAATTGGATATGTTGACACAGTTGGGCGGGATAGAAATGTTTATCAATGGGGGAAAATCATTTCCAACGATGCATTTCATAGTGTAAATATTCTAAATAATGAACAAAACACCAGAGTAGTTCTGAGTCACTATTTAGGAGCAAGATGTACCTGTTACAATAAACATAAATGCACAATCCTTTGGCAGGCTAAAATTTGGTATGTTAACCATTGTCATTCACTATCCTCGCATAAATAATGCAGATATTTATACAATCAAGTAGTTTTGCCTTAAAGTATTCCGAATGATTCCTACTAAACTCCTTCAGAAATAAAGTTTGTTTCATTGTAACATTTCAAGCATACGTTGGCCTACATTGAATGCCACAATAAACCCGGTTTAATGCAGTGTGCATAAGCGCATTATCTTCTTGCTCCCATTTGCTTAAACAAACTCAGGTTTACTCTCCATGGAGGTATGTCATGATGTGCAAATTAGGCCCTTGGACTTGCCCCTCACCAGACTCCTAAACCATAGTTTCCTGTGGCCGTATATTTCTAATGGCTGATTTTTTTGGCGCTGTGATTTTTCACATTTTTCCTGCAGTAAAAGACTGAAATAATTATTAGGTTTAATACATTTATTTTGCTTTAAAAAGGAGAAATCTCTCCCCTCTTGATGCTTCACTGCTGTCCCTATCTCAGCCCCCTGGAAGTGGAAAAAAGAATAATTGCCTGTGCATTTGTAGAAGGAAGATCTGTGGCTTGTTTCGACATTTACAACTGCCAAAAGAGTAAAGTAACTCTTGAGCCTTTCTTTCCTTGGCGCCCCGACTGATTTTGATGCCTGAATCAAGCCTAACTGAGGTTTTTTTCTCTTTTAATCCTAACCGCATATTTCACTTTAAGTAATTTTGGCTCCTGGAAATCTATGATGTGCACATTCTTATAGATGCAACACTATATTTTTTTAAAATGTATGCTCAGTAGTTATAAAAAGCAAAACATTTATTGTTGTTATTATTTAAACTTGTATGCCGCCTGACTCTCAACGACTTTTGGCAGCTCACAACAAAGAAAGAAAGAAATTATAATAAATCAATAAAGATAAAAACATAAGTAAGTCAGATCCCAGTAAGTTTAGGGGACCAGAATTTTTCTGATTTTTTTTTCTTCCCCAGACCCACCCCTTCCAGCACACACAACACTGACTAGATAAGGTGGAAGAACATCTTTCATTGCATTTATTTCAGCAGGAAAGAGAGGCTAAAAGAGAGAGGAGGAAGGAAAGGACATGAGGAAAAGTAGATCTATCTTTTCTGGAGGCTTCCATGCCCTCATGGGAACATGTTTGTCTCCTAGGGGAGCTGTGTGGCTTGGTAGCCATTGCTGACACTGTGAAGCCTGAAGCGGATCTCGCCGTTCGGACTCTGAAGGCGATGGGCTTGGAGGTGGTTCTGATGACGGGGGACAATAGCAAGACCGCTAGGTCTATTGCTGCCCAGGTACGCTGCTGGATGCCTGGAGGTTCTCTTGATGCCTCCAAGGTTTCACAGCACAGTCAAATTATGTTGTATAAATATTCCCTTAATGTATCTTACATAATGCTACTGATCATTGGAGAAATGCCTTCGGAAGATCAGAATCTCTTGGAATGTAATGTGGCCTTGGCTGACCCCGATTCCAGAGCATGCAGCTCTTGTCTCCTTCCTTTGGGATTTTCAGTTTTCCTCTCTTTTGCTTTTAGGTCGGCATCACAAAAGTGTTTGCTGAAGTGCTCCCCTCCCACAAAGTTGCCAAAGTGAAACAGCTGCAGGAAGAAGGGAAACGGGTGGCTATGGTGGGTGACGGCATCAATGATTCCCCGGCCCTGGCCATGGCCAATGTTGGCATCGCCATTGGCACAGGCACAGATGTGGCCATAGAAGCAGCCGATGTGGTTTTGATCAGGGTAAGTGGTGCAATGGAGGGAAGGCCCTGCCTGCCAAAGAGCAGAGGCTAAGCCAGCATCAGTTTGTGCGTTTCCTTTCCTGACTGTATGGGGACAGTTGTGCGGGAACCCTGGCGTTGGAAGGGGCTTTAGGTCAAGCCCTGCTTGGTACAGGAATCCATGTTAAAAGTGTCCAGACTCTCGTAGGACACCTGCAGTGAAGGGAGTCCACCACCTCGCTGGTTGTTCGTTCCACTGTTAAACTGCTCTGACTTATTCTTACTCGGAAAGTTCTCATTGCTGGTACCTTTCCTCCATTTTAATAAAGAATGGAGCATGAATTGACAATGGAACCACATTTTGATGAAAAGCCCCCACTGGGTAGAGGGGTGGTGCAAAGTGAGCAGGCCAGAGCCAGGATTTTTAAAAATTATTTTATTTTTCCTATTTTGGGAGAGAAGATTGTTTGTTTATTTATTGTTTGGGGCCTATTCTAGACTTAGGCATCCATTTTTTGTGTTTCCTTCTCCAGAGTGAGAGCTGGAAACCCAGCAGTCTAATGGGGGTAGGTTAAGGGAAAAGGGATGCAAAACAGGGGCAATAGGTTGTCCCCCTTGCCCCTTAAATTTTATGATTCTGTATGTACTTTTTAAAATGGTCCAGTCGTGTTGAGTTAGCTGGGGTCTAGAAACTGATCTTGTAATATTCCTTGCTTCGTTAAGATACCAAGAATCTATCTTAAGTGTTGATTGCTAAAATTAATCACATTAAGTAATTTCTGGAACAACTTATTCTGCAGAATGATTTGCTGGATGTGGTGGCAAGCATAGATTTATCACGGAAGACTGTTAAAAGGATACGGATCAACTTTGTCTTTGCTCTCATTTACAACCTTATTGGTATTCCTGTTGCTGCTGGTATGTAACATTTCTTAGTGTTAAAGTGCTGTTCGGTATCCTCCATAAAGCAGTCTTTAAATGTGTGTACCTCTACAGGTAGTCCCCAGTTCAAGAACGAGGTCTGTTCCCAAGGTCTGTCCTTAAGTCGAATTTGCGTGTAATACTGTATTAGGAATATTGTGTAAATGAACTTGAACCATTTTGTATTTAACTCAAATTTTGCTACAGTAGGCTCCGTTCTTAACTATGGGTCACCCGTAACCCGGGCGTTCTTAACCCAGGGATTCCCTGTAATAAATAAAGCAAAAAGGTGCGGGAGATGGTGCCTGAGGAAAAAGAAACATTAAGACGGCTTTGAATTCCAGGCCTTCCTTCCGCTTGTATCAGTCAGTTTTAGATAGAGAAGGGAGGGATCCTTGAGTTTAGCAAGACAAAATAGAGACAACTAAGAAATGTATTCTGTGCAAGAGGCCTCCTAAATCCCCTCCTCTTCAATTTGGGCTCTAGTTTCTCTTCTGCCCCCTGTCCCCCCTCATGAAAATGCTTCACACTCGGCGTATTCCCGTTGGGGTTTCCGAGTTTGAGTTTCGGTGCTCCCTTGACTCTTGGCATGCTTGGTCCTAGGCGTCTTCCTGCCAGTTGGTTTGGTTCTGCAGCCTTGGATGGGCTCTGCAGCGATGGCAGCATCCTCCGTGTCCGTCGTGTTGTCTTCTCTGCTGCTAAAACTGTGAGTA